>NC_135313.1:63311053-64006053 GCF_048772815.1 Callospermophilus lateralis | reverse complement strand
GAGATACTTGAAATAACCAAGAACATAGGTATTAAGTCTGCCTAGAAAATTCCTAGGTTCCTCCTATCAAAAACACTCAAAAACAAGAGATAGATGACATGTTTAAGAACAGGACAAGGGAGCTGATGAGTTTGTTCTTTAAAATCTGGTATCATATTATTCTAGTCTACTGCTAGTGAGATAATAGCATTGAGAAAAAACAAATTAAAGAAAAGCAACTATATAGAAT
Source organism: Callospermophilus lateralis (assembly GCF_048772815.1). NCBI lineage: Eukaryota > Metazoa > Chordata > Mammalia > Rodentia > Sciuridae > Callospermophilus > Callospermophilus lateralis. The sequence continues at coordinate 64,005,824 of NC_135313.1, read as the reverse complement.
GAGTTCGCCATTCCAAAAAAATGAAATAGAATGAGGATAAACATCATGATTTTTATGAAGCTAACTTTCTAGCAGGAAAGGAAAGGATGAAAATGATAATGTGAAACTATATTAAAATATACATATATCCACTTACTCTACATTTTTGGTCCATTCTGGAGGGCTACTCATGGTCATAAATATGCAGTTTGTCAGAATAGTGCACATGATAAGCATGCTGAATAAGGTAGCTTAGAATCAAGGAACACAAGAGACCACAATAGGAACTTTGAATATTGGATGATAATACTTGTTGAAATATGAACAACTTTTCCTTAGAAAAGAATATAAAGGAGCTTATAGTTTTGGTTCTTTCTTTCTTATTTTTGGTTTTTTGAAAAATAAATAAAAGTAATATTATAAAAATGCTAATAATGACATTCTCCTAATCCTGAGATCTACACTGATTTATATTGAAATCCATAAATTAAAACCAGGGTCATTCAAGATGCAAAAGGACTAAAACCTATATTCTAATACAGTAGTAAAAACTTTGCTCTCCAATATCTTTCAAGTATATATTTTGGAAAGGATATGAGTGTACTAAAATCTTAATAGATATTCTTCTCAGACGACTGAAAGGAGACAGTATGTATAAAGCAGGTGCGGCATTGAAACGGAAGATTGCTTTCCCTTTGTTCAATACTATAAAAGTCTGCAGGAGCAAAAAGAAAGCAGTATGAAGTTAAGAATGTAAAATTTCAGTCTAGCACATGATAACAGCAGTTGGGCTTCACCTGGTAGTGTCATCTTTAAAAAATACTGCCACTGAACTCAGGCAAGTTGCTTTCAGTGTCACAACACAGCTATCAATATCACCGTGACCAATGAACTCTGATTCTTTTCAATTATATTTATAATCATGCATTTCTTAATGCTTCCAAAATACTACGTTTTCTCTTTTTCACATATCTCTTCAATAGCAACAATAATTTGTTGCTACTGAAATTAGTTAAAATACAATTTTTGCCAGGCACAGTGGTACATGCCTATAATTCCAGGCTGAGGCAGGAGAATTACCAGTTCAAAGTCAGCCTCAGCAATCTAGTGAAGCCCTAAACAACTTAGAGAGACACTGTCTCAAAAAAAAAAAAAAAAAATTTAAAAGGGCTGTGGCTCAGTGTTCAAACACCCCTAGGTTAAATCCCCAGTGATATGTCAAGAACTTTGTAATGTTATGAACAACTAATTTAAAAAAATAAATAAAAATAAATGACTAAACAAACAATTAAATATAACTTCTTTCTCTCCCATTATACTGCATTTTAATCTAACCAGGCAGAAAGTAGCATCTCTAATTTTAATCATCAAATTTTGAGAATTTTAATACTTGCTGACAATCCTTCCAATCACTCAGTTCAATTTCCCTATTTTAATTATAATAATAGTAATGGCTAAAATTAAAACATTATAAGTTAAAAAAAATTTCTTGCCAACCATCCATGGTAATTTTAAAAAATAATAAAAGCAAAAATAAGCTTTCTTAAAATATTATATCCATTGTGTAACAAATGGCATTATCCATCACTTTGGTATGTGAGAAGTGAAAAACAAATGAGAAAATAATTGCTACAGGAAAACATTAAAACAACCCAAGCCATTGCCCTAGAAATCAGAAAGACCAGGTTTAAATCCCTGACATGGCAGCCAAGTTATTTGTGTCATCTAGAAGTCACTGCCTTAGCCTTCATTATGTTGCTTACAGAATTTATCTTAAGGTTTATCAGTGGGCTTCTGGCCATAAGCATTAACCCAGCTAGGGAGATAATTTCATGAATTTGCCCTTTTATTTGTAAGAGGCAGCAAGTGCTCAAGAGGCCAATCAGAAACAATTATTTTCACATGCTCTTATTTTCCTGTTCCCTTTCACTACATCAGGTATGTCTAAATGTGATATAAAATTCACTTTCACATTGAATATCAGTTTTAAAATTAATAAGTAATCCTTGAGTACAACTATTTTTTCTTAAGCAATAATACCCCATGCTTTAAAAAAAAATCCATTCATCCATTCTTTCTACAAATAGATAGAAAGAATGTGAACAATTATATCACAGGTGGTGATGATAAGAGTCCGAGCTAGCATGGAAGTCATAACATTGCTATGTAGCCTTGGCAAGTTCAAGCTACCCTGTTCTCGAAATCTGAAAAATAAAAAAAAAAAAAGAATGAGTTTTGTGTTTAAAATTTTAAATCAGAAATTTTCATTTGTATTAAACATTTTAATGAAATTTTTGAGTTTATACAATCAGAAATTAATTATGAGCAGGAAAAATAAAGACCGAAATTTGGGGGATCAGTGTGTCATATCCACAAAGGCAGAATATTACACTACTGAACACTTTAAAAAGACTAAAGAAACCAAATTAGCAACACTAAAATCTGGATTAATGAAAAATATATTTCATTAATATATTTTGAGGGCATATTCTGAACTTACTACATATGTATTTAACTTAATATTTTGATGATGATACGTTTACTAAGTTCAAGTTAACCTCAATTTAAATATTTGTTTGTTTTTGTACAGAAGGAAGCCCACAGAAACCTGCCATTGATGTCCCAAGAACTCACCTTTTTGTCTGCATAGTATGGGTCCAGGTCCTCCAGGGGCTCTGACACCATGCCGGGCGGAATGTCTCCATAAATGAAGGGCAGCTGCTTGCCGGCTTCCAAGTCACTGCTTGGCTTTGGGCCATCCTCCTCCTCATCTTTCTTTTCTTCTTTGGGTTCCTTTGCTTTTTCTTCAGCAATGCGTTGTTCAATGAGGGCAAGGGACTGTTTTGTGAAGTGGACAAAGCTCTGAGGTCCTGGGGGTGGCAACGTTGCCATCTTTTCATCCTGTATATTTTATTCCCCCTTCAGCTCCTTACATAAGAGGCCTGGGTAGAAAGGAAGAAATACCGACTTTGATGTGTTGCCGCCTGGGTAGGCACCTTAAACAATAACAACAGGCTAGGAGTGTAGCTTAGTGGTAAAGCACTTGCCTAGCATAACAATGCTCTGGGTTGGATCCTTAGCACCACAGAAGAAGTGAGCAGCAAAAACACAGATGGCAGTATGGAGATTCCTCAGGAGACATGGAATGGAACCACCATTTTGACCCAGTTATCCCACTCCTCAATTTATACCCCAAGGACTCAAAATCAGTATACTACAGTAACACAGCCAAATCAATGTTTATAGCAGCATAATTCACAATAGCTAAACTATGGAACCAACCTAGGTTCCCTTCAACAGATAAATGGTTAAAGAAATTGAGGCATATATACCCAATAGAATATTACTCAGTCTTAAAAAAGCATGAAATCATTGCATTTGCTGGTACATGGATGGAACTAGAGAATATCATGCTAAGTGAAATAAGCCAATCCCAAAGAACCAAAGGCCAAATGTTTTCTGTAATATGTGGATGCTAATTCACAATAAGGATTGGGGCTAGGGAAGAATACAGGTACTTTGGATTAGACAGACGGGAGCGAAGGAAGAGAGGGAATATGAGGGTAAGAACGATACTAGAATGAATCAGACATTATTTACCCTATGTGAATATATGATTATACTATCTGTATAACTCTACATCATGTACAACCAGAAGGATGAGAAGTTATAGTCTATTTATGTGTTACGTGTCAAAATGCATTCTACTGTCACGTATAACTAATTAGAACAAATGCAAAATAAAAAAAAAATTAAAAATCACAATAGGCTGGGTGCAGTGGCAGATGCCTGTAATCCCAGAGATTCCAGAGGCTGAAGCAGGAGGATCCCAAGTTCAAGTCAACCTCAGCAATTTGGCAAGGCCCTGTCTCAAAATAAAACATAGAAAGGGCTGGGGATGAGGCTCAGTGGTTAAGTGCCCCTTAACCACTTAGGTTCAATCCTTGGTACAAAAAGAACAAACAAATTAAAAAACACAAACCACAATAGGTAAGATACTCACAGACTTACTATCAAATTGCTTAGTGACCACTATGTATCAGGGAAGGTACAGGACTCATGAAAATGCCTCCTAATGATCTTTATTTAAAAATCTAAAATAAATGCATCACAGCTCTAAAGTAAAATAGAACAATTTTCCAAAGATTTTTTTTTTGTTCTAAATTCCCTTTACTTTTCACCTGTACTTATCTTTGGTGTGATTCAACTCAATGTTCTTCTTTTAGTCTTTTCACATTGGTTCTGATAGCAACATCCTCCACTTTCTCCTTACCCCTCAAAGCCAAAAGTACACTCTCTGTTTCTCTTTTTTTCCTTTATTTTACACACTTATATTTTCTTTCAATAAATAGATATACCTTCTAAAAATCAGGAGGCTATATTTCTATTTTGAGATGTAATCAAAAATATTATGGGAAGAACAAAGAGAAAAAAAAATTAGAAAATTTTTGTGATGGAGTCAATATTAAAAATGAAAAGCCACTATAATATGCATTCAGACTACAAGTGCCCTGATCAATTTACATGACTATAGAAAAAAATTCCAAAATTACAGAAGATAAAATTTAGAAATGAGTTTTTATATGTAATTATGTTTATATGTCTCAAATACAATAGAGTGAAAATGAGAGTTCTTATTTTTAAAAAAAGCAAGATTCTTTTTAAAAATGTATTCTCGATTGGAGCATTATAATTATACATCATGGTGAGTTTCATCATGTCATATTCACAAATGCACATAGCAATTTGCTCGATTTCCTTCTCCAATATCTCTCCTCCTTCTGAGTCATTTGCTTTAATCCACTGATTTTTCTTCTATTACCATTATTTTTATTTGTGCATTATCATTATTGGAATATTCATACATGGATATAGAACAGTTTGGTTCTATGTCTTCATCCCCAGCACTTCCTCTCAATCCCCTTCCAGACTCATTATTTTAGTAAGTGAAAGTAACTTCATAACCCTTCATTACAAAATAAAAGCGAGTCTTCTTTTTCTGCAGTAACCTTGCTTGAGAATTAGTACACACCAGCTTCTCACATGTCAACCTGTTCTTGGCATGTAAACTGGTTGCATATTAAGTGATATATGGTCACACATAGAAGGAGGATAAATAAAAGGAGCCACATTCTACTCTTTTTTCAGTACTAAATATTAAAATTATGGAAATTGAAGTAGTAACCACAGAGGTTGTATAGATGCAAAAAAAAAAAAAAAATAGGGTCCAGTTAAAACTCATAGTTCTTTCCCAGGTTTCTCCTATTTCCATGTAAAACAAAATAAACTCCAATTAGAACAAATGAGTGACTTTTTCCTTGAAGTTACTTGGGCACAGAACAAGTATAACAATGGGTTGTAGCAGTAGTGGACTGTTACAAAAAAATACAGAAAAATATGGAAAATGCTGGCATTGCAAAGAGACAAGCAGCACTTGGAGAGGTAGAAGAGCAAGGTTTATTCAGCAGAGGTGCAGGCCCAATGGAGTCTTCACCAAATGCTGAGCATAACCCTTCATTCTCAGTATCTTTTCCACAGTACAGACTTCCAGGTTTCAAGACATTCCCATGCAAGTACACTTCATCCCTTCCACATTCTGCAGGCAGCTTGGGTTCCTGTCACAGGTGCTGAGCAAGCGTATTTACAGAAGAAGAAATTAGCAGGTTGTCACTCTGTCTTCTGCTTTTTGTTTTTTGGTTGTGTTTGCCCAGGATTTCAGCCCACTCTGGTTCACCCCCAATCCCAAACCCCTGGCACCCAGTCACACTGTTTTTCTCTTGGAAGGGGAGAACATCCTCCTTTAACTGGGATTCTTTCAAAACAAAGATGATTCTGATTAATTCAGCTAATGTAATTAAGTCAGCAGTAACTTGGAGCCAAAATTCATGCTCAAATAATTTATTTTTTCCTTTGAAAATTGGAAACTTGAGGAAAGCTGCTCAGGGTTTGGGTGTTCACCAGAGAAGGCTTCTCAAACCACCTGATATCTAACAATTCTGACTTCTTCTCCCCACCCTATCTTCCCCTTTGTAGAGGACCAGCACTAAAAACTAATAGGTAGAAATGATGATATGTGTGTATGTACATGCACTTTTAAGATATTTTCAACTCTCCCCATACATTCTTGAAAAATGATGAAATAATTAAAAAAAATAACTTGAGTTTAGCTTTGTGTCACTGGCTATTGCTATGTCAGATGTTTTGGCAGGAAGAATTGGTATCAGATGATCTTAATAGTTAGAATTATGTTTTGAAGTTGATAACCAATATTTAATATATTTGGATTTTTTTTTTCCTGTGACTACTATGGTTAGAGAAAACAAAATGGTGTTTCGTTCCTCTAACTTCATGGCAATTCTGAATATAGTCAGCATGGGATGAAATTTAAAAAAAAAAAAAAAAAGATTTCTCTAGAAAAATAGAAAGGAATAAATAAATTAATTAATTAATTAGCAGGTTGTAGCTATTAGCAGAGATATAAAGAAACATCTTAGGAAAGAGTTGCCACTTTATTACCAGAAACCTGTGTATCTTAAAAAGAGATGGTAAACCTCTTCAAAAATAAGACAGAAAATTTTGAATATATGATTTAAAAAATTTATAGAGAAAATTTTCCTTTTCTGAAAACTGTTGTTTTTATGATCTATAACATGATTGACATTTCATGGTATATATCATCACATTTCCATCTTTAATCCATCTTTATTTTTATTAAATATTTTTACCAAATATATTATCTGAGTGTGTTACTATTCAGATATTTTTGAACTATGAAAACAAGGATAAAACAGTTGTCCTCAAGGAATTTCCATTATAAAAAGGGACGACGATCTCACGAATTCATACAGCAAAGACAACTCTGATTTCAGTGTGGCAAAGGAGAATGCTGTTAGCACAGACGTCTTGTTTCTTCTGGTGTAGAAAGAGAGACACAGAAATATGCAAATGTCAGGGGAAAGACCACCATAGGTAATTAGAGGTGGTGAGTCCCTTTGGTTATAGCACAAGATTTCATACAGTTCTGATAGAAATTCTTGAAGTCATTTCATTTTCCCTATTCACTTATAAAAAATAGAGAATTATAAGCCTTTGACAGTAGGTAGACATATAGCAAGTTTTCCCAGGAAAGAATATATTGAAAGTAATGTAAAAAGTTAATCAATTAAATAATTAATTAATAAAAAAATCAAAGTGATGTAATGTAAAGTTTGGTCATACACGTCTCTTCTTATGAACCCAAAATTATGGAATTTTATAGTTATGAACAAAGAAGAATAAAGCCATCTATTTTGATGGGTACAAGCAGCTAATAATATTTAGTTTGTGTAAACAAGAGTAGAATATGGCTGATCTTCTGAGAATAGAATTTGGTTAGTTAACTTAGTTAACTAATTCTTTAGTTATTCATTTGCCCCTGGTTTTGAATTGTTTTACTAACATTATTTGCCCTACTATTTCTATGTTTTAATACCCGTAAGAAGAGATGTATATGTGGTTGGAAACTAAATTTAAGATAATTTTTAAGAAGAATGTAATGAGAGCTAAAGGATGTGGTGGAGGTAGAGCACTCATCAGTATATACAAGGCCCTGGGTTGGATCCTTAGTACCAAAAAATCAATCAGTCCATCAAATAAAAAGAATGCAGTGAACAATATGGGTCTTTGGATGTGCATATTTTAAATAGGATGGTGTTACTGGGTATGGGGTTTCTTTTTGGGGTGATAAAATTAGGTAACTAACTTTGTGAATATACTAAAAACTCTTGAATCATATACTTAAACATGGTGATTTTTGTGTTATGTCAATTACACCTGGATAAAACTATTACAAAAACATACTTAAAAATTGATTCATAAATTTATGAAAATTGTCCTGAAATGAGGGAGGGGTTTAATAAGATAGAGACAAACTAATACAACCACCCATGGAATCTCCATGGACTGAGTATAAACTTGGGAATCCTTTGGGCTTAAGACTAATCAGGGATTTAAAGTTTCTACCACTTAAAGCTCAAGCTTGGCAGTTTATAAAACTTTGATCACAAATCAGGTGGCTTGATTTCAGAGGTCAATGACCTGTTTGAATTTATACTCGATCAGTCTGAGAAGTAAGGCAGTGAATTCAGGGAGAGCAGTTGCCACTTGCATTTTTGAGATTCCTCAGTAGTTCTGGAAGTCAAAGACAGAGGATAAAGTCACTAGCCTCCATAGCCTTTCAGCAAAGAAAGACCTGTGGTCTTGGAGAAAAAAATGGCTTGAATAACTGGTGTTTTTGAATATTCTGCTATCAAGTGAGAGGGTGTCATCTGTTTCAAGAATTATTGGGGGTACTAGGATTGAACTCAGGGCATTCAACCACTGAGCCATATCCCCAGCCCATTTTTGTTTTTGTTTTTTAATTTGGAGACAGGTCTCAGTGGCTTAACACATTGCTGTAGCTGAAACTATCTTTGAACTTGTAATCCTCCTGTCTCAGCCTCCCGTGACCCTGTGATTACAGGCATTCGCCATCGTGCTGTGGTCAAGAATTATTTGACAGAAATTTAGGTAAATAGATATTATCAATAGTCTATCACCAATTCTACTCTTCCAGTATTCCTGTTCTCATTTCTCCCTCCTTTTATTCCCTCCATCTTTCTCTTTCTTTTTCTGCTTATGCATTTCTTCAGAACACAGCTCATGAATAGCTAAGCACACATAGACAGTGGATTGGGACATGGAAAAGTGAAGGAAGAGACGAAATATCTACTAACATCATGGCTAAAAGGTAAGTGGAGGAGACATTGATCAGATTCCTGCAGCAGTAGCATCAGTAGCAGCATCTATTCGGACACCTGAAACTGATTTCCATTTTACTAATATAGTGGCTTTTAAAAGAAGCAGCTCTAGCTGGCATCTGAGTTTCATTGGAAACAATAGTACAACAAGTCTGGGTGACAGGGTTCCCATGGACCAAAAAACTAAAAATGTAATTGTGTGCAATTCCAATGCACCCAGAGAAGACGTCAATGATGAAGAATAACCTACCCACGACTAAAGCTTTTGTTCTCCTTCCTTAGTCGGTTGGATGATTAAACAGCCCACAGGTATTTTGCAGTCATGCATCAGTTTAAGATTTGAGATTTCTAGGTAGAGTACATATTTAAGGGGGCAAATGAAGCTCAAAAATTATAGTAAAAATGAAGATGAATACTAACATAGTGTAAAAGTAGAGACACCCTTTAAAATATTACCAAAGACACAATCTTTAGAGAAAAGGAATGCTAGATTATCATCACAATGATTTTTTTTAATGGAAGACATCTACATAACAGTAAGAAAATACAATACAAATAATAGAGGGAAATCTTTTTATTTAATTAGTAAAAAGAGATTTCAATGTTAAAGTTAGCAAGAACATAAATAATTATAAAAATAAATCATTAAAAAACACTGAAACTTCAAACTTCACAGGTAATCAAAGAAACAAAAACTAAAATAAACATAGGAAAACAAATTTAGCTTATTAAATGAGCAAAGATATTAAAATTTATGGCCATATTAGAGAGGCTATGGGGGAAAAGCACTGGCTTTTGCCTAAGAACACATAGTGTGTACTACTGTTTTGAAGGTAATTTTGAAATATCTACTGAAAGTCTTAAATATGTAGGTTTATTTTCTTTGCTAAACAATTTTCCTTCAAAGAATTTATCCAAAGCAATAACCTCAATGTCTTCCAGGATTTATGATGATTACTTTTAATTTAACAAAGTCAATCAGTATTTATTCTTATCATGTTTAAATTAGATTTTTGAAAAAAATTACCATATTTCCAGTACATGTTCATTTTACTATGATCATATTTTTGTTAGAACAAGGTCACAATTTTGCCCAGCAAGAGTCTACTTTGTGTTTTCATGATTGTTTTACCCACTCACCTTTAATCTCATATTAGTGATACTTAGGCAACTACTGAAAATAAAAAGTGAATGTGTTATCCTGATATATAGGACTTCCTGCAGTTAAAATATTTATCAAAATATTTATTATGGACTTTTTTCTTATTATATAGCTGGTATGTTTGCATGTGATTTTCTATGTATCTGTTTGTCTATTTAATAATCATCCACCTGTTATCTACAGATTTCCTTCTATCTTTCTAGTCAAAGGCATCCAGTTCATGATAGGTATCTAGTACATGACAATGATCTGAGTCCACGTGTTTATCATCCCCAGCTTCCATATCCTCAAGGCAAAGTGACAAAAGTGACTTATGGTAAGGAATTTCATGATATCATTGAAAATCAAAGAAAGACACTAAATGGTTATACAAATCTGAAGAAAAGAGAGCAGATGAGGTTATGCTAAAATGAAGAGATTAAGGCAGAAGCCACAGCCTACAACACTTATTGGGAGATTAGAACAGAGAAATGAGAGCTGGCACAGGAACAAAGGAAATCAGAAAACAAGTTAATCCAAGGATGTTTATTCAACAATGTTTCTGAATCTCCCACTATATTTAAATACAAAGCAGTGTGATTTACCCCAAAGTATACTAAAAATTTAATCTAAGAATTAGCTGAGCTAGGACTCCTCGGGTGTCTATTGCTATCCCCCCTAAAAGCAAAGTTCAGTGAAAGGTAGACTCTTTTTACCTACTCCTTGCCCATACATCCTAAAACTGTAACCAGATTGCTTATCAAAACACCAGACACGGACAGAGTTTGCAGTCATTGCCCCCTTTCAAGGGAGAAGTTGTTCGGGAAGTAAACCTATATAAAGGCAGACAGAATACTGGCCAACAGCAATCTATTCTTTTAACATTAATATTAATACATTATAAAAATGAATTGGTAAGAAGGACTACCAAACATAAAACTGAAAACCAAGATCAGTGGACCAAATGCTTAACTCTAGAGCAAATAAAAAGTTAGAAAATATTGGGGAATATCAAATGTTAAAGTTAGTATTCCTAGAGATATTTGAGAGGATAGAAAATCCATTATAGAAATCAATAGGCAATCAACAATAACAACAGCATGATCCTGGTAATTGAAAGTATTTCATGGCATAAAAAATAGAAGTCCACATTGCAGCTACATTTCTAGTGGTGTGGGTTTGTACATGTGTAAAAATGAAGTTCTATGATTTAGAAGTGTGCCAAAGAAGAATATCCCATAAGTAGAGAAAAGAGGCAAAGTAAAACTTAAAATAACTCAGCAGGTAAAGAATAATCCAGAGAACTCAGTATCAGTCTCATCTGAATTCCCAAAGGAACAGAAAAATGGAAGACGGGAAATAATAAGAGACATAATAACAGAAAATTAATCAAGAATCTTCAGGCCAAAAGAATGAAAAAATATTAATTTGTAAGGCCAATTCTTGTAAAAATTTAGAACTTAAACATGATTTGGAAAGCTTCCAGAAATAAGAAGGTAACTACAAAGGAATGAGAATTAGATTGCCATGAAAATTGCTCAGGTAAATATGATGCTAGAACAAAACCAATAATTGTTAACAGACTAAAATAGAATATTTTGAATCAAATTTTATTTTCTGACTGCCTATTATCAAGCATGACGTCAAGCAAAACATATTTTATGTATAAAGAGATACAAAATTTATTTCCTTTTCATGTTTTAAGTTACTTTGGATTTTAAAATGTACTTCTAAAAGCACATAAAATATAAGAAACATTTTAAATTAGACTATTCAGAATGTAGTGTGAATAAAAGGAAAGGGAATTTGTTTCTTCAAAAAGTACTAATAGCTGTGCAGTATAACAATTATCTAAATAGAAAACAAGTCAAAATGTCACATTTGTTTGATAAACTGGTGGAATTAGAGAACAAAGGGTCCACTTCAGCTTGACGTGGTCTTCAAGTAGTAGAATTTTAGTGGCAAATTTAATTTCTCTCTTTTTGTCAAACTATAATACTTGCTTTAAAATGAAAGATATTTGTATGATTATAGTATGATCAAATTTATCCGTTTATGCCAATTACCAAAGTATATGTGTATTTTCCAGCTTTTTCACTGCTGTGACTGAAAAATCTGACCAGAACTATTGTAAGGGAAGAAAAAAAGTTTATTTGGGGGCTCATGGTTTCGGAGGTCTCAGTCCATAGACAGCAGACTACATTCCTTGGGGATTAAGGTGAGACTGAATATCACAGAGGCAGAGTATGGCAGAGGGAAGCAGCTCAAATGATGATCAGAAAACAGAGAAACAGTATCTACTTGCCGGATACAAATATAGACCCCAAAGCCATGCCCCCAATTCCCACCTTTTCTAGCCACACTCCACCTGCCTTGATTTACCAAGCAGTTAATCCCATCAGGGGGATTAATTCACTGATTGGGTTAAGGCTTTCACAGCCCAATGTTTTCCCCTCTAAACCCTCTTGTGTTGTCTCACCCATGAGCTTTGGGGGCCACCACACATCCAAAATATAACAATACACAAAATACAAGTGTAATTATATTTGTATTGAACAGGATATGTGTGTGTTATGTATTGAAAATACTATTTTTTATATAAAAGTCATGAGCGAGCTGACATAAATTGAGAGGTAAAAGAGAGAGGAGAAGGGCAAGAAATGTAGGAGAGCTGATATCCTTATTTACATTGAAGGGAATCAGTGTGTTCTAGTCAAAGTTGAGGCAATGGGAAATAGAGTCAGATAAGTGCTACTTAAATGAATAAGTCCAACCAATAGAATTAATAGAAGTAAAACAAAACTCATGGAAATTTTAGAACAGAATAAAAAAATAAAGTATTGAGTAAATAAAAGTCCTGATTTTTCAAATTAGGAAGTTAGAAAATATCAAAGCTGATGAAATGAAAATGAGACACAGTGTAATACTTAGAGATATGATGGAAAATATCAGAAAAATTAAAAAAAAAAAAAAACAAAAAAAAAAGGAGAGGGTGAGTGATTCTTCCCTAAAGATTGGCCAGAAGGATGAAGTGAAACCTGTTTGAATTCAATACAATGTGCATTTCTTAATTTTATAAAAATGATAATTACAACAAATTAAAATAAGGTATAAATTAAAGGATTGTACCTTTGTGTAATTATAGTGATCAAATTATAGTATCCATTTATCATTTTGCAAATATGCCAATCTGCATATTTGTACCTCCCTTGAGACAAAGAACTAATAAACAGATGCTTATGTAGAAACTGACAAGTTGCTTTCACTGGGTGTGCAAAGTATTGATTGCTCCTATGGATCTCAAACATCACATAATTAGATCCATTATTTTCATCTGTTTGGGGTAAATTGGAGACAGATTGCTATTTATTTTATTATTGTCTCTCTTTTAGGGACCCATGTCACACAAGGTAAAAAATGTATCTTCTTTCTCAGATGAAAACTGAACACTTCATGAGCTGCTACCTGTGGCTGAGGTCTGACAAGTGCATAGTTTTAAACATATCAAACTCCTATCATCTGCTACCAATTCTTTGTAGCCAGCTTCTGAATATGCTCATCTGCTACCAATTCTTTGTAGCCAGCTTCTGAATATGCGCATTATGTCATATGCAAAAGTAGAAAGGGTAAGCAGCTCATTTCAATAAAATTGACATATTTTGAACTCTGAATCTATATTAAGGCCTGGTAAAAAAAGAATAGTTGGAATAAGAGATAAGGACACTTTTTAAAAAGAGCTGGAAGGTGAATAGGAAGATTACAGATAACCAAACAGAAAAATGAGAGAATGATAGAAGAAAAAGAGGATGAAAAAGTGACAAGAATATTTCTGGTCTCTAGCACATGTATAGATACAATCACAAGACGGTGAAAAAGAAAACCAAACTCTTCAATGTGTAAAATTTTTAATTGTGACTATACTTTAAACATTACTCATACTACTCATGTGATTCCAAGTCTATGTTCCTTACTCTTTCCCTGTTCATTTAAGGCATGCAATGCCCATCCTCTGAGTTTCCCCCATACTCACTCATCCCTTATCCTGTCAGCTCCAGTGCAACCTCACACAATCAATTGCTAAGCAACAAGCGAGGAAAAGAGAGAATTAGTGCAGCTGTAAACTGATCAATCAGGAGATATGTTTAGCCTTTCCAAGCATTTATTTTAAAAATCTGATTTTTGAACTTCAATTTCATTTTGCCTCCATAATTAAAATTGACTAATCACATTCAACTTGAAGATATTTTAATTTAAAGTAATATATTATCAGTCTTTTAAACCTGAAACATCCCACATCTATAATAGTAAACAGAGATGTAGTTTAGAACAGTAATTTAAGAGCAGGTTCTTGATCCAGGAAATGTGGTGTTTGCATCATGGGCTTGCCACTTATTAGCTCTGTGACCTTGTGAGACCAGGCAAAGGACAGGTAGCTGATTATCAAAGAAAAGAAAATGGGTAAATAGCACTTCCCCATCAACCTGTTGCTAACAGCCTCCAGGGTTGGGAAAGGATCCCACTTTCTAACACAAGCAATAAACCCCTGGATGGCTCTCTTCCTGTCTTTTGGTCATGTAGGCATGAGTAGAAAGGAAACTTAAGATTTATAAAGGAGCAAGACACCCCCACTCCCTTGGGCACCAGCTCTGTGGGTTCCCTTCTCTACAGAGAGTCTCTCATCTCTCTAGATTGGTATCACTTGGATGTCCCAATTACACAATTCCTAAGTCTAAAATAGTGGAAGCACTTAGAATAGTTGCATTTACTTTTTTTTTTTTTTTTTTTTTTTTTTGGTACCAGGGATTGACCTTGAGGCAATTTAACCACTGAACCACATCTCCAGCCCTATTTGTATTTTATTTAGAGTTGCTTAGTGCCTGGCTTTTGCTGAGGCTGGTTTGAACTTTCGATCTTCCTGCTTCAGTTTCCCTAGCCTCTGGGATTACAGCTATGCATCACCATGCCTGGCCTTCCAGGTCCTCTCAACATGGAATGTTAGGCACTACAAAAATATCCCTAAAATGAATGTTGATTGCTCATCTTAGCTTGCTGCTACACTTCCACTATTCAAGTAAATTCACATTATTTTACCTTTGTTGTTTTGAACTACATGTGAAGATCTGTGAAATATTTTTTAACAGACAAGATTATGTAGTTCAGAAAAGATCATTAAGACTTTCGACTTTTTTATTTTTAATTAAATCAATATTTATGAACAGACTCGAAATGAAATGAATTCCAACACTTGGTTCATCTTCTGAGAAGCATTTAAGTAATATTAACAGAGTCTTTGAGCAAAGGACAGGAATGATCTTTTCCTTCAAGCAGAGAAACATCACAAGTCTCTTGAGAGTTTCAAGGACTCTGGTGCCTGGTATGGCTCTGAACATATTGTTCTGGAAAGGGTATTCTTGGAGTCCCAGAGCATGAGGAGGGAGTGGATTCCCCTAGAGGTTTACAGTACACATTGTGAATCTCCCGGAAATCACAGAAGTGAACCCAATGCCAGTTCTTCCTAAATGAAGGGGAGGAATGTGAACTGTGCCCATCATCAAAGGCTAGAAAAAGCCTTAGTGGCCTCAATTACCTCCTTTGCCACATAGTAGGTGCCTCACCTTGGAACTGTACTGCAGTTTCCAAAGGATGTTTTAACATCAGAGTCACAACTCTACTGTACTGCTGATCGGGTATGTGCATATTTTTTTTCACGTGAATTTGCAGTTTGAGTGTGCTTTTGTAATGCCTCTTATCAGCATACTTTGTCTTATATATGAAAATCTTATTCTGAATGGAGTAATTATTTTAAAAATATCTGAAACATTTTATTTGACATCTTTCAACATTGCTTTTAGAAAGCAAGTTATGTTTGAAGTTCTTATTTCTTTTAACTATGACTAGAGGTACTAAGATATGATATTTTCTTAAGGAGAATGGAAAGTTGTCAACTCACAATTGTATAATAATCTCAGACTGTTTTGCATGACATCACTGAGACTCCTCTCTGTAGTAACTTACATTCTAATCATAAAAAATTAAAATTGGGGTTGGGTGTGGTAGCACATACCTATAATCCCAGCTACTTGGGAGGCTAGGCAGGGAGATTGTAAATGCAAGGCCAGCTTGCCACTTATTGAGAACCTGTCTCAAAAAATTTTTAATTAAAATTCGTCCAATAGTGGTTGGGGTTATGGCTCAGTGGTAGAGTGCTCGCCTTACACGTGCAAGGCCCTGGGTTTGATCCTCAGCACCACATAAAAATGAATAGGTGATATAAAAGTATTGTGTCCAACTACAACTAAAAAATAAATATTTTTTAAAAAACATTGGTCTAATAATCTATCTTGAATATCTGCCAAAATTCAAATAAAAGATGTAAAAGTTTTTAAACAAAAAAATTCACGGAAGTAGAATTACAGTAACATTACATGAAGTTTTTAAACAAAAAAATTCATGGAATTCTTATGAATTTATCAAGTAAATATATTATCTTTATCTAAAATATACCTAAGTGACAATATATTTACAAATTTGAACTATTTTTAATTAAAATGGATTGTAATTAATATGCACACATTTATATTTATACAGTATAAAATATCATTGTTTTGATCAACAAGAGGTCATTGGAAAAATGCTGATCAATTTCTTCAAGTCATTATGCCTGGGAGCATAATTTTCTATAAGTGCAGTTGCCTGGGTCAGGAATAAGGTTACAGTTTATAAACCTAGAACTAAACTGGAGTCACAATGTCTGAGTCCTCATTATATTTGAGAGCTATTATGACTCAGTAGACTGAAAAATACAATGTAAGGCATTCTGTGCATCTTTTCTTTTAGAATATGGAGAGTTTCATTTACATGATACCGCTAAGACTACTAAATATGTTTTTAAGTTTCCAAGTGATAGTTTTATTATATATCCATCTTAAGGATGCTGTTTAGGTTATAAAAGGCTTTCTTCTAGTTTGTTTGTTATGATGGGAACTATGGAGTAACACAGCAATGAAAGATGTCAATGAAAGATGAAATTGTCATTTTAATGACATCCAAACACTTGCTATCAACATCAGAGCAAGACAAGACAGTTTCATCCTGATTATCAAGGATATACTTAACCATGACTTTTATTTTTATGTTTTATTTTTGGTAGCAGGGATCGAACTCAGGGATGCTTAACTGTTGGAAGCCATCTGTGAAATACATGGGAACTTCTCTGGGCATGGAAGCCAGGGAGAGAATAGGTCTGGCATTAGGAATATCTTGTGGCTGTCCCGTGGTGACAGAACACCCAATACATGTGAACTTCCCCTCTGCTGTGCTAGAAAAGTCCATCATAGTAGCACCAGAGATGGGCATAACCATTAGGAACTGAGCAGCCTACCTGCCTCCACCTTTATCCTATTTTGGAGAAGAATAGTCTATAGAATTTCTTTGATGTCTTCCAATATAAATAAATGAACTTTGTGTTAAGAAGCTCGATCCATATGGTCAGTTTGTCGATCCTGTCCCCACTTTGAAATTACTTTCTGTGTTCTGTGGTGTTTTCACTATTCTATTTTTCCTAGCTTTTATTTCTCAGCCCATTCTACCAAAAGGAACCATTCCCACGGCGCACATGGGACTTGGGTGGTACTTAACCACTGAGCCATATCCCCAGCTCTTTTTTTACATTTTGTTTTTGAGACAGGGTCTCACTAAGTTTCTTAGGACCTTGCTAAATTTCTGAGGCTGACTTCATGATCCTCCTGCCTCTGTCTCCCAAGCTGTTGGCATTACAGGTGTACACCACCACACTGAGCTTAATCATGACTTTTAAATAATATTTTTTATTGTTTGGATATTAGGTGTCCTCTCTAAAGCTTATGTATTAGACAATGCAAGAATATTCAGAGGTGAAATGATTAGATATGATAGCTGAAACCTAATCATTGGATTGATTAATCCAACGATTAATAGATTAATACTTTGAATGAATTACTGGGCAGTAACTGTAGGCAGGTTGGGTGTGGTTGGAGAAGTAGGTCAGTGGGTGTGTGATCTTGGGGAATATATTTTGTCCCTGGATCCTTGCTTTCACTCTCTGCTTGTTGGCCTTCATGAACTGGGCAGTTTCCTCTACCATACCTTTCTGCCATCAGGCTCTGTCTCACCTTAATCCCAGAGCCATGGAATTGACTAACCATGTACTGAACCTCTAAAACCATGGGGTCAAGTAAAGTTTTCCTCCTCTCAGTCATTCTTATCAGGCATTTTGATTGTACTGATGGAAACAGACTAACATAACCATAAAAGACCCTGATGTTACCAAAACTTTTAAAAAATCTTCTCCTATGTTCATTGTTATCCCCTTCATACTCTCTTCATAGGATCTAAATTTAATAATAAAAAAAGACATCATCAAGGAAAATGAAGAGGTGATGTTTCCTTACAGTACAAACTCTTAGGATGTAAGTTCTCTTCCATGAGAACTGAAAAATTTTCAGATGGGACCTGGATGTTCTTCTACACATACTGGAACCAAAGGACTTGCATACTGAGCCTCAGTATGTGAGTAGAATGTCAAGTTTATAAAAATCCTACATGTCAATAACAAGCAAGATATAACTGGAACATTCAATAACAATAGAAAGTTCAGTTTAGTCACTGAACAGCTCTAGAGTTATGATAAGAGTATAAAACATGCTAGAGGATTGAATATGGAGAATACAAGGAAAAATTAGTAAAGTAGATGAGGTTTGAGTCTAGTCCTTTCTGCTCTCTAACTGTAATTAAAGTATATCTCTACTGTTCCCATTTTACTAATCTGAGAACTGATCACATTGATGTAGGACAGATGAGGCTGGACACTGAAGGAATTGCAGGAAGCTGGTTTATTTTAGCTTCAGTGGTCCAGAGGGGAGTAATGCCTAAAATATCTCTGGGCCCTGAGGTTGGAGTTTCTTTGAACTTTATACTCAGTGGGAGGGAGTTTATAATTTTTGTGGGAGTTTACATCAAGTACTTTTTGTTACATTTTCTTTGATTTCCACAAATGTTTTCATAAGTTTTTACCAGTAAAACACATGGTAATTTTTGTACAACATCAAGCTTATGGCAAACTTAGTTTTGACAAGACAGATAAACTTGGCCCTTATAGACAATAGGAAGCTTTAAACCACATTGAGATTTCTGCAAAACTCTTGGCTGATATCCCATTGATAAGAACAATTACTGTGAGGGTCTTTGGAGAAGCTTAATTATGACCCTTTGGTGGAGAGGGAAAGGCACTACAACATCTTCAGAGGAAGGACATAGACTGCTCTACCTTGGCTGTCAGAATTATACTTATGAAATTTATTTCATCCTTGGAAGGATAACCAAAGTATTTATGCTCCAAATCAGGATTTTTTGTTTTTTTTGTCAAGAGTAAATGTTCATTACATAAGACAAAAAGACAGCAGCCATAAGGTGAAACTGTTCTGGGAAAGCTTAGAAATAATGCTCATCTTACTTTTGAGAGCTTCTTGGAGAAATTGCCAAGTAAGACCTAAGGTCCTGGCATTGCCACTCAATGCTTTTCTTTCTAATGGAAGCATTTAGACTAAGCATCTTGATCATTTTTCTCTAACAGTTACCACATGTTTCTCTGAAACAGAGATTTAGTGGTTGAACAGCCATGCCAACACAAACAAAAAACTCATACTTGAATCACTACTGCTTGGAAACCCTGTACCTTACACAAATGGTATCCAAACTGAATTTAGAGACTGAGACCATTCAAATCACTGAAGATTCTTAATTTCAGGCTGAAGACTGGAAGCAGTATGGATTATGTCCAAATACTGCTTAACATTGCATTTAATATGCAGTGAAGGGTCTGGGAAAACCACTCACCAATATTGAAATTTTCTGTCTTGGTATTTTCCATCTACTCCATAGAGGGAGGCAGCTGTAATCTTGGCAGATCCTATTATATACTCAAGTTTACTCAGAGTGCTGAAATTATATACCTTTTCATATTAACAACTGTTTTATCTCTAATGTTTTATCTTACACTTTGTCTAGTCTAGAATCTGTAAAACTAATGGTCACAATTCATTGAACTTAATGATATAGATAATGACTATATTACTTGTTTTGTTATTTGAAATGTAAAAATTAATGAAAATTTCCACATGTAAGGATGGAGTAAGGAGATGAATTAAACTGGTTCTTATGAATCTATATACCAATTATTCACTTCCCTAATATAATACCTCAATCTGCTTTTATCTTTTATATAATTTCTTATAATTGCATCAGAAGTGAAAAACCAAATACAGTATAATGCTATATACAAAATAACTGCCTGTCTTCACTGAGGATTTATCCAGTCCATGTCACTAGACAGCTAGTGTCAGTCAGAGTAACTCTTCCCATTTCCCTTGGACTCAATGATCTCTAGTCATCCTTCATCAGTACTGTAAGGAGCAATCCCTGACAAGAGTGTTAGGAACCCTAATCCATATCGCTGTGTTAGTTTGGCAGCTTTTCATCACTGTAATAAGAATACCTTAGAAAATCAACTTAAAGGAGGGAATATTTATTTTGGCTCATGATTTCAAAGGTTCCAGTCCATGGGCACTTGGACTCATCATTTTCGGTCTTTGGCGAAACAGAATATCAAGGCAAAAAGCATGTGATAGAGTAAAGCTACTTTCCTTGGGCCAGCCAGGAAACAGTGAGGAAGAGGGACAAGATAAACCCTTCCAGGGCAGGCTCCAATGACACACTTTTGCTAAGTAGGCCCAATTTCCTACAGCTTTCATCATCTACCAATAGTCCATTCAACTAGGAACTCATCAATGGATTAATTCACTAGTTAATGATGGTCAGAGCCCTTATGATCCAATCACTTTCCCAAAGCCTCACTCTGAATAACGATGCAATGAAGATCAAGTCTTCAACACAGGAGTCTTTGCAGGACAATCCAGATCTGAAATGCAATAGTCACCATTTAACTACAGTCTATAAATATGTTAACTAAATACATTCACTTAACCAATTATTAGATTTTTTATCTCTAGGAAGAATATTATTAGCTTGTAATTGTGCTTGTAGCAAAATAGACTTATCATTTGATTTTGTTGTCTTTGTGGTCACTGAAAATCCAGACTAGCAGAGGGAATGGGCATATTCTAGAATGAGGGAATTCTGTTAGCCCAGTACTGGTTACATGGTTTGTTTCATTTGTGAAAAATTCATTGGTCTGCATGTTAAGGAAACACGCATTTTTCTACCTATATATTATACTTTACCAAAGTTAAAAAAGATGAATATGGGATTTATTTTAGTCAGCCTTTTTCACTGCTGTGACTAAATGACCCTACAGCACAACCGTAGAAGAGGAAAAGCTTATTTCGGGGCTCACAGTTTCAGAGATCTCAGTCCAGAGTCAACAGGCTCATCCGTTGGGGCTCAAGGTGAGAAAGGGCATCATGGTGGGAAAATGTGGCAGAGAGAAGCAGCTCATATGATGCTCAAACAGCAGATAGAGAATCCACTTTCCACATACAAAATATACAACCTATAGCCACACCCCCAATGAACCACTTCCTTCAGCCACTCCCCACCTGCCTCCAGTTACCATCCCAGTAATTCCATCAAGGATTAATTAACTGATTATGTTAGCTTTGGGGGAATACCACATCTAAACCATAACAGGATTTAATTGAAATAAACTTTTCAAAAATAAGTCATTATTGTGCTAAAATAGACACTAAAGAAAATTCTTTAGGCAGAAAGTAAAGATCTTAAACACAAGATGGAAATATCTCAAGAAACGAAGAACATTAGACTGGGTAAGTATCTGGGAAAATGCATGAAAATTTCACTCTACAAAGGTGAAAAAATTACTAAACAAGCAATAATGATTGCTTTGTAGGTTTTAAAACTGTGCTGAATAAAATGCATAGGTTCTAGTTTGTAATTTGCTTGAATCCTTTATCATTATTCATATATACAAATATACAGGTAATCTTGTATAGATTTCTCTTTGACTTATTTCAACTTTCAATTATTTAAGTCTATAACATTTGAGTGGTTTTATTGCTCAAGTAATTGCTTTCAAGCTTTTCAAAAACAGTAGATGGATTTTTTTCTATGTAGAACATACTCTTCATGAATTCCCTTAATATATAATATAGTATAAAAATTCCTTTTTTTGAAATAGCTTTATTTTGTAAGACCTTTTAATAACTGAAGCATAATTAGAAAATGGTTTTAAAAGACCAGCCATCAGTTAAATTATTTTTATTATTGTTAGTTTTATTGAAATGTATTTTAAATTACTATAATAATAGCCTTCTAGTAAAACTAACAAAAAATACTTGGGGGATTTTTCTTTATTAAAATATAAAAGATTACACAGAAAGACCTAAATATTTACAGATTCTTAATGTTCAAATTGCTAAAACAAAATGAAAGTAATTTTTTATTTTAAGAGCAGTACCCCTGCCTGAGCCAGCCGTGGTGGCACACACCTGTAATCCCAGCCACTAGGGAAGCTGACGCAGGAGGATGGCAAGGTTGAGACCAGCCTGGGTAACTTAGTGAGAACTTACCTCAAAATTTAAAACATACATAGGGCTTGGGAATGTAGCTCAGTGATAGAGTGCTTGTCTAGCACATCCTGGGTTCAATCCCCAATATTAAAAAAGAAAAAGGAGGAGGAGGAGGAGGGGGAGGAGGAGGAGGAGGAGGAAGAGGAGGAGGAGGAGGAGGAGGAGGAAGAGGAGACAGAGAAAAGAAAAGATCCCCACTTCAGCAGGTTATACAAATAATGGAATAATGGCTACATGTATGCACTGGTATGATACAGATATTCCTTTAACATTTGCTCCATTTTATTTCCTCTTCAACAAAAATTTTTAAAATGAATTTTTATTATGTATATTTAAGGTATAAAGCAGGATATTGTGGGATACATATAGATAGTAAAAAGGTGGCTATGAAACAAAGTAACATATCCACCATTTTAAATAGTTGCCATTTTTGTATGTGTAAGGCAAGAGGAGCAAATATTTTTAAAGTGACTGCTAAGTGCCAAGTGCTGGAGACTGAATACAAACTAGGCTTTCTTGGTCCTTGTCCCTTGGGACTCACAGTCTACTGGGGAATATGGGCAGGTAAACAACTGCAATGCAGTCATCATATGGGAACAATGAGAACACTCAGAAAAGGCAGCTGACCTGTATTTAAGTAGAAAGATTTTGATCAGGGATGAATAGAAACTAGCTGATCTGTGCTGTGACTTTTCAAATCTTCCCTCTTGTAACTCTTCATTCATAAAACTGTTAAGTGTTTGCTTTGGTCCAGGACTTTCACCTTCAGGTTCATCTCCAGTCTGATTGCCCTCACTATTCTTAGTTTTTCAAACAGAAAATAATCTTTGGCTTTGTCCTTCCATGGAATTTGAAATGTATCTTCATGAACACTTTAGATTCTATTTCTTAATTTTTATAATCTCAGACACTTCTGACTTAAAAAAATTGCACAAATCTTAACCTTCCTTATAAATATTAAATTATAATTTAGCTGATTTGCAGAAAATATCAACAGAAGTTCTTACCTTCTACATATAGTTTTTAATCTCAGATTTAAAGGTTAAAACTTGCAGTTCTTGGCTGCATTGTTAACGTGCAAAGTCCACGTTATATTTTCTTCAACACCGTTCTTCAATATGCATTCTCTGTCACTTCGCCCTTCCCAGTCCCATCCTTAGACAATCATTCTAATGTGCTTACTGTATATCCTTTGTCTTCTTGAAAATTGAGTACTTTCTTGGATTGGTGTCTCTAATTTACATAACTTTTTCATTCTGCATCTCTTTCATTTTCTTTTTCCTCTCACTATAGTTTTAACTACATAGAGTATCCATATTGCTATAAGTACATACAATCTGTATTTCTAACCACTTCATTATGCTCTAATGTACATCATCAGACATTTTACCTATCTGAATTCAGTGGGAAAACCTGGCTACCATCTACAACCCAAGACACATCTAGGTTCATGGGTCTGAAGTTTACATAATGGAGACACATGAAAAAATACAAATTAGACATAAAACACTAGCACAATTTGAGACAAAATGGAATATTTATTAAACATAAATTAAATGACTTTCCCATTTAAAATAAAACACTAACCAATACCACAAATTTCCAAATTGTATTAATTACTCCCTGATGTATTTCTTTAATCCCCAAGAATATTCCCATTTTTGTCTTCATTATCTTTGATTGATTATCTCTTCCCAGGACAACAATTTATTGGTGGAGAGAACAGATACAGGCCAGTATTTAGTGTGATTAACTGTAGTGTGTGCATGTCTATCCCTGACAGTAGTTTCCTAGCTTCCTATTTGGTAATGCTTTAAGAATTTTTAGTATTACTGTTAAATTGGGGAAAACCCAGAGCAAGTTCCTTTCATGTACAGTGTCTTCATTCAGAGGCCAAACTTAAACATTCATGAGTTAATAACACTCCTTAACCACTTTGCCCTCAGTATCTTCAAGGTAGTGATGTAGGATCATTTCTGTGTCATCTGGATGTTAGTATTTCATGACAAATAACAAGAAATTTCAACCTTTCGTTCAGTTTTTTTTTTTTGGGGGGGGGGGGCGGGGATATTTCATCAGAGTTTTAAATCTTTTTTTCTCCCAACATATTTATGTGATTCATTCTTCTTCAACAAGCTTATTAAGTAATCCAGGAACTTATATAATACTTCCCCACT
This sequence comes from Callospermophilus lateralis, assembly GCF_048772815.1. Lineage (NCBI taxonomy): Eukaryota > Metazoa > Chordata > Mammalia > Rodentia > Sciuridae > Callospermophilus > Callospermophilus lateralis. Next base: position 63,981,169 of record NC_135313.1, on the reverse strand, counting down.
TCTTAGTGAAATACCGTCCTTACTTATGCTTCTGTTTGACGAAACATGTTATATATTTCTCTGTTCATTGATAGTATGATTTCCATAGACTTTGTTGCTTTTATTTATAACTTTTGTTTCATATCACCCTATTTTTCTCTGGTAGTTTAATACAAAAAGTTAAAATGGCACAGAAAATGCTATATAAAATACTCTTTTCATATTTCCAAATTTCAGTTAACCTATCATTTTATATTTGAGATTTAATATACTTATAGACAAATTGGTGTCTTTGTTTGTTTGTTTTTTGTAACAAGGAATTGAACCCAGGGGCTCTTAATCACTGAACCACATCCCCTGTCCATGTTTATATTTTATTAGAGACAGGATCTCTCTGAGTTGCTTAGGGCCTTGATAAGTTGCTAAGACTGGGTTTAAACTGGAGATCCTCCTGCGTCAGCCTCCTGAGTTGCTGGGATTGCAGGCATTTGCCACTGCTCCCCACTCTAGACAATTATCTTAAACCTTGTTTGTATTTAGGTTTCTTAATGTTTTTTTTTTTGTAAATATAATTTAGAATTTGATTGTACCTACTTTGTGTAGCTTTAGTTTTATGTAGTCAGAGAACACAAAGGAAAATTTCAAGTCAGCATTGTGTTTAAAATAGCCCCTGTATGAAATACAATGAAGATAAAAATATAGGTCAGTATTGGACAATACCTAATTACTCAGTTTTAGATAGTGAAGAGGCAGTTCCCCCTGCCCGCTGTGGCAAAGTTAAAGAAAAGAGCAGGACATAGTGCTATACATTTTTATTCTCTCTCTCCCTCTCTCTCTCTCTCTCTCTCTCTCTCTCTCTCTCTCTATATATATATATATATATATATATATATATATATATATCAGACCATATATATATATCAGATATATATATCAGACCATAATAACTTTATATAGATCTGACTGCAAGCAACATAAATTAGTCCACTGAACTCAAGTTTCATGTGTATTCAACTCAGATTCTCTGGTTACAAACCAGATATACTCATGGTTATTTCTATACTCATTTTCAGTAGGGAAATTAGGGTAATGGTTAAAATAGCTTACTTTTATAACTCCTGCCAAAAAAAAAAAAAAACACATATAACCACATGAACCCATTCCTATGGCTTCTTCTAACCAAGATCTTATTACCTCATAAGCAAACCAACCTCTGTCACCACCATGAATGATGGTGCACGTGTCCCTTTTTTTGGAGCTGTGCAAGAACTTCTTGGCAATCTACATTTGGGAGCATGATTTTCAGATCCTAAGAAACACATACTTAACTGGTCTCTCTAGAATGAATGCACTTTATTTTATTTCACCTGCAGTGCATGAACATTCTGGAATCTTCTACCAACACTTGCCAATATTCAGTTTTTCTAGCTTTTGCCAGACTAAGTAGTAAAAAAAAATACAAAAATTACAGTATTATCAAATTTAGCCTTTCTCTAGTCAATAATGATACTGAACAATTCTTTGTATGTCTGTTAGCTTTCTCATTTTCTTTCTGGTATAAATTGTTATTTTTTCCCCATTTTAAATTTTTTAATTTATTATTTCTTTGAACCCAGGGGCACTCTACTACTGAACTATACCTTCAACACTTTGTATTCTTCTTCTTCTTCTTCTTCTTATTATTATTATGACAGTGTCTTGATAAATTCCCAGGTTGGCCTTCAATCCTCCTTGCGATCCTCCTTACTCTGCCTCCCAAGTAACTGGATTACAGGTGAATATACTACTGTATCAAACTCCTTTTCCCCATTTTAAAATTATCATTGCATCTTTAAGTGGTTAATTAGCAGATGTTCCTTGCATATACTATATTTTAATGCCCCATCAGCTTCAGAATCACAAATATCTTCTAGTCTGTCGTCTTACTATTTATCAATTGTTATCTTTTCTTCATTTAACAGACATTTTTTAATCAGCCTTGCTTTAATGATCTTAGAGTATTGCTTAATAGAGCCTCTCTACTACCACAAAGATTTCTTATAGATTGTCATACTGCATAGAGAGTAATCTTTCCCATTTTTAAGGTTAACCTCTTCTTACGTGACCTTTAATCTACTTGTCAATTTCCTTAAAATGCAATTGAAATTTCTATTTATTTATGAAGAATTTATACTTTTATGTCTCTCCATAAAAAAGCATGAAATGAATTTTATTTAAAATATGCCCTATATTCTTTATTATTTTTACATGTTTTCAATGGCTTTTGTACTTTCTCAGTTAACTTTAGATACTAAATAGTTTTGTCACTATTTTGAATGTGTCCTATTTTTTTAAAAAAATATATATTCTAGTTCCTAAGTAGAAATCTAGTTCTAATTATTTTACTTTATATACAGCGATGTTATTTTATTCCCATTTCTAATACTGTGTTTTTTACAGATGATAATCTTTTCCAGTAATGAAGATAATTTTAATTTTTATCCTATAATTTCTTTTTCTTTTCTTGGAGTAATAAGAGTATGAGTAATTACTTCACGTAATATACTGGTAAATTCTGGGAATTCAATTTTAAATATAAAGTAGTTGGGCGTGGTGGCACACACCTGTAATCCCAGTGGCTTGGGAGGCAGAGGCAGGAGAATGGCAAGTTCAAAGCCAGCCTCAGTGAAAGTGAGGTGCTAAGCAATTCAGTGAGACCCTGTCTCTAAATAAAATACAAAATAGGGCTGGGGATATGGCTCAGTGGTTGAGTGCCCCTGAGTTCCATCCCCAGTAACCCTCTCCAATAAGTAAATGAATATCAAATAAATAAAATTCCATGCTTCCAATTTTAATTGCCCCTTTTTTTCTTTTTCCTTTGCAAAATTTTAATTTATTTTTTAGTGTTGGGAATCCAGTCCATGGCTTTGTACCTGGCAAGTGCTTTACCACTGAACTACATTCCCAATCCCTAAATGCCCTTAAATGCTCCTACTAAATATAACTGTTTAGTGTATTGCCTTTTGCAATTATACTATTTCATATTCCACTGATAAAATTAGAGAACGGAATAGGCAGAGTTAGGTCTAAATCACTTGGGAATTCTCTGATCTGCAATATTATAACTTCACAAGAAAGAAAATACAAATCATCTATGACCTTCTATGTAGGGTAGGGAACACTATATATTGCCACTAGATGGCACTTAAATTCAAAAGTAAAATGATACAATTGAAAAATACACCACCACCTGGAACAGAATGTTGTCATTTGCATTAAATATATATATATATATAATATATCCATTATAATTATCTGATCAATCTGTGTCTGATTGTACCTATCTGACAATCTTAGATGATTAGATAATATTTTTTTTCTAGAGAAGGGGAATAGGTGCTTTTATTTTATTTTTATGTGGTGCTGAGGATCAATCCCAGTGCCTCACAGGTCCTGGGCAAACACTCTGCCACTGAGCTACAGCCCAAGCTCCAAATAGATAGTATTTCACTTCACTATTTAATCCTAAAGTGAATTAGAGATAATGTATATGCATAGGTATGTCTATCTGTATGTTTATATCTCTCTCTCTCTCTCTCTCTCTCTCTCTCTCTTTCTGTGTACCTACAACTTTTTCAAAGATTGCTTGTGACAACTTTTGAACAACATTTGTCGATATTTTCTTCCCTTCTTCTTTGACTACATATAATGATTTCACTTGCTCCATTCTTGATTTTATTATTCTATAAAAGATATTTATTAACATCCATATAAAAGAATCAAATTCAGGCTGGGGTTGTGGCTCAGTGATAAAGCACTTGGTAAAGCCTTACCAAGTGTGAGGCACTGGGTTTGATTCTCAGCACCACATAAAAATAAATAAAATAAAGATATTGTGTCCATCTATAGCTAAAAATAAATGCATAAACACTTAAAAAAAGAAGAATCAAATTCTTCAAGGGATGAAAGCCATTTCAGAATATAGTCATGACAAATGTCATAATAATAGCTCACTTAAATATGGCTTTCCCTGTGTTCCTAAATAATATTTTTCCTTTTAAGACAACCTTGGCATTTCAGAAATAAAATTTTCATTATTTTTTTTTCTTTAACACATTTAACAAGTCCTCTTCAACAACGGAGAACTTCAATCTCAACCTTCACTCTGCTTTCAAACTGTATAATCCTATTCCTAAAGAGAGCGAAAGTTGTGAACAAGAAACCAGTGGGCTTCACTGCACAAGAAATTTGGAGCATTTTATTTAGAATTAAAGTATGATTTCTGTGCTTCATATAAATTGAGGATTCTCTGAACTTCATTTGTTAGAGAGCTGACAACTTTTTAAAATATGAAAGAACTTAAAAATAAGAAGCAAATAAAATTACAAAAATTCCTTAGTAGTTCACTTTGAACAGAGTAAATGTGGAATAGATAAATAATTTTATGGCAAATACTTTGTTGTAAAAAACACTCTCTGGTTCTGATAGAATTTGAACATACCCATCAAGGGTTTGCATGTTGAAATAATCCCTTTGGAGACGTATTAAAAGGATGAAAACCTAATGATGTTTGGGGGTGAGTCCAATGGGGACATCTTAAGCATTAGATAAGGTCTTCATCAAGGGGTTTCCATGATTTAATACTGCTGGCTATTTAAGAAGAGAGAAACTGGAGGGTGTGAGGGTGTAGACATGTGTGTGCATCTTGTCTTTTGTCATATCATGCCCTCCACCACCTTGAGACTCTGCCAGCAAAAGACCACCACTAGATATGACCCTTTAAGTATGGACCCGAACTATGGGCCAAAATAAACTCTTTGTGTATAAGTTACCTAGCCTCAGATATTTCCTTATAGTAACAGCAACAACAACAACCAACACAGGGAACATCACTTGCTGTTAAGCCACGTGCTACAACATAGAACAAAAATGCCTCATGTACGCTTTGTTTCAAATTTGCATAAACACTGAAACTTTTACTAAAGTACACCAAATTTGTACTTGTATTATCTCAACAGAAAGAAATGTGATTTTTCTAGTCTTAGACCACCATTTCATTTGAAGGTCTTTTTCATTTAACACTACTCAGGAACTTGTTTGCTCCTGTGCTCTAATAACTAACTCAATAGGAGGCATTCTGAAAAAAAGAAAATTGTTATTGTTTTTGAAGACTCAGCTAGAAGGTATTTTTCTCATAATGGCCTTGTAAACAGCCCTTTTCACAGGGAAAGTATTAACTATTTCACAAACAAATTTTGTTTTCTTAAATTGTAACTATATTTAGCTATACCCTAAAATGATGAAGCATTTGATCTGTGATTAACCTCTATGGTGATATATAGAGATATTACAGTTCTTATTTTTGTTATAGATTTTGTCTTTAACGTTTGTAAATTCGCTTAAGGATTCTGAATTAAAAAAGCACTTGTGGTAGTAGTCCCTTCCATTGTTTGAGCTTAAAGGCATACCAAGTAGAAGATGACTTCTACTTTGACTATTTTATCTTCATCTGAATCTCTTAATAAAAAAAAGTTATTCTATTACTTTGGTAGAAATTAAGAAAAATCATGCAACTCTCATAATAGCTATTAGTATGCTGCTTTATGTCTGCTTTTATTCACCTTTTTCATTATTAAAAATCACCACACAAAAAGCTTCAAGAGGCATTTTCTTTGCTATTGACTATCCATTATTGATAATGAAAATTTGCACTGCACTTTGACACTACAGTATTTGCATATACATAAATAAAAATGAATAACAGAAGCTGGGGTTGTGGCTCAGTGATAGAGCACTTACCTATCATGTGTGAGGTACTGGGTTCAATTCTCAGTATCACATATAAATGAATGAACAAAATAAAGGTCCATCAATGTCTAAAAAAATATGTTTAAAATCATAAATAATAGCTGGGTGCAGTGATGCATGAATGCAATCCCAGTGACTTGGGAGGCTGAGATAAGAGGATTGCAAGTTTGAGGCCAGCCTCAGCAACTAAATAAGCAACTTTGAGATCCTGCCTCAAAATAAAAAAAAATAAATAAAATAAAAAGGGCTGGAGATGTAGTTCAGTGGTAAAGCCCACTTGGGTTCAATCCTCAGTACCCCTCCCCCTCAAAAAAAAGTTTTAAAAATGGACAACAATATTGACATAGGAATTTGATAATCTCACAGCCTTGTTACTAATGCTCCCTACTAGTTCCAGTCACATAACTAAACATAAATAAGAACAGAACCATTGAAATGGTTGCAAAACTTTGAGAAAATAATAAAGCAAACACAACATCTGATGCAAAATTTATAGAATTCCTAGTTGCTTGCAAGAAGGAAGTGCACTTGTGAGGTACAAGCCCCAGGAACAAAGCCAGAGTTCATACTGCTGTGGAAGCATAGGGTTCAGTGATCGATGAATTTGCAGAAGCAGGTATGTTAAGGGAATAATGGACTTACAGTGGTTTCAGTATGACACTGGACTAAAATGGTTATTGATCCATGGAGTATCAGAAACGCAGTCATCAGAGTGAAGCACAAACCAATTATCTGTTTTCTGAAATCATGGGAGCTGTCACTGATTGGCTGGCAGTTATGAGAGGGACAGGGATGTGATGATTGTGATTAATAGTCTTAGAAGCTTTGGGCTGGCTCTTCTTGACTTGCTAACTCCCAGAAGCATAGCTACAGGAGTGAAGCTGTTGTGAACCAAGATTTTCAAGAAACGTAATCAATGGAATGAGGGTGTTACGGTTTGGCTGATTTTTCAGACAATGTACCCCGAACCAGATTTATCACTAACAATATTTACCTGTTCACAACTCAAAACGTGGGCTGAAGAATAGCTTTTCCTTCCCTTAATATGAAAACAAATACTCTGAATTCCCAACAAGAATTATTTTAAAAAATTTTTATTTCTTTCTTTTAGTTATACATGACAGTAGAATTTTGACATATTATAATATACATGGAGTATAACTTCCCATTTTTGTGGTTGTCCATGATGTGGAGTTACATTAGTTATGTATTAATATATGAATATAGGAAAGTTATGTCTGATTAATTCTACTGTCTTTCCCATTCCCATCACCCCTCCTTTTTTTTTGACTTTCCCCATCCAATGAAGGAAACTCCACTCCTATACCCCACTACACCCCACCTATTGTGAGTCAGCATCACATATCTGAGAGAATATTCTGCCTTTTTTTTCCAGATTGGCTTATTTTGCTTACCATGATAGTTTCCAGTTCCATCCACTACCAGAAAATGCCATAATTTCATTCTTCTTTATGACTGAGTAATATTACATTGTGTATATATAACACATTTTCTTTATCCATTCATCTGTTTAAGGGTACCTAGGTTGGTTCCATAGCTAAACTACTGTGCATTGGGATGCTATAAACATTGATGTGGCCATGTCACTATAGTGTACTGATTTGGGGTACATGCTGAGGAGTGGGATAACTGAATCAAATGGGGGTTCCTTTTCAAGTTTTCTGAGGTATCTCTATATTGTTTCCAGAGTAGTTGTACCAATTTGCAGTCCCACCAACAATATATGAGTGTACCCTTTTCCCCACATCCTCAACAATATTTATTGTTGCTTGTATTCTTGATAATTGCCATTCTAACTGGAGATGGAATCTCAGTGTAGTTTTACTTTGCATTTCTCTAATTGCTAGAGATGTTGAACATTTTTTTCATACATTTGTTGACCGTATTTATTTCTTCTATGAAATGCCTTTTCAGTTCCTTTGCCCATTTTTTGTTATATTATTTGGGGGTTTTTTGGTGTTAATTTTTTTTTTTTAGTTCTTTATATATCCTGTAGATTAATGCTCTATCTGAGGTGCATGTGGCAAAGATCTTTTCTTCCCATTCTGTAGGCATTTTGTTTATGTTGTTGTTGTTTCCTTTGCTGTGATACCATCCCTTTATTGATTCTTGATTTATTTCTTTTGCTTTAGTAGTCTCATCGAGGAATTGTGCTTCTAAGCTGACATAATGGAGAGTTGGGCCTACTTTTTCTTCTAGTAGGTATGAGGTCTCTGGTCTAGTGCCTAGATCCTTGATCCACTTTGATTTGAGTTTTGTGCAAGGTGAGAGAGAGGGTTCTAATTTCATTTTGTTACATATGGATTTCCAGGTTTCCCAGAATGATTTGTTATTATAATAACTGTATTTATGTGGATTTGTCTCTGTGTCTTCTATTCTGTACCACTGGTCTTCATGTCTGTTTTTTTTTTTTTTTTGTGTGTGTGTGTGTGTGTGTGTGTGTGCCAATACCATGCCATTTTTGATACTATAACTCTGCAGTATAATTTAAGGTCTGGTATTATGATACCTCCTGCTTCACTTTTCTCACTAAGGATTGCTTTAGCTAATCTGAAACTCTTATTTTTCCAAATAAATTTCATAACTACCTTTTCTATTTCTATAAAGAACATCATTGGAGCCTTAATAGTAATTGCATTAAATCTATAGAGCACTAACAATAATGCTTAATAAGTATTTCCAGTTTTCTTCAGCCAAATCTATAGAAGAAACACCTGGAATGTACAGATGGTCACTTGTAGAAATAGCATTTCAGCTACTAATGCCACTTAAGTGAGTGCTACTGTGGCTGAAAAATACCTTTAACTGCAGAATTTTTATTTGTTGAAATAAGAAGGAAAGGAAATTTGGGGCATACTGTCATATCCAATGCAGGATATAGGATAAAAATCATTAAATAGAGTTCAACTCATGATATTGTTGTGGTGCATTTGAAATAAGTCACCAGGTCGGTTTTGAAGCAAGACATGGGACTTTATTCACCAGTAGGATGGAAAGGCAGCAAGCAAGTTGCCTCTGCAATCTTCACCCCTTTGCAGAAGGCTGGGTACATTTTTATAGCTAAAACCCACAAACTACCAGTAAGTCAAAACCCATAGCAAGGTAGGAAGTGGGTCAAAATGACCCAGGTTAGGGTACAGCACACTGCCCATGAAAAATGGTATCTAAATGGAGAAATCTTACAAATGCATTTCTTAATAATACATTGTTTCTATGTGTCCTCGGACAGAATGTGCTTAGCAGGAGGTAGCAGAGGCAGGTTAATCTCATGGAAGAATAATTTCTCACATGAAATGGAGTCTCAGGGTAAAATGGAGTTTGCCTGGTTAAGGCACATATAGTTTGGCCCATAACACTATCAAGTTTAATTGAAATGTCTCACAACTCTCACCCATGGAAACATGGAGGAAAGAGGTGCTTGCTATGACATCTGATGTGCAGAGGCCAGGGAAGATGCTAAATATCCTAAAAAAAATGCAACCTCCATCCCAACAAAGAATTATATAGCCCCCAAAATCAAATGTGTTAACATTGAGAAACCAGACTACAGTCACAATTTCATTTGGAGGCCTTTTCCATTTAACACTTCCAGGGTTCTGAAGAATTTACTTGCTCCTTTGGCTCTAATTACTTTGCTTATATTATCTAATTGCTTTGTTTACACTATCAAATTGCTTTGTTTACATTGTAAACACCCTAAGGGATGCTCCATTTTTAGTTTTCTAACTCCTGAGTGGTATTATAGACTGTCAATGTATTCAGAAAGGCAGGTCACTGTTTAGGTGGTAATCATTTCAATACCATCAGGTAATTAAGCTCCAAGCTTTGGTACTCTGATTATAGCACTCTAAATAAGGAATACCTGTGCTGAGCTGCAGATCCAGAGCACCAACACTGAATCACTTAGGAAATATTGACTCTTTACTCCCATTACTTTTTAGAGAACTCTTTTCTTAAAAGATACATTGGAGAGAAAGGGAGTTACCGAAAAAGGTATACACTTAGCTATAAAGAGATGAAACAGGGAAATGATGAAATCTGTGTTTAATGTGGAGGACAAATTTATAGCAGAAAGGTCAGTTGCCAAATGAACCAAATTAACATATACAGGAGATACACAGGAACACATTGTGAGCAGGAATGTGGTTATACTGTAGAAAGCTAAAAGTCAGCATTGACAGTCCAATGTAGAACTCCAGGAATGAGAATAGCATCAAGGAATATTTTCAGACAGCTGTGTTGGCCATCATTTCCTTTCTTAGGATAGGAAAGCCAAGAGGTGAGGCTTGAAGAGCAAGAGAGGAAAATAATGGGACTGGTTTTTTTTTGATATATTGTGTTCGAGGTCCTAGAGAGATAAAGTAGTCAGCTTCAATAAGCAATTAGCTAGGATGCTCTGAAGCTTATAACAGGAGCGTGGAAATAGGGTCACCAGCACATAAAGGGTAATATGACATTAATCAGGAAGATTTCTGCTTTCAAAAGAATAATAGTATTTAAAAAAACATACATAATGACCAGAATAGAAAGCATGATATAATTGCTTGAATGAAAGTATTTTAAAAGCACCTTTGAAATACAAGGAAGTATGCATTGGTTTGAGCTGGTACAGGAAAGATGAGTCAGAATTCAATAGAAGAAAATGGTGGGATCTAATCAAGAATCAATAAATGGGAGGGTATCAAACTAAAAATGTTCTTCACAGCAAAGGAAACGATCAACAACATAAACAGAGAGCCTACAGGTTGGGAGAAAAATTTTGCCACATACACTTCAGATAGAGCATTAATCTCCAGGATATATAAAGAACTGAAAAGACTTAAACCAAAAAAAATCAAATAATTGAACCAATAGATGGGCAAAGGAACTGAATAGACATTTCACAGAAGAAATACAAATGGTCAATAAATGTATGAAAAAAAATATTCAACATCTCTAGTAACTAGAGAAATGCAAAGTAAAACTACACTGAGATTCCATCTCACTCCAGTCAGAATGGCAATTATCAAGAATCCAAGCAATAATAAATGTTGTCAAGGATGTTGGGAAAAAGGTACACTCACACATTGCTGATAGGGCTGCAAATTGGTACAGCTACTCTGGAAAGCAGTATGGAGATTCCTCAGAAAACTTGAAAAGGAACCCCCCATTTGATTAGTTACCCTACTCCTCAACATATATCCAGAGGACTTAAAATTAGCATACTAAAATGATGCACCCACATCACTATTTATAGCAGCTCAATGCACAATAGATAAGTTATGGAACCAAATTAGGTGCTGTTAAATGGATGGATAAAAAAATGACGCATATATACATAGTGGAATATTAGTCATAAAGAAGAATGAAATTATGGCATTTGCCAGTAAATGGATGGAACAGAAAATCAGGGGAAATAAATCAATCTGAAAAAAACATGGGCTGAATGTTCTCTCTGATATGCAGGCGCTAACACATAATAAGGCAGAGAGGAAATAATAGACTTTCATTGGATTAGACAAGGGGGAATGAAGAAAAGGGAGGGGGTATGAGAATAGAAAGGACAATATAATTAATTTGACATAATTTTCCTATGTTCATATATGAATGCATTACCAGTGTAACTCCACATCATGTACAACCACAAAAATGGGTTCCTAATTAGAATAAGTCATACTCCATGTAAGTAAATGTCAAAATATACTCTAGTTTCATGTATACCTAAAAAGAACAAATAAAAAAAGGAGATAATGGGAAACAAAAACAAAAGCAAAAAATAGTGGGATCCAAGTTCTTAATGCTGGATAGTGTATGCCAGGCTACCTCCTTTGAAATCCAGATGCTAACACAGAAAAGCTGTGTTGTGTTGGTCAGGTTACTTAACTGTGTGTATGTGCAATGATATAATCTGGCTTTTGTAGCTCTTCAACTGCAAATAGGGTCTTCCAATCACAGCTATCAACCATGCTTCTGTTTTGAGCCTCAGAGCTGCATGGCTACCATCAAACCCACATGTACAACAGCACTAAACTTATAACACCACTTGTTGGTTTCTCTTCTCTATAAAGCATCAGTTATGTTTAAAACTTTTTACCTTAAAATAATTTTAAATATCCAAGACAGGAGTAAAAACAGTACAAAAAATTCTATATAATATTAAATTCCTATAACATTAACACTAATGGAATCATAACATAAAGAATAGGAAATTAATATTACTAGAATACTATTATCTGAACTACAAAACCTATTTAAATTGTGTGTGTGTGTGTGTGTGTGTGTGTGTGTGTGTTTTGTACGAGACACTGAACCCAGAGATACTTAATCACTGAACCACATCCCCAGCCCTTTTTATTTTATATTTTGAGACAGGATCTCCCTAAGTAGCTTAGGACCTCACTAAGTTGTGCACAATAGCTTTGAACTTGAGATTCTCCTGCCTCAGCTTCCAGGCCATAGGAATTACAGGTGTAAATTTCATGTTTTTTTTAAAAAAAAAAAACCCTTATAGGAGGTATTGGGGGACTATAAACCTAGGAGTATTTTATTCCTGAGCCACATTCCCAGTCCTTTTTGTTTATTTTTCATTTTAAGACAGGGTCTTACTAAGTTGCTGAGACTGATCTTGATCCTCCTGACTGAGCCTCCCAAACTTCTGGGATTGTAGGCATTCTCCATCTTGGTTCACTGTATTCAGTTTTTATATCTCCCTAGTTTCTTTGTCACAGTTCTTCAGTCCTTCCTCTTCTTTCATGACCTTGACCCTTATGAAGACCACTGATTCATTATTTTGTAAGATACTCTTTAATTTGTGATTTCCCAATTATTTTTCATAATTGGAGTGGGGTCATAATTTTTCATTTCTTAGCATATGACATACAGTGGGTCAGGAGCTGCCGCTGCTTACCATGATCATTTGGATTAGTTGGAGCCTGATCAGTTTCTTCACTATTTTTCCCTTTGTTGTTGATAAGAATCCTGGAGAAGAGAGTTTGAGACTATGGAAATCTACTCAGATATTTGTTCACTAATTTGAGCATCTACTACTACATCTCATTCATAAGATTTATGGTGGTAGTGTTACCTGCTGGTGATCTCTGTGTTATAGCATTAATTGTTAGCACAAGCAGTGTAGTTGACACCTATTTCCAAGAAAACAGAACTAAGAAATTGGCCGGAAACAGTGGTGCATGCCTGTAATCCCAGCAGCTCAGGAGGCTGAGGCAGGAGGATGGCGAGTTCAAAGCAGCCTCAGCAAAAGCCAGGCACTAAGCAACTCAGTGAGACCCTGTCTCTAAATAAAATACAAAATAGGGCTGGGGATGTGACTCAGTGATTGAGTGCTTCTGAGTTCAATCCCTAGTACCAAAACACACACACACACACACACACACAAAAAAAAAAAAACTAAGAAATTAACTTCAGGTTGAATTTTTAGGAAGAATGGGAAGGGGTACAGTTAACAAGCTGCACACTGGGACTTGAATCTTCCTGGACTACAGAGCAGATTATGGCACACAAATGTATGTGCAGGAGAAAGGCAGAGAACACAGAGGGGTAAGAGGTTTCCTAGCGGGAGGCCAGAAGATCACTAAGCAAGAGACATCAAATGAGTGTTTCTGGAAAATGAAGCCAATCTTCATATGCTCATAGTTCTTGCCTTTCTAGGAATCAATACCAATCCTTGGAGCCAAGCGAAGGTATGAAAGCAGGAATACTTTACCTTCGGCCTTTTTATTTGTTTTCCTGCCTCTGTCTTCAGGGTTCTATATACTCCTACTTCTCCCAGTTAAAATGTTTTCTAGGAAACTTATTCTCTTCCGTGGAAGTACTCATCACACTGAATTGTTTGCCTAATGTCTGTCATCTTGGCAACGGGGTTAAATGTTATGAGGTTCTGATGAAGTCTATTTTGTACCTGATATATAGCACAATGCCTGGAACATACTGTCAATACTATTGAACGTTTACCAAACAAATGTGACAGATGGTTACAGTACAATTTGGATGCTATCCTGCATACACCAAGGGTTAAACAGGCTTCTGTGGCTCAGCTGTGTAAACACGACATATTCCTTACAGGAAAATAAATTCTGAATTCCTAATGAATGCCTGAATGCACACTTCTGTAAAGCAACCAACAGAATATTTTTATAAGACTTTTCCTTTCTAAAAAGAAAGCTTAAAAATAAAAATGTCCTCCTTTACACCGTCTTATTCCATATGGTTTATATAGATGTTAAAATATTTATATTCTAATGTTCATTTTAAAGAAGCAAAGTGCAAAACACAGCATCACTTAGTCAATATAGACCATCTTAATGTAGCAGTTGGAGTTGTGGAATGAACCTCACGAATTCTAGATTCATGTTATTTTTATTACCTCTGAGATGCAGAGCACATCACCTCACTTACCCTGGTGTCATTTGGAAAATGTAGACTTTATATGATGATTTTTAAAGTACTATTCTGATCTTTTTTTTAAAAAAAAAAAAAAAAAAGTATTTTTAAATCACTCTGATTTTTCTGAATTTGTATAGCACATAATTTTTTGGTTTTGAATAACATGCATGTTTTACAAATGATTATTTAATAAATCCATCAGAATTTTTTGTAATAAGACTGCTTTTTGAAGAAAAAAATTATGAAGCACTGAACACCATAATTGGTCCATTATTTGAAAAATAAAAAGGATGCATGTCTTCTTCAAATATTCATTCTAATTCTCTTTCCTTGCAAGAAAATCTTGGGAAACCTGCCTCCTATGGGTTGGGTGTACATTGCTTCCAAAGAGTTCACAGACTGGAGACTACTCCCCAATGTGGTGTTATTAAGAGGTGGTAGAACCTGTAGAAGTTAGAGCCTAGGGAAGGTAATTGGTCTTGAGGGCACTGCCTTTGAAAAGTTATAATATAGTTTGTAGGATGTCATTGATTCACTGCAACAGTAGATTATTATGAAAAGAACAAACCTGACATCTGAATTCTCGGCTGTGTTTATAACCACGTGATGTCTTGTACACGCAGATGTTTCTCCTCCTGCTTCTCTGCCATGTTGTGACAACAGCCAAGGGAGCCCTCTCCAGAGACTGAACAGATAAGGTGCCCATGCTTGGACTTTCAGCCTCCAAAATCTGAGCTAAGTAAATGTCTTTCCCATAAAATTAGTTAGCTTCAAGTATTTTGTTATAGTAATAGAGAAGATACTAATGCTTCAAATATTTTGTTATAATATCAGAAAAGAAACCAATGGTTTGCCCAGTTGAAAACCTACATTGTCCAATTTCCTTTACAGGTGGGAGTGTGACCTGTTCTGGCTACAGAAATGTGGGAAGGGTTAATGTATTTTACCACATAACCATTGTCTCCTGTCTCCACATTAACATATATTAATAAATATTCCATGCATACTAATCCTGCATCAAAGACAGTTTAATAATACATGAATTTAAGCAATTCTGGTACAATTTAAAAAGAAAGAAAGGAAGGAAAACTAGCAAGCTTCACATAATTGTCACACAACATTTTTTGCAGAAAAACAAAACCAAAACCAAAATGGCAATCTGCTATGATTGCGTGGTGAAATGTGGTATACAAAACTTCTTTACAGATGCCTCATGAGGTGAGTCTTCTCTTCCTTCCTTTGCCTTGAATTTGTATATCAGCACTACAGCCATGATCTTGGATCACAAAGCAACTGTCATGCTGAAAGCCACAGTAGCAGATGACAAAGACTGCAGGACATGGGCACACAAGGACTTCATCCAAATACTCTAGTCTGAAGATTTACCTTGGGTTTAAATTTTTAAAAAGCATAAAACCTGGAAGCTTAACATACTGTGCTCAGTCTATTATTACTACTTAATAGAATCCCAAATAAAACTTAAGGAAAATAAAAAGCTATCAAATTAAGTAGTAATTAGGGTGATTCATGCTAAATTAAACTTACCTCTGAATAAAGTTTTTTTTTGGTTACATCATATAAAATGCTGAAACACATTATTCCTACATATTTACACTTACCAAATACCAAATGTATTTCATTATTCAAAATTATTCTTAATTTTTAAAAATTAGCTTACTAAGTATTTGACACATTACCACACAGGTTGTTTCTCTCAAAAAAGCACAGATTTTATGAATTGTGGAGGGCTATAAAAAACAATCCCATAAGCAAACAACTTCACTACCATAATTAGTATTATTTTTTCAAAGAGAAAAAAAGAAGCACAAAGCAATGGCATTCAAGAGGAAGGTAAAAGCACAACCTTGTAAGAGAATCATAGGGATTTTACCCATAAATCCAGAGGAAGTATTTTAATGATGCCAATAATGATTTAGTACATAGGCATTGATCCAAATGGTATGTATACAAATGGCCACATGAAAGCAAATAACTCTAGCTAATTGAAATTTTCCAAGATCAATACCACTCAAATCTATTTTACAATCTGTAAATGAAAACTCAAATACTTCAAGATTACATTAATTACTAACTATGGAGGCTCAATAATTATTAATCACCTTCATTTAATATGTATATCTCAGATGACAATTATCAGACTCATCTTTCTGAAGGGAACATAATGAAACAAAGCCAACATTAAAATTTAACTCTCAAGCTACTTTTAGGACAAGCAAATATTTAAAAATGCATCTTCCATTTTTAAAGCAACAAACTATTTAGTGCTTAAATGCACTTCTGATTTTTCATGACTAAATGTAAGGTAGACAATTAGATATCTTTTGTTTTATATCTATCCCAGGCATCAATGTTTCTCCATCCTGTTGACTTTATTTTGGGGTTTATTAACTTGGGTAACTGTATTGTTAAAGATGTGACAAAATTCTGTAGAAAAATTGTGACTCATTAGGTGTTCATTTGGAAAGTAACCCTCATACAAAAAGTGGTTAAACTGCTAAAGATTCTAGAGATAGTTTTAAAAAAAATTTGTAACATGAACCTCAGTGCAAACTATAGTCTGTGGCTGATATACATTATTTACATATACCTGAAACAAAGTTTCACGAACAATGCTCATTTTTACTATGAGTAATGCCTGCTGATGCTCTCTGTTTTGATCTACCCCATTGCATGTTGCATGCGTGATAAAATCTACACAGTACAACACATTAATCCTGTTTTAAAACATTGCTCTGAAGTGATTAAAGCTTAGAGGGCAAGCCTTTCAATTCTTACATAAGAGAACAGAAGTGTCATCTAGAGGGTTAGATAATTTGCCCAAGCTAACAGAGCTGTATGTAGCAGAGCCAGGATTAGAAATAAGGCCCATTGATCCTCAGCCAAATATAAGGAAAAAAAACAACGTTGTGAGAGGGATGTCTGTAGCTTCAGAAATTCAAAATGTAGAAGTACGTGGCTCAGAGTGTATAACTGTTCTAAAGGTCTCGGCATCTGAATCACTGAAGTTTTTTTTAATGGATGACTCATTTGGCTTTATTCAGCAGACTTGAGTTTAGAAATTCAATCAGTGACTAGTTTATCTGATGAGCTGTCCTTGTAATTAAATAAAACAATCCCCAGAAACTTAATTGAAGAATGCCTGCCCATCAGGAACACCTAGGAGGCACACTTTGTCTGTTTAAGCCAAATTTCTGGCACACTGTTCTTTAAAAATCAAATTTAAAATGGCAGGTGTGTTGCTCTTAACTTCTTTATGGACACGAACAAGTAATTGCAAACTCTTCGATATCTAACATATATAGAAAAGACTCATTTCCTATGTAACAGCTTTCTATTGACAGTGACAGAATTTGAAAGTTTTTAAATTTTTATTTTGTCTTACTTTAATCAAAAATATGTGTATGTAGATGAGTGGGAAAGGAAAATTCAACCAATTTCTTGAGAAGGAAACACATTTGCTTAGTGTTTTGTTAAGTGTATTGAATGTATATGTCTTAGTTTTCTTATAGGCCTCCACACTGAAGTATAATGACTTCGTGAAAGTAGATGTAAAGATTCATAAACATATTACCTTTCATTCTAATATATGGTATCAAGTCTCTAAATAAACGCATTCATTAACAACTAAAAATTGAGTTCTTTACATCTAACCAAGTGCCTGCTCAGTAAATCTTTGTTAATTCCTCACAGGTTTACCATTGCAAAGAAGAGAATTAATATTGGTTCAGTTATCACTTTAATGGAATAGGGTTGTAGCTCAGTGATAAGTGCATGTCTAGTATGCATAAGGCCCTGGTTTCCATAGTGCCCACCAATGCCCCAAAATCACCTTAACAAGATAAATCTGATTTTTAATTAAGTAAATGCTATATAATGAAATGATAGCAAAATAAATGAGAACCTTAACTCAAAAGACAATTAAATAAGGCATTTCTTCTGACATTTCTCTTTGAAATGAAAGTCTACTGTTCAGAGAGGCAGAATATTTCTGTTGGGAAACGATAGGTCCAAACATTGGCTCCACCACTGCTGCATGAACTTCCACAAGTGATTTAACCACTGAGATACTTGAGAATTTCACTGTATCCCCTTTCACTGGTAAAGAGGGCATCTGGCTAATTGGACAGAGGGCATGAGTTAAGGTCTGATGAGAACCTGGTTATTTCTGTTCCAGAGACCTACAGCCTAATAGAATGAAAAGAAAAACAATCAGGAAGTCAGTCTCCCTAAGAAAAATAAGTACAGACAAAAATCCCGAAGTAATACAAATGGGAAAGAACACATTTTTTGAATTTTTATATTCTTTAGTGTTTTCTTTCAAGAAAATATAATTTATATTGACTGTACTTGGGGTTTCTTCCAAGAGGTGAAATGTTAACATTGATATAAAATATTTAAAGATCAAGTACACGTGCATTTTTATGAAATATTGTTTTCACATTGATTCTGCTGAAGTTTCTGAATCATTTCACTTTCTGTCTTTCAACTACTATTATAGAGACTTAGTTTCCCAATTTTTAAAATCAAGTTTCTAGTTTTTTAGGCTTGGTCTTCTAATTGTATCATGAAATTTATTTCTTGACATACAAATGCACTCCAAGAATATGGTAACTGTGTGTTTGATAGACATAGCTTTAGCAACACAGTTTCTAAAGAACAATTTCCTTTGGAAATATCTTGATTGTACTTCTTTAGTAGAACAATTGAAATTTGGGTTGAAAAATATGTAGGGAATATATTTTTTTATTATTTATGCATATAATAGAATGATATTTCTCAAGAAAATATACAGTTTGTATTCAAGAATAACAAAGATATAAAATATAGAAAATTACATCAGTTTACAATTTTAGCGGCTCTTTCGTATAGAACAATGCTCTGAAATACAACATGCAGACTCTGTTCCCTTGTATCTTTAACACATGGTGACACTGAGCATTGAAATCCAAAAAGTTTAATGTTTGCCATCTAGTCATGTTTCAGTGGCTCCCACCACTTCATACTACTTAAGATAGGTAATTTTAATAGTAGATGATAAAATAATTGGCAATAGTTGGCCTTCAGATGGTTTTTAAAGACACCACTTTAGCCAATAGGCCTACATATGTACACAGTTCTCTTTGCTTTGATCAACAAAGGAGCAGTAACAAGAGTTCCCCAGGAGCAAACTAGGCCTGCTTTGTGAATAAATTCTTAGTTCACAGTTGCTATGGGAAAGATCCAATTGTAAAAAGTCTAGAAGGTTTCCTATAATTAGTGGTTATTATATTACTTTTGCTTATGACATAATACAGAAGAAGAAAAAAGGGAGAGGGATTGCTATTTATTTATTATTTTCTTAATTGCCTTTTCACTAACCGTCTGTGCCTCAAGAAAGCTAAGCCACAATCATTTCATCAATAACAGTAACTTGACATTTCATTCAGGAAATAGGAAGAAGGTTTTGGCCTTAAATTGGAGAATGCTAGAAGATTCTGGTTCTTTTATATTGGTCTTGTAAGCACAGAAAAATAATGTGATCAATACATAGGAAATGTTGCAGACTTATATTTTTCTGTGTAGCACAAATATGTATCAAAATAATAACTGAGTGATAACAGTGTGAACTGTGTTATTCTCAAGTCTTGTCATGATGATATTTTATCTGAGATCAGGCAATTATAATGTCCTTCAAATAGAGAGAAGAAAACATACCTGAACAGATATGTATAGACTATATAATACTCATACTATATTGCTTTTACTTTTAAATAATTTAGAATTATTGGGCTATTTCAAGTTTGTACAAGAAACAGAAGAGATTTTGATTAGTGGTAGGAATCATCTATTCAATGAATGCTATATGGAGACACTCTGGCTTGGTCACTGTTTCAAAAACTAGGCCAATCATGACATTTACATCATGCCAACAGTCAATTAATGCAATTAGCTTTTTGTTAAGATGATAATAATGATAGGATTATTTTTATCCTTATTAGTAAATGTCCTAAATTTCACAGCTCTAATCATATTATCACTTACTTTTTTCATGTTTTGAAGATTAGTCTATTAGAGTGAAATTATTTTCCTTAATGTTTATAACCTATTATTATTATTATTATTATTATTATTATTATTATTATTATTTTAGAGATACAGAGATTTGTTTAGGAAAGCAGACATATATTAAAGGGAGAATGTAGACTACTTTAAAAGAAGCTTTTGGGAAAAGGAAGGGATACACATTCAAGGGACAATGCAGGTCATCTCTGGAGAGAGAGACAGCCTTCAGTTATTTTTGCTCACTCATCCTTACCAAAAATAATAATTAGAATAATAAATTGAGCTTGTCCCATTACATGAATTTACATATCTCCTAAATTATAAAGAATCAATATGTACAACTGTAAAACACTGTATATTAAAATATACACAAAATGGAAACTCTCAAAGATAAGAATTTTTTAAAAATCAGCATCCCACTTAAGTGTACATATTGAACTCTGGATACCACTGACTGTGCCCTCCACATGTCCAAATCAAAACTTATTTATTTAGCAGACTCAGTTAATGTCATGCATTCACTGCCAAATCTTCCAAGAAAACTCTGACCAAAATGTCCCCCAAACAATTGTACCTATACACTGCAAAAATGTTTTTAGATTTAGCACTTTTCAACAGCAAATTGATTGGACTATCTCCTTCTGCATGACATGTTCCCAGAACCTGCAAAAATAACTAAATAATCTAGAGTAGGTGAAAAGTCTTATTTATATGAAATAATCACGTGACTGATTTTTATTTTTGAGATGCAACATGCATACATAATCTTTGTCACATTTTTCTAGTTGTATAGGACAAAATGATAGACAATTTAGAATTCTAATTGATGTTTTATTCTGAAAAGAAAACAAGAAGTCATGCCTTTACATATGGAAACCCCAAGCTTCTGGACTTCATATATAACAGTATTTTATACAACTGGGAATGTCTATATTTTCTAATATAATTTCTTAATTGATGCAAAATACCAGCCAGATGCTTTTCATGGAAAGAGAAATAACTTTTTCTTTCTTTTTTAAGGATCACTGTATGCATCTCAAAGTCAGGTAAGAGAGAGCCTTTGTTTTGGGGAATATATAATATAGTATTAGGAACTATTCGGCAAAAAGAACATGGTTGGAATTGTATCATTTTCTGATTATGTGTGATAACACCTTTACTTCTTAAAGTCTCAGTTTCCTAACCTAGAAAATGAAGATGACAATAGTGCTTATCCTCATTATATTATTGTGTATATTACAGAAGATAATACATATAAATTATCTACTTTATGTGGATATTTTACAACATAAAGTGTATAAAGGGCTGAATACAAAAATGCTGAATAACTATTAAATCTCAAAAAGGATTAATTCTATACTCGTCTGAGATACTTGGCTGGGGTCAGAGAATTATCTAAAAATATATGATGCCTTTCTGTGGAGAAATACTGGGTGCCTAAAGGGATGCATCCCATTGCATTACCTGTAGTAGCAGCATCTTCCAGTCAACCAACCTAACTTGGCACAGACTGGTATGAATTTAAATTTATTAACCATACCACATTACTTAGAATAAATGAGGCATCACTAATATAGGCTTTGAAATACCTTTAACTTTGTAAATCTTTAATATCTATTATTTGAGGCTGACACTATTAAACTGCTCAAAAGATACAATTAGCCATCAATTAGGAGTTAACACAGATGTGAAACATGAGAAACCACAAAGTAAGTCCTTCTGGTGAGATGGTATTTTATAAAACTAAAGATTTGTAACTTTCCATATTGGATTAGAAAAGTGTCCCTCTAGCTATTTGCCATTAACTTTTTCATCCTTATGAGAGTACTGGGCTCCATTATATGAAAACAGAGAAAAAATTTTAAAATTCATCTGAGCTATATAAATAGTCATCATACTAGCAATTCACTGTTAGATCTTGTGTAAGAGGTGAAATGAAATTTCCAGAAACTCTCATTTTTCTTTCTACTACAAATATCTGATTTATGTTGATATTTCTTTTAGTAATACCTTTCATTTGTATTTTCAGGTAAGCCATCTAAAATGCATCGTGCAAAGAGAAAACAAATCTGGATAACAAACTCAGAGATGGAAATTTCCATCACTGATGTCATAGCTGTGCCTTTAGATGAGAAAATTCAAAATATGTGGGAGGAGGAGGTCACTAACATAAAACTCTCTGCCTCAGACATTAAGCAGGAGTGTGTGTCAGAAAGCATTTGGATGATGCCCTTCGTAATTTTGGGAAGCAACTTTTATTCAAGGCACCAAAAGGGAGCTTTGACCACAGTCAAATTGATAAAATTGATAAATTAGATTTGGGCTGATTTTATTGTGAATATGCCTCCAATTACTCCAGAAGTTAAAATATCACAGCTCCCATGTAAAATGGGAACCTACTGGCCCAAGTAGAGACGTCATGAATGATTATTCATGTGGAAGAATAACAAGTGAATCACTGTTGTATTGTATACCTTGATTTAGTGGTTCCCAAAGTTCTTTCACAGAATCTTTATTAGGATATATTAAGAACATATATATTTATTTATAATATTTTTGCAGAACTCTAGATTGAACCCAGGGCTTTTTGCACTCTGGACAAACACTCTATCACTGAGTGATATTGCCAGGCCCTTTTTGGAATATTTCATGTCAAAATTGGTACTATCTTGTGATGAGCATGAAAATTTTGGCACTTGATACAGGAATTTTTATAAAGCTCTAAAGGTCATAATGAGAGAAGCTGATGTTGTAGAGTAGGTGGAGTTTGATCTATTGAAGAGCATGAATATTTATAAAGCAGTTCCTCTATGTTAGGTGCCATGTTAAAAATATAATTTTTCAGCAACACTAAGAATGTGTTGTTATCTTCACTTCAATTCATGGAGATGTAGATGTTCACTTGACACTGCTAGAGAGGGGGCAAAGGCAGACTTTAAAATCAGTTTTGCCTCTTTTGAAAACTTGGGGCATGTAGAAGTCAGTAGACTTGTTTAAAAAAAAACAGAGAGAGAGAGAGAGAGAGAGAGAGAGAGAGAGAGAGAGAGAGAGAAACCAACCTAAGGAAATGGGGGATTATTGACAGGAAACTAAGTTGTAGGAAATATTTATTTCAAATCATCAGAGGACCAAACAAATAAACAAATGAAATAAGGTGTATTTGCCAGGACAGCTTGTTGAAGACAAAGGCATATGTTGCCTTTCTTCTTTCTAACCTCCAGTTATTCCATGTAGACATCAATTGGAATATGGACAGGATCCTTGGTTGTGTTCTCACCTACTACCACCTCCTCCCCAAGGAAAACTAATAGTGCTTGCCTTAATCTTTTTATTTGTATCCCAAGATAATATCTGCTAATAAACAATAAATGTTATATCTTGTTAGGAATAAATAAATCTGTTTATACACACACATGATAAATTATACTACTTAAAAACTACTGGATCTAGCATCCTCTCTAAACCTTGGAATATACTGTGCTTAAACAGACACAGTGGGCCACATCAGAAAGTTCTACATCACTAGGTCTGCTCGCTGGGATTTATAGGCTAAGGAGCATTTGTCTTCTGCCTTGAAACATTCAAGACAGAGAAAAATACCGCACTGAAATGTCGGTAAGGGATGTCTCATCTTCCTGCTCCTCTGGGCCTTTGATTAACCTGTGCTTCAGGGAATGTAATTTGTCTTACCACTTTGTAAAGAGAGTAAACACAGAAGGTAGGGTCAATAATGCCCAACCACTCTCCCCTCTCTCCTGCCATAATCAATTTCTCAAAAAAAAAAAAAAAAATCATTGGGCTTCTTCAGGGAAGGTAGAAATTAAATAAATCATCAGAAATATTTTCACTTATTTGGGTCCAGTCACAATTTTAAAATTTAATAACAAAGGTCACAGTATTGTCATGAATCTTTTTCCCAACAATAAATCTATCATGACTTGGCATTTCTCACAGATCATTTCAGTCTTACCTCAGGGCATCTGAACACCTTTTATTCATCTCAACAAAGGAACAGGAGTTACAAATCTTTTTAATGTTTTAAAACTACTCGGTACTGCACAACAGAAAATATATTACACACTTTAAAGTGTATACTGCTTGAGCATGTTGATGACATAAAGATGGGTCTCTAGGGCATTTCTTCTAATGAATGTGAGATGCTCTGCTCAAACTGGAAAAAAAATTATCACGTGTTTGTGAAACTTATTGTTCAACTGCTACCCTGACAACAAAACCAAGCACATTAGTGACCTGAGGGACTGTAGAAATACCTACTATTGCTTGGCACAAAAAAGGAATTGAAAATTGTTTTAGTCAGCTTTTTTTTTGCTGCCGCAACTAAACGATCTGACCAGAACAACTTGAGGGGAATAACGTTTCTTTAGGGGCTCACAGTTTCAGAGGTTTCAGTTCATAAGAGCCTGGCTGCATTTCTTGAGGCTCAAGGTAAGGCAGGACATCATGGCAGAAGAGTGTGGCAGAGGGAAGCAGCTCATATGGTGCTCAGGAAGCAGAGAAAGAGACTCCACTCACTAGATACAATATATCTAAGGCAAAACCACATCCCCAAGGCCCCACCTCCTCCTGCCACATCCCACCTGCCTTCAGTTACCACTTAGTTAATCCCTCTCAGGGGATTAATTCACTGATTGGGTTAAGACTCCCACAACCTAATCATTTCTCTTCTGAACTTTGCATTATCTCACACATGAGCTTTTGGGGGTCACATCCAAATCATAACAGAAATTTACTAAACATGAAGCAGATGCAGAGAATACTCTGTTCTCTTTAAAGAATGGATTCAGATGGGAATTCACCTCATTGGGAAATTATGGAATATTTTTTTAAAAACTATATAATAAAGCAGGTAATTTCTAGTAATAGGTATAAAGACCAGGAGAGAAAAAGCTCAGACCCCAAAACTATAGAAAAATAGACATTTGCACAAAAGTTTTTTTGTTTTTTGGTGGTGCTGGGGATAGTACCCAAGGCTTTGTGCATAGGCAAGTGGTATGCCATGAAGCTACACCTCTAGCCCTTGCACTATATTTTTGAAATAATCATTCTATTTGAACTTCACATAAATAAAACTTAAGTCTGTTTGAAGAGCAGGATATTTCAAATGAAAAATGAAATAGGGAAATGGAACTGGGACTGAGTCATCTACATATCTGCCACATTGCCTCCAAACTAATCTGCTGATTACCTGCTTGGTCCATATTTATATGGCGATGCTGAATTAAAGAATTTCTTGTTTAGAAAAAATCACAAGAGGTATTAGTATTGAGAATTTGTCTAAAGAACTGATCCATCATTCTCTTCCCTCTTTCTAGCAGATGCCCTCTCCCGGGTTTCTCTGAGATCTACCATTTTTGGAGTATTCTGCTTTTTCAATTTATAACTGCAACTCCTGGCACAAAATATAAAACATTTTCTATTTTATATAAGTAAAATGTCAAGTAACTATTTAAAACTCCAGATGCAAAGCCTTCACAGCATGTACTACATCCAGTGGTTCATGAATCATTGCTCTTAGAAAGCCTTTGGCACCCTGGGGATATTTTTTTCATGCAGGGCAATCACTCTGGGAGATCAGCATTCTTAGTGGGTGATGTAGCTCAAGTACAAGTTGTGTTTGTTTCTCCAAGGTTGGTGAAGTGCCATTTAAGAAGACCCCCAATCAAGGTGGAAATCCTTGAGCTCTTCACTACTTAGAAAGCTTCTCAAGTAAATGTTTCATAATTAACTAATTAATGCTCAAAACACACCTGCGGCATTGTTAGTACTATTCCATCATTCTTCCTCAGTTATAAACACATTAAGGTTTTATGTGAAGTAATCAATAAATGACAACACTGAAAATAAACCCAGGAATCAGCATCTGAAGCACTTGGAATTAATTGATAGACAATCCTTCTCCAAACCCATCCTTTACATAGCACCTAAAATTCATGCCCCAGAATTTAAAGGGTCTGGTACATTCTGATCTAGAACTTGTACAATGAAGTCTCGAGGAGACCAAAAACAAAAACAAAACAAAACAAAACAAAACAAAACAAAACAAAACAATGGTTGAACAATTCAGAAAAAAAAAAACATAGGATTTGATTATCAAATAAAATACATGGATCTTGGATAGCTTTAAATTTCAGATAAACCCTGAGACCACATAAGTACTTGGCAACTTTTCATAAACATATTCCACAAGGACTCAGCTTCTTCCTATAGCAAGAGGGTGAGTATCCAAACAAGGTATACATTTATAAAGGAGAGAATTCTCACTTCTAAGCTGGCAATGTGTAAATCTAGGAGTATAAACTGAAATGAAGCCAGGCAGCAACTAAACAGGAGGCTAATATATATTAATATACATTAGCTAATATAAAACATTTGCCTATATGCAATTGTTTATCCATTAATGTATCAATTATTTTCCATAAACAAATAGTTGAAAGGTTTTGAACCACAAAAATAAAATACACAACTTCAGCAAACTCTAATCTTTCATATACATTACCCTTCTCATTCATGACAATCATAATCATCACAGTGCTGAAACTGACAAGTGATTCATTCTGTGAGGACTGAGAATAGATTTTTAGCAGCTAACAAACAGTCCTATTGGTTATACTTTCTAAACCACTCCAAAACCAATTCCCTTTCTTTTTTCTTTTTATGTCTTTTTCTCCTGTCTTCAGTCTCATAATACTTTGCCAGTATTTAGTTCCCATTCTCTTTGTCTCTTATCCTTCATATATATATTACTGTTGATGCAGTAATTAAAAATTAATCATACCACTTCTCTGCATTAACATCATCAGTGTTTTCCCCACAGCTATAAGGCCTACCAACAAGGGCTTTTTGCAAGTGGTCCCTGCCACATTCCTTCATTCCAACTCCCCCACCTATCCAGGACACAGGACCTTGGGTGGCTAAGCTCCATTGGAGTATCTACCCATCTGGGAGTCAGCCCAAGGGTCATTTTACCCATGACCACTTCCCTTGAGCTCCAGAGCAGTTACTCTCATCATTATTCACCATAACTATCCTTCGCTCAGCCTGTGAGCATCTTATTCATCTTTCTACTCTAAATATTTAATGAATGTGGCACAGAGGAGGTTTTAATAAATATTTATTTATTTATTTGTTTCTTTCTCTATTCCTCACTCAGAAAGTAGAGAACATAAAAGGTAAGAAGAAGTACTAAACATAAAGCACTAATAAGAAAGAAAGTAAGTCACAAAGTTTGGTAACTTTGTTATTATTTTTATTATCATTTTCTAAGTAACATCTTTTTATTCTAAGTTCTGCATTTAATCAGATGCTTTACTAACTTACTGAGTACCTTCTCATCCTGCAACTTAGGAGTATTAATTATTTTTACTGGTCAGAGAAAATTGGACTATCATCACTATACTTAAAATTAGGAAACAATTTGACTAAAAGCCCTAAGTAGAAAAAGGGAACAGTAGAATACAGGAGCCTAGAGTTGCTGTGTATATAGAAATACTTCAAATTCATATGATTGGTCTGCTATATTTTTCAGTCAAAAGTCTTCTAGTTTGGTTTGTTGACTTCTTCATATATAACTTTATGTACTATGAATTAAGTACCTCTGGGAACTGAATGAGTAGAGTGGCTAGGACCTCTGAAAGTGTGCTCACAGTATGACAATTCTATGCTTCTGATTTTCCTGAATGTAAAATTTACAGGTGATTTAAGAGTTTTACATAGTCAGGGCAATTATCAAACAGGCCAGTGAAGCTGTCCACCCCCAGGTATAAATCATGCATTCTTATCTGGGCTTTCTGTTTCTAATAACTTCATCTTTTAGTATAATATTCCCATCACTTGGTCTCCTGAAAGTGTGCATTCTTTTATGTGCCTCAGCAGCACAAAACACAAACACACACACACACACACACACACACACACACACACACAAAAATGAAGCTCACTGCTCCACCCCTTTCTCTCTGATAATTTGAAGGATTTAGAGATTTAATAATAGAAGAAATCTTGATTTGGGGGAGCAAAATTAGTGTTTATAGGAGTGTGCTTTAAGAATTCATTAATGAGGAGTTTCTCAAGATGTAGAATAGAGGAAGTCACTTTTCTGGCTGCTCCCAGGAGCAAAATCAAGAAAGCAGACAGGCAACTTCTCAGCAAGGTAAGTGACCAACAACAACAAAAAAAAAAATGGGGACTCACTGAAATTTAAAACTGGCCATTCAAAGCAGATTGGGTCACAGGAGGTTGTATATAATAAAATAAGGAAGAAATCTCCAGTGACACAGCCACTGACAGGGCTGGGCCAGAAGTTCCAGTCAGAGCAGTGCCTTTGTGAATATACTGGGGGGATAAGGGAATTAAAGGCACCCACACCTGAGGCATGTCTGGGTATGGAGCATTTAGAGATCAAGGACTTGCCTGGCAAACCTGAAAGACATTCTGCACAATGTCTGTGCACAGGGAAAGATGCGGCCATTTCTGCAGGCAGTATGCAGAGGACAAAGGAAGAAATCATTTTGCATGGGCACCAACAGCTGAGGGAGCAATTCTTGGCAAACCCCAGTTTGGCCTGAAACACAAACCCAGTAATCACATACTGCATGACACAGAGTATGTTTAAGTGACTAGGAGAAAATAAAGTGTGGAGAGAGGTCTACACAGGGGACTACTGGTCATGGAAACTCACCTGGCTCTACATCCCCCACCCCTCAGATCAGGCTACATGCAGGACCAGCTGGGAGAGATGCATCTGGCCAGGAACTTGAAAGGGCAGGGATGGGAGAGATTGGAGATGGAACCCAAGACCAGGAAACATGGGATTCGAAGGTGATGTAGGGAACTAAGAATTGAGTCTTCCACCACATGAGTGGAACCCAGGGGAAATCCCTGGGGAATAGCCTTCCAATGTGGACCAGGAACTACTGGGTGCTGAAGGTGCACTGATTTAAAATGTTCAAACCAATTGCCAATCAAAAAAGAGCCTGGAGCACACTGAAGCTTTGAGAGGCAGTCCAAACCCTGCCTCCAGGAATTCCACTTACAGAATTACCTCTCTCAAGCAATCCAGAAGGTGGAGCATTACACTCCAAACCACCCCATCTAAAACTGCTGAAAAGAGAAACTGAGAATCTTTTGAACACCAATGTAAAGAATGATTTTTCATTAAGATCTTTTTAAAATTCCTTTTCTATGTTTAGTTGTAATCTTGATGTTATGTGAACATTTATACATATTCATATTTGTTGTTTTCTCATTTCTAGCATTTTTGAAGCCAGTTATTTTTCATTAATTAGTTGTGTGTGTGTGTGTGTGTGTGTGTGTGTGTGTGTGTGTATGAACTAGGATGCTTGATTAGTATATTTTAGTTTTGTTTTATTCTTAATTTTTTTTAAAAAATATTTTACTTCATATATTTTTTTCTCCTACCTGTTTCCCTTGATTCTTTTCTTCTGCTAATAGCCAATCTATATTGTTCTTTCACTCTTACTTTAATTTTTTTACTTCTTCTCTCTTCTTCCCTCATAATCATCACATCCTATATCATTTCTGTTCTCTCCCTATGCACAATTTAAAATTATAAACACTTTTGCTATTTTTAATGTAGGCAATATCTGATAATATCATTTCTGTTTATTGTGATAATTTACATTGTAAATGTCATAGTAGGAACTATTAGGTTTAATGCAGTATATTGTTTGAATTTATTGTTCTTATTTTCTGCCCATAAAGAGTGAGGTACTGGAAACCTTCAAAGACACTATAGGTTCACAGGGTAGAAATGCTGCTGCCTTAGATCCATATTGTTAAATGAGTAGACATACAAACAACATGATAAAGCAAGGGAACAAATCATTCCAAACAAACAAGGATACTCCAATAACAGAATCCACTGATGCCACAGCGCAAGAAATGTCAGAGAAGGATTTAGAATGTTCACAGGTAAACTTATCAATGAAGTAAAGGACACTATAAGAAATAAAATCAGAGAGAAAATAGAGGAAGTGAAATATCACTTCAATAAAGGGATAGAGATTGTGAAAAAAAAAGCAGAAAATCCTTGAAATGAAGGAAACAATAAACCAAATTAAAAATTTAATAGAAATCATCACCAACAGATAGGCCACTTGGAAGACAGAACCTCAGGCAATGAAGACAAAATATATAATTTAGAAAATGGAGTTAACCACAGAGAGAAGATGTAAAGAAACCATGAATAGAACTACCAAGAATTATGGAATAACATGAAAAGATCAAATTTAAGATTTATTGGGATAGATGAAGATATGGAGATACAAACCACACAATACACAATCTTTTAAATAAAATAATATTAGAAAACTTCCCAAATATAAAAAATAAAATGGAAAACAAAATTCAGGAGGCTTACAGGACCCCCAAATGTACAAAATTACAACAGACCCACACTAAGGCACATCATAATGAAAATGCCTAACATACAGAATAAGGAGAGAATTTTAAAGGCTGCAAGAGAAAAATATCAGATTACATATAGGGGAAAACCAATTCGGATCTCAGCTGATTTTTCAACCCTGACCCTCAAAGCTAGGAGGTTCTGGAATAACATATACAAAGCTCTGTAAGAAAATGCATGCCAACCAACAATCCTATATCCAGCAAAATTGAGCTTCAGATTTGAATATGAAATAAAAACCTTCCATAATAAATGGAAGTTAAAAGAATATGCAAGTGGAAAGCCTGCACTACAGAACTTTCTCAACAAAATATTCTATGAAGATGATATGGAAAAAAAATGAAAAGCAGCAAAGGGAGGTACTATACTAAGATATTATAAATCAAAGAAAAACTAATTCAAATTAAAAACTAGAAATAAACCCAAATGAATGGGAATACAAATCATATCTCAATAATAATCTTCAACACTAATGGACTAAACTCATCATTCAAAAGACATAGACTGGCAGATTGGATTAAAAAACAAGACCCAACAATATTCTGTCTCTAAGAGACTCATCATGTAGGCAAAGACATCCACAGACTGAAGGTGAAAGGGTGGAAAAAAATATATCACTCATATGGATTCTGTAAACAAGCAAGTGTTTCTAACCTCATATCAGATAAAGTCGGCTTTAAGCCAAAGTTAATCAGAAAGGACAAAGAAGGACATTTTTTTTTTTTACTGCTTAAGGGAATTAAATATCAAAAGACATAACAATCATAAATATTTATGCTTTGAACAATGGAGAATCTATGTACATCAAACAAAACCTTCTCAATTTCAAGAATAGAATAGACCACAAGACTGGGTAACTTTAACATGTCTCTGTAACCAATGGATAGATCCTCAAACA
Organism: Callospermophilus lateralis; assembly: GCF_048772815.1. Taxonomy (NCBI): domain Eukaryota; kingdom Metazoa; phylum Chordata; class Mammalia; order Rodentia; family Sciuridae; genus Callospermophilus; species Callospermophilus lateralis. The sequence goes on along the minus strand of NC_135313.1, from coordinate 63,949,595 downwards.
AACAAACAAAAAAACCCAAAAATACAAAAAAAAAAAAAAAAAAACTAAATAAAGAAGCTATAGAAGTAAAATATACAATTGATAATTTAGATTTAACAGACATATGTAGAATATTTCAACCATCAGTGACTGAATACACTTTCTTTTCAGTAGTACATGTATCCTTTTCTAATATAAACCATTTTATCTAAGGTATCACATATGTTGACATACAATTATAATAGCACCTTAATATATTTCTAGCAAATCTAGGGTTATTTTCATAGATCCCTTTCCATTGATATTAATTTTTGTGTTCTTTCTTTTTTCTTGATTAGACTTTCTTTGAATTTATCAAATTTTAGCTGTATTATTTCATATATTTCTATTCCTACTCTTATATTTTTTCCTGCTACATAACTTGAAAATAATTTGATTGTTATTGTAGTTTCTTTTTGATACATGTACTTTAAGTTATAAATATTCATCTGATTACTGTTTCATCCCAAAGATCTGGATATTTGAAGCTTTTATTATCCTTCATTCAAAACACTTTTTATTTACTTTTCTTGTCCTTCTTTCCTTGACCTATGAGATATAATAAGTGTCCCATTTAATTTTAAAATAGTTGACTTGTAGGGGTGGGGTTCTATATATCTTAAGATGATTGATTTCTAATGTAATATAGATCATTCTGGAAATATTCTGTATAATTTCAAATTTAAAAAAAGTAATGAAAATACTTTTTATACTGATTGTATTGGCTATATACATGTCAAAACTGATCAAATTGCATACTTCAAATATGTGCATTTTATTTTACTTCAATTTACCTCAATAAAACTATGAGAAAAAAAGAAATTCATTAATGAGAAATTTAAAATGACTATTACTTTATATCCTTTATTGTACTATGCTTCCAATTATCCTAGACACACTGAATTGAACTCCCAGGACTCTGTTAATGAGGATGCAGAACTACACCTTATGAAGGCACTTTCAACTTCATAAAATTGTCTATGATTCTAAAATTGTAGACACATTTTCTGTCACTTACCTTTCAATTGCCTGGTGATTGTCACCATGAAAAAAGTAAGATTATTCATAGCTCAAAAGAACCTTCAAAGTGTATGCACTACTTCAAGTGGGTTAGTAGCAAGGCTATTAACATATAAAGGACAGCATATATTTAAAGATTTGAAAACTAAGAATAAGGGACAGGAATTTCTAAAATTATAAATATAAAGAGAATGCTATTTCGATGATGACATTTCTTCACGACTAAGTATCTTAAAACACAATTGAAACAAAAATATTTTCTGTAAAGGTAATAGTAACTTGCATGTAACATTTATTGAATTTTTATATTTAAGGCATTTAAGGCATATTTAAGTGAAAAAAATCTAATTTTTAGAAACAAGGGCTTCTCGAGAAATAATTTAACAAAATAACTTTAAGCATTAAATGCCTAAACATAAAGAACAACAAAAAAGGGGAAGACCCAAGATGGTGGGCTAGAGGGAGGTGCATTCCTTGTTGCTCCATAACCTGAGATTCAAGCAGTAGGAATAATGTTTCTCTGTGAGTTATTAGAGGACCCCTGACAGCTGCTTCTGCTCAGGAATCCCACCATGCTCCTACAGGTCTCTTGGCCTCAATGTCTGTGCATGTCTCCCAGCTGTGGCTCCCATGCAGGACCCCTCCACCCACATGCTCCCATGTGAACTCATATCTACCAATGTGGAGCTCCACTTGTCGTCTCCATCTTGGGACACTGCAACCGTTGCCACAGTCCCCTCCATTTGGTAACCTGAACCTGGGCACACCAGACAGGGTCTGGAGACAGCTTCCTGACCTAGCACTGAATGTCACTGAGCTGAATCTCTGAGCACACTGCCCAAGACCACAACCTGGCCTGCCCTGACACCTCATGCCTGAAAGCGGCTGCCTCCCTCTTGGGTCACCTTTGAAACCATCTTAGGTTATTTTCTCTACTGCCATTGCCATTTATAGTTGAGGCAACTTCCAGCTTGGGACACCATCTAGGGCCTAGAAACAATAACAAGGTACCTACAGTCCCCCCTCTCTCCCACAGCACAGAGCTTATGACTATGTGGCCATCCATAGCTCACAAAGCCTCATCCCTATTTGCCTGATACAAAGCAGGTTCCACAGCAAGTGCACAGGACACAGAGCCCAACCCACAGACCTCTGGAAAGAGAGGTTCCTGATTGGAAAGTATAAAGGGAAGGGGTAAGTGATATACAGTTTGGAGACTAAATTAGAGACCAGGAATTGTGAGGTCTACAGGCAATATAAGGAGATGAAACCAAGTGCCCACATCATGTGAGTGGGTCCCAAAGGAGATCCTTGGGGTGCAGTCTTCCAATGGGGACCAGCAAGTGCTATAACTCTGTTTAGGAGTTCTGCTCCCAAGAACAACCCTCCCACCCTAATAACCTTCACCATCCTGAGTGTGTAGCTACCAGCAAACAATAGACAACCCCATCTACTGAATGAGAAGGAAAGCAGGAAAGATATTAAACCCCAACAGAAACAATCCTTTAATTTTCCTTTGAGATTTCTTCCTTCCTTCCTTCCTTCCTTCCTTCCTTCCTTCCTTCCTTCCTCTTTCTTTTTCTTTCTTTTCTTCCCTCTTTTCTCTCTTCTCTAGCCCTCATATCTGCAACATTTGTTAAACCAAGTACTTTTCATCAATTAGGCTACTGAGGACTGGGATGCCAAAGAGTATATTACAATTGTGCTGTATTTTTTTTTATTTTTACATTTTTTTTCTTTTTCTTAATTTTTATGCTTGTTTGTTTTTTGTACTCCTTCTCTCTATATTGTCTTTTCACTTGTCTCCCCCAAATCTCTTTCTCTCTTTTCTCCTGCTGCTAGCCAACTTCTTTTGATTCCACTGTCATGCTTCCTGAGATCTAATAACTCTATATCCTCACCTCCTACCTTCTTAATATCTCATCCTACACCTCCTCCCCTGTTCTCTCTTTGTCCACCATTAGAAACTGTAGACTCTTTTACAAACCTACTGTTTATATTATAGATAATAATTGAACTCACCATTTCTATCTATTGTGACAAAACTGTAAATGTCTTAATAGGAGCTATTTGGTTTAAGGCTGTGTATTGTTTGTATGGAATTTGCTAATATTGATCTCCCTCTAATGGAGAGGTATTAGGGCCCTGTAGGAACACTGTAAGTCTACATGGTAAAAACTGTAACACCTCAGATCTGCACTGCTAGGAGGGAAAACACAAAAACAACATGAAAAAACAAGGGAATAAAGTGCTCCAAACAAACCAAGACACTACATTATTAGAATCCATGGCCATCATAACAGAAGAAATGCCAGAGAAGTAGTTCAGGATGTACATAATTAAAATGTTCTGTGAATGAAAGGGTGATATAAGAGAGAAAACACAAGTAACAAAAGATCATTTTGGTAAAGAGGTACATAAGCAAATACAAGAAACAAAAGATTACTTCAATAAGGAGATGGAGAATGTGAAAAAAAAAAAACAGAAATCCTTGAAAAAAAGAAACAATAAACTGAATTAAACGCATCACCAACAAATTAGTTTATTTGGAAAACAGAACCTCAGACAATGAACACAAAATATATAATCTTGAAAATAAAGTTGACCACACAGTGAAGATAATAAGAAACCATGAGCAGAACATTCAAGAATTATAACATAAAAAGACCAAATCTAAGAATAATTGGAAGAGAGAAAGGCATTGAGTTTTTAACTAAAGGCATGAACAATCTATTCAATGAAATAATATCAGAAAATTTCCCAAACCTGACGAATAAATAGGAAAATCAAATACAAGAGGTTGTCAAGACAGCAAATGTACAAAATCAAAACAGATTCACATCAAGGCACATTATACTGAAAATGCCTAGCATACAGAATAAGGAAAGAATTTAAAAGCCACAAAAGAAAGGAATCAGATTACATATAAGGGGAAACCAATTAGTATCTTCAGATTTCTCAACTCAGAATCTCAAAGCTAGAAGATCATAAAATAACATACACCAATCTCTGAAAGAAAATGGATGCCAACGAAGAATCTTATATCCAGCAAACTTAAGCTTTAGATTTGATGATGAAATAAAAACTTTCCATGATAAACAAAAGTTTAAATAATTTACATCTAGAAAGCCTGCACTGCAGAACATGCTTGGCAAAATATTACATGAGGAGGAAATGAAAAACAGCAAGGAAAAACAGCAAAAAGAGTTATTACACTAAAGGAAAAAAAATCAAAGGAGAAACCAAGTCAGTTAAATACCAAAAATAAACAAAAATGTCCAGGAATACAAATCATGTCTCAATAATAACCCAGAATGTGAATGGCCTAAACTTTTCAATCAAGACATAGACTGGAAGATGGGATTTTAAAAAGACCCAACAATATTCTGCCTTCAAATGATTCATCTCATAGGAAAAGACATCCACAGACTGAAAGTGAAAGATTGGGAAAAAATCATACCACTCCCACGGACTGCAGAAGCAAGCAGGAGTTTCCATCCTTATAACAAATAAAATAAACTTCAAATCAAAGTTAATCAATAGAAATAAAGAAGGACATTTCATACTGCTTAAAGGAACCATACATCAACAAGACGTAACAATTATAAATATATATGCCCCAAACAATGAAGCCTCTACATTCATGAAACAAACTCTTCTGAAGTTCTATATTATATTATATTATGTCACAAAGCAACTCTTAGGAAATACAAAAACATAGAAATATTAACCTGCATTCTATCAGATCATAATGGAATGAAATTAGAAATCAATGATAAAATAATGAAATAGAAGCTACTTCAACACCTGGAGACTAAATAATATGTTACTAAATGAACAATGGATTGCAGAAGACATCAGAGTAGATTAAAAAGTTTTTAGAGGTAAATGACAACTCTGATAAAATCTATCAAAATCTCTGGGACACCAAGAAGGCAGTACTAAGAGGAAAATTCATTGCATGGAGTTCATTCCTTAGAGGAAGAAAAATTTAACAAGTAAATAATCTAACATTATATCTCAAGACATAAAAAAAACAAATTGACACCAAAAGTATTAGAAAACTACTTTTTTTGAGATCATTATAAATATTAAGAGTTTGGTGCTTTCTCTGATGTGTGTGGGTAAAATATTTACCACATGTACATCAGATAGAGCATTAATCTCCAGATATAAAAACAGCTCAAAAAACTTAACACCAAAAAACCAAATAACCCAATCAATAAATGGGCTAAGGAACTGAACAGACACTTCTCAGAAGAAGATATACGATTGATCAACAAATACATGAAAAACGTTAAACATTTCTAGCAAATCAAAACTTCTTTAAGATTTCATCTCAATCCAGTCAGAGTTGCAGTTATTAAGAATAGAAGCAACAATAAGTGTTGGTGAGGATGTGGGGGAAAAGGCACACTATTGCATTGCTGGTGGGACTGCAAATTAGTGCATCCAATCTGGAAAGCAGTATGGAGATTCCTTAGAAAACTTGGAATGGAACCACCACTTGACCCAACTATCCCACTCCTCAGTTTATACCCAAATGACTTAAAAACAGCACACTACAGTGATGCAGCCACATCAAAGCAGCACAATTCATAATAAATAAATTGTGACACCAACCTAGATGTTCTTCAATAGATGAAGGATAAAGAAACTGTGGTACATATACACAATGGAATATTACTCAGCATTAAAAGAGAACAAAATCATGGCATTTGCAGGTAAATGGATAGAGTTGGAGAATATCATGCTAAGTGAAATAAGCCAATCCCCCAAATCCAAAGACCAATGTTTTCTCTGCTAAGTGGATGCTGACCCATAATAGGGGTCGGGGGGAATCTGGGAGGAATAGAGGAACTTTGGATTGTCCAAAGGGCAGGGAGGGGAAGGGAGCAGGTAGAGGGGTAAGAAAGATGATGGAAGATCATTACCCTAGTTACATGTATAAAGACATGAATGGTGTGACTTTACTTTGTGTACAACCATAGAAATGAAAACGTGTGCTCCATTTATGCACTATCATTTGTAATATACTGTCAGGTATAACAAATTAGAATAAAAAAAGAACAAAGAACAAAACAAAAAACTACATATCAGGGTGGGGGTCAGCAAATCAGAAACACTTCCTTTAGGTTTATCAATATAGTATTAATGTATAGTTCACAGAATATCATCAACTGTGTACACCTCTTCATGGAAAATGGCTTCCAGCAACTGAACTGAGGAATTTAAGAATAATACACATCAAAAGTAAAACATGTTTCTTTTTTAAGCAGAAAAGATGGGTCACGTGATGATGTACTTCTACTGTAATATCTTCATGGCTCTGTTGCCAAAGACTGATGTATATTTAATCACTTTACCTAATGGATGTGATTTCTCAAGTCACAGTTACCCATTAGGAAAGCTCTTGCTCTGGTTCAGCTGAGCACTCTGATTACATTTCCTGACTTTGTGGTTTCAGAGAAGCAGAGCTGTGGAGAATTCCCTGGCTGATCTATCTGTCTGTGCTTTGGACAAGAGAGTACAAAAAGATCATCCAAGTTATCAGGTTTGGGGGCTGGGTAGAAAGAAATTGCAGATTTATCATAGCTAAACCGTAAGAGACAGGTGCTTATAATGTTTACTTTAATTATCAGAGGACAGATTTTATTTTTAACAAAATGTCTTATCTTTCTTGGTTAGAATGAGAACAAATCTCTTTCTGCAGTTATAAATAAATACCACCAAGCCAATCATCAACATACCTAATACCAGCTATTTTCATTTGCAAAATAATGCAATGATGCTTGAAAATTCTTTTTTTTCTTTAAATTTCAGGTTTAGTGTGATATAATGTTTACCATTGTAAAATGCAATTAAACATATAAGAAAGCTAGACTACATCATAAATTCTATTCCCTACTGTCTTTCTTTATTGTATATTCTTAAGGAATATACAAAATATTGAAATTGTATCTCTAAAAAATAAATCCTAAATTTATCAAGTGGAAAAAATATCCTATTAACTTGAAATATTAGTAAGTTTTCTATCATAATTTGAATGAAGCATCAGATTTACACAGCCTTGCTTTTTCTAAATTAACAAATATCATTATGTATTCATCTTGTACAGCATTTTATTTTGAAATGTATATAATTTCCCAATATTTTATTATTGGGAAATAGTAAAATCTATGTAATTACGAAATGCATTACTTTACATAGTTACCATTTTTGTGGTGAAAGCACTTAACATTCCCTGTCTTTGCATTTTGAAGGAATATCATATAACATCATTAACTGTAGTGTCCTTGCTATACAATAAATCTTCTGAATTTATTCCTCCTATCTAATTTTGTATCCTTTGAGCCACCTCTCCCCATCTCTACCTCTTTAACCCTCCCCCACTCTGATAAAGAACTGTTCTACTGTCAACTTCTATGAGATCAATTATTTATGTTTTACATATGAGTCAGATCATATCGTATCTGTTTGTCTGTGCCTGGCATATTTCACTTAACATGTTCTGTAGGTTCATCAATGCTGTTACAAATGGCAAGGTTTCCTTCATTGTGTGGTTGACTACTATCCCAATGTGTATATATACTACATCTTCCTTATCCACTCATCCATCAATACATCAATACACCCCTAGATTGACTTCCTATCTTAGCTATTGTGAATATTACTGCAATGAACAGGGGAGTGCAGATGTCTCATCAACATACTGATTACATTTATTTTGGATGTGTGCCAGTAGTGGAATTCTGGGTCATATGGTAGTTGTATTTTCATCATGTTAAGGATGAAAGGATAAATTCACACTTTTTGTATAATGGCCATACTCCTTCACATTCCCACCATCAGTGCATAAGCATTCTCTCTACATCCTCACCAACAATTATTATCTTTTGTCAACCCAATTAGACTGAGATGATATCTTCTTTGTGGTTCCATTTTGCATTCCTCTGATGACTAGTGATGCAGAGCATTTTTTACATATCCTTTGTACACCGCCTATTTTAATACCATAATAGAAAATTCATCATGAACAAAATTCATAATGGACTGACTTAATGATACCCTTTTAAGGATTATTCTTTCCAACAATTATTTACATGATTGATATACACATTGCTTTGCTATGAGTCATAAAATAAAGCATGTAAAATGTGATCTAAATTACAAGTAAGGTTAAAAAATGAAACACCATGAAAATTAATGTGGCAATAACTTAAAAGATATGCCTACTATAAGAATAGAGTGCAGCAAGACTAAAACTAAGAAACTAAACAATAAGTGAGCAAATACCTTAAATTCTACACTGGAATATGGAAATATTATTGAGAAAAGAAATCCTCAATCACAAAATATTATTCACTAATAAAATATTTTTCTTTTATTAGTTAAAATTTAAAACTTTAAGAATTGATTTAAAATGTTCTGTTTCAAATTTATTTTCTCTTTAGTAACAGTAACATTATAGAATATGCTCCTATATACCAATCAAGATACTTTTCCCCCAACTATATATTCAGTCTTTCATGTTAATTAAACTGAAAAATAAATAAATAAATTACAAATCAGAGCCTATTTCAGAAATATGAATACTTTTCCTGAACAAGGTCTCCAGGTCTGAGAGTGTATTCTGCTCTTTTAATGGTATTTAGTTTTTCTCCCTGTGAAAAGAAGCATATTTCTTTTGGAAAAAAAAAAAAGTACTATAAAAATGCTTTAAAAGAGTTAGGTGAACCAGGTGTGCTGGTGTACCTGTAATCCCAGCAACTCAGGAAGCTGAGGCAAAAGGATTGTAAGCTCAAGGCCAGTCTCACAATTTAGTAACCCCCTAAGCAACTTAGTGAGACCCTGTCTCAAAAAGTAAAAAGGATTGGGGATGTGGTTCAGTGGTTAAGTACCCTAAAAAATATTGGGGGAAAAAAATTTAGTTGGGTAATAACGAAGTTTAGATTTATTTTATATTTGTTCAATGAACAAAAGACCCTGCCTCCATAATGGGAAATCTGATAAATTTCCACAGATTAAAAAAAAAAAATCATCAATTGTTTAGCATGGAATCCCAGCTACTTGGAAAGTTGAGAGCAGCCTGGGCAATTTATCAAGACCATGTTGCAAAATAAAAAAAACAAAAAGGGCTCAATCCCTGAGCTCAATCTCCAGGATCAGAGGGAAAAGAAAATCACGTGTAGCTGGCTCACCACCTCCAGAGCAACCCGGCCAGATCGTTAGTCTGACTTTGCTTTTTCTAGTTGGTGCTGTCTCCTCTGTCTGATGTCTACACTTCATCCTCACCACTCCACATTCAGTTTCTCCAGGAGGCAGCCAGATGTTCCTGCACTCCCATGCTGTTCCCTGGCCAAACTGTTTCTACTGTCCTGATCATTGATCACTTGGCTTTTAATAGTCAGCTCAATCCCTCTTATATGAAGCAATCTGACCTTGCTTCCTATATCCTTAGCTTCAAATATAAATTCAACTCTTTGTTAGCATCTCATTCTCCTATATCTCTTGACTGCTTTGAGCTCTCAACTGTCCCCTAAGGCAGGTTTTTATCCTAGCTCCTAAAATGCCTCATGTCTTTCATCAGCCTGTCTCCTTCAATTAATTTCTAGGCTCTTTAGGCAGGAAGTTTGGGCATTTTTTTTTTATCGTTCAGGTGTAGCATGAAATTGTTAAAGGTTAGATGAATGGAGATAGTGAAATACTCCTCAAAATCTTAACACTTGAGAATTCTTGCCTTTAAAATAGTCTTTATGTTACATTGATTTATAAACAAATTCTAATTATTAATTTACTTTGGATTTTTCAATATTTTGTAAGCCTCTTCAAATACTTAAAGTAGCCAATAACTGTGATGGATTTTACATCAGAAACGCTGTCTTTTAGTTATGAAATCTCAATTTTTTTTTCCTCATTTAAAATGTTAAAAGGCATTACCAAACAAAGCAATTTCTGAATTTATATATGTGTTCAAGTATGCAAGAAATATAAAGTTCTGCTATTATGGCTCTTTTCTCCTTCTTAATGACACCAAAATAAAAATAACAATAAAAAAGCACTATCTGCTTGCTTAATTAAAGTAACTTTGTCCCAAACATAAACAGTACGGTTCAAAGCTTAATCAGATGAATGAGAGGACTCCACAAATAGTAGATTCCACCCAATCAAAGTTTAAAATTCTCTAATTTTGAATTACAGTAGTCATAGCAGAAGTTAAAAATCTATTAGGCATGTATTTCAAATTTACCAGTGCTTAAGCACCTTAAAATTGTAAATATTCTATTTTAAACATATATTAACAACAATTCAGCTAATGTTCAAACCACTAACAAGGACATTTGCACAATTGTGACATACAAATGTATAAATTACACAAATGCATAAGAAACCTGGGCATAGATAAAATTCTAGATTTGTTGATAAATTAATTCTTGTCATTAAATAATAGTTTATTTAAAATTTGTTTGCAAATAAGCCACATAGAAAGTATTTTATTACCATTAAGACATAATCCTTTACAGGAAGTCATGTGTAAATTGTAGATATTAATATATTGAATATGAATACTTTAACTGATAGAAAATTTGAAAAATATTAAAGAGTATAAAAATCAAATAAAATTAACCTTATTCAGAGAAAAATTATGAAATATTAAATATTCAATATTGTTTGCCATGATAATACTTGAAATCCCAGCTACTAATTATTTAATTATGAAATATTAAATATTATGAAATATTAACTTGGTCTTCATATATACATATACATAGCCAAACTGCTTTCTGAAAAGGCTATAAAACTCTATAATCCATCCAGTAACATATAAGCATATATTTTTCAGAACCAAACAATATTAGGTCTTTTGAAAAATGCTTTCCAATTTGATAGGTGATTATTTTTTAAATGTGTATTCTCTGAGACATTTCTACTCTTTTATTGCTAAATGTATTTATTGGTCCTTTATAAACGTTGGGGTATTTATTATTTCCTTCTTTGGTAAGGGCTGCTTGTTGTGCCAAGGACATTAATTTCTTTTCATAAAAGTTTCTTTTACTTTCTTTCTTTTTTTCTTTTTGCCAGTTTGGTATCTTTGAATTTGTGTCAAGACCAGAACACTTTTAAGTTGAATCGCTCAGTCCAATGTGCATTCTTTATATTTATTTTTGAAGAATAAATAATTATATCCATGGAATGTATAATGAAAAATAATTTTCTAGTTCTTCCAAGCTTCCCAGACACCAAGATTCTTTCCCTGAATGTTTTTATGGGCACATACAGAGTTATTAATTTTCTTTTCACCTAAACAATAACCTAATTAACACTGTTTAATATCTCGATTTTGTCATTTAAAATTGTAATCTGGAAATCTTTCTGTATTAGTATGTATAGGGCCATTTCTTTTTAGAGCATCTTCATAAATTCCAGTTCTATGGATGTATCACAATTATTTAGCAATGACACTGTGAAACAAATGACAGGCTGGAATTGCTGAGTCATGATTGCAACTGCATTTACTCTGGAAAGAGAATATTGCCAAATTCCCTATCTACTCATACCCTCCACAGACAATGTCTTAGGGATTATTTTAGCCTATCTTCATGGAAGTATTTTATACTTTTTTCTACCTTTGTAATTCTAAGCAGTGGGAAATGATAACTTTTTGTCAGGTTAGTTGGCGTCTTCTTTTGTGTTGTGAAGTTAGGAATCTTTTCATATGCTTAGAAGTTATTTGTGCTTCTTTTCCTATGGATTGTCAGCATCTAACACTCTCCATTTTTATACTGGACTTTTAGTCTTTAATCTTATTAATTTAGAAAGTCTTAACAAAATAATAAAATTAGTTCTTTCCTTTGGCATAATGCATATATATTTATCAATTTGCAGTTCTTTATTTATTTTGGATAATGACTTTCTTTTGGCCTAAATACATTTTTTAAAAAAAAAATTAAACTGAATTTACCAAACCTCTCCAATTATTCTAGTGCTTTAGTTCACTATTTGTTTTGAGAAACAAATAAAACTTCTACTTTGAGAAATTTAAAAAATTCCCACATATTTTCTTTCAGTAATTTTGTGGTTTATATTTTATTTTAAATTAATCTGAAATGAATCTGAGATTAACTTGTGGGTTAGTGATCTGCATTTGTTTTTTTTCCATATGGTTACTAAGTTGTCTTAATTATTCCTTTTAATTAATATTTGAATCTTCTTATTTGAGATGCTACCTTTATAATTCTCACACATAATTATGTCTATTTCTAAACATGATGTTTATCTCATTGAGCTATCTACTGTACCAGTACCCCACTATTTTAATTATTCTAGTTTCATAAAGTGATTTGATATTTAATGGGACTAGTCCTATCAGATGTAGCTCTTATTTTAGTGCATATTTTTAGAGTCAGATTATCTAATTCCAAAGGGGGAAGAATTCTCGTTCCATTTGCATTGAGACTGCAGTAAGTTTAAAAACAGATTAACTTAAAAAGAACTGCCATCTTTATGTGTTATGACTCCTTTCCTCTTTTTTTCTAGTAGCAGGGATTGAGCCCAGGGACACTTAACTACTGAACCACATCCCCAGCCCTTTTTTTCTCTTTTCTTTTGAGAGAGGGTTTCTCTAAATTGCCTAGGGCCTCATTAAATTGCTGAGTCTGCCTTTGAATTTACAATCCTCCTGCCTCAGCCTCCTGAGCCACTGGGATTACATGTATGGGCTTCCACACCAGCATCAATCCCCTTCTTAATCTCTTTTTGGGTTTCAAAAATAAAGTACACCATCATATTAAGAAAAATGAATTAAGCTGCCTATTTATCTTAGAACCTCTAATGTTAAGTGTACATTAAGTACAATAATCAATATATAAATAATAATTTTAAATACTTTCCTAATTGTTGAAATCTTGACTTCACATTTAGTATTGTGTTAATTATATTAATACATTCTTAAAATGAATATTATTTATTAAAAATGGTTAATTTGCAAAAACCTAATAGCTTCAAAAACAGTGTCTTAAAAATCATGCAAAAAAGTTGTGTGGCTTTTTAGTTTTTGAACAATTGGTATGTAGAAATTTAAGGCGTATATGTGATAATTTAATACTCAGAGTAACAGGTTGATAGTTAAAAATGTATTCCTAGATTCTTTGGTGATAAATGTTTTTAAAATATCATGATCCTAGCATTTTATAACATCCCATAATGATTATTTACTCTACATTATGTTCCAGAAGTTATCTCTGTATACATAGGTTCACAAAACATAGTATTTCTGAAATTCATATGAAAATAAAGTTTATAAACTCAAGAAGTGCATTATATTAAAGGAAATTAAGAACATTATTAATAATTGCAGGCATGTCTGAAGTTTTAACAGAAAAAAAATGTGAAATCTTATCTACATACTCTGTATAAGAAATTTGTAAAAAATATGTCTTATTTTTTATTATATCTTATCTCTCTATTCTTTAGAGTTAACCTTTATTGAGAGCACAAAATCATAGACTTAAGTGACCTCTGAGGTCACTAAAGTATGGCTGCAGAAGAGGTTCTACACTTTTATTGTAAAGCATCCTATAGCGAGTGCACTTTTACTATGATGTGTATGCTCCCACTTCTCCCAAAACATCAACATGATTTAGGAGAAAGAGCATAATAACTTTGGCACCAGGTAAACTTAGGCTTTGAATTTTATTTGTTATATTATTCCATATAATTAGTTCTGTGGCATTATGCAAATTCTTCATAAGTGAATATATTGTACAAGGCTACATGTAGAATAGACACAGTTTCTATAAAGTACCAACAATATTATTATCCTTTAACCCTTTTATGTTGTAGCTTTTAAATGATAAACCATAAGTTAGTCAATAAAATAAAGCCTTAAAATTGTAAGTAGAGCACATTTGTTATTTATGCTTTATTTTGTTCTAACATATTTATGGCTTTCATTTAAAATCTAGGTCTGCAGTGAAACAGGAAAAAGTAGAACATGCATGTTCAATTGGTGCCTCCTAGGTGAGAGACTCATGGATTCAAATCAGATCTCTACTGCTTACTAGTTTATATTTTTAAAGAAGTTAACTGACCTCTTTAAAGTTTGGATTTTTACATTGCAAAACAAGGTGAGCATGATTGTCCTATAAAGTCATTTTAAAAGGGGAAATGAATGCTGCATGTTGATCTTTGCACATTTCCTGGTATATTTTAAGTGTAGAATATATTTTAAATGTTTCTTGCATTATGACAATTTGATTGTGAGTTTTTGGCTTCATGATGACACAAATGTGATATGCATTCAGTAGAAAATTCACTTTGAATTTTGATGTTTTCTATAAACTAGTGATATATCTCTCATGATGTTGGGCAGTGGTAGCAAGTCACAGTTCCCAGTCAGTCACACAATCAGAGGGTAAGTAACTTGTACTCTATAACATAGTGTGTCACTAAACAGAACTTCCAGTTAAAGTATATTTTAAAGATTAAAACCACCTTTGCTCATTGCAAACCCAGGACTGCACTGCTTTCTACCAGAAGATGGCGATGGATGTGTCACTGGGCCATTTTAGTCCCTGTCAACATGAGGTTCACTAGTCCATGCATGATGTGCATTGTTCTTAAGGTGTTGAAAATGATTAAATCTGTCAGGCTGAATAAATGCAAGCATACTAAAAGAAAGATATAATAGAGAAAGACACTGTGATATGATGGAAACCAAAAATCAAAAGTATATGAAACTAATGAATGTGCAGGTCCATAAACATCAATCTTTTGACATTAGAAATGATTCTTTAGGGCACAGCAGGATTACACATTAAGGTAAAATGTCGAGCCTAGGTAATACCAGCAGGACACAAACATTATCAATATTTTTTAAAGTAAAATTTTCTAGCACTGGTCAGAGGATTTTTCCTCATTAGCAGAAGTGGATGCTCCAAAACTTAATGCTAAAGCAACAGAAGGTAAGGGATTCCGATTAGAAGGTAAAACTGAAGCACAGTGACAGATGCTGATGAAATATTTCTGACAGGTCAGAAATGGCTCAGTAGATTCAAGGCTTCTTCATTCAATATCAAAAGAAATGAATTAAGTAGCATGCATGCACAAGGATTCTTGGAACATTTGTGGACATTGTTGAGACACGGTGACATCTACTCAAGACTGTACGAGTAGACACGCTTTCAGGATGCATATCAGCAGAAGAGGGTAATTTTGTCTTATGATTCTAAGCAACAACTTATTTAATGAAAATTCATCTATGGATAGTAAAGTACTTTGGAATTTAAAGAAACATAAATTTACAAACATACCTTTGCAAACTAACGTTCACAGGCAGAGGGACTTCCTATTTCATACTTCTCTTCTCCCTCTTGGAACTGGTCTTTAATCTGGGAATATGCTAAAACCCATATAAAGGTGTTTAAAACATATTGTCTTTTTGTTGTAACTTAAAAACATTCAGAAGATGAAGAGTGTGATTTTTTAAAAAGATAAACATGATAATATTTCTTACTTTTTGCCATTTTGGTGAAGGGTTTTTAGAATCTCACAGATATAAACATAATTCTGAGAAAAATTTCATGTAGTGGCCACAGAGCAAGAAGTAAATGAAAAGAAAAGAATTCCTACCTTTTCTCAAATTTGTATTCCAGAAAATTCTCATGGGAGATTTGAATTCCGAGATAAAGTGTATATTTAGGCAAAAATTATCTATGACTATTTAGTGGCAAATGTGTTCAATTCTTAAAGATTTTGCTTATTTTAACCATTGTTTTAATTTGTCCATTGAACAGTTTATTTTTAAAAAGATGTTTAAATATCATATTCTCATAAATAAAACTATTCAGTGACCTTAAATTTCCACATTATCACTTTCCAATTGTGAAACATACCTGACCTCATAGAATGACTGCCTAGCAGAACAAGAAATGTTTGTGGTTATAAACTCTAACCACCAAACTTTAGTTCTCGTAGCGAACTCTTCTGAAAATACTTCTAACAAAACTGAGTGAAAAATTAGTATCTTCACTGAGAATTAAGGAAAAGAAGAGAGTTTTTAAATTTGTTTTATTAAAACAAATCTAAAATTCTAACTAGTAGAAACCATTGGTTTACTGACACTTAAGGAAGCAGAATAGGTTTATTTTCTTTCATTTAGTCATTTGTTTACTCACTCAAGTATTATTAAACACCTACTCTTGCAAAGCACTGAGGGTATATGGAGAACATAACCACAGCAAGACAAATCTTTGTTTGACTTAATTGGAACATTTCATACATCTATTAGAAAATATAGTACCTGAAGTTTTTAACAAGATAGGCAATGAATTGAGAGTTTCTAGATTACTTAAGATGAGAAAAAATCCAAGTATTCCAGTAATAGCACTGGTCAAAATGATGAATAGCCCATGAGGAAATATAAGAATATTAATAGATACACTATAATTTCCCTACCAGGAATCCCCCTAAGTTACCTGTATAATCTTCCAACTATTTAAGAATCTGAAACTACCTTATCAAAAAAGAAAAAAAAAAGAAAAGAAAAGGAGAGAAAGACAAAAGGAGATGGGGAGTTGCTGAAAGAGAAGGGAAGGTATATGTTCAGAGGAAGGCACATCTAGAGTGAAAGCCATATCTCTGAGAGCAATGGGTGAGGGAAAGTTGGAGACTCTCAGATTCCCATACACTTATATGTGATGTGTACAGGAATTAAAAAAAAAAAAAAAAACAGTTGATCACATACCTAAACATAAGAGCTAAAACTATAAAACGCTAAGAAGAATACATAGAAAAACAAATTCATGATGTTGGATTTGGGGATGATTTCTTTGATATGGTACCAAAAGTACAAGCAAAAGAAACAAAAATAGATGAACTGGACATTGTCATTATGAAAACTTTAGTGCATCTCACTACCTGAGAGTAAAAAGGCAACCCATAGAGTAAGAGAATATATTTGCAAATCATGTCATCTGGTCCTAGATTAATATCAACAATGTAAAAGAACTTCAACAACTGAACAATAACCAAACAATATGATTTGAAAGTAAATAATGAATCTGAATAGACATTCCTCCAAAGAATATAAACAAATGGCCAATAAGTATATGGGGAAATGCTTACAATCACTGGTTGTTTGGGAAATTCAAATCAAAACCACAAAGAGATACCACTTCACACCAAGTAGGATGCCTATCATCAAAAGAGAAAATAAATGCTGCTGAGAGTGAGAAATTGGAACCCTTTGCATCACTGCTGGAAATGTAAAACAGTGTGGCTGCTTTGGATAACAATATGAAGTTTGACAGCTGAGAATGGAAGGGTTCTCAAAACATTAAACCTAGAATTATTGTGTGATCCAGAAATTCTACTTCTGCATACATACTAAAAAGAATTTGTGATAGTCAATATTATCCAAAGTATAGGTATGAAAACACGAATTGGTGGGAATATAATTTGTATACAAGCAGAGATATGAAAATTGTGTTCTACATGTGTAATAAGAATTGCAATGCATTCCACTGTCATATATAAATTTAAAAAAAGAAAGAAAAAGAATTTAAAGAAGGGACTTACATGGGAATTAGCATACCAATGTGCACACCAACATTATTACAGTAGACTGAAGTGGAAACAATCCAAATACACACACACACACACACACACACACACACACAAAGTGCAGCATAAACACACCACAGAATACTGTACAATCCAAAAGGGAATAACCTCTAAGACATGCCACAATATATATGAACCTTGAAAACACTATACTAAGCAAAATAAATCAGACACAAAATGACAATGCTGTGTGATTGCACTGATCTGAGGTATGTAGTACAGTAAAATTCATAGAGAAAGAAGGTAAAATAGTAGAATAGTAGTTTCCGTATGCTCAGGGGCAGGAGGAATAGGAATAGTGGTTATAACTATAGAACTATGTGAATGGACTTAATTCCTCCAAATTGAATACTTAAAAGTGGTTAAAATGTTAAATTTCATGTTATGTATTTTAGCATATTATTTTTAATACACAAAATTTCCTGAAATTTAGAAGAAAGAATTAGTAGGATACCAAAGTCACAACAATTAGCAATGGATTAATCCTGAGTCGATGCCATGAGTTTCCCTGGTTTATATTTTGCCAGGCAGTAGACTTGTATGGACATGTCAAATAACAGACACAAAAATTAATCAAGGGCTGGAGTTATTGTTCCATGGTTGAGCCCTTGCTTAGCACAAGTGAAGCAGTGGGTTCGATCCTCAGCACAACATAAAAATAGATTTTAAAAAATTAATCAAAATATGGAAAATATCACAGTACTTTTACTACTCTTTAGTTCCCAGAATTTTGAACAGTTGAAGATACTTTCAATTTTAACCTTTGACATATTAGCCCTTTCTTCCCCAAGAAGTAAGTAATAAAGGCTTTCGAGAAATCAATCGGTTTGTATATGGAAATAGAATATAAAACATTTACATGAAAATTACAAAAGAATGACAAAAAGATAATATTGTATGATATCATGAGCTTCTCAAGCATTTATTCTGATCATGTGTCACCCATATCCAAAAAGGGACCCAGTTAAAATAAGGCACACTCATCCCTTTACAAAATTTGCCCCATGCTAATGTTTATAAACTTTAGGGACGATTAATAATCTTTACAACATTAAGAAAAGGATCCTGTCTCCTACTACTTTCCATCATGGTGTCTTCATTGTCACAACCTTGCTTTTCTTGCTGCTCTGTAAACACACCACACATGCCCTGAAAGCCCCTACACTTGCTGTGAGTGGAATGGATCTCCATTTCCTTAGCTATCTCAATCTCTTCCTCACTTCTTTTATGACTCTCCTCAAATATTGCTTCTTGACTAATTCTTGAGCACCCTTATTAAGTAACTCCTTCTTTAATTCCCTTTGTCCTGCCCCATTTTTCTTTACAACAATTATGATAACACAATGATGGGGAGGGAGGATATTTATGTATTCATTATCTTTCTCTCAAAACTAGCATCAAATCTCCATGTTTTGTTCTCTGCTGTACCTACAGTGTCCACAATAATGCTTGAGTAGCTACTCAATATGTACTTCCTGAAGGAAGGAGGAGAGGGAATACTGGAAAAGGGAAGGAGAGAAGAAGTACTTATAAATTCCAGGAAATGTATAAATGAACAGAATGGAGATGCCAAGCCTTCTGAGAGCTGCCCTGGAGAGACTCAACACTCCTTTACCACTGCACTTGGAATGTTTGCCAGGGTCTCCCTCCCCACAAGCCTCAATGGCACCAATGCCAACCTGGATGCCAACTCCTGACATACACATTTTGGAGGCCAACCAGATACAGCTTAATGGCTTGGTCACCAGCCCAAGACAAATCAGATGGAGTTTCAGCTCCGTTTCTTTTTTCTTATCTTCCAGTTCACCTCTTTATCAAATCCTCCAAAAGATCACCCTTTTAGAAGAGGATTTAAATTTCAGCCTTTTTAATCAACTTGAGTATATGCTAAGATGTCTTTTAACACTTTTGTGCAAAGAAAGATTAAAATTGTCATTCAGGTTTGGTGAACCTAAACTGTGGCCAAAAAAAAGTACTGTTCCTTTTCTGAGTATGAAACAAGAAACATGATTATTTCTTCAGGATTTAGCAATGACAGAAAGCTAAACAAAGCCTCCAAGTCACGGTTAACTTACTTCTACCACATTCTTAAAAAGTAAATTGCAGTGAAAAGGAGGTTTGTTTGTTTGTTTGTTTTTTAAATAAAAGTTGAGGACATAGTTGTGAAAAAAATATTTATGACTCATTTAGCAGATATATTAAGAACAAACTGCATATAAGGCCCCAATGAAAATGCTCTCATGAACAAGATATGATTGGGATCCTTTTTTATAGAGATTTATTGTGCTATAATTGATATATAAAAACAAATTTAATGTATATAATCTGATGACTTTGGAGATATATACATATATCTCCAAACTCATTATCCATAATACCATATCTGTCCATAATTCCAGCACCACAAAGAAATAAACTCATCTATTTCCTCCAAAGATTTTATTGTGACCTTTGCCTTATTATTTTTTTTCTGTTAAGAACACTTAATATGGTATCTACCCTCTTAAATCATTTTTACGTATATAACACTGCATTGTTAACTATAGGCACTATGTTGTTCAGCAAAATCTAGAATTTGTTCATTTTGTATAACTAACTTTATGCCCATTGTAAGTAACTATCATTTCTCCCTCCTGTCACTTCCTAGCAACCACCATTCTATTCTCTATTTCTGTATTTTGACTACTTTAAATCTGTCATACAAGTGAAATTATGTATTATTTGTCTTTCTATGAATATTTATTTCACTTAGTATAATGTCTTCCAGGTTCATCCATGTTGACATAAATAAAATTTCCTTCTTTTTTAGGTGGACTATATCCTGTTCTATGTATATACCACATTTTTATTTATCAAATCATCTCTCTATATATTTGGGGTTTTTTCCCCTCCATACTTAGCTATTATAAATAATGCTTTAATGAACATGGGAACACAGATATCTCTTTGAATTTCTGAAAACCTTTGGATATATACCCAGGGGTGGGATTACTAAATCAGATGATATACCTATTTTTAATTTTGTTGTTGTTGTTGTTTGATGTTAGGATCAAACCTAGTACCTCATGCATGCTACCACTAAGCTACGTCACCAGTCCCATTTTCAATTTTCTAAAAACTGCTTTAATTAATGCATTAAAGTTTTACATACTAGTGAGGTTCATTTTGACATATTCATAAATGCATATAACATAATTTGTTCCATTTCAATCCCCAGCACTTCCCCTTTCCTTCCCTCCTCCATTCCCCATCCCCTTCCTTTATTAGTCTTCCTTCTATTTATTCATTGTTTTCTTAAATTATACTTATACAGAAACATAGAATTCACTGTGATATATTCATTCAAGCCCATAGCATAGTTTGGTTGATTTAATTTCACAGTTCCTCCCTTTTCGCTTTCCTCTCTCCTCCTTAGTCCCCTTCCTCCAATCTACTGTTCTCCCTTCTATTCTCATGATATCCCCATTTTCTTTAAAAAAAAAATTCCTTATTTCTCTCTAGCTTTTGCCTATGACAGAAAACATTCAACCTGTGACTTTCTGAGTCTGACTTATTTCACTTAGCATGATTTCCCTAGCTCCATCGATTTAGCAAAAAATGCAATAATTTCATTCTTTTTTATGGTTCAGTAAGACTCCACTGTGTTTTATATACCACATTTTCTTTATCTATTCATCAATGATGGGTACCAGGCCTGGTTCTATAACTCAGGTCTTGTGAATTGTGCTGCTATAAACATTGATATACATGTATTAGCCTTTGACTAATCTCCATACTGCTTTCCAAACTATTTGTACTAACAATATATGAGTGTACCTTTTCCCTACATCCTAACCAGCATTCATTGTTATTTGTATCCTTCATGGCTGCCATTCTAACTGGAGTCAGATGAAATCTTTGTATAGTTTTAATTTATACTTAACTGATTGCTAAGAATGTTGAACATATTTTTTTCATAAATGTGTTGGCCATTTATATTTCTTCTTTTGAGAACTGTTAAGTTCATTTGCCCATTTATTGATTGGTTACTGGGGGGGGTCTTATTGTTTGTTCATTGGTTCTTTTTGTTTTTTTGCTTTTTTGGTGTTAAGTGTTTTGAGATCTTTCTATATTCTGGATATTAAGAATATAGAAAATATTTGTTGGAAAATATTTGGCAAAAATATTCTCCAGTTCTATAGGCTCTCTTTCATGCTCTCAATTATTTTGTTTGCTATGCAGTGGCTTTATAATTTGAAGCCAATTCTGATTGATTTTTGGTTATTATTTCTTGAGATTTTCTGAGTCTTATTTAAGAAGTAGGTGCCAGCACTGAGGGAAAGAAACTACAGACCATTATCTCTGATGAACAAACACTAAAAAATCCTTAATAAAAGATTAGCAATCCATATTTAAAAACACATCAAGAAGATTGTACAGCACTGTCAATTTGTTTTTATTTCATATGTAAATCAATAAATGTAATTTACCATATAACTAGAATTAAGGACAAAAATCACATGACCATATCAATGCACACAGCCAAAGCCTTCAAGACCCATTTATGTTACATACACTAAAAGGAAAAAAAAAAACAAGGATAGAAAGAACTTACCTCAGAATCATAAAAAGTACATATGACAAACCCCAAACCAACATCATATTGAATAGAAAAAAAATTGAAACCATTTCTTCAGCATCAGGAACAAAGAAAGGATGTCCACTCTTACCACTCTTATTCCATATAGTTCTTCAAACTTTAACCATAGCAATCGGGCAAGAGAAGAAAATTAATGAAATACAAATAGGAAAAGAAGAAGTCAAATAATATGTTTGCTGATGACATGATTTTATACTTAGAAGACCCCAAAACATCACCAGAAGACGAGAGTTGGTGAATGAATTCAGCAAAGTAGCAGAATACAAGAAAAACATACATAAATCAGGAACTTTCCTATACTCTAATAATGAACCTGCTGAGAAAGAAATTAGGAAAACAATCTCATTTACAATAGCCTCAAACAAAATAAAATACTTGGGAATAAAACTAACCAAGGAGGTATATTTTTCATCTATAATTAAAAGTATAAAACACTGAGAAAGAAATTGAAGACCTTAGAAAGTGGAAAGCACTCCCATGTTCTTGGACAGGCAAAATTACTATTGTCAAAATGACCAAATTATCAAAAGTGATATTCAGATTCAATGCAATCCCTATTTAAAAAAGCAACAATATTCTTCATGGAACTGAAACCAGAAAAAGTAGTCCTAAAATTCATATGAAAGAGTAAAAGACAGAATAGCCAAAGCAATACTGCTCAAGAAGACTAATACTTAAGGCATCACAATACCTGAGCTCAAATCACACTATTGACGTACGACAACAAAAACAGCATGGTATCAGTATAAGAACAGACATGAAGACTAAATGAATAGAAGAGAAGATAGAAACCTACATACTTAGAGTTATTCAATGCTTGACAAAGGTGCCAAAAATTTACATTGAAAAAAAGACAGTCTTTTTAACAAATAGTGCTGGAAAAACTGGATATCCATATAGAAGAATAAAGCCATATCCCTGTCTGGCCTCACAAAAATCAACTCAAAGTGGATCAAAGACCTAGGAAACCCTGCAACTGCTACAATAAAACATAGGGTCAATATTACAACATAACTGTATGAATATGTATGTGTGTGTGTGTGTGTGTGTGTGTGTCCCAAATTCTTTAATTCGAGGATATAAGAATACTTTAGATGAACATTGTCTTTTTCTTTCCTCATCTTTCACAAAGTCACTTTACTTGCTCTGCTTCTTTGTCTCCTAACATCCTGGATCACATATATGTAATTCCAGTCCTTGTTTCTTCTCCATTTTAGAATGGACTTGACCCTAGACATTTCAAATATCTCTTTTAATAACATCTCCTCTTAATTTCTCTTTCTTCAACTCTTGCCTATTTTGGTTTGGATGTGAGGTGTCCCCCAAAAGCTCACATGTGAGGTAATACAAGAAGGTTCTCTGACAGGGATTAATGAATGGTAACTGAAATGGTAGGGTGTGGCTGGAGAAAGTTGGAGTTGAGGCATGGCTTTGGGGTCTATATTTGTATTTGGAGAGTGGAGTCTCATTCTATCTTTGCTTCCTGGTCACCATGATGTGAGCTGCTTCCCTCTGCCATACTCCAGCCATGATGCTTAGCCTCACCTCAAACCCTGAGGAATGGAGGTGGACTTCTGTAAACTAAGACCTCTGAAGCTGTGAGCCCTCAGATAAATTACTCCTCCTCTATAATTGTGCTGTTCTGGTCCTTTAGTCACAGCATTGAAAAAGCTGACTAAAACACCTATTTTGAGAAAGTCCTTTTTCTTGTTTTGAGGCTATAAGATTAAGGCAAACAAAACATTTTTAATGGTGATAAAGTTAACTCAGAATAGTACGATGACACCCCTAGTCCAGGAAATCAAAGGCACACAGCCTATAAAGCATGTTCAAAAAAAATTTTAAATGTATAGATATTCTTTACATAAAGTCTTCAAGTTTGCACTGAAAGCTCAATTTTAGTTTAACATAAAGGTAGCTCCTAAGAGTCAGTATGCAAGGTGAATGCTTAAACAATCTTTAATCTTTTCTTCTCTAATATTGTGATTGCATCCTTTGCTATATTTAAAATTGCAAATGTACCCCCCATCTTTTTTTTTTTAGCTCAATGATGGGTTAAAAAGCTTTTTATGAGTACTTGGCAGTCTAACAACCAGGTGTGGGATAAGTGCAAATGTATTACTGGGACACACAAACACACATAATTTTCTTTCCTATTAAAAAAAATGTGCATTCTATTCAAACTTAGTACTCACTGTGAGTCTTTGGAAAGTTTAAGTGACATCTGAAACTCAGTGTCCCCACCTGAAAGGATGCTTGTGAGAAATTAAAGTGAGAATTTGAAAATCCATTAAATTTCTGCTGGGCATAAATGAGATCTTCAGATATAAGTTTGCTAACTTAATGTTATTGTTGTCAATAATATTAGCAAGATATCAATTTTGTCAGGTATATTTTCCCTATGGTAAGGTACTTGTTATTATTTATTTTATATTTTTCTGATATTGTCTTGGCCATTTCTTGCAACACATAGCCTGTTATCCTTTTGGAGGAAGATTTGTGAATTTCTGAAGAAAACAATCAATTGGAACTATTAAACTATTATCCTTATTTCATGCTTTACTTTACAAGATTCTCGTTTTATTAAGGCATAACCAATAAAATGAAGTAAGTTAATGGCTGTTCTGGCAGATATTTTTCTCCATGCTCAGAGACATTATTTGCTTGTTTAAAATTCAGATAGATATTTCTGTGAGTGGATTACTGTAAAAAGTTTGATTGCCATAATTGAGAAATTTCTGAATATACTTTAAAAATCTTTTTCTATAAAAGTAGATATTAGTTGTTGTAAGATCCCCAAATATAACATCTAGCATATCACCTCCTGCACTGGAATGCTCTTCTTTAATGAAGCATTCTAACAGACCAGGATCAAAAACATAAAGTGCAGTTGGACACAAGAAATTCTTGATTTTGAACATCCCTTCGTGTTTTGCTCCTAATATGTTTTTAGATAATATGAGCTTTGTGGCAATGACAAATAACAATATTTTATCAACATAATGTTATGAAGTATTCAAAATGAAGTTCCTAAATTAGAGTTGTAACATTATAACTGTCTTTAAAACTAGGGGAAACTGCTTTACCAGTGTCCATTGGCGTTGGATACAAAGGAAAAGTACAAATAGATGCCATCTTCAGAGATCAACTTTGAACAAGCTTCTTATAATCCTATCAGATCATCTGGCAGACTTTTAGCAGTGAAAGTTCACAGAATGGCTAAACAAAGGAGTGCTTTTTCAAATTCATATTATATCCCTATGAAACTTCCCACCCCATTTGTATTCAAAATAAAATCACAATACATTCTATAATATGCTAAGTTACCAAATATACAGCTGCCTTTTCATTGAACACCCACTTATCATGTGTGAGACATTAAAGTGGCTGATTTTGCATGTGCACGCACACACACACACACACACACACATACACACACATATGTATATATATTCACCTATAAATCTATACAACCAGTCCTTACCAATAGATATTACCAATTTTACAGATACTGAAACTTCATTTGAGAAATTAATATTTGACCAAGACTGCATGATGAGAGAAATATCTAGATAAAAAAGCTTTTATCTCTACACTAATTTGAACATAAATATATTTCTCTGTGCTTTTAAAACTTTATAAAAATATTTTACAAAGACTCAGAAATAAAGGAGGGATGTAATGTGAAATTGAAAAGGTACTTCTCTGCCTAGCCATTTTGTGAACCTTCACTGCTGAAAGTGTGACAGATGATCTGGCAGGATTATGGAAACCAGGTTCCCTGTTGATCTCTGAAGATGGCATTTCCCTTCTCCAAACCTGAATTACCAGAAACTAAGTTTGTATACAGAAACAAGAATACATATTATGTTAAGAGGGAAATGAAATCCTCAGTTCAATTATTTGCAAAGATTGGTCCCAGTTCATTTCCCTAGAAGGAGAGTTAATTTTATACTATCACTCAGAGAAAGTGAATACATTACTCACCAATAAACTATTATTTTTTATTGCTTTTAAAATTATTTACAGTTGATAAATTACCTTTACAGTAAGCCCTAAAGGAAGTTTGTCCATTGAACTTGAAAGAATAATCACTTAGTGGAATTCAAATCAATACATGAAATATGATATTTAATCATATAACATTTCTCTTATTTTTTGTTTTATTCTATATGGGATTAAATATTTGTTTTCTAATTTCTAAAGTAGCAAGCCTCACAAAGATGACCAATTTTAAAGTAATTATTTGGTTTAAGATATGTAATTTGAAATAAGCAACTAATAAAAGTTGCCAGACACTACATCCAGTGAAACCGCTTCTATTTGAAAAAAACAATTTGGGCTGGGATTGTGGCTCAGTGGTAGAGTGCTCACCTAGCATGTGTGAGGCACTGGATTTGACCCTCAGCACCACATAAAGATAAATAAATAAAGGTACTTCATCCATCTACAACTAAAACAAGATATTAAAAAAAAAAACCTTACCAAGACACTCTATGGAGTCTAGTTTGGCATAGGACATATATAAAATTTCATTATCAATCTCTTGAAAAATGTCTTTGTACTTTTATGTTATTGTATCGTTCTAATCTTATTTTTTAAATTTTTATTTATTTATTTATATAATTTTTTTTAGTCATACATGACAGTAGAATCTTTAGAAGATGAATTTTCTAGTTATTTGCACTAATAGTTTGACCATAAAGTGGGGTATTTACTGATATATATATCACATGTTTAAGAGAAAAGGAGTTAAGAAGGCATTTGGGTAGGACAGGATGCTAGGTTAATGACAATGTAAATGCACTCACTTCCTGTAAATTCCCAAGTGAACAAGCCCAGGTACAGTTGAAGTGTTATCATATTTTGATAAATGCTTCAGAAAGCTTTTTAAAAAATCTAGGGAGATATTTTAAAGAAATTCATGATCAGTAAGAACAATCTCTCAAATACTCCACAAAAAAAAAAAAAAAGAAAATCCTAATGAATAGCAATAAAACTACAATTAAAATAATGGTGTGTTTTAACAATAATATATGGCATTTGGGACTGACTGTTATATCTCTCTAAAAATCCACAGGTATTCCATTTCCTGTATGAAAGAAGCAATAGTACCATGTTTTCACTTATAGTAAATTCTCATTTGAAAGAAAGAAGAGGAAAGAACTATGTTCTCAGTTGGGCTAAAAAGATGTAGAATGACTCAATTCTATTCATAATATCAACTCAAAATTGTCAGTGGCAGATGAAATATACTGGCACTGTCTGGGCATTCCCTCTTCCTTCCCCTCTTCATCATGGTCTGGCAGATTTCCTTACCACCCATAAGGGTTTCAGTCCTTGGTACTTCATTCCCCTTTCTGCTGCCAAGAGCTTATAGCTTTTCCTGATGCCTAGGGTGATTTCCTTCCAGCAAAGCAGAGAGGAAAGAGTAAGTAAAAATCTTCAATGAAGAAATTTAATTTGGTAGGATGTCAAGACACCAAAACTGTTGTCTGGTATTCCACAAAATTATTCTGTTCACGTTCTTTGAATGTTCTCTCATAAATCTTCATATAAAATTATTTTCATAACATCTCATAATGTTTATTTTATTATGACCTTGCCATCTCAGAGTGGTGATCTAACTCACCTACTTCTGAAGGAAGATGTCACAATCCTTACACTCCTGTATAAGAATAAATTAGCTAATTTGTGATGGGTAAAGTGGAGGACCATATTCAATTAGTATACAGATATACTCCAAAACTTCATAATAACTACAATATGCCAATTTAATAGAAAATTTAACACAATCCCCAGTGACAATTCATGAAATAATTTAGTTCTTCAAGATGAAACATGATAGACAAAATTTTCACCAAAAAACAAACAGCAAAAAACAATGTGGTGGGCCACTTGCTAATGTTAAAGAAAATCATTAACCAAAGCTGATAACCCATCTGAAAGCTAAAATTTCAACAAATTGTTAAAAACAAAACTCCTAGTTAGTGTAGCATATTTAAGTGCAGTCTTAAAAAATAAAAATGGTAGGAGGACCTATGGCCACACAAAGTGTATTTGCAGTAAAATTCTAGTGTGTATATGACACTATTATTCATTAGTATAACTTTTGAAGCCCTTGTCTCTATTCCAATAATAGTGGTGGGTCCTCATGACCCTTGTCTCTCCCTAAATCCTCCTTGGTGAGTGCTTTGTATTTGTGAGGTAATTTGTTCCTTGTATCTGGAGTAAAAACTGAGATCAGGTACACACTCAATCTATGGTCCCAGTCTCATTGGATCAGGCTTCTATCAACTGAGTTCACTTCAAAGCCTATATTTATTTTTTAAAAAATTAAGCTCAATAAGTACTGAGTGACCCTTAAATCCTTGGTAAAGATGAAGACTCATAATGTCATCAATGTAGATTAGGAATCACTTGCTAAAATCATATTAGTTTATGCAGCCTAATTTTTCCTTAAAATATATTTTAATCAAGTTGTGGTCATTGCCTTACTGCCTTACTTATCTTTGAACACATTATCACCTATACTGATGAAAGAGGGACGATATCTCAGGACATTTAAATTATACCTTCTCAAAATCATAGCACAGGGTTGCAAACATCCTGGATATTCAATGTATACAAAATCGAATCACAAGATTTCCAGCATTGGTGAGTACTATGGTGAAATAATTCATGTCTTTTTACTTTATTATTTATATAAATATATACAACCCGCCTCCTGCCTCATGCCAGGCACTATTCTGGAAGTTGGGTCAACTTAAAGACATAGTCTGAATTCCCTTGGAGCTCCTAGGTATGCAAATCTGCAAAATACCTGCCTGCTATAATAAGAATCATGAAGGAATCAAACAAGGTACCAAGATCAAGAGGAAAAGGGGACAACATACTGTGACAAGGTGATCAAGAATGATCTCTGAGACAGAGATCTTTGAGCTGATATTTAAAGTTTGAGAAAGAGCTAGCCATGTAAAGAGTGTGTGAATGGGGATAGTCTCGGCTGTGGAGACAGCATGTGAGGTCTTAGAGAGTGAAATTGATATTGCTTCATGTGCTCTAGGTGCTAAAAGACTAGTGTGGCAGAAACACATAAATCAGGGGAAGATGGGTTCTGTTGAGGTTAAAGAGAAGGAACAGATCAGTGAGTGAAATGTATGCTAAAAGGAAGAAATTTACTGCTATTGGTAATCTATCTGTTTCTGTTTTACTTTTTAATGCAGTGATGAGCCAGTGAATGCTTTTAAGGAGCAATATGAAGATACTGTTTCTAAGGAGAGTGAATTATAGGGGAGCAAATTATGGGAGTCAAGAAACAAATGTGAAGCCTATACAATAGGACTGCATGCAGGTAGATTATGATGATGAGATGAACTCATTGGGTGGCAGTGTAAATATAGAAAATACAGTGAAAAATATATATTTGATAAGTATAATGGAATAGAGACATGTTTGGGACAAATTAAATGAGTCTACATACAGGCTGTATAGGGGTGAAATAGGGTTATGAGGAAGGGATTACAATCAAAGATGACTTCAACATCTGGTAAATGATGGAGCCACTTATTCAGACTGCAAAAATTTAGGGAAAGGATCTGAAACACAGCTTCAGGAAAAATTGTGAATTTTGACATTGAGAATGTTCCATTTATTTTAATAAAATTTAACTCCTTTACAGGGTCATGTCTTGTCATTGAAAAATACTATATGAACTTCTAGCACTTCATTGTTATTTACATTATCTAATAGAAATAGAAGGTAGATAAATGTTTTTGTTATCCATGCAAATTCAAACTTCTATTTATTTTCTTACCACGAAGAAAATAGGTTGGACATATTAAATACGGCAAACAGGACCCTGATTTCTTTATTTCTTACTTTTTCGTTGCAGCTAAAACTCACCTCAGCAACAGGTAGCAAAACACAGGATGACTCCCATGATTATCTGTGGGCCCTAGGGGAATAAGTAGGCACAGGGATACTTTTGGCAGAGAGCCAGACCTGACTCAGCTTTCTTCCATAGAAGCATCAGGTACCCAGGGAGCCCAGCTCTTTACCATAGGAGTCATGGTCTATCAGACACCCAGTCTTTGTAAAAATGTCATTGTATTCTTTGACTATACAATAATTTTCCTGTAAGAAAAAATTTTTAGAAAGTATCTGAAGCACAAAAATCATCAGTTACCTTAATAAACAGTATATTTTCCATTACATCAAATGCCATATTTTGTGAAGCATTTTGTTATGAGCTAATAATCATGAGAATTTCATATACAGGAATCACATAAAACCAGCTTATGAATAATGTATTTTAAGAAATCTTGCCATAAATTCTAAGAAAGTTAATTCTAAATTCTAGTTTGAATTTTTAAAAAATAATGTGAAAAGAATCTTAAGACGTTTCATTAAAATAGACAAAGTAATAATTTGTAGATTATATATAAATAAGTTTTACTGAGGTTAAAGCAAAAATAATAAATGTATCTTAAATTAAAAAAATCAAAAAGAAAAACACCTTTCTTTTGCCCACAAGGAAAAAAGAAATAGAAAAGAATATTAACAGTGCTAATGAAAAGAATTAAACCTCCCACCACTAACTGAAAATCAATTATTCTTTTCAAAGCTTATGTTGATTCAGCCTTTATCTTATTGAAGCAACCTTTAGAAAAATTTCTGTAAGCTTCACTCTCATGGAAAGCTTCAGAGGACGTACAGTTGACTACAAACGTTAAAACTTTAAAAATACTAGGTGTGTAAATGTGAACTAAAATCATAAAAATTAGCATTAAAATTTTTAGTTTCATAATTTTGCTTTGATCTTTTGTCTTTAACATAAGGAGCGAAAATGTTTTTATTTTCTAAAGGTACATGCAAGTTTGGGTTGACGCAGATAAAAAGTTCAAATGATTTTGGGTCTGATCTGAATTTCACTATTAAGGGTTTATAAGTCGCCAGAACATAAACTGCGCTGAGCAATGGGGACTAAGCTTCCTTGTCCATTATTCCCGTCTGTGTGCTCTTAAGGGATGCGGCGCTTCTTAGATCTCCCACAGGTGGTATGAGCTACACTGATTCTGCGCGCTCAGATTTATAGATGGGGAATACACCACATGTTTTTGGTTGGGAAAGAATCATGAGCTGCCCCTGGTACTGAAACTCATCTAGCAGTTCTTTCAGCAGATACCAAAAGAAATAACAGTCAGGAAACCATTCGATGTCCCTACCTTTCCTCAGCACACTATTCAGAACCTGGCAGTAAATCCGCAGGTTCAAATCCAGCAAAGCAGCTGAAATAGTTGAAATAGTTGGCTTTCAGCTTCTCTTCCTCCAATTGCAAGGATCACCCACCAGCTTGTCTCCTTTCTACTTTCCAGGTGGTGTAAAACCCAGTGACCAAAACCAAGGCGTGTGAAAATGGGTACAGGTGGGTGTGGCAGATGATGTGAGTACGGGCGAGAGCCTGGTAGCTTCCCTTCTCGCTAGACTAGAGGAGCAAGAAAAAAAAAGGCACTTACCTGCGACCTTGACAGCGGTTCATGCCCGCCCAGTGGCCCTGCAGAATCTAGCCCAGGGGAGAGCACGCACTGCAGGAACCCTTCCTCTCTCCCGGCCTCTCTGCTGCTCTTTCTTCCTTTCTTTGCTATCCTGTTGCTCCGCGTGTGCCCGACACTACCAGAGGCTGGCACCCAGTCCAACCCCCGTCTGCCGAGCCGGCGGTATTGGAACCAGACAGCCGCAGCTGGAGCGCTGACTAGGGCCTGCACCGAGTCTGAGCTCCTCCTTCCAGGGCGCGCCCCGGGAGGCAAGAACCCCGCCCTCCTCAGACAGTAGCGCCGCTCTTTCTCCCTCGCTGGCTCCCTCTTCGCTTGGGTCCCCAACCCTTGCTAACCTCCTTCCAACTCTGCAGGCGGTCGCTAGGCGGGAACCAAGCTAGGGGCGCGGTGGGGGTGCTACTGCAGCCTCTCTAGAATGCGCTAATGAAGGGAGGAGGGGGTCGCACAACCTCCGATCCAGGGCCACCTCTTTGGGTGGGGCCTGAGCCTGTGTGCGCCTGTGTGTCCAGGAGCCAGATAGAGCCCTTCCCTTACTTCACCCCCGCCCCCATTATCCCCTTCCTCCCTTCCAGCTCAGCAGAATTGGCTAACGTTTCCGAGAAGCCACTTTGTTAGGTTGGTGGCAGAGCGGGAGAAAAACTCTGGGGTGGAGGAGGTGGAGACCGGTGGCAAAGAACTGGGGCTGTGGGAGTGGGTGAGGAGCCAGACAACACCGCCTGGCCCTGGGCTCAGGAATCAGAGACTGGGAATTAGTTCCTTCCCTGGGGTTTTGCTAGTGGAGAATGGGGAGGTGGTGCTAGATACCTGTCTCTGGGCTGTGATTTTCTTTCTCTCTCTCTCTCTCTCTCTCTCTCTCTCTCTCTCTCTCTCTCTCTCTTCCTTCCTTCCCTCCTTCCTTCCTTCCTTCCTTCCCTCGCTCCCTCC
The DNA here is from genome assembly GCF_048772815.1 of Callospermophilus lateralis. Taxonomy (NCBI): domain Eukaryota; kingdom Metazoa; phylum Chordata; class Mammalia; order Rodentia; family Sciuridae; genus Callospermophilus; species Callospermophilus lateralis. Next base: position 63,916,814 of record NC_135313.1, on the reverse strand, counting down.
CTCCTTCCTTCCTTCCTTCCTTCCTTCCTTTCCTTCTTTCTTTCTTTTTTCTTTTCTTTTCTTTTTTTTTAAATAATCGATCTAGTTGGAGTCTTCAAAGCAGGCAAAAAATGTATGTTTCTTGAAGGTGGAGTAAGAGACTGTAGTAGGTGGGGAGGGAATCCCTGGGAAGGAGTTGCCTTTTCCCAGACTTTGGACCCCTTCATCTAGTTGTATCATCAATGATGTGGGTCAGAATTTCAGAGCTTGGAAGGAGCCACTGTGAAAGAAAATCTTTATAATTGCGTGTGTGTGTGTGTGTGTGTGTGTGTGTGTGTTCTGTACAGCCACCTGGAAGGAAAAGCAATGAAAATAGGAATGAATTATCTTTTACAAAAAGAAACAATAAATTTCCACCAAGGGGAGAAGGCATGGCCCTGGGACACAGGGAATTTTAGGATTCAGGCCTAATTAAAGGACAGGTCTTTATGTTGTTATTTGCTTCCACATCCTTATTATGGAAATGAGGCTTAGTGGTAAACAACAAGGGTTATAAGCTCCAGGGCCTGCCCAGCCCTGCTGCTTTCTCAGCTTCCTGGGTTTGCCTTGAGACTTTCAACCTTCTATTCTTGATTTGTAAGATGTGCTACTGAAGGAAGAAAACTTCAGAAGCTCTACTTGGAACTAAAGTATGTCACCTCCTATTCAATGCCATATGCTGAAGGAGTGACTTTCTCTTCCCAGATTGGTTGCAGACTTAGGAAAATTCAATTGTAATAAAAAATACAGCCTTTTTGATTATGTGTGTTCCATGTAACTTTTAAGCTTGATTTTAGGCCTGGGGTTGTAGCACAATGGTAGAATATCTACCTCCCATGTACAAGGCCCTTGGTAAACTTTATTTTTTTAGCAGTTTTCAGTTCACAGCAAAAGTAAGAGGAAGGAATAGAGTTTTCCCATATACCCTTGCCCTCAGACATGCACAGCCTCCCTTCCTCCCTCCACCCTTACCAGAGTGGTACAGTTTTTTTGTTTTAGAGTGGATGAGCTTTAATTGACACATCATTATTATCCAAAGTCCATAATTTACAATAGGGTTCACTCTTGGAGTTGCATAGTCTTTGGGTTTGAACAAATGTATAATAACACTTTCTTGTAGGGGACAAATGAGGCAAGGCACCAAAGATGGCAGGAAACAGTTTTACTTGGCTGCAGCCAGGTTCAGAGGGTACAGCTTTCACTGTAATTAATTAATCCCCTGAACCCTGAGTTCAGGTAGTTTTAGAACTTTATACCCAGGATGTAAAGAGAGGGGCTCAGAATTTCAGTCTGCAAGTTCATGTAAAAGCAGCTTTTTTGTTCACTGTTCTTTCACTGTTTCACCCTTCAAGGATAACACCTGAGAAGGGGAGATCTTCTTCTCCCCTTTTTTTCCTCTCCCTGTCAACTGTTACCATGGAGCCCAATTGGTAACTTCTCCTATCTTAGAAATGTAGACATCTCTGTGAAGCTCTAGCTCAAGGCCAGAGGCCTTGTTAAAGGATCTGTTTTATTTTTTTAATCACATTTTGCATTTGCAAACACACTTCTACAAACTACTATACTGGATAAATATTCATGAAAAACTAGTAAAGGGGTGTTCAACACCTGGAGTCCTGATTTCTTCTAGGCCAGTAGTCAAGTAAAGTAGAGCAATAGGAAAATAGGAAGTCTACCTACATTGAACTATTTTGTAGAGACTCCTTTGCTGATACTCCTAAAATCAATTATTGTCAAGATTTCTGGAGAAGCTTAATTAAGATTTTCTATGGAGGAAGGGGTACAATACAATGTATCCACCATTATCTTAACATATAGAGTAGTTTCACTGATCTAAAAAGTTTTATACACCACCTATTCATCCCACAATGCTGGGAAACCATTGATGTTTCTAATATCTCCATCATTTTGCCTTTTCCCCATTGTTCTATAAAGGAAATAATACAGTGTGTAGTCTTTTCAGATAGGTTTCTTTCATTTAGCAATATTTGCTTAATATTTTTGTGTCTTTATATGATTTATGGCTCATTTAAAAAATATATTTATTTCTTAGTTGTAGTTGGGCACAATTCTTTTATTTATTTTCTATGTGGTGCTAAGGATTGAACCCAGGGCCTCGCACATGCGAGGGGCGTGCTCTACCACTGAGCCACAACCCCAGCCCTGTAGCTCATTTTCTTTACAGTGCTGAAGAATACTAGAGTATCTGGATGTACCACAATTTATTCATTACCTACTAAGTAACATCTCGGTTGATTCCAAGCCTTAGCAATTATGAATAAAGCTTCTGTATAGAAGGATTTTTTATGTGCACAGAAGATTTCAACTTGATTTAAACACCAAAAGACCTGACAAGAACAACTTAAGAGAAGGAAAAGTTTATTTTGGCTCATGTTCTTAGAAGTTTTGTGCATGGTCAGACAATTCCATAGCTCCAGACCCAAGGTGAAGCAGAATATCATGACAAAAAGGCATGGTACGTGGAAGCAGCTTAGGACATGGCAATTAGGAAGGGGGGAGAGAGAGAGAGAGAGCGCTCTGCTCACCAGGCACAAAATATACACCCCAAAGTTACACCCCAGTGACCTATTTCCTCCAGTCACATCCTACTTGCCTATAGTTACCATCCAGTTAATCCATATAGTGGATTAACCCACTAATTAGTTAAGGTTCTCATAACCTAATCATTTCAATGCTGAACATACTTGCATTTTCTAAAATATAAACTTTTGGAGGACACCTCCTATCTAGATCATAACACAATTCATTTGAGTTAACACCAAGAAAAAAATGATTGTATTGTTGGTGATCATTTGTTTAAATTTGTAGGAAATTGCCAAACTGTGTTCCCAAATGGCTAGAACATTTTTGCATTACCATTAGCAATGACTGAGAATTCCTGTTACCCAACACCCTTGCCAGCATTTGGTGTTATCCTTATTCTAGATTTTGGCCATTCTAATAGGTATGTAGTGGATTTCATACCTATTGCTGGTACCAAATGTGTTGTGTCATGTTGCTTCAATTTGCATTTCCCTTTCGACCTTGATATGGATCACTTGTTTGCAATTAGCATATGTTTACTGAGGTGTCAAATTGGTTAGTGCCTTTTAAAACTAAGTTGTTCTGTTCTTGTTAGTTTTAAGAGTTCTTTTTGTATTTCAGGTTGTTATCGAGTGTGTCCTTTGCAAATATTTCTTTTGTGACTTATCTTCTCATTCTCATGACAACTTTTGAAGAGCAGAAATTTTTAAAATTAATGAAGACTAACTTACCATTCTTTTTCTTTCATCGAGTTTCCCTTTTTTGTTGTATCTAAAATGTCATCACCTTGCTGGGTAGGGAGCTTGCCTAGCATGCTTTAGGTCCTGGGTTTGATCCCAGCGGATGGGGGATCATCAACATACCCAATGTTGCCCTGGGTTTCTTCTGTGTTATCTACTAGGAGTTTTATAGTTTTACATTTTACTTTTAAGTCTTCGATCCATTGTGGGTTAATTTTGGTGGCCATTTTTGTGCCACCTTGCTAAGGACCTCTGTATCTAGGTTTTCTGTTGCATAGCCACTAAAATTAAAACTGGCCCAATCAGACCTTTCTTTTACTCTCTGTCATCTGATATCCACTTCATCACAAAATAATCCATCTGACATTTAGAACAATTAGAACCCACAGGATTTTAAATCTATCTTTCTTTTCTTTCCTTATGAAGATGTATTAAGAACACCAAGACTCTACCTGAAGAAGACAATTAATGCAAAAAGATCAATAATTCTAAAGTTATGAATATGGTAAACAGATTTGAACAACAGATCCTACAATACCCAAAGCTGTTAAAGAAGCAAAGCTGAAAACAAACCAGATTATTATATTATAGATTATGGAGTAAATTCATCAGATCTATTATTCCTAGAGATGAAAAAAAGACAAAAATTGATTTAAGATGAATTGGTGAATGATGGCACTATATGGACTGTATAGGAACTTAGTGTCAACTTTGATGGCTAATGCACTATCCAGAAAACATCAATTAAGATATTGATAGGAAATCTAGGCTCAGTGGACAGTGCTTGTAATTCCAGATACCAGGGAGACTGAGGCAGGAGGATCAGAAGTATGAGGCAGCCTCGGCAACTCAGTGAGACCCTGTCTCAAAATCAAAAATAAAAAGGGTGGGGAAGGTAGCTTAGTGCTAGAGTGCTCCTGGGTTCAATCTCCAGTCAGTGCAAAAAAAAAAAAAAAAAAAGATAGTGACAGGATATTGGACTGGATGATCTACTGTTTAATGATGTGCACTATGCTTAATAATATTAATATTAATATTTTAATGGACAGAAAAGTACTTCCCACCTGTGGATTGGAAAGAGATCTGATGTTACTTTTCACCTGCCACTAAAATGATATGGATATTAAATATAGATTATCCATCTCTCTCTGTATATATTCCACTCTAAGCATCCATTCATAAGCACATGCTATTCCCAGTATACCTAGGCTCTTGTTATGATATGTCTGAGGGATCCCTCCTAGAATTTTGCCAATGAGTTTATTGGAAAAGAATGGTGCATATAATTTATTGTTTTTCCCAACTCTATTTTATCTTCCAGCTATTTATTTTCTTTCCATTTGTTTATATCATGTGCCACTCCCAGTCTCCAGAACATTCTGTAATGTTTTACTTTTAGTCTGTGTTGTTTGTGCTTTTATTACTCTTTTGTCAGCCTTGAGGTTTTGTTATTGTTGTTGTTGTTTTGTTTTGTTTTCATCTGTGTAAACCCAGGAAACCTCTTGAATATCATACTGAAAACTTGAGTTCATGGAACCCCAAGGGATGATGCCACATGTAGAGGTGAGTAAGTAGTTCCTAGGGCAAGACTGGAGGAGGCTTGAATTAGGAGAGGCAAAAGATACTTGGCTGAACCAGCCAACAATGAATAAATTCCTAAGGTTGCTCATAGCTGATCTTCTGTAACTTGGATACAAAAATGTAGAGATGTTTATGTATAGAAATTTCCCAATGTCCTACATCAAAACCAAACCAGAAATAAAGAATTTTATTTCACTTTGCTGGTAACATGGAAAGCCACACCTCTGTCTTTTCCACAATTGACACTCCAATTTTCAAAAGTGTAGAATTTTCTGGAGGGATAGTAGACAGTGATATTAAGAAAATAAAATTAAGATGCTAAAATACTGAATTGATTTTTCTATATAAAAGGATTAGAATAATACAGTTACCTTCTAATATTTGCCACACATCAATGTTTTTATTATGATTATGATTATTTTGAGACACTGGGGAATAAACCCAGTGCCTTGCACATGCAGACCAAGTGCTAAACCACTGAGCTATACCTCCAAACCAGCAATGTTATAGTTTAAGAAAAAAAGACAATTATCTTATTTTGAAAATGAAAAATTAAATCTTCAAGTTTTCTTTTCTTTTCTTTTTTTTTTAATGTGTGTGTATGTATACATTGCCAAAAAACAGTGTTCAAAAGTAGGATTTCAAAGACGGGTTAAAATAAAAGAGATTTATAATTAAAATATTGTGTTTAAAAAAGAAAGTTTGTATGAATTTCATACAATAAATCTTCATACAATAAAGACTGTCAGACATTGATTAGACTGGACATTGAACAAATTATGAATAATATAACAACTAAAGAAAAGAGTTTCTTCAATGTATCAGCATCAGAGTGTTTTCCGGTTTAATTTGCCATAGTCTTGACTATTTTTTGCCAGTAAAATCATGTGAAGAAAAAGAAATATATCTTCATCTTCCATGTAGTAGATGTTTAATAAGTATGCTGATAGATTAAAGTTATTTATGAAGAACTCTTCCCACAAGGTCAAACAGCCTACTGAAGGATCCATTACTAGAATGGTGCTTTCTGTGGCGTACTTTTTGATTAAAACTGCTATTATTGATATCTACTTTTTCAGGAAGAAAATTCTTCAACTACACAAGGAGACAAAGTATATGAAACACCATTTTTGGACTTGTGAAATGTAATGTAAAAGACTGTGATTCCTAAAGAAGGGAATTAAGATGAACCTATCATTAGCCCAGTTCACCACGTTAGGGTAATTTCAAGACTTTAACTCAGAAAAGAGAAACCCCAAAAGAGTTCAGCAATCTGCCGAAGTTGAGAAGGTAGACAGTAGAGTTGGAGAGGCTGAGGCAACTATCATTTGCGGGACAGAATATGTGAGAGAAGGAGGATGAATACAGAACACAGACAGCCTACATGCCATGGGTTAAAACTCCTCTGAAACATCTATTTTCTCAAAGCTTTCCTTTTTTTTTAATTTTTATTGTTGGTTGTTCAAAACATCACATAGTTCTTGATATATCATATTTCACACTTTGATTCAAGTGGGTTATGAACTCCCATTTTTACCCCGTGTACAGATTGCAGAATCACATCGATTACACATCCACTGTTTTACATATTGCCATACTAGTGTCTGTTGTATTCTGCTGCCTTTCCTATCCTCTACTATCCCCCTCCCCTCCCCTCTTCTCTCTCTACGCCATCCACTGTAATTCATTTCTCCCCCTTGTTTTTTTTTTCCCTTTCCCCTCACTTCCTCTTGTATGTAATTTTGTAAAACCCTGAGGGTCTCCTTCCCTTTCCATGAAATTTCCCTTCTCTCTCCCTTTCCCTCCCACCTCTCATCCCTGTTTAATGTTAATCTTCTTCTTCTCATGCTCTTCATCCCTACTCTGTTCTTAGTTACTCTCCTTATATCAAAGAAGACATTTGGCATTTGTTTTTTAGGGATTGGCTAGCTTCACTTAGCATAATCTGCTCTAATGCCATCCATTTCCCTGCAAATTCTATGATTTTGTCATTTTTTAATGCAGAGTAATACTCCATTGTGTATAAATGCCACATTTTTTTTATCCATTCATCTATTGAAGGGCATCTAGGTTGGTTCCACAGTCTTGCTATTGTGAATTGTGCTGCTATGAACATCGATGTAGCAGTGTCCCTGTAGTATGCTCTTTTTAGGTCTTTAGGGAATAGACCGAGAAGGTGAATAGCTGGTTCAAATGGTGGTTCCATTCCCAGCTTTCCAAGAAATCTCCATACTGCTTTCCAGATTGGCCACACCAATTTGCAGTCCCACCAGCAATGTACAAGTGTACCCTTTTCCCCACATCCTCACCAGCACTTGTTGTTGTTTGACTTCCTAATGGCTGGCAATCTTACTGGAGTGAGATGGTATCTTAGGGTGGTTTTGATTTGCATTTCTCTGACTGCTAGAGATGGTGAGCATTTTTTCATGTACTTGTTGATTGATTGTATGTCCTCCTCTGAGAAGTGTTTGTTCAGGTCATTGGCCCATTTGTTGATTGGGTTATTTGTTTTCTTACTGTTTAATTTTTTGAGTTTTTTGTATACTCTGGATATTAGGGCTCTATCTGAAGTGTGAGGAGTAAAGATTTGTTCCCAGGATGTAGGCTCCCTATTTACCTCTCTTATTGTTTCTTTTGCTGAGAAAAAACTTTTTAGTTTGAGTAAGTCCCATTTGTTGATTCTAGTTATTAACTCTTGTGCTATGGGTGCCCTATTGAGGAATTTGGAGCCCGACCCCACAGTGTGTAGATCGTAGCCAACTTTTTCTTCTATCAGACACCGTGTCTCTGATTTGATATCAAGCTCCTTGATCCATTTTGAGTTAACTTTTGTGCATGTTGAAAGAAAGGGATTCAGTTTCATTTTGTTGCATATGGATTTCTAGTTTTCCCAGCACCATTTGTTGAAGAAGCTATCCTTCCTCTATTGCACACTTTTAGCCCCTTTATCAAATATAAGATAGTTGTAATATTGTGGATTGGTTTCTGTGTCCTCTATTCTGTACCATTGGTTCACCCGCCTGTTTGGTAACAGTACCATGCTGTTTTTGTTACTATTACTCTATGGTATAGTTTGAAGTCTGGTATCGCTATACCGCCTGATTCACACTTCCTGCTTAGAGTTGTTTTTGCTATTCTGGGTCTTTTCTTTTTCCATATGAATTTCATGATTGCTTTATCTATCTCTACAAGAAATGCCATTGGGATTTTGATTGGCATTGCATTAAACCTATAGAGAACTTTTGGTAATATCACCATTTTGATGATGTTAGTTCTGCGTATCCATAAACAGGGTATATTTTTTCATCTTCTAAGATCTTCTTCTATTTCTCTCTTTAGGGTTCTGTAGTTTTCATTGTATAAGTCTTTCACCTCTTTTGTTAGGTTGATTCCCAAGTGTTTTATTTTGGGGGGGAATATTGTGAATGGAGTGGTTGTCCTCATTTCCATTTCAGAGGATTTGTTGCTGATATACAGGAATGCCTTTGATTTATGCATGTTGATTTTATATCCTGCCACTTTGCTGAATTTGTTTATTAGCTCTAATAGTTTTTTGTAGACTCTTTTGGATCTGCTAGGTATAGAATCATGTCATCTGCAAATAGTGATAATTTAAGTTCTTCTTTTCCTATTTTTATGCCTTTAATTTCTTTTGTCTGTCTAATTGCTCTGGCCAGTGTTTCGAGAACTATGTTGAACAGAAGTGGTGAGAGAGGGCATCCCTGTCTTGTTCCAGATTTTAGAGGGAAAGCCTTCAATTTTTCTCCGTTCAGAATGATGGTAGCCTGAGGCTTAGCATAGATAGCTTTTACAATATTGAGGTATGTTCCTGTTATCCCTAGTTTTTCTAGAGTTTTGAACATAAAGGGATGCTGTACTTTGTAGAATGCTTTTTCCGCATCTATCGAGATGATCATATGGTTCTTATCTTTAAGTCTATTGATGTGGTGAATAACATTTATTGATTTACGTATATTGAACCAGCCTTGCATCCCAGGGATGAATCCTACTTGATCGTGGTGCACAATTTTTTTGATATGTTTTTGTATCCAATTCGCCAGAATTTTATTGAGGATTTTTGCATCTATATTCATTAGAGATATTGGTCTGTAGTTTTCTTTCTTTGAATTGCCTTTGTCTGGTTTAGGAATCAGGGTGATGTTGGCCTCGTAGAATAAATTTCGAAGTTCTCCCTCTTTTTCTATTTCCTGGAATAACTTGAAAAGTATTGGTATTAGTTCTTCTTTAAAGGTTTTGTAAAAATCTGCTGTATACCCATCCGGTCCTGGGCTTTTCTTAGTTGTTAGTCTTTTGATGGCTTCTTCTATTTCCTCAATTGATATTGGTCTGTTTAGGTTGTCTATATCCTCCTGACTCAATCTGGGTAGATCATATGACTTAAGAAATTTATCGATGCCTTCACTATCTTCTATTTTATTGGAGTATAAGGATTCAAAATAATTTCTAATTATCTTCTGTATTTCTGAAGTGTCTGTTGTGATATTGCCTTTTTCATCCCGTATGCTAGTAATTTGAGTTCTCTCTCTTCTTCTCTTCGTTAGCATGGCTAAGGGTCTGTCGATCTTATTTATTTTTTCAAAGAACCAACTTTCAGTTTTGTCTATTGTTTCTTTTGTTTCGATTTCATTAATTTCAGCTCTGATTTTAATTATTTCTTGCCTTCTACTTCTTTTGCTGTTGTTTTGCTCTTCTTTTTCCAGGATTTTGAGATGAAGTGTGAGATCATTTATTTGATGGTTTTTCCTTTTTTTAAGGAATGAACTCTAGGCAATGAATTTTCCTCTTAGCACTGCTTTCGTTGTGTCCCATAGATTCTGATATGTTGTGTCTGTTTTTTCATTTATCTCTAAGAATTTTTTAATTTCCTCCTTGATGTCTTCTATAACCCATTGATCATTCAGTAACCTATTGTTCATTCTCCAAGTGATGCATGATTTTTCCTTCCTTCTTTTATTGTTGATTTCCAGTTTCATTCCATTATGATCAGATAAGATGCATGGTATTATCTCTACTCCTTTATAATGTCTAAGAGTTGCCCTGTGACATAATATATGATCTATTTTTGAGAAGGATCCATCTGGTGCTGAGAAAAAAAGTGTAACTGCTTGATGTTGGGTGGTATATTCTATATATGTCAATTAAGTCTAGGTTATTAATTTAGTTATTGAGTTCTATAGTTTCTTTATTCAACTTTTGTTTGGAAGTTCTGTCCAGTGGTGAGAGAGGTGTGAAGTCTCCCATAATTATTGTATGGTGGTCTATTAGACTCTTGAACTTGAGAAGAGTTTGTTTGATGAACATAGCTGCACCATTGTTTGGAGCATATATATTTATGATTGTTATGTCTTGTTGGTGTATGGTTCCCTTGAGCAGTATGTAGGGTCCCTCTTTATCCCTTTTGATTAACTTTGGCTTGAAATCTATTTTATTTGATATAAGTATGGACACTCCTGCTTGTTTCCGAAGTCCATATGAGTGATATGATTTTCCCCAACCTTTCACCTTCAGTCTATGTATGTCTTTTCCTATCAAATGCATCTCCTGTAGGCAGCATATTGTTGGATCTTTTTTTTTTTTTTTTGATCCATTCTACTAGCCTGTGTCTCTTAATTTGTGAGTTTAAGCCATTAACATTTAGGGTTATTATTGAGAAATGGATTGTTCTTCCAGCCATATTTGTTTATTTATGTTACTTAACATGGTTTGTTTTTCCTCTTTGATTATTTTTTCCCTTTACTGTACTACCTCCCACTGTTTTTTCATTGTTATTTTCCATTTCCTCTTCCTGTAATGTTTTCCCGAGGATGTTTTGAAGAGATGGTTTTCTAGCTGCAAATTCTTTTAGCTTTTGTTTATCATGGAAGGTTTTCATTTCATTTTCCATCCTGAAGCTTAATTTCGCTGGATACACAATTCTTGGTTGGAACCCATTTTCTTTCAGCATTTGAAATATGTTGTTTCAGGATCTTCTAGCTTTCAGAGTCTGTGTTGAAAGATCAGCTGTTATCCTGATTGGTTTACCCCTAAATGTAATCTGCTTCCTTTCTCTTGAAGCTTTTAAAATTCTCTCCTTATTCTGTATGCTGGGCATCTTCATTATAATGTGTCTAGGTGTGGGTCTCTTATGATTTTGCACATTTGGCATCCTGTAGGCTTCTAGGATTTGGGATTCTGTCTCATTCTTCAAGTCTGGGAAGTTTTCCCGTATTATTTCATTGAACAAATTGTTCACTCCTTTGGTTTGGACCTCTATACCTTCAGGTATCCCAATGACTCTTAAGTTTGGTCTCTTTATGTTATCCCATATTTCTTGGATGTTCTGCTGATGGTTTCTTAAGAGTCTCGCTGAGCTGTCTATGTTCTTTTCAAGTTGAAATACTTTGTCTTCATTGTCTTATGTTCTATCTTCTAAGTGTTCTACTCTGCTGGTAGTATTCTCATTTGAGTTTTTAAGTTGGTTTATTGCTTCCTGCATTTCTAGGATTTCTGTTTGTTTGTTTTTTAAAACCTCTATCTCCCTGTTTAGTTGATCTTTTGCTTCTTGGATTTGTTTATGTAATTCATTGTCGAAGTGATCTTTCATTGTCTGATTTTGCTGTCTAATGTCTTCCTTGAGACTCCAGATCATCTGAAGCATGTAAATCCTGAATTCTTTATCTGACATTCCATCTGCTGCAGCTATTACCTCTTCTAAAGTGGAGTTGACCTTCATTGCTGTGGTCCTTTCTTTCCTTGTCTTTTCATACTGCTCACGTTTCTTTCTGCTTGGTGAAACTGTTGTGTTATTGAATTTTCCCCCTATATATTTATATTGCTCTTGTATAGTTGCAAAGTCTCCCTTGCAGGGGCGGGCGGCAGCTGTGCTCCTCCTCCAATTGGGGTGATCTGTCTATCACGCCAGTGGGCCACTGGGCCCCTTCTCCTGATCTTGTGGTCTGCCTACCTTGCGGGCAACGGCTGGGCCCCTCCTCCAATAGGGGTGGTCTGCCTACCACGCTGGTGGGCTGCTGGGCCCCTTCTCCAGGTTGTGGGTTTGCCTACCTTGCAGGCGTGGATGGCGGCTGTGCCCCTCCTCCAATTGGGGTGATCTTTCAACTAGGCCGGCGGGCCGCTGGGCCCCTTCTCTGGGACTCGCGGTCTGCCTACCTTGCGGGTGGCAGCTGGGCCCTTCCTCCAATTGGGGTGATGTGTCTACCACGCTGGTGGGCCACTGGGTCTGTTCTCCCTGTCAGCTGCAAGTCTGCCTACCTTGCAGGCGCAGGCGGCAGCTCTTCCCCTCCTCCAATTGGGGTAGTGTGTCTACCACGCCAGCGAGCCGCTGGGTCTGTTCTGCAGGTCAGTTGCAGGTCTGCCTACCTTGCAGGCGCAGGTGGCGGCTCTGCTCTGCCCCTCCTCCAATTGGGGTGACGTGTCTACCACACTGGTGGGCCGCTGGGCCTGTTCTGGTTGGTCGCAGGTCTGCCTACCTTGCAGGTGCGTGCGACGGCTCTGCTCTGCTCCTACTCCAATTGGGGTGATGTGTCTGACTCCTATTATTTTAAACTTGATGTACAACCTATTTTTAGCAGTTTGACTGCTATCTTTCCAGACTTTTATTCACCTACATAAATAAATATATCTTTAATACTATTTGAAATGATGAAATATTGATGCAATAATTGTTTTATAGTTATAATGCATAGGAATCTGTGACTATTTTTAACTTTGAATAAAAGAATTTTAGTATACTTACCCAACATTCTATATGCATATTAGATTTATAAGTTTACTCTCAAGTATCAGGAATATGCTTTCATCAAAGATATATAAAGAGGCACTAAAGATACTTTCAAAAGAGATATTCAAATATGTTTCAGCACATTTATCATGAGTGATATCAAGATGTAACTTTCCAAAATGCTACTTTAAAATTCTGTTATGCACTATGAAATGTAGTTTGGAAATACAGGGGGGTTGGGGTTGTTTTGATTACTTTCATAATTAGAGTGTTGGCAGATTTGAAAGTGTAGTCTAAGACGTGGTAATAACTTCTCAACAGAACAGTTAGGTTTAAGGTAAAGATGGGGAAAATAGTTGAGAAAGAAGAATCAGTGGATGAATATTTCTAGTTTGTGAATCAAGAATTCTGAGGAGAGAGGTCTAAAGAGAGCTGAGGCTGGGCAGTCCACAGAAGCTCAGTGATCAAAGGTCTTTGATGCATTTGTAAGGGCTCCATTGCTATTTATAGATTCTCACATTGTAGATTCTAAGTTTGTTATTTAAATTATAATCAGTTAAGGCTTAATATTGAAATATCAGATTTTCAAATTATTAAGTAATATTTGTTATATCTTTTGACACTTGTTTTGATCTTTTTTTTTTTTTTGGTTATTTTTACCTTATGTTTTAAGCATTTCAGTAGACTCAGGATTTTAGAACAGTGAGAAAGAATTAAAAAATATATGATTCATTTGTATAGTTATGAATAGAACATGATAGATTTTAAATTGGAAGTCTGTTTCAGCAATGTCTGAATTAACCTACTCTCCAAAAAAACCTGTTGATATTCTAAGAATGAATCTCCATGTGAAATGTAGTGAAGACAAGTTGAACAGTATACAATACTTTATAAAGATATGGTCAGTATGTTTTTACTGAAAAAATTTTAGAGAAACAATAGATTGAACTCTTGAAATTATTACTGGTACTGGTCAGTGAAATTAATGATAATATTTATGTATTGAAATGTGTTCTATCACAGACTGCTTATTTCTCAAACCATAACTCTTGAATCAATTTTGCCCTTTTCCTAATTGTCTTATAACTGGGGTGTTCAAGGTGCCAGGTGACAACCTTTATCCCTTCCTTCCAAGTGTGCTGAAAGTTCCCTAAAAATATCCTCCTGGTAGAAGTTCCTATGGGATAGGACTTCATGAACCAAGGTACCCCCACTTCCACTAAGGATCTAATTGTCTAGAGCCCCCTTTTGGACTGGAAAGAGTCATGTCTTTTTCTTTGGAGAGAGATTTGTTCTCCTGGTGTTTTTTTACTGGGATAGGATTGAAGAGGGTTGGTCACAAAAGTAGATCTGAATGACAAAGAAAAAACTTTGCAACTGCATTTTACAAAGCCTTTACACCTAAGGACCCATACTAGTGAGTAACCCTGCTCTCATCTTAGATCCAAACCTTCTGCAGAGGTAGGTGGAATGCAGTGTTCAACTTCTGTCAAGAGTAAAGTTGAAATTCTACTCCTAACTCTCACAGAGAAGAGTCAGAAAACAGCTAAAATAAATACCAGTCTCAACTAAAATAAAAAATCTGGGAGATTTGGGATCCCTAGAAAACTTACCCCTGGCCTCCAGTTGAGGTCCCAGAGTCAGAGAGCTGCAGGGAAGTGGGGCGAGGTGAGTCATTTTGGGTCCCTCTGTGGTCTCTGAAAATGTTAACCTTTCCTGCACAGTGGAGCTGCCTGTAATCCCAGCTACTTGGGAGGCTGAGGCAGGGAGGATTTTGAGTTCAAATCCAGCCTCAGCAATTTAGCAAGACCTTAAGCAACTCAGGGAGACCCTGCCTCTAAATAAAATGTAAAAATGGGCTGGGAATGTGGCTCAGTGGTTAAGTGCCTCCGGTTTCAATCATTAGGACCCAAACAAACAAACAAAATGTCAACCTAAAAGGCAAATTTTAGTTACCAATGATTGGTAACTTCATTACGAATCTCTTCTTTTTTTTTTTTTACCTCAAGCGTAAAGACAACGAGTTTGAACAAAAGTAAGTATAGCCACCTGCAAATCCCAAATTCTACTTGCCTAGAATAAGTGCTCTCAAATGGCATCCAAGGGATCTGGTTCTATAAATTAAAAAAACAAACAACAAAAATAATGGGGGTCCAGCAAACCAGTTGTTACAATTGTATAAGTCAACAAAAATAGCACAGACTGTTGATTGACAGTTGATTACTTATTTATATGTTCCAGATAAGCATTGAGACAAGAAGGAACATTGTATTCTCCTCATTATTTATCACCCTGATAACATCATTACATTTAGAAGGAACTAACTTGAGATGGTTAAAGATTAAATTAACCAGATCTTGAGACTTTGGAATCTGGGAGGCTAAAACTACTATCCTGCAACTCATGTATAAGGGCCTAATAAGTTTTTATGACCCCCTTGCCCCACCTTTTTTATTTATGTTATTAGGACAAAATTCTAATACTTTAGTTTCATGATTTGGAGTCATACAATACATCACTTAATGAGTTAAACTAAAGGCTACAATCAGACAACACATTACTTCATGAGATAAACTAAAGGCTACAATGAACCAAGCAGAGAAGAATGGTTTTATAGACAGGAAAAAAAAAAAAAAGCCAAAGAAAGTAGAAAGAAAACCCCAAAGCCAACTGGTGATTCTAAAGTTACTTGTTACTTTCAAGGAAGACGTAGAAGGGACAGGGAGACAGAATAATAGAAAAATAACTGATTGGTTAATATAGAGTTACTTGGGTTGCCTTTTTTAATGTAAGGATTAAGGCAGATAAAACTTCATTACTATGCCATTTGAAACTGGCCTTTTTGGGAAATTAACCATTATTCTCTTATCCAGATTTCTTGAGAGGTTAGATAAACAGCCTCATTTTAGCTTGTTGAAAAGAAATTTTATTGTGCATAACTCCATTTTAATTTTAGCCTAGTGCAGGTGGGTAAACCCAAACAATGACTTTCTATAATGCTTATTTAACAGTACCAGGAATTAGATCAAAAACTTTACATAACTCATTTAATCCATATAACAACTGTTAGAGATAGCTAATTTTATTATCAATCCCATTTTTTTCAGGTAAGTTTACTAAAATACAAGAGATTACTAAATACAAGAGATTAGACAACTTTCCCAAGGACACACAAATACATGCAAAAGCCATCAATTTAATAATTTGTCCCTGGAGCCTGTAAGCATTATGGTACATCACCCACATAAGGAAGTGGCTTTTCTATGTCTCATAAAAATGATATATGCATATACAAAATTTTGGACAAATCATATTTATGAATTGTAAACAAAATTTATGTACAAGAAAAAAATAAAGAAAAAATGAAATAAACCTCTCAGTAGTTAATTTATTCACAAGTAAACCTGTTGACTGAAGTCAAACATGCTGGAGAAATTAAATTATCTTGTGGTGTGATGGATAGAGTACCAAAGCTGTTTCCTGATCTGCAGTTCCTACTGTGCCTCTGGGCATGTCTCCTAATACTGTGTATATTAGTTTTTTCCTCTATAAATGGGAAAGTTTGTACTAAATTAGTTTCAAGGTACTTTCTTCTTTTCCATTTTAGATTTATTTCTTTTTTATGAATATGAACAATTTTCTATATTAAAGTTAAAATGAATACATTTTCATTGCAACATAATCCATACTGGAGAATCATTATTTGTGAGCAACATGAATTCATGTTTTCTCTGTGATGGACAATTTGGAGAAGTGTTAGCAAAATGACTTTCTGTCTTTTATACAATTAAGAGAAATGATCCAGTGAGAGTTCATTGAATAGAAAGCTCAAAACCAAATATGAAATTATCTTTGCAGCACTGGATCATCACTGTTTCCTTTAAAGGTGTTCCAGTACAAATTCTAGCACAATGTATATAGTGGACGCTGGATATATACTATTTCTTTTAATAGATACAGTTCAAAACCCTCCTCCCTCCTTCATTTTGTGATAAACACTACATCTACTGCCATCTGGTGTTCAAAAGCAGTAGAAAGTTTTACAAAAACATCATAAACAAGGATGAAGGTAAACTTTGCTGGTGTTCAGACATAAGATCTGGTTTTAGAGGAAATAAAGACAACTAATTCTGACTGTTTATGAGAACAATTTTCTAAGAGTCAATTTTGGCAAATAGACTTACAGATCTGATTTGTTTTTTTTCCTTCTTGCCTCCTTCCCTCCCTTCCTTCTTTCCTTCTGTTGAAAAATTCACAACAAAATGTTTTCAATAGAAAGATTTCTACCACTATTCTTTCTATTTAAATGGAGTTGTATGAACTATAATCTGGGCTCTGGAAACAGTCTCCACACTGCTCTGTCAATCTCAGTGTTATCAGGTCCAACTAATTCTCCACATTTCCCCACTGAGTGGATGACCTCAGGATCAAGTTCTGATTCTGTATTGTATCTGTGTCTCTAGCATCAAGATCTTTGCTCTTGTGCTGGAACACTCTGCCTTAACACCACTACTTGAGCCACCTCTGTCATCCTGCATATCTTAAAGATCACATTCTTTTTTTTTAAATATATTTTTATTTTTTAGTTGTAGTTGGATACAATATTGTTATTTTATTTTATTTTTTTATGTGGTGCTGAGGATCGAACCCAGGGCCTTGCACGTGCTAGGTGAGCTCTCTACTGCTGAGCCACAACCCCAGCCCAAAGATCACATTCTTTAAATCCTACTTGACCTACAAAGTATGGGTTAGATTCTTTTCCGCCGTGTTTCTATTAGTCCCATCTTTCCCTTACCAAAACAGGCCTCACATTTTATTGTAATTGCTTTTACCAGTGCCAGCAAAAGGTTCCCAGAAAACATGATGCTTGAGCTGGATCAGGGAAGTTGCTCAAGAATTAGTCAGGTGGATGGGGTTGGAAAGAGACATTCCAGGCATGCAGGGTGGGGCGGGGGGGGGGGCGGTGGTGGTGGTGGTGGTGGTGGCAGATAGCGTGCAAAGATAGGTCCCTTTGTGAGACTTCAGGCTTCTTGGTTTCTCTGAAAATGAAAGTTAGGAAGCCCCTGGGAGAATAAGAAAGATAAGCCCAGGGGGAAGGGAACACGTTTATAGGAGGGCTGCAATATACCCTGCTGAGTTGTACTCCATAAGAATAGGAGTCATTTATATTTTTTTGAAAATCTGAGTCGTCATCTTCATGTTTGATTTTTTGATTCTTTAATAAAAGAAAAAATATTACTCTAGCAACACTGGGAAGGATGGTTTGATCAATAAAACAATGGGGAAAAAATAGAAACAGACAAATGGAGTGTAAGTGAAGGAGCATGATAAGAACTGATGGGTTTTCTGTTTAAGTAGATTTGAGAGGAATAAAATAATTACTGGATCCAGATAGGACAGAAGTCTCTAATATATATCGGAAGGGATTTTTATTGTTGTTGTTGTTCCTGTTCTTGTTTTGTACTTGGGATTGAAACCAGGTGTGCTACCCAGTGAACCACATCCCGAGTCCTTTTTATTTTTTTTGAGACAGGGTCTCACTGAGTTGCTCAGGGGCTCACTAAGTTGCTAAGCCTGGATTTGAACTTGTGATCCTCCTGCATCAGCACCCCCACACCCCCAACACACTTCCCCAAGTCTCTGGGATTACAGGCAAGCACCGCCTGGCCTTGCTAAATCAGAAGTGTTTAACATGGGTGACAATTAGTGCTGCTTCTGGTTTTATTAACAAACCTTCCTTTACCACACAAAAAAGGAGTATTGTAGTAGAAATAGTTCTATTGGGGGAAGATGATGAGTAGAGGTTTACAAATAGTGAGTTCAAGATACTATGGGATACCCAACTGGAAGCATTTAGGAAGCTGAATATGTACATAAATTCATTTGAAAATTACCACATATAACATTTAAAATCTACATTTTATATTTTTAAAATCTAATTTTAAAACCAAAGTAGGGGACTGGGGTTGTGGCTCAGCAGTAGAGCATTCACCTAGCTCATGTGAGGCCCTGGGCTCCATCCTCAGCACTACATAAAAATAAATAAATAAAATAAAGGCATTGTGTCCAACTACAACTAAATATATATATATATATATATATATATATATATATATATATATATATACACACACACACACACATACATATACATACACACACACATACACACACATATATATAATATACAAATATAAATATATAAAATATATAATATATAATATAAAAGGAGTACATGGAAAATATTCTCAGAATAAAGTAGTATTTTTAACAAAGGAAAATATTTGTCAGTCTCTTTCTGTATCTAATAATGCTTATTTTCAAAATTAAAGAGTTAAAATGATTTTATTTGAAAAATCCAATTACATGTAATTATTTTCTTGACTTATACTTATCATTTTAGAGACCCATATTTGGTGGCACTACACAGAGAGGAGAAAAGATGTCCAGTGTATCCTGGGATTCTATGTACCACAGGTGGTAAGAGGTAGAGGACACTGTATTGGCGCCCATCTTTGTTCAGGAACAGTAGACCTATTTTGTAAATTAGAGGTAGTGTGGGCTTACTAAGGGATAGTTGAGATCCTACTTTGAAACTGTCCTTAAGTGGAGGTAGTGGCCTACATCCAATGATGGTTAACACGGGAGTATAACTGTTCTGTTTTTCCCAGGAGCCCACTGAGGCTGCTGTTGCAGGTGCAGATCTGCTCAGCCTCTTCTGCCCAACCTGGATTCCTTGCTTCCTCTCAGCTATAATTCTGGAGAATACATCCCACTGAATTTCCATACAAATCTTTCTGACTCCTCAGTACTGGAAGTAGTCTGCATTGCTTAGTAATGTTTAGAGAAATGGAGTTCATTGCACTATGTTGTATCATTCTGGGATAACTTTGGGGGTTTTGAGAGAAACAGTCTCCAGCTTCTAGCATTTGGCACTATTTCTGACTTTACAATGAAAGGTGAAAAAAACAAGGCAGGAGGCCAGAGAATGAATTGGGTGATTGATACATTGGAACAGCTGTGGGAAGGAGACTGGAGTGCTCTCCAAGCCATCTACATGGCTGTTTATAATGGGGCTATAGGTGGGAGGTACTGAGCCCTGTTGTAGAGAAATCAGAAGCTGAGGACAAGTGAAAACTCCTCTGCTGACTGGTCCAGTCATGGCACAGCACTGGTAACCCCTCATCTGGAGGGACTAATATTCTTTTCACTAAGCTATTTTAACCATACGCTTTGTAGTGTGATTAAAACCTATAATGTGTTTTGGGGGCATAACACAGTGGTAGAGCATTTTCCTAGCTTGGGTGAGGCTGTGAGTTCAAACTCCAGCACCATGAAATAACAGAAAAAAAACATGTAGTGAATCCCAACTTAAACCACACAATCAGATGCAGGTAAACTGAGATCCAATTGACAAAAGTGTTTTTACTGACCTCTTGGGTCTGTGATTTACATTAAGCCATGTTACCATAAGCACCAGCCTCATGGGAACTGAAGAAGGGAGAGGATGGAGATAGAAGGCTGAATTGCTGGCCATTGGCTCATGGTGGCATTTCATTATCTACACCAGAGGGGTTTTGAAGTCTCTCATAGTTGGAATTGACAAGTGGAATTGTCAAGAAAGTCCTAGTTCTCAAGAAGGAAAATCATAATGATCAGTTTGACTAATTTATTGATTTTTTTTAATGCTCTTCCCTCAATTACTTTGCTTTTGTGCCTTGTGGTGAATTCACTTTGTAATAGGCCTGGTCATCAACTGCAAAATAATGAAATATCATCTTATTTCTTCTCTTGTATTTAAGTTCAAAATTCTTACACTTAAACAGAGCTAAACAAATATTTTTATGGTCAGCTTCAGAGACGGGGAAGTTTGCTGAATGTGTGATCATGAGTCACATAAGCATCCTTCTCTCTTCTCTTGTCATGGGAACAAGAATTCCTGCCTCACATGAGTCTGTGAGGATGAGTAAAATCATATCTATAAAACAGTATAATGCTGAGCTTCGTACACAGAACACATAGCTAATGGTCAATGTTAAATACATAAATAAATAGAGAAATAGCCTTGTTGCATTTTTCTCCATGCCAGTCCTGGGAACATAATAACCACATTAAATCTTCATAACAACCCAGCAGTTAGACATTTTTATATTCCGATTTAACAGATAAGGTATTGAAATTTATCTTAAATACATAAGTTTTACACAAATTAATAAGTGGAATATCTGGGATTTTAATGTCATCTTTGACTCCAGAGACTTCTTTTGATCAGATTAAAACAAAAATCAACCATCAAATAGGAGAAAAAGGGAAGGGAGGGGGAAGAGAGAGACAGATAAAAGAAGTAGTTTCTTTAGGTTGTTTGAAGATGAACTAGTTCTTTTCATTTCAAAGGCCTTGGTCCATGCAGTATTCTGTGACTGGAAGGCCACACACACTCTCTGTCTAGGTATCTCTATCATTAATTATTTCTCAGCTTGAAGCCAACTCACAAGACTGAGTCAGGCTCTCCCTGACTTACAGTGTCACAGTACATTGAACTTCTTTTCCATCATACTTGTATATTAACTAATTGTATTAGTATTTTATCAGCCTAACCAGTTAAACAAAAGCTGTGTGAAAATAGAAAATGTGGGGGCTGGGGCCATCACCCAGTTGATAGAGCACTGGCCTTGCATGCAGAAAGCCGTGGGTTCAATCCCCAGCACCACAGGAAGGAAGGAAGACAGAAAGAAAGAATCTACTTTTTTTCCTTAATATAATCTAGTACTAAAAGATGTCTCATGAGGAGAAGAAACCCAATTGTTAAGTGAACTAATGGCACAATAAAGAATAACAGGAGTTAGACCGGTGAAGATGGGCAAGATGATGGCAAGATACTCCAGCAAAAAGTGAGTACAGTACACACAGGAAGTGAGAAAGAAAATGGTGCGTTAAAAGGAATAAGATCAGCAGGGTGATTTTTATGCTTGAGAAAGAAAGTGAATGGAGATGGATTTGAAAAGATAAGCAGAAACATGGGGGGACTGGTATGACAGGATAAGGAGATTAGCCTTCACTCTACCAGTAATGGGAAACTAGTTTGCTATTGTCCAATGTGCACTTTGATTCATGAAGTTTTTTTTGCACAGGATGATAGAGAATCAAGAGCAAAATTCGTAGCCCAATTCTAACAAGTACAAGACTTCCATGATGTGAATAGTTACCTTATTTTTAAAAAATTCATATTTTTAAATGACAAATAAAATTACATATTTATCTATGAGGTGCAATAGAAAGATTAAATCAAGTTGGTTAACATATCCATCAAACAATCATTTAAAAATATATTTCCCTTCCTTATTTTTAATTCACTTTCTTTTTTTATATTAAAAGCTAAATCATAGCTTATTTCTGCAAAAACCAGGTCCTTGCCTATCACTTCCACTTTGTTTTCTACACTCTCCCCCTCACTTCCATTCAATCTCATGGGTCTTCATTCAGATCTTGTATCTAAACCTGTTCCAAACAGTGTCTGTTTTCTAGGGTTGCCAAAGTAAAATAACATAAATTGGTTACCTTAAAATGACAGAAATTTATTCTCTCAAAGTTCTGGGTACTAGAAATCTAATATCAGGGTTTTGGCAGGCTAGGGGTGTGTGTGTGTGTGTGTGTGTGTGTGTGTGTGTGTGTGTGTGTGTGTGTTTTCTCTGTAGTTCTTGGTAGACATTCTCTATGCTCCAGGCCTTTTCCTAGCTTTTGGCAGTTGCCAATAATCCTTTGAGTTGCTTGGCTGAGTCACTGTGTACAAACTTTTGTCCTTTTATAAGGAAACTGGCCATTGAATAAGATCCATCCTAGTCCATTACTGAATCATTTCCACTTGATTGCATCTGCAAGATCCCTGCTTCCAAATAAGATTACATTTTCAGGTATTGAGGGTCACAATTTGAACATATCCTTTGGTGGGAAACAAGTCTACCCAGAACACCAGACTAGAGTCAGCATTGCTGTTTTATCTACCTAGAATAATTAGATTTAAAATCTTAGTATGGTTAACTCTTTCTGGGTATTCAAACACCAGTTCAAATGTTACCTTCTTAAATTAATAGTAACACCACATCAAGATGTCCCTTCTTTCTCTGACTACATACTTCATGCCTTGTATCTTCTGTTTCCCAATCAGTCTTTATTAGACCATCTAGCTTCATTTTCTTCATGAAGATTTTACTAACCAGAAGTATCTTGTACATTAATGTAATTTTTTTCCTCTGTCCTCTTAATCTCTGAAAAAAGCAGGGACCCTGTCTCTCTTAATTACCACTGAAACCTAGCACCTAGAATGTTGTCTAGGATGAAATGAATTCTACAAATATTTCTCAATGAAACTTGTTCTATATTTTGTTTGTTTATGAACATAATAATACTAGTGAATAACACATATCCACAAAAATCTCACTGGCATATGACAATCTGTGTTTATTGCCAGTCAGGAATATACTGGGTGTTGAATACAGGGGTTGATGTGGGCTGAGCTTACTCACATATTTGGAGACTAACTGGCTGTGACTAATCAGATGATCTAGGTTAGGACATAGGGGCAAATCAATTCTACTGGACAGATCTGTTATCATCCAGAAGACTAACTTGGGTATGCTTTTAGACAAAGACATCAACTGCACATGTGTAAGATCTTTGATGGCCCAACTTCAGAACTGGTATGTAGAATTTTTGCCACATTCTTTTAAACAAAACAAGTCACCTGTCTAAGCTTAGATTCATGAGTTAAGAAATGAACTTCTTTCATTACTGAATGAAAGAAACCACTAGACAAAGGATATCAAGGCAGGGAAGAGTGAAGTATTGTTGTCAGAAATTGCAATCTATCACCTAAGTGTTTTTGGAAGTCATTTAATTCCATTGTGGAACAAGATGGGGCACAAATAAATATCTATATAAAAGTAAGTTTTTACTGACTAAAGGAAGAAACATTTCACATGTTTTTACTTAGAAATATTAAAGTGTATATCTGATTATATAGGTTTCAATCTCATTTAGGCATATACTAGCCTGAGTCATCCTTAAATTGGTAATAATCATAATACCAATCCAAAGACATTCTTGTAAGGTTATAATGCTAATAAATATAAAGTGATTAGCATAGCACTTGGCTTAAAGGAACCATTCAATAAGTGATTCTATATGATTAGCTACTGGGGATGTGTGATGGCAGGAGTAGAATTAATAGCATTATCCATAAAGTGGATTTTTTTTTATATTGGGAATTGAACCCAGGGCCTCTTAATCACTAAGCCACATCTGCAGGCCTTTATTATATTTTTATTTTGAAACAGGGTCTCACTAAATTACATAGGGCCTTGCTTAGTTGCTGAGGCTGGCCTTGAACTTGTGATCCTCCTGCATCAGCCTCCCTAGTCACTGAGATTACAAGTTTGAGCCACCATGTCCAGCACCTAAAATAATTTTTATGAATGTTTCACTACTTTCAGTACTAAAGTGTTCAATATAAATGTGTTAAAACATGGTTTTTTTTTAAAGTTTGGCTTGATAGTTTTGCTTGATAATTTGGTTGAAAAAAATGTATTCCGAAAATCATCTATCCCAGAATATTTGTCACGAGAGAATTTGCTCCAAGAAAGTAAAATATTCTGCCATTTATTAAATTTTGAGTAAGTTATTAATCTATGATAACCCCCTTTAATTGGTATTAATTCAAAATTATCATTAATTCAACCCGATCTACTTGGGATCCATCTTATTATCCGGAAAACATTACTTCAGAGGCACTCCTTCATTTAGATGGTATTTGATGGCTCAGACAAAGAACATCAAATGCTTATGAAGTCAAAGTTTCTCTGAAATTATAAAAAAAAAATGTAGGTCATGGAAGGGTTTGTGAACAATCACTACCCAGAACATTGTGTCTGATGCATTTGCTACAGTTATTCTTTTCCATTATGAAACTATATGCTATATGAATGAGTAAAAATGAAAGAAGAGGGAGGAAGAGAGGAAAGAAGATACAGAGAGAGCACAGAGTGAACTGAGGGAAGTTAAAAGGGAAGAAGTATGGAAGGAAGTAAATAAGAAAGGAAAAAATTACTACTATTTTTTTGTATAGAAGAAATTGACTGGGAGCTCAGGATGTGGCTCAAGCAGTAATGCACTCACCTGGCATGTGTGGGGCGCTGGGTTCGATCCTCAGCACCACATAAAACTAAAATAAAGATGTCATGTCTACCGAAAACTGAAAAATACATATTAAAAAAATTCTCTCTCTCTCTCTCTCTCTCTCTCTCTCTCTCTCTCTCTCTCTCTCATTAAAAACAAGAAATTGATTTTCTTGTTTATTTATTTGTTACTCATTATGTCTTTCTATATGTGGAGCATTCCTCTTCTACATAAATTTTGGGATTCCATGCTTTAGTTTCAATAACAGAAGCCATGTAAAAAAGTCATTAACTATATATGTTAATTTTAGTAGATTTTACATATTTTTATATTGACACTATCAACATAGTTATCCATGCATTATTTTTTAAATGGACATAATATTGGTTAAATTTTTTCCCATAGGGAAAAAAAACTGAATATTTTCTTTCTCAGATTTGTTTGTGTCTTATTTTCATTTATTTATTTTTTTCTTTTGCTGTTCTGGGGATCCAACTCAGGGCTTTGTGCATGCTAGACAAACATTTTACCACTAAGCTGCACACCCAGCAACACCTCAGTAAGATCTAGAACAAGACAAAAAAAAAAAATCTTTTACCACTTTTATTCAGCAGAGTTATAGAAGTGTCATCCATACCAATCAAGCAAGAGAAAGAAATCAAGAGTACCTTAATTGGAAAAGAATAATTTAAGCTGACTCCACTAAAAGCTATTAGAAACTATAAATAAATCCAGAAAAGTTGAAAGACATAAAACCAACAAAAATGAGTAATGTTGCTGTATGTCAATAATGAATTGTCTGAAAAAGAAAATAAGAGAACAATCGTATTTACAATACTAAAAATGCCTAGGAATAAATTTAAGTGAAGATGTGAAAGATCTCTACTATGAAAATTATATATATATATATATATAAAAGGAAGAGAACACAGAAAAGTAGAACGATGTCCATGTTCCTAGAATGTAAACTCATTATTGCTAAAATGTCCATACTACCCAAATTGATCTACAGATTTAATGCGATCTCTATCAAAATTCCAATGAAATTCTTTATAGAACTAGAAAAAACACACATGTAATCTCAACCACTTGGGAGAATGTGGCAGGAGGATCAAGCTCAAGACCCTATGCAACTTAGCAAGATCCCGTCTTAAAATAAAAATAGAAAGAATGGAGGACTAAGGGGGAAATTAACAGTTTAAAAAAATTAAAAGAAAATATGATATAATGTAATACTATTTGGCTGTAAAAAGAATGAAATCTTGTAATTTGCAACAACATGGGTAGAATTGGATATCATTATGTTAAGTTAAATAGGGCAGGCACAGAAAGACAGGGGCCACAAGAGCTCACTCATATGTACCATATAAAAAGTTGATTTTATAAAATTTGAGAATGGAATGATGGTTACCAAAGACTGGGGAAAGTAAGAGTGGGGAAATGTTGATCATGGGTCTGAATTATGATTAGATATGAGCAAGAAGTTCTGATGTACTATTACATAATAGTACATAGGGTAACCATAGATAATAATACATTTCAAAAACCTAAAAGGATTTTGAAAGTTTTCACTATGAAGAAATGATAAGTGTTCTGAGGAGATAAAATATTTTATCTGATTTAAACATTATGATACATATGTACATATATATAAATATAACAGGGTACTGCATTAATATATATATATATATATATATATATATATATATATATATATATAACTTTTATGTATCAGTTAATAAATAATATTCTTCCTCATTTTAAAACTAGAATTATTACTAGTCATTTCATGAATCATCTTGCTAGCTCTTTTTCCTAATATTACATTACCTACTTGTTTTTTTTTCTGGTTGTTGTTGACTTCTCATTTATTATAACTTCTTTGAGTGCTCTCTTATATGTTCTGGTAATTGTGTAATCTAGAAATAACAATTTTACTTTATATATAATACTCTACTTTTCATTGTGACAGAAATTAAGATCTCTTATGAAATGGTGGTTCACACAAAAATGATAGTAACACTTATTTGCTTATTTAAAAATAGGCCTGTTGCTCTGAGGTTGGTATTATTCATTTAAGGTTAGTTTATTCAGAACATGTAGAAGGCTTTTCACTTGTTTGTAAATAAATATTAATATTTTCTTTCAATTGAAAAATGTATTTTTTGAATATATTATTGTCATAAACAACACTGGTAGACTTTCTGATGTGGAGCTGTCTTTATATATTTCAGATACTAAAGTTGATTGGGATACCTTTGCTTAAATGTTTTCTAATTTAAATTTTTATTATGTATATAATAATTTTCCTTAATGTCTATATATAGGATTTTTTTGTACTTTCTTTTATTTGTCAGTCTCAAGTAGATATGATATAATGAGTTCAGGAGGTTTTTCTTGGATAATTTACATAGAGATTTTATTTTTAAAAATTTAATAAGCCACCTGGCTCTGGTGACAATTTTTCATCACAGACTAGCTTTCAGATTGTCATTTTGATTTATTTAATGATCACAAATCCATCCATATTTCTCTATTTTTTATTTTATACATTCATGTGTGTGTGTGTATGTGTGTGTGTGTGTTTGTGTGTACTTTTTAGTCTGTTTAATTCATGTATTAAAATGTATTAATACTAAATTCTTCCTATCATGTACTATTTCTCTTTAGAAAACACATTTTTTTATTATGTCCATTTCTATTATTATTTTATATTTCACTGATTCTCCTCTTATGCATGTAATTTTTGCTACTTTCTTTGTATTTATTTTATCTTGGTCTTTTGAACTAAATATTTAATGCATTAATTTGTCATACATACATATATAACATGTATGTATATTAATATACATATCTATCTTTTTATCTTAATATATATATATATATATATATTTATGTATTTACTTTAAATGATTAGCAATATTTCAATTTGTATTGCTAGATTTAGGGTAACATTTTCATATATCTAATGCTATAATTCCCTCCTACAGCTTCCAGTCATTGATCCCTTACTCAGTGTTTAATCTACATTGAAATCCATTCATTTTATCTTTCATTTCAGTTGACTTTATCTCTAGGTTTCCCGTTTGGATATGCAGAATATTTTCAAAATCTCTCCTTATTATATTCTTCTGTTCCTTTACTTCTTTGTCTAGTTATACTTTTAATGTCCATTTTAATGTCCTAGTCTTCTTGTCTCATAATTTACATAATAACTAAACCTGTCTCTTTATTTCTAGTTGGAAGTCATATTTCCAGTTTCTTCCCTACCTAAATGAAGATTTTGATAGGATATTAGACAGTATTAATTTGACATTATTCACCATTATATTTTATGTTTTATATATTCCTTAAATATGGCATGTATTTAAACGATTTTCAGATTAGTATAATCTTTCTGAGGATTGTACTCAAGGGTATTGAAATCAAATACAGAGCAGCCTGTGATACAGGACAAAGATCTGTAAATTGAGTTCTCTCAGGCTCCCTTTTGTTGCTTCAGTTACGTGCTATTGTTCAATATCTAAAAATATTTTTGTCATACATTTTATCCACTTTTCTAGTTATTACAATGAAACAGCAATTTCCACAGCAGTTAATCCTTCATAAATGGAAACAGAAGACCCTGACTTCATTTTAAAATATCTTTAAATAATTCCTGTTTCCCCAGTGATTGTATACCACACAAATGACATCTTAGAATTTATTTTTTTGTCTTTCATATTAGC
Organism: Callospermophilus lateralis; assembly: GCF_048772815.1. Lineage (NCBI taxonomy): Eukaryota > Metazoa > Chordata > Mammalia > Rodentia > Sciuridae > Callospermophilus > Callospermophilus lateralis. The sequence goes on along the minus strand of NC_135313.1, from coordinate 63,888,294 downwards.
ATGTTTTGTCCTTATGCACTAAGCCAACAAAGATGATCAGGGAATAACTAAGTGGAGAACATAACCATAATAGAGTAATGATATAAATAAAATGGTTTATAAGTATTCAGCAACATAGAATCTCTGTAGCATCTAGATGAATGACTATTATTCATATCAAAGAAAAAATAGGCACTTACAGGTAGTATTATGTAAGATGTCTGATGTCTTAATAGTCTCTTAGGTAAAACATTATAAAATAAAGCTACACATACAGACAACCCTGCAATGCAGCCTTACAAATGCCCATAAGTGCTTTCTATTTAATAATTCATGACATAGTTGGGATAGTATACCACATTTCCATTTCTTATTGAGATTGGTTTAAGAGTCAAAAGGCTTAGACGTTACCATGGGGGTTATCCAGCTTTCTCCCACCAACATCAGAAACTGGGTTTAGAAAACTATGTTGATAATTCTGGCTAATTGAGGTGAATGCACAAAGAGTATGATATAGTATATTTGAAGCATAGGCTATAATTGGGAAAATGGGCCAATTATTCTTTTTCATCTAAAATAATAAAAAGGTAATGTGATCATACTGGAGATTAATGATAGCTTTTCCAGGAAGCTGCTTGTAGCCTCTTGACACTTCTTGTCATTGGTGTTAAGAAAATGGACCAAAGTGTATTCATATCCTACAAACTGTTCCATCAGCACCAAACCATGCCTCACCAGCACTTACCAATGACAAGGTGTTTCACAATAGCTGTTTCTTAAATATTCTGCAGTAAAAAAATTGCTCTGGATTTTCATAACTGAAGCTTTATAATGTTTTACATTTCTGTTTAGTGTTACTCTTCTGGTTGTTGTTCTGATGTACATCAATTTTCTGTAGAAAATAATGCAGGTCAATGTAACATAATGCACATGCAATCAATGCCTTGCAAGGCTTTTAATCAAACTTTCTTCCTGTATAGATCAATTGCTAATGAAAGTACCCAATTACTTTCCTCAGAGTGTATTTGGGGATAGCATTAAGTGAAGAGAGTTTGATATGGTCACCTGTTTATAACTGTAGATTATTTATGAGACAATTCCTGTGTATATCAAATGCTGCTGCAGCAGAGATCCCCAGCAGACCTTGGCTCATTTTGCTTGGGTTGCAATGCAGTGGAATTTTTGTGTATACTGAAGAAAGCAATGTAAGGAGACAGCAATCTATTTAATAATTTAAGGTTCAGGAGAAAAGCAGACATCTTAAGAATAAATCTTTGCCACTTTTCTGTGACATAAAAGAGAAATAAACAACATATCTCTTTTACTTAAACAGATGTACTATATGAAGTCTTGCTGGTCCTAAATATGTCAATATTTTACCTGGATATAAAGAAGTTTCACTCAGTTGAAAGAAAAAATACTTTCTTTGACTAGATTTATCAAGCTTGAAAGAACAATTTTAAAAAACATTTATTCAAATAGCTAACCGAGGTAGCTCTTTTATATACTGAAACAGCATGATATACTCAGTGATCAAAAGCAGTCTTACTTCATGCTGCACTGTTTTCTGGGCTCATAACAATTCCCTTACAATTAAGTGGTAAGGATCTTGGGATAGATTTAAGATAGGGTTAGAAACTATTACCTATATTATCCATAGTTTTAGTAAAGAGTTAATTATAATGAGATAGTATGTTATGTTATAGTTATGTTATGTTATAGTTATAGTTATGTTATGTTATAGTATGTTATGTTACTATCTGTGTTATGTTTTAAATATGAGGTAGTCTCCCAAAAGCTCATGTGTAAGACAATGCAAGAAAGTTTTGAGGTGAAACAAAAAGGTTATGAGAGCTTTAACCTGATCCATGTTTGATTCACTGATATGTATTACTGGGCAGTAACTGTAGGCAGGAACGAAGTGGCCTAAAGAGGTAGATCACTGGGAGCATGCCTTTGAGGTTCGTATTTTGTCCCTGGTGAGTGGAGCTCTCACTGTGGCCATGTTCTGAGCAACTTTTGTCTGTCATACTCTTCCACCATGATCTTCTAGCTCCTGTCATTTGTGGCAATAGATATGGAACTGGAAATCATCATGTTAAGTGAAATAAGCCAGAGAGAGAAAGACATGCACTGCATGATCACACTCATACTGTGGGATATTTGAAAAGCTTATCTCATAGGAGAGAGGAGAATGGCAACTACTAGAGACTGGGAGAGTAGCAAGAAGGGTAGATGAGAAGAGGTTTGGCAACAGGTACAAAGAGAAGCTATTGAAGCAACTGTGTAAGTAAACCTGGAGGAGCTCAGGTTTGGGGGTTGGATGGTGGAGAGAAACATTGGAATGGCGCAAGAAAGATATTAAGTGCTGCCAGATATTTCTGTTTACAAATACACTCATCGGACAAATTCATTTATTTTTAGATCTATGTTGTCTAGTAGAACTTTTTCGAGACAACGGAAATGTAACAAGTTTGTACTAACATTGAATTAGACTTTAGAGAGATATTTATTGAATACCAGAAATATGACTATTGGGACTTAGAAACAGAATTTTAAAATTTTATTTACCTTATTTAATTTGCTTATTAATTTAAATTGGAATAGCTACATACATCTATCAGTGCATATCTAGATGACTGATTCTTAATGATTTTATATATATATATTAAAATTATCTTGAGGTTTTGTTAACATCCCTTTATCTGTGCCCCACACCATGATTTCTGATACTGGGTGGTTTCATTTCTGAGACATTTTCAGACACATAACAATTAACAATTTTAAAAATTAAAGACATAGAAGAATCTTGAATGCAATCAAAAAGAGACGATACATTATCTACTGAGGAATACCAGATTGAGGTCAATGGACTTCCCATATGAGGTCATGGAGATCAGAAAAGGGACAAAATATGTTTCAAATGCTAAAAGAAAAGAACTCTCAATTATAAATTCTAGATCTGGCTGGTGAATTTACCTGTCAGGAAAAAAAGGAAAATCAAAACATTCTCAGTGGGAAAAAGAATTCATTACTAGCAAATATGACTCTTAAACATTGGCTAGGCAGGGCTGGGGATGTGGCTCAAGTGGTAGCGCGCTCACCTGGCATGCGTGCGGCCCGGGTTCGGTCCTCAGCACCACATACAAACAAAGGTGTTGTATCCGCCGATAACTAAAAAATAAATATTAAAAATTCTCTCTCTCTCTCTCTCTCTCTCTCTCTCTCTCTCTCTTTCCCTCCTTCTTTCTCTCTCTCTTAAAAAAAAAACATTGACTAGACAAAAGTCTTCAAATAGAAAGAAATGAATGAAAGAAGGAATTAAAGACCATCAGGAAGAAAAACTAATAATGCAAAGAACAGAAACATGGGTATATATAATGGGTTTTATAAACCATATATGATAATTGGAGCAAAAACTATAACACCATTGGATTCCCAGGATGAAGATATTTTATATATGGGGAGGATAAAAATATATGAATTGGAGCAGTTTATACATTTCATGCAAAATACTCCAGTAAACTCATAATTCACAGATAAGTTGATAAAATCAATATAGATAAATAGATATTGTAACATGCAAAACAACCACTAATAAAAATATATGTAAAGACATACACTTAAAAACTGCATAAATAAAATCAACATTAAATCTTAAAATGTGTTTCAATATACTTAAGAAGGTAAAAGAAAAAAAAAAAAAGGATTGAAAACAGAAGGAAAAAAAAACCCAATGGCAAATTTAAGTGCTAACATAACAAATCAAGTTAAATATAACTGGTCTAAATATACCAATAAAAAGAGAATAAAAGACAAATTCGAACTAAAGACTTTTTACAATAAACTCCCTTCAAATTCAATAGCATATGTAAGTTGAACATAAAATAGTAAAACAAAAAATGATGTAGCACACAAAACTTAATTTTTCAAAAAGAAGTATTGGCTGTGTTATTATCTGACAAAACAGACTTCAGAAAGATAGTAGCAACCAAGAGGAACAACACATACTATAAAAAGCAACCTAAATGGCAATCCTACAAAGTTCTACATCAAATAATGAAACTTCAAAATGAAGCCAAATCTGATAATGCTGAAAGGAGGAATGGAAAAATTCATAGTCCTAGCTGGAAATTTCAATACTTCCCTCTTAGCATCTGATAGAACCTGGGACAGAAAATCAGCAAGGATATAGCCAGTCTGAACAGTACAGTGAATGAACACACTTTAATTTACATACATGGGATGCTCCACCAAACCACAGCAGAATGCTCGTTTTCTTCATGTGTCCACGGAGCAGTTACCAAGATGTAACATGGTATCCTGGGCCATAGAACAAACCTTAGTACTCTTAGAATAATTGAAACTGAACATAAAGTGTTCTTTGGAGACAATGAATTTAAAGTATAAATCAATACCAAAAACAACTGGAAAGTTTCTAAACATTAAGAAATGAAACAACACACCCAAAAAATTCATGGGTAAAAGATAGATCCTTAAAAGAAATATTAAAAATACATAGAACTGAATGAAAATAAAGATGTGATATATCAAAATATGTCAGATGCAACTAAAATAGGGTTATTAAGAAAATGTATAGCATTAAAATACATTGGATATGAAGAAAGGTCTCAAGTGAATAATCTAATTTTTCTTGTCAAAGAAATAGACAATAAAAAACAAAATATATATAAACCAAGAGTAAAAAGGAAATATATTAGCAGAAATCAATAAAATTGAAAAAAAGAAACAGTAGGGGAAACCAATAAAACTAAAAGCTGTTTTTTAAAAAGTCAATAAAATTGATAAGCCTCTAAATAAAAGTGAAATGTATTCTATATGAATGGACCAGAAGATTCAATATTGCTAATGTATCAAAAATCCCCAAATAATCTTTAAATTCAATGTAATTCCTATCAAAATCCCAGTTTACCTTTTTGCAGAAATTAACAAGCAGATCATAATTTGCTGTAGATACATGAGGGCCATAGAATAGCCTAAATCATCTTGAAAATAGGAGACTAAGGCTGGAGGACACAAATTTCCTTGTTTCTCAACCTATTACGCAGCTTCTGAAATCAACACAATTTGGTATTTGCATTGAAGTCAAGGGACTAGAAAGTTCAAAAATAAACCCTACATTCATGGTCAACAGAATTTCAAAAAGAATGCCAAGACAACTTAATGAGGAACAAATACACTTCAACATACAATGCCAGGATCACTGGGTAGCCACATACAAAAGCTTAATCTTAGACTCCCTCCTAAACCCTTATGTGCCAAAAAATAAATGGAAAGCATAAACCTCAATGTAATGACTAAAACTATTACACTCTTAGAGGAAAACAGGAGTAAATAATCGTGAACTCTGATTAGGCAATAGTGTCTTAAATAGAATACTAAAATCCCAAGCAAAAGTTGGACTTCATCAAAATTTAAAAATTTGCGTATTAGAAGACACAAGAAAGAGAAAACAGAACACATATCATGGGGAAATATTTGGAAATCTGACATCTGATATGTATATATTTTATGAAAAACAATGATAGATAAAAAATTAACTAAAAATGGGCAAAGATTTGTGTAGATATTTCTTCAAAGCAGATATGCAGATGCATAGGAAATATGAAAATGTGGTCAAGACCATTAGTCACTAGGGAAATGCAAACAAAACTATAGTGAGACATCATTGCACATTCATAGCATGGCTATAAACAAAATACAGATTGCAAATGTTGACAAGGATAGGGAAAATTAGAACCTTCATAATTTCTTCTAGGAATGTAAGATGGTGCAGCCACTTTTACAAGCAGAACAGAAATTTTTCAAATGATTAAATGCAGTACTACCAATTTCACTTTTAGGTATATAATAAGGAGATTGGAAAACATAGTTTTACACAAAACTTGTGCTGTAATGTTCATAACAGCATTATTCATCATAGCTACCATGTGGAAACCACCCATATATCCACTGAGCAATGAATAACAAACAAAGTAATGTATATTATAGCTATACAGTATAATATTATTCAACAGGAAAAAAGAATGAAGTATTGGCTTTGATATAAGTAAAGTTTGAAACATTATGCTAAATGGAATCAGCTAGTCACAAAAAATCACATATGATTCCACACATATAAGTCATTTATTGATAGGTAAATCTATAGAAATAAAGTAAATTAGTGGCTTCCCAGAGTTGTGGGGCAGGGTAGAATTAGGATTGACTGTCAACAGTGATGAAAATATTCTAAGTGTAGATTAGGGTGATGCTTTCTTGTTAATATTCTAAAAATCATTTAATTATGCACCTTACAAAGACAATTTTGTTGGTTATATAAATTATTCCTCAAAAATATTTTAAAAAATAGTTGACTGCCAATATGGGCTTTCTAACATGTAGTATAAGTTGCGGTTGGTATCTGAGAGAACACACTTAATGTTCTTTTGGGTCATCTGAGCCATAATGTTCTTGAGATTTCAACTTTCTTTCCCTCATAAGAATACACCCTAACTGCTGGGGTTACCCTCACTTGATCCTGAGTGTTTTTTGCATGAACATACAAGAAGAAAGACATGATTTTTATTAACAGTTTTTTAAACCTCAATATTCGCTAGTGTTTCAACTTGGGATTGAAATTCAACTTCATTGTGTCCCCTGAACACATCCCATCCATTATGGAACTTGGCTCAAGTTCCAGCTTTCCTGTGAAGTTCAGTAAGACTTTCCAGGACATCCTCTTGAGGGTTTCCATTATAGTAAGGAATCGAACAAATAGTTCCAATATGTTTTATCTGTCAAACTAAGAAAGGACTTTTTAAGGAAAAGGACAATTTCATTTATCTGTGAATTAATGTGCTGAATATCTAGGAGGTACTCAAAAGATTTTTACTAAAGGAAGAAAGGGGGAGAGAAAATAAGGAAAGATACTTATGGAATTTTGCAAGAACTTGAACTCTGAACTTACAGATCATTTGAACTTACTGACTTTCACCTAGCCTAGACTAGCATTGATCAACATAGTGGGGGTGAGCCAATTGGATGGTTAATTGGAAACTAAGACTGGAGTTGAGAGAGAATTCCGTGAGCTATGATGTGATTTTTGAGTTAACGAAGATAAAGGTTTGCATCCAGATAAGGAATGAGTAAGTGTCTGATCCTGAAAGTTTTGGTTTACCTAACAAAGGTGAAAAAAATCCCTGTCTGTGGTTGTAACACTCAGTTATTTGAATAAGTTTATTATTTACCGTATAGTTGAGAATGTAGACCCACCTGAGAAAGGAGAGACTTCAGGAACCAAAGGGAAAATTAAGTATTGAAGGAATTCAGGGCACCTAGAGTAATTCTGCTCAAACTTTTTTTTTTTTTTTTTTTTTTTTTTTTTTTATAATCTCTGAGGTGCAAGGTTCATGCCCTCCTTTATTTGCTCCTTACTATATATTCCAGTAGGAAGAGCTCTGAGCCATAATCCCAGGTGTCATCTTCATGGTGGACTCTTCTTAAAGGTCCCTCTGTATGAAACGAAGCTAATCTTCACTAATTGAGAAAAATCTTCTTTTTTCCTCTAAGGGCCCACTTTACTAACTTTATCTCCAATTTCCAATGTAGTACTCAACATTTCTTCATGTATATGTATTGCAATTCAGACCAATAGTATAAAAATTGCCATGAATTATAACCATAGACGACAGTAAGCTGTTTAGTCTCTTATCTTTTTATACGAGTAAGCTCTAAATGTGCATCTAGCATTTAGTATTTAATATAGGTTGAATGAAAAAAACTTCTGTAATTTTATCCTTTGTGCTTCTCTTCTTCTAGGAATTGTCTACATTTAAAATTCCCTTGACCAAAAGGGGTTGGTGTAGGAGGTGTCAGGGGAGAAGAGGAGAGAGAGGCTGTCCATTAATTTCGGAAACTAAACTTGATTTTGTGTCCTAGCCATGTCCTTTACAAGTTTTGTGTCCTATTAAAGCTTTTGTAACCTATAACCTTTCTAAGCCTATTGTTTTTGATTTACAAACTGAGAGTGGTCACCTCTTCATTCATGAAAAATTCTTAGCACAAGGCTGGATATAGCTACCAGCTGAATACATGGTAGCTATCACCATTGTCTAAAACTGCGTTGAATGTATTGCATTTATTAATAAAAAAGAAATAAAATGTTTTGAAGAAATGGAAATTGATAAGTAGCAGCACACCAATAAATTTATTTTGGTATTATTTTCTGTAAAGTGAATTTTAACGATTTTGAGCTCTAGTTTGTAATATTGCAGTTATGATTTTGGTAAGAGAATTGTTTTTTACATTTTGTCAATGTATAGGGGCTCTGGTAAGTGTATTAACATTTACTTTATAAAAATAAGTGTGGTAAAGAAACCTAAGTGTTTCTAAACTTAAATTTTGAGACTGAATAAAAAAATTTCTGAGTAGAGTTTTTTTTATGTTACCATAAAATCACCAACGTGACTTATCAAATAAAAAAGAAAAACAAACAAATCTTACTGTCATTAACAGATTGTCTTTATTATTTTCTATAGTTTCTAAAAAGTAGAATATATTGTAATATTTTGTTAAAAATAAACCTTTACACAGTTTTCGGAAGGTTAGTGGCAAACACAATTTACAAGTAAAAGTAATAATTTTCAGACTTAAATCAGTTTTTTTGTCTTTGTTGAATTTATAGAAGCAAGTTATATTACAGTGTCAATCTCTGAAGCAGTTTCCATACTAAAGCATCCCAAGAAATGGAAAGCAAGAAGCCTTGGTAAAGCACCAGCTATCACCATGTTGTAAGTCAATACTGATTGCCCTCTGGTCCCCATCTCATGATGGAGAGCAAGAGGAGAAAGGGAAGGAATATGTATAGAAAAAAATTGAACCCTGAAATTACATTTACCTAGGGGTCCCTCAAAGGCATCTTGGTAAGGTTATTAAATTTTTGAGGAGCAGAAATATAATTGTTAAGGCTCAAGATCATGCATTTATAATAAAAATACAATTACCAATATGTAAATAATAGGCAATGTCATACTACATTTTTAAAGCTTGTTATTTAAGTCAACAGTATGCAGGTTTTTCTTTTGAATCCTTTAGGACTTTGTAGGCACATTGAAATTAGTTTTCGTAAAAATGGAGTAAGTACCAGATTCTTGAACTACATGAATATAAATGACGACTTTTTTATCAAAAACTCCCAAAACAAATCTTTCTAACTTTAAGAATAATTTCAATGGTGAAAACTAACATTTCAAATTTTAAAGTTTCTGAAATATAAACAATTTATAAATTACTTTTGTATATGATGAAATTAAAATGCTTAGAAAGAAATGAGTAAGTGAAACTTAATCTGCATATACTAATGCTATAAAAGGATGACTTCCATTCTCATCTCCCAATTCACAGCCCCCAGAGTTCGAATGCTCATTTCCTTTTTTTAAGCTATGAGGACCTAAATAAAGTGAAAAGCACTTTGGAGTGGCTAGTTTTCCAAGGAAGATCAAGACACTGCAAAAATCACTACACATACTGGTAGGTTTCAGCTCTTCTAATCAATATTATAACATGCATTTGCCAAGTCATACATACTTAATGTTACACTAAGGATAAATGGGAAAAAATTAGATTTATAATAAGATAAAGTTGGGTTCACTAATGTATTATTTACGGTATCATTTTAGTAAATGTATACTTTGAAAAAAAGAGGAAAATGTAGGCCATAATGGCAGTTTCATGGATGGATGTTTTTCTGTTCTATGAATTCATCCTGCTGAAGAACTGGAGCTTAGATAGAACTAGAGGAAAAGATAAGAAACCAGGAACCAAGAACAATAATTCCCATTAATTAATTCCCATTACCAGTGGGGGGAAGAGGTGGGAAGAAATAAAGAAAAGAAAAAAAAAAGAAGAACAAACAAAAACAGAAGGTAGGGCTTCAACCAATCTTTCACAAAAATGGTTCTAATCAGCTTGAGAGTCTCTGGGATTGATCTCAAAGGCACTTCCTAAACAACTGCACCCTCCCTTGACCCAACTGGCATTGGTTTAAGCAAGTTGACGATATAATGCTCTGTAGGATTTCACTAGTTTTGTGTAAATTATTTTTTGTGATACCATAAAATTTGCCAATCTAACTTATCAAATAAAAAAGAAAGCTTATATTAAGAGAGCCCTTCTTTACCTGTAACTAAGTCATAGTTGTGGCAACTAGAAGCCCATTAAAGCAGATGTAAAATACACAAGGATACCTATTTGGCTGGTAATCTTTACCACCACCTGCATCCATCCTCTAGCGTAGGCACACATCTAATGAGCCATGCAGGCAAAACGCTGGATTATCAAAAGGTCATTTACTTTAACTGCAGCAATATTTAAGGACTGTCTTTCATGATAGATTGGTTAGAGTGAACAGAGGTGAAAAGTGAGTTTGGCATGAAGACTTGTGAACAGAAGCTTAACACTTACCACTTTCTCTCTGATAGTTGTTTTAATTTCTTAAGCTTTTAGCATTTGGGGGATATATGAAGAAAGTAAAGAGATGATAAGTAGGGATTAGATCTGACTTTGAATAGTTGATTTTTCTTTAGCTTTGTCAAAATAGACACCTTCATTTGTAGCCTGAACATCTCTGTCACCGTTTGTTATATGAATATCTGAAGTATTTTTGTCATTTTGCCTCAAGCGGTAACTTTTATAAGCACGCTGAATAATGGTGGCTGAAACTGCCTCTTGTTTTCGTTTTAGAGTAGTTGTAATTGGTTCATATGTGATTTTAAAAGGGTTGGCTAATACAAACCCTGATTCTACCTCGGAGAGGAGTTTTTCCACCCTTGCATCTTTTCCCATGACTCTTTTAGTTAAAGCAAGTAAGATGTCAAGGCAGTGGATTCTGTCTCCAACAGCCATGGGAAGATCCATAGCAATGAGCTGGCCCTTGTTTGGTTTTGCCATGAAAAGAGGAGGATCAAGAGCAGCTGCAAAGTCTGAAAGTTGGCTAGAGTCTATGTACTGTGTCCTATCAGGGTCAAACCTTTTCCACACCTGAAAGAACTTCCTAAAATCATCTTCACTCAAGGTCCTGGATTTTTTCTTAGAAACAATGCTTAAAAACTCCATAACCACAACAATATACATATTAACAATGACCAACCATGATATGAGGATATAACTGACAAAATAGAAAATCCCCACAGAAGGGTTACCACAATCTCCTCTAACCTGAGTCCCAGGGTTAATTTTATCAGGATCACAGTCAGACCATTTACTGTTGAAAATGGCATTGAGCATACCATCCCAACCAGCAAATATTGTAACTTGAAAAAGACAGAGCATACTGCTGCCAAAGGTTTCAAAGTTGGACACATCATTAATTCCAGCTTCTTTTTTCACATAAGCAAAATTGTACATTCCAAAGATCGCATAGATGAACATGACCAGGAAGATGAAAAGACCAATGTTCAACAATGCTGGGAGGGACAGCATCAAAGGAAGCATCAGATTATGGAACACCTTTGGTCCTTTCCCAAGACGCAGGACGTGGATGATCCGAGAGAGAAGAATCAGTTGTACAAGTGAAGGAGGCACAAGGTAGTATCCTGTTGTCATAGGCACAAATAGCCCTAGGCGTGGGAAAAGAAAGAGGAAATAAAACTGTTCAAATACAACTGTATTTAGAGAAACTTAAATTATTTTACTCTTACTTGCTTGTTCCTGTATTTGGTTAATATTTTATTAGTCCTTCACATTTAACAGGATATTAAAAGTTTGGATTAGTCAAATACTAATGGTGCTAATGATAAGGGTACTTAGGAAAATTTGGAAGAGAATTCTTGTGGACTATCATCTTAAAAATTTTATGGATCAAGTCTTTTTAAAAAAATATTTATTTGTTCTAATTCATTATACATGACAGCAGAATGCATTTCAGTTCATAGGACAAATATGAATCGCAATTTTTCATTTCTCTGGTTGTCCACAAAGTAGAATCACACCATTTGTGTATTCATACATGTACCTAGGGTAATGGTGTCCATCTCATTCCACCATCTTTCCTACTGCTATGCCCCCTCACCTTTGCCCTAATCAAAGTTTCTCCATTTCTCCCATGCACCCCGCTACCAGATCCAGTCTTTCTAGAATCACAGATGATTTGGATTCATAATAAAGAACATCAGCTGTATTTTTTCTGATTATTTCTGTATCAAGAAAGTTTGTTCAATCCAATCTGCACTGAATGCTAATAAAGGCATCATGCAGATATGCAAAGATGAAGGACATGATTTCTAGAACACTCTATAATCTGTTACCAGTTGTAGACATTTAAAATCATTACAACGTAAATTAGAAAGACCTAGTTGATAAATATAATTACAGTAACGCCTGGAATTCAGTAATGGACAGATTGTAATTTGTTTTCTCCATAAAGAGTGTTTGAGTCCCAGGAGTTTACATGTGAACTGAATATAGAAGCCTTTCCCTGACACTTAGGGATTGTTTGCTTTGTGTCAAGAAGGTGGTGGAGGGGAGAATCCTTTACATTTTCTAAATGAGATATTATGCTTGCTTACAGGAAGAATCCTGCCTCATACTGCCGTTAAACTTGCTCATGGACTCAGGAGACATTCTTCCAATCATTCCTGCCTCTCTCTGCAGAGCTTTAGAGAATCTTCCACTCTGACCCAAGCTCTCATTTCTCCTCAATCTCCCAAACTCATCTTATATAGGAAGTATCCTCATTTAATTTTAAACAAATTGTCTTCACATCCTCACTACTAAATTTTAAAACTCTTTTTCTTTTCTAAAATCTGAATTCATCCTGTTGACATTATTTCCCAGGCACTAATTTCAAGTGCATGCAGCTCATCACCCTCCACCTCCAACTCCATGTTTCTCAGGGAAGAGGGATGGAATAGCATTTTTTCTATCTTCTCAGTGAGATTTCCAGACACTTATCTTTCTCACTATGTTTTTTAATTAAAAAGTACAATAAACTTCTGAAACTCTGTGGATCCTACCACCATTCAACTATACCATTTCTACCATTCTTTGGCTCTGCAATCTACTCATTGCACCACATTTATATTCATTAAAGACTTCAGGAATTGGGTCACTTCTGTTCCACCCCAGAATCTTCTACCACAGCCCATTCAAAGGCCTGTCTCTGAGATTCCAACCTTTCAAACTTTTATAGTTTTTTAATCATTTAATTTCAGTAGTCCATATGTATAACCCCATTCTTGACCCAGGATACCTGACAACCTTGAAATCTCAAATTCAGCTTTCTTTTGGCTATAATATTATTTTATCCCCCTCCCCAACCCCAGTTCTCTGATTAATAATTTCCACTTCAATCTCACAGAGTGCTTCAGTTCTGTAATTCACCTGTTTTCTTCCTGTTACCTCCCTCCTGCCTTTATGTACTCTTCTATCAAGTTTTTTATACTTTTTCTCTGAATAACTAGTTGCATTAATTCATGTATTGACTGAATTTTCTTAAAGTACAGATGGGCAAATTATTTATCTACATTTTCCAACAACAAACACAAATTGTATTTGTATAGAACAGTGCTTGACACAATGAACTCTTCAATATTGTCCACACTCTCATGGAATTTACATTTTGGTGAGTGTGTCATAGAGAAGTAGACAAAGAAACTTATTTTTGCCTGAAGCACATCCATAAATTTCTATTTGAATTTTACATTTTTCTCTGACCTTTACTTACTGGAGGTGCTTCTCCCTGTTATGCTGCTATAGCACCCTGAATCTCCTTTACCAACCTCAATAGCACAGCATTTAAATGCACTATTCAATTATTTGTAACCTTTAGTAGACTATAAACTGTGTACATGCAGAAATTATGCCTATCTCATTGATCACTGTACTCTTGCATGTAGCACAATGTCTATTCACAAAAGAATAATTTTAAAAATGTTAAATAATTGAGATCTCCAAAGTAATAGAAAACCAGCAAACAATTAATTTAAACCTACAACTCTCATATGTAAAAGTTAAAATTGTTTTTTTTTTTTTTTTTTTTTTTTTTACTATTAGAGGAAACAGAACAACAATGAGTTTGACAAATCATGGCATTCTAATACATAAAGATCCTTATAGTATCATCTAGAAAATGAATGCATGTTTTATACTGAATGTATAAACCAGCATTTATCTAGTGGTTTGTGATATGAAATCTTTGCCATTAGTTCAAGAATTGTATTTGCAAATATTATCTGTCAGTCATGTAAGTATGTATGAATGTAATAAAATGTGAGATTTTTATGTTGTGAGTAAGAAAGTTTCTACCTCTTTTGCTTCTTAAAATACTAGAGAAAATTTTATGAGAGTTTTCTTGAATTGATATTACTACAAAGGAAATTGTGACAAAGCAAATCTTACCTGTAATGGAGAAAATTACCACCACAAAATCGAAAATGTTCCATGTGATTGTGAAATAGTAACAATGGAAAGAGATGAGCTTCAGTATACATTCTATAGTATACAATAAAACAAAAATTGCATTGATCCAGTAGTCAGCAATATCCATTTGTTGACTCTGTTCATCACTTTGGATCATAATGGTTACTGCTTGAACATGGATAAGAACCATGATGATGATATTAAAAACTCGATTTGTTACCAAGTCAAAGATAAAGCCTTGGAACTTATTCTGTGAATAAAGAAAATAACTTTAATAGTTTTATTAGTAGGTTAAATATTCATGCACATAGTTTTTAGATTCTACAGCTTTCCTCCTAAAATAATTAGGAAAATAAGTGAGTCTAAATTTTTGCAAACTACAACCACAGTGTATAGTGAAAACAATGCACATGCAAAAAAGTTTTGTCAAGGAACATCTTTTACAAATATTGTCAAAATAATTTGTTAAGAATTTTGGAAGCACACTTTCATTAAAATAAAGTCAATCTTTTTAAAGCTTCAAAAAAAGATCTAGACTTCTTCTTACTCTTGGGCGAGGTAATGGTCTAGGGGAGTCTTCATACATCAGCCTCTTCAGTTTACGGTACTGTTTCCTTTGTTTTACTGTTATAAAGATATTTGAGCCTCCTTGGTAAAGAAATGAAAGAAAAAGATGTTAAAATGCCATATAATCCAAATTTTCCCTTATAGAAAATTTGAGGATTATTGATCTAACTTTGGCAAAAAGCTTAAATGTGAGAAACTAAATCATGTTTGAACATTTTCAACTTTGTACAAAAATACATACAAAACCTGGAATGCTGGCAATGAGTGATATTAAAAAACCTTTTTTTTTTTTTTGTATTTTCTGTGTGCAGCTCACCCTACTTTTCTCCTTTCAGTCTTTTGAGGCCCTTTCTCTTTTTAGAAGTTTACTAAGGATGGCTGAACTCAGCAGATAAAAGTAAAGCTTATTGTGCCCTTTAATATGCAGGGATAAAGAGAATTGGTCAAATATATATTTTCATATATTCTATGCTGCTTTGCTTTATAGATACTATCAGAAAATATTTTTATTGTTATTCCAAAAGTACCTTGTGCTGACTTCATAGCACCGCCTACAGCTGAATTGTTTTTGTGTTTCTAGTGCATATAATTTTATGATAATATAGGAATTAGGAATTGTTAATGCCCTAAAATAGAACCTGGTCACTTAACACTGACAGGAGTCAACAACAGGTAGTACAGAAGCAAAGCATGGGAAGTTACCCACAGCTGGAAGTGGTCAGGAAGCTTAAGCACCCAATCAGAACTGTGTTTGATCGCTGAGCTCTCTATTACCATCTGATTAGCAGAGACTCAAAATGTCATACCAGATTTTGCACGTGATTTAGTTTGATGACACAGCTGAAGATGAAATTCCAAATTAAACCATTTTTTTCTTTTGATGTTTTTGAAAGGCTTTTTGACAGTAGGGCCCCTAGTAGGGCATCTATATGGACTCACAGTCTTTTGAGGTCTTTACTTTTGTGGCAGCCCTGAAGGGAGTCTTTGTGCACACAAGTGGTTGTTCAATTCTGTCTCTGAATTCTCTATTCCTGGGTTTGAGTACTCCTTCTTAGGAGGCATTGAGTATATTGGTGTATACTTCATATATTTGAGCAGATACACAATATTAATATCCATTTTCCAGCACATCATTATTTATAAAATATACATATAGAAATACAGGCAATTTTTAACTTAAATTTTTTTTTGTAGTTGTAGTTGGACAGAATGGCTTTATTTGTTTATTTTTATGTGATTCTGAGGTTCAAACCCAGTGTTTCACACATGCTAGGCAAGCTATCTACCACTGTATAGCCCCTGCCCTAATTTTTAACTTTTCATCTGGCTGCGTATATATTAAATACTGAAAGCAATATAAGGAAGAACATTACAGCAATGTGCAACAATGTGCAAGAGCATCAGTCATTATTTTATTGCATTTGTACCAAATAAAAATGACATCGAGCACTGGGGTTATAGCTCCGTGGCAGAGTACTTTCCTAGCATGTGGAAGGCACTGGGTTCAATCCTCAGAACCACATAAAAATAAAGAAAATAAATAAAGATATTGTGTCCATCTACAACTAAAAATTTTTAAAAATTTAAAAATGACATTGAGCTATGTGAATCAGCATTTTTATAAACGTGTTTTTTTTTCAGTCATTGATGAACAAAAAAGGACTATTATACTTATCTTTATTTTATGCTTGTTGAAATTAGTAATAATAACACTGATCAGCATACTCAGAGGAAGAAATAATCCAAGGATAATGAAGCTGATAAAGTAATAATACATGTAGAGGTTGTACTCAAAATCAGGCTGCATATTAACCTAAAATTGAATTTTTAAGAATTAGTAAAATATTGGTGATAATTTATGTAAACCTAAGATTCATAAAACAATTTAGGATAAGAAAGTCTAACAATGTTATTCAAGGTAATGTTTTCTTTTTACTCTCTGGTAAAAAGAACGCTATTGCTTTGCTTATTTAAACTCTAAAGTTTATTTATTTATTTAATTATTGTTACAAAATATGGTAATCCCTCAAATGGGCCTGTTGGGACTCAATCATTACATATATTTCTGGAAGGATTTAATTGCCCATGAAATACCCAACCTAAAATATTAAATTTCTATAAATTATCACCTATCTCTTGTGCTTGAGTCACAAAAATTTTGACTTTGCTTGAATCTTAATAATGCCTTTAAGATTATACGGTACTTACACCAACAGAATCAATTGCTGAATTCATAATAGTGATCCATCCATTAAATGTTGCCTATATAAAATAATACATATTTAGTTCTTAGAAATATATTTCATGGCAAATAAAAAGTACAACTCAATTTGCTATTAACACTTTAAAACATTTGATACTAAAACTTGCCATACTTCAACATATTGGATAACTGAGGTATTTAGCTTTTTAATTAATATTTTATCTGTCAGTTATTTTACTCAGTCTATTTATAATTAATAATAAAATATTTTAAAATAGTTTATATTAAAAAATAAAAATAGAGAAATGGATGGTAAAGAAGTGCATTAATGCCAGAATTACTGATAGCTGTTAGAGATGTGATTTTCTGTGAGATAAATAAGAAAGGAATGTCTGCCATTTCATGTCTGCTAGATACTGGGTTTCCTCAGTAGCCATTTCTGAAAGCAACAAATAGAAAATTACTAACGGCAACTGAAGTAGGACCAAGGAATGTGGTCATGTGACCACATGGTCAGTGATGGTGGAAGCAGGTTTGGCCAATATCTGCTATTTCTGTTCTCTTCACTTCTTCCTCCCAATAGGGCAGGAAATTGTCACCTCTGTCACTCCAAATTATAGTGTGTCTCATAAAACTTCTGCCTTATAGCAATTGATAAGATATCTTATAAGCAAATGTATTAATAATTCATATCTTGTCCTTGACATTCAACTTACAACGTGGATGAACATATTATTGATTAAAAAAAGAAAGAAAGTTCAAAAGGGTACTTACTACTTGAAGCAAAGAGAGGAAACCATTTCCAACATTATCAAAATTCAGTTTTGCATTCTCCCATGGCATGGATTCATTCAACACAAGGTTTTCACACTGACTCCGATTCTTGACTTCAGATACAGGAAACCTTTCCTCACTTATTGGGTCAATGCATTCATAGAATGTGCCAGAAAATAAGTGTACCCCCATGATACTAAATATCAGCCAGATCATAAGGCAGACCAGAAACACGTTCAGAGTGGGTAAAATTGTTTTTATCAAACCTCTCACAACCACCTAGCATATAAAAAAAATGAACATGTGAACTTTAGATCAAAAATGTAAAATTTTAAAATTCTAATTACATATGTAATTATTAATATTACATAATTCAGCTAATTTTTCACAATTTGGTTTAGAATCAGAGGTAAATATCACCATATTGCAAAGTTCCATGATGTGGTTAATAAAATCTATTTTATAGTTATCAACTACAATTACTATTTTAGATTTTTGTGTTTTAGGTATATAATATTTAGAATTTTTCTGTATTTGCTACATAAACTGTTTCTTCCCCAACTCCAATAAATAAAATACATTTGAGAAATACATAGATCAAACCTAAGTCTTGTTATAATGAGTCAACCAAAGATTCACATGAATTATAAAAATAAAAATAATATCATATTGGCATATATATGCCAATATATATATTATATATATAATATATATTGGGTATATTTGGTATATATATATATGTTGGGTATATTGGGTATATATATTGGGTATATATATGATTGGGTATATATATCGGATATATATGTAATAAAATATTCCCAATATAATTAATGTGGACTGTGGGTGTAACTTAGTGGTAGGGCACTTCATTGCATGTGATAGGCTCTGAATTCAATCCCCAGAACCACGAAAAAATATACACAGATGTATAATAAATGTGCTTGTGATTTGTATATGTGTATTTATGTATATTCTATATAAAGGTGTTGGTATTAAATTTTCTGATATTTTTAAACATATATTTTAAATTACATATATTTCTAGTTGAATTCTCACTTCAATTTTGATGTAAAAATGCTTTTGATCAAGCAGAAAGATTTTAAGTGTTAAGGTTTCTTAATCAAAGTATATAAATTACAAAGTTAATGCAGCTTAAACATAAATAGGTTTTTATTCAGTCATATCATAGAATTGAAGATGTAATATTGGGTATTTTTAATTAAGTACTGAGACTAATGTTAAGTAATCTACATAAATAAAAATGTGAAATGCACATATATGTAAATATGTAATAAAAGGTACAATTGGACTTTTCCTTTCATTTCTGCACACAATTGACCACTGTTTATCTGCATATATATGATTACTGTTCATGGTGACCATAGACTCCATTGTTTCTTTTAGTTTGAATCATATGGGATTTCTATTACAGTGCAAAAGATGAAACCCTGGACATTTTATATAAATGAATCTAGTTGTTCTCTCCATATGGGTTAGAAAAGTCTTTAACATGGTAGTAGGAGGGAATGACAAGTAAAAATTAATAATTTGTGATGTCTGATTTTAAAAAATTTAATTTATTTTAGAAATCAAAGTTTCCTCTCATTTAGTAAATAACAACTTTGTGTGTACAATATTTTCACAATTAAAAATTTAGCTATCAAAGTTCCATTTTCTGACAGTTACATATTTAAAAATTGAGACAACTTCACTAACATGTATTTATTTGAGTTAGAAAGGTATTGTTTGTGAAACAATATTTTCCCTGTCGATTATTATGGTCTTTTCGCTCAGCTTTATTAGTTTTCATATATTATGAGCAATAAGGACCTAAAATCTCAATAAACATAACCAATATATACATTCCCCTCTATTTTCATGCTGTAGGCTATAAGGTTTTTGTTATATTGAAATTGATGAAAAGACAACAAATCTTGTTTATTCACAGAAATTTAGTAATCTCAAATAAAAACCCATATATCAGTCTAGAAACTTTATATTTACCTTCATTCTTTCAAATTGAGATAGAACTCTGAGTGCCCGAAGGAACTTAATGGAAGTAAGTGGTTTTAAATCTTCCCGAGTTTTGCCTAATAAGCTAAGACAAAACACCTGTAATATTTTTTAAAAAGAGTTAATATGACTGTCTTAATTGAAATAACATATAAAATAAACTTCATATTTATTATAAAATAATAGTCAAAGCTGTCAATAAAACTTTGAAATATTTTCAGATATTTCAAAATGTTATAATAATCAGATGTTTATAATCAGATGTTTCAAAATGTTATAATTGTTAAAAATCACTTAAAATATAAAACAATTTTTTCTGTAATAAAGAGTATAACAACATTACTATGCATATGTACTTACATTCTTGTGATGAAGAATTATATTTATAATGATATTTTAAAATTAAAATTAAAGAATCAATTTTATAATTATTTGCAACACAGTATTTGTATATGATATATGCATTAAAACAAGATTTGGAATATATTCATATATTCACCCATGTGTAATTATGATCAATAAAATATACCCAATAATATTTCAGAAACCAGGCCTCAAGAAATATATGAATATTATTAAGTCAAAAGTACAAATTACAAAAAGTATAACTAAGTACTAAGTGATTTTAAAAGTAAATATGTGTAGATAAAAATGATTAATGTTTGAGAAATATTAATCAAAATTGAGCAAGGTGACAGAGCTATGATTACAGTTTATTATGTCTTCATGTTTTCTAAATTTTCAAGTCAACATAGATGAACATTTTTTTCTTTATACTAAAGGGAGGATGATCTTGAATTAGGCTTTGAAGCATGGGAGTCATTTATATAAGCAAAGAGTGGTGTGGACATGTAAGAACAATGACTAGAAAGTGGGAAGGTGATTTTGGTAAAGTGCAGTTTGACTGGAGTAGAAGATAAATTTGTAAAAATTAATTTAAAATGCAGAGGTCAGTTATTGCAAGCCATTAATTGTAGGTTGAGGAGTTCCCTATTGAGGAGATCTCTCTCTATTAGCTTTAGAATGTGGAGTCATTTGTTCATTAAACACAAGTTTCGAATTTATTGCAGTGGTCCTAATGAGAAATTCTGGTTGCTTGCTATAATACTTACTCAATTGTGGATATTATTTATTTATTTAAAAGTCAAGTCATAAGAATTTAAAGACCTTCGGAAGCTGATATTTTCAAGATATTGTGCAACAAACCTATTCTGTTAGCAGTGGATTCATAGGTATTACAATAATCCAGGAGCCTAGTCCTGAACTTTTAAAATTTTAGAATGACAAGATGAGGATAGATGTTAAACACTGCAGATAAATAAAGATGACACATGAACCACTAAAAATGTACAGAGAAGGGAAACAGGAGCTATCATGAAGCAAAAGAATGAGATATGAAAGAGTAAAAATAGGAGTAAATCAAATAGCCTTTAAATATTTTTTTATAAAATACATACGATGACAACCATGAAGTCCAGCTTGTACCATCCATTGGAAAAATAGGCTTTGAAACCATATGCCATCCACTTTAGAAGCATTTCAAGAATAAAGATGTAAGTGAAGATCATGTCAGCATACTCCAGTAAGATTTTAATAGTCTTTCGTTGATCTATATATATATCTTCAAAAGCCTGTGGGTAAAAAAATTAAGGATTTGCCTAATTTCAACAAACTCTTTCACATGTAAAGGAATGAAATTCTATCTCAAATACAATAAAATGCATAACTAAAGAAGAAGGGCACTTCATAATGATCAAGGGATCGGTCTCATAAGAATAAATTTGTGTGCACAAAATAAAGGTTAAGAAAATATATTTAAAATTGAAACCAAAAGATCTAGAAAAAGATGAGTCATAGTGGGAAAAAATTACATTCTTTTTATAGTTAAAAGTACAACAGAAACAAAGTATTAACTACATTAGTAAGAATACAGCAGATGGAGAGTCAATAGAAATTACAAATGACATAATTGTATCCAATACATCACATCACATAACATATTCTTCAAAAGTACATACTGTCTTGATTCTGGTGTTGCTCACCAAGGGCCCCTTTATTGGGAAAATCTACTAATTCCATAGTGACTTTGAGTATTGCTTGATAACACACAACTGAAACCCTCTGGAGAATTGCATCTACCATACAAGAAGGAGGCAGATTTCTCACCCAGGAGCAGATTTCCACTCCAAACAGGATACACCTCAGACAATGGCTGATTGACACAGAGATGCTAAAGTCAGCAATCTTTTCAATGAAGGTGGAGTACTATTGTACCTTCTATCTGCAGAGCTTCCCTGTAAAATCAAACTGAATCTAATATTGTTTGAGGAGCATGAAGAAACCTTAATGACAGAAATGCCTTCAAAAACCACTTTAAAAAAAAAAAAAAAAAAGATCTACCTTCTCTTTCCGTTCAGGCCACCAGCAGAATAAAAAGAGTCAAATCTCTTCATAAAGTAGCTAGAGAAGCACTACTAATATTGCTAAGGAAGGTCAGGGATTGTATTCTAGAGGACTTGGTTCATAGGTAGAATGCAGTAATATATGCTGAAAGGAAGTGAGAGAGTCTGCCTGCGATCCTGAGGAGCTGGGTATTACATTACAATGCTGTACAAGAGTAGCACAAAATGAGGGTACAATATAAATCTATGTTATTACAATGACTGAAGTGAGATCTGTGTCATTGGGCTAAAATCAAAGTGTTAGGGAGGATTCTTTCCTTTTTTTATGTATATTTTTAGTTGCAGATGGAAACAATACATTTATTTATTTGTTTATTTATTGGTGCTGTGGATCAAACCCATGTCTCATGGTTACTAGGCAAGTTGCTCTACCACCGAGCTACACCCTCAGCCCTAGGGCTGATTTTTTTATGAGGCTCTGAAGAGATAATCTATCTCCATTCTTTTTCAGCTTCTGAGGACTGCCTACATTACCTGACTTGCATTGTCTTCCTTCCTCTTCAGAGCATCTGACGCCAGGGTAGGCACTTTCATCCTCATATCATCTTTTCTTCTGACTCTGACTCCTCTTGCATCTTTTTTGTAAGGACCTCTGTGATTACATCAGGTCCATATGGATAATCCAGGGTGATATCCCCAGTCCAAGATTCTAAATTAATTATATCTGAGAAGACCCTTTTGCCATATATTAATATTCACAAGGTCTGAGGATTATGACATGAGCATATTTAGAAACCATTCTTTAGTCTACTACAAGCTTGATCAGAGAGGATACAATATAAAGCTAGATAAAAGGGCAAATATGTTGTTTATGCAGTCACTCTCCAGTGACAGTAATTAACATCATATTCATCATTATATGATGACATCCTATAAATCTCATCTTAGGAACAAGAAATAGTAAATTCTATAGATCTTTTGGAGAGACATGCATCTTCTAAAACTAAGAAAGACTGACAATACCAGTGGGTCTTTTCAGGTTTGAAATCAAAAGTTCACATGAAAACTGTTACTTTTCAGAAGGGCCTAGTGGAAGAAGGTATTCTAAAATTGTTTTGTTACATTCTAAGTAACTGTTCCCCTTGAGCTATGTAAAGATACCATGATGCTTGAAAAAATCTGTGATGGAAAAATATGTAGGGAAGAGCATCTAGCAAGTCAGCTTGGGGTATTTGTTCTTCCCTTACCTTAACACTGGCAAAAGTGGAATCAGAGGTTTTTGATCCTAGAATAGGGCATTAGATGATAGTCTGTCTTCACTAAAACTCGAACTAAGATGTCATATGGTATATTTTGTAGTAAGATGAAAAGAAAGAAGTTACCAGACTAAAGGAATAATTGACTCCAATGATCACAAGAAAGTGGGATGCTCCAAGATGCAAAGAGGAAGAAATAAACAAGCACAGAACTTTTTGCACCTATTATTATAAAGTAAAAACATGGATAAAAGTAATCTATGGCATTTGACATCCACAAAATTTGACTATAATTGGAGAGGGGAAGTAACTGCAAGGGGTGAGAGTACAGTTCTAGAGTTTCGGTGATGTTCTGTTTATCAATCCAAGTGACAATTACACAGGTGCATTCACTCTATGTAGATCATTGATGCTGGACACCCAAGACATGATGTACAGTCTTCAGAATGTGTGCTAAGCATCAATATAAAGCTTACTTTGAAAAGACATTAGTTGCAAAGTCTGGTTCCCAACCATGTGTCTTTGCCCTGTATCACACAATTAACTATTTCTTGTATATTCAGATTTGACCTATTTTAACCAAATGCAACCAAATTCACTACACATTCTAGTCTTCTTTTCCTACATAAAATGCAGCATGACTACATATTATACTAGACCTTTCTTATTTTGCTTTACCATATCAAGGAGTATTGCAGTATTAGTATGCATTTGGCATCATTTTTTAAAAATAATTGCACAGTAATCCATGAGGTCATTGTAACATACTAGAAATGCTCACCTATTATAGACTTTCTCCCCACCCAAACTTTACTATTATTAAAAAAATCTTTCTGTGAATAACCTCTTTTATCCAATTAGTACATGTTCAGATATTTGTAGGATAATATTCCAGAATTACGATCTTTGGGTCAAAGGGTAAATACATTCACAGTTCAAAGGCCCTTAAAAATCATGTAATACTTCCTTTCTATTGTGGAATAGGAACCATAGTACCACGACAATATAACAGTTTTGAGTACCTAAATTATTAATTAAAACTTTATTAAAATCAGGAGAATCAGGTATTTTTTATTTACTTTTCCTGCTGTAACTCATATATTTTGAAATGACATTATTGATTAAATCTTTACACTTAAATTTAATATTCATATTAAATGATACATTGATGAACTTTCCAAGTAAGTGTAACATAGAGTTTCTAAAACTAAAATCACAGAATGTGAAAGTTGGTGCTATACTAAGTAATAAGTATTCTGGGAAAAGAAATCTGGCAAGGTGACTTTCTGAAAGCAAGAATTATGAAACATTTGTCCCCATTAAACATTACTCAAACTGTGGGATTACTTACCAGGGCACCTGTGCTGAGCAGAGTCACGAGACCAATGAAACACCTAAACCAACTGTTTTCTACTATCTTGCAGCAGGTTTTCCTTATGTTCTGCCAAATTTTTGCTTTCTTGGATACTCTACTGATTTGACCAGGTGAAGATCTTTGTTCAAAACCTGTCAAGAATGAAACCATCCAGAACAAGCATGTAGCAAATGCATGGAAAGAAACATCTCAAACCTTCTTCTTTATGCCTTCATAATTATTTATTTATAGACTCTAATACAGCTGGTCTCATATTTGTGAACATTTGATTGTTACCTTTACTATAGTGTATATAATCACTAAGGAGAAAAAGAAAAGCTTAACTTGTTGGTTCATTAGTAGTAAGAAAAAAGGAGTTGGAAAAAGGCAGAGTGACCTAGAACATCCCCTCAGCATGCAGGACAACCTGAGAATAGAACTAATTCCTTGCTCTTACAATTATCTTCTGAACATTGCATTTTGATATCATGTGACATTCCTGTTTAGAAACACAAATTCTTTTAAGACGTTAAAGAGATATAATAAAGTGTATTGTTTCAATTTTAGTTCTTGGTTGGCATGGGCATGGGAAATTTGATTGTGACTCTTTAAGGAGGTAACAAGGGTTATGGAGTACTTTGTGGGATGTGTGTATGCGTTTGAAACTGAACTTTGCCTTCCAGTCAAGAGAGTTGCAAAAAGAAAATGCGAGGCTTAAAAGGGGAGTGATTAACAGGTGAGAAAATGAAGAAATGGATGTGTGTGGAATTTAAAGTAAAAACATTTCATTTTACAATTTTGCTCAGAGTCAAATTATACATCTCTAGTCAAAAAATATAGGACATGTTTCTTCCTTTGTCTTAGATGATAAGCATCCTAGAATTTAAGCTGCTGAGAACATATTATTATTTTGAAGATAGAAATTTGAGTACTTAGCAGTTACATTTTGATGACTTTTCAGTGATGTCAAATGTTCAAACCTGTAATCATTCATTAATATTGCTAAGAAACCAATCTGAATTATAAGTAATTGAAAGGTGTGTGCTATATACCTGGGGGTCAGATTACTGACTGAAACCATATAGTAGACACTTCTTAATATTCATATGAAGCATAGAAGTATGTCATCATCATTATTTGTTTTTCTATGAAAGCTATACGATGTTTTCATGAATATTTTAAATATTGACCCCAATCCATGAGGTATAAAAATACTTCAACATGTAAATATGTCCACTTCTATACAAACACACACACACACACACACACACATATTCACTTCAGTGAATACACATACACACATGTATTTTTCCAGTGCTCATTTAGCTATGCTGATTTTCTGTTTTAGACCTAAATCATGCTCTATTTTAATATATATAGGTACACAATTAATAGTGTAAAATTAAATATGGACATGATGAGTTTTACCTAATATTATTTAGAGCATGATCAATGAAATCAACATCATAAACAATATTTCACTGCCATACCACTACTCATGGTTCTTTTCTACATTAACTATAAGACAATTCAGTGAATGCTGCTGCTGCTGCTGATGGTGTTATTTTACTGAATGCTACTTCTTCCTTGGGTCAGGTTCTCTTTATCTTCTGAGATTATATGTACATACACATGCACACATACACACTTATTTAATATTTTTAATAACCCCAGGGGGCTTATCATTTTGAAGATTAGGAAACAGAGAGAAGATAAGTAAATACTACACATTTGTCTGATTCCAGAGTCAACCTTTGCAACCACTACATTAGGCTCTCTGGGAAATAGGCTCTATCTCTCTTTCTCCAATGTTGACTTTTTTCTTGAAATTTTGTATCTACCAGGATTTGGGACAGTGTTCATGCATGTTGATATTTGTATCCCTTTGCAAAATTAATAAACTCTTTACATTAAAAGCCAATTCAATGATATTATTTAGATTATGGGACATTTAGTCTAATTTCCATAACATTACCAAAGAAACATTTGTCTTACCATTTTTAAGATACTTTGCCTTCTCACATTCATATACCATTTCCTCTTCTTCAGAGATAGCAATATCAACGGTACTGCATTCAGATGAGCTAGATTGCTTTATTTTCTAAAATAAATAAAGATCCATGAAAAGAGTTGTGAGTTTAATTTGCTCCTTGTCACTAAGGTTCATTTCATTCATTTTCAAAAGTGAGAAAAAATATGTACAGAAAGAACATTTTTAGGCTTAAAAGACTTTAGGCCAATTTTATGATACTGAAATGTGCATTTATTGGTGTGAGTTGATGTTTTTAAACAAATAATGTATGCTGAAATAACTTTAGATTAAATAGAACATTTAGGTAATAACATTTTGTTCAAAAAGGCATAAACTATCACCCAATTTATGAAAGGATTTGGGATCCAAAGTTTTATTAAGGCTATTAACAAGGGTGGCTTATATGCTCTTTGATGTAGATGAGTAGCATCAAAGTAAATCATTCCTTGATGCTATGTGATTAAATAACCATGTATATAGCTTTTATTGTAAAATTCAGTCCAGACAGTCTTGTATTTCTCATCAGTGACTGGGTCTGATATGAGGCTACTGTTGAAATGAAATGAGGGAAAGACACAAAAAGTAGCACCTAGGACAGACATAGGAGAGTGGCACGAGTCCTATGGAAAGAGCCTTGTTGCAGAGATGAACCTTATTTCCCTCTCTACTCTTGACTAAAGTTCAAGTCTGGCTAAACCCAGGTGATCACCGCTTTGTACATATGATAATAATGCAAATAACATGCTTTATCTTTAATTAAAATTATTTTCACATAGTCTTTAATTTTTCCTTATTTAAGAATAAATATACAACATATCATCCAACAAATCACTATGATCCTAAAGTTAATGGCATATAAATTGTATTCTCTAACATTTCCAAGAAAGCCAGTGTGACTTGGATAGAACTCAAACAAAAGAGGAAATTATAAATATTATAAATATTTTATCATGTCTTTTGGTTTTCAATAAGCATGAATAACAGAAAGTTTTGCTTTAATCCTTACAATGCCAGTTGTCAGCAAATGATTATGGTGCTCAATTAACAAAATTAAACATCCAGAGAAATGTTACCCAACAAAACTGAGTTTTAAAAAGTTATTTCAAGTCTCAATTTGCTTTATGTCTTCTTTATTGATTTCTAATGGGAAAAGAAACTATATAAATGTATTTATCTAAGAGTAGGAAATTAGTAAAGAACTATAATATTTTGGCATTCAATTGTTACAGTCGTACACCTTATAATTATATTTTTGAGTTTTTAAAACCCTTGTTCACATACTGCTTGAAGTGAATTTTTCATAAAACACTGTGTTCTAAGTTTTAAAAATAAACCAATTAAGATCAAAATTACAAATAATTTATTTTAGTAGATTATTTAATGGCATAAAAGTGACCATGATATACTGCTAGGTTATAGAAAAAGTTACAAAATCAGATGTAAAGTATATTATTTTTACAATAAATACATATTTTAATTAAAACTTAATTAAAATACTTCAAGCACAAATATAAAAATAGTACTGTATGAATTATCAGATCACATGTGGTTTTTATGTTTTATTCTCTGATTTTCTTAGATCAACATATTAAATATTTACTGGATGCAGAACCTGAAATCTGATTAATGAAATCATATGCATAACTAAACATATAAGTAAATGAATACATCTCCTGTGAGTAGTTAATCAAGAAATAGGACTAAATAATCATGTAGCATACATGACAACTTCTGAAATTTGAACACTTATATTTATTTTTACATTAAGTCTTTCTTATGTATTTTCATACTCCAGACTTTCTAAGTATGCTGCAAGAAGTTTCCAGAAATCTGCCAATATGAATTTATCTAGAGATGAATGTAGTCAAAGTTTTCAGAGATGCTAGAGTAGGGTTTTTGGCAGAAATTTCTTCTGTCTTCTTTTAATGGTATTAATTAAATGTAAATATACCTGAGAGTATTGAGTAGGTTACGGGGAGAAAATGTTTCTCTAACTAAAACAAAGTTGTCTTTGATAGGTGCTAGAAAGATCCTTTTTAAGTGAAATTCAATTTTTCTAAAATACCAATTTGAGAAGTAATTATGAAGAGGATCTGTCAAACCAGGAGAGTTCTGGGGGAGAAAATGGTGTAGAGATGTTGGACCCTTGCAAAAGGCATTCTCTGTTACTTCTTGAGGATTTTGAGCAACTGAAATGATTCCTCACATAGGTCCAAGCAAAAAGCTCATAGTACATTATGTGATCCTGTAGGTTTTGCTTTCTATTAGATCATACTCTAGTTATGATGCCGCTTGCAAATGGAGATTATAAGACTCTTCCAGTAAGGGAGCAAACAGTAAGCCAACAACACCTGCTCTTTTGAAAAAATGTAACCCCTTTCTTTTTTTGAAGCCAGTGGTTTACAAAGCTACCACCTATTCATAATTCAAACTCTTGGTTTTTCTTCTTATTCTTTTAGTCTAATTTACTTACTTATTTTATGTGTTGCAGAAATAAAATGAGTAGAACCTTAGAATTTGAGCAAGTAAGAAAGAATATTTGCTCTCTTCTAGTCCATTCTCATACCTTGAAGATGATAAAGCACAGGGAAGTTGAATGACTTCTCCAATCACACCCATTGATTTTTACAATCTTAGTTTTTTAGTATGCTTTTCATCACTGCTAATTAATTTATAGAATTTCACAATTATGTTAATGTTTTCTAAGTGCTTATGATATATTAGGTATGGTTGATTGTGCTATTAGACTATTTTTCTTACTTCTATCTTAAGTCTTGTACTTCCTTAAGAATTACAACTTTATTCTCATTTACAGATGAAGAAATGGAAGTTTAGAAGTGTAAGTAATTTAAGTAATATGATCAAGAGCATAACAACAGGAGCTAGGAGTGGGGGAGATAGGGTTGAAAGGGTAATCTAACTCCAGAACTTCAGCATAAACTGACTTCCTTATCAACACCACCATACATAATCAGCAATCAGGAAAATAAAACATCTTACGTCTCTGCTGTCTCCATTGCCTGACTTGCTCCGAATCTCCTTGTTATCCAGATTTTCTACGTCAGATTCTCCCGAAGCAATTGGTACAGTTTCTGAGACACTGGGGCTGGGGATAAGTGACTGGCTTTCATTGTCTGTCATTGTGTTTTTCTCTGTGCCACTGCTTTTTTCCTTATCTTTGAGGAAAACTTGGGTGTTGCTGAATTCAGAAAGCGTATGGTCAGAAATGTTTTCTTTAACATATGTATCATTTACATGGTCCGTTGTTTCCTGTGGAACATTTTGCTTTTTGCATAATATTTTATGAAGCACATAGTTTACTCCTTTCTTAATCCTTGCCATTGCAAGCTGGATATTTTTTACTTCATTGTTCTCTTCACTTGTTGAGTCTTTGTATGAACTAAATGAACTCACCAGTGCCAGAAAGAGGTAAAGTACCTAAATGGAAAAGTAAAGGACAGTGGAATGAATCAGACATTATTAAACTATGTGCATTTATGACTACCTGACCAATGTGATTCTACATTATGTACAACCATAAAAAATGAGAAGTTATACTCCGTTTATGTATGATGTGACAAAGTGCATTCTACTGTCATGTATAACTAATTAGAATAAATAAAAGAAAAAAAAACATTAAAGGAGCATAAGTGTAGCTCATGTTGTGTTTCTTTTAAAACATTAATAAGCAATCCTCTAAAAAGGCTGACCTAAGACTTGAGGACCTAGCATATGGTCTACAGGCTGTTCAGTTCTTATTCACTGTGGCAGATGTTGTGCTGAATCTGTGTAACCAGGACTCTAGTTGTAAACTCACAACATTCTGTGCAACATGATTTGTTTCTCCTTTAGAGATGAAAAAAGGCAATGCTTACAGATATCATCAAAGGTCACATGGATTAGCCTCAATACTGTCTTATTCCAAAGCTTATTTTATCAGTCAGATTGTCTTTCTCAAGGCAAAAAAATGAGTTCTTGTTCTAGGTGGCTGTCTTCACTTTGAGATATCCACACATTGAGTGAGAATTAAGTGCCCATATAAAAATCAAATAATACGAAAAATAAATAGAATTAAAAATTTGATGAAATAATTATTTGTATGATTAAGAATCTAGAAATAAACATGCATCAAGGATTCTAACACATATTGAAGATGTTTTATTTTAATATTCCACTAATAGTTTAACAAACATTTAATTTGGGAATATACACACATATATGGAATAGTGCATGATTAGAATTACATTGCAACTCTATTTTGTATTGTTTTTAATTTATTTACATATTTATATTATTTATTGTTTGGTTTATGCAACCACAATCTGTATATTTAACCTGGTGGCAACTATCTAAATCACAGGTAAAACACCTAGAAAAAAAAAAGGATCTATTAGGAATTTAAACTTCTAAATAATGTTAAATGATTAACAAAACCTATAGATCTGAAGTTGACATTTTATAGAAAAATAAAACAAACATTCATAAACTGTTTATAGGATGCTAAATGATTTTATTTGTTTTATTTATGTTATGATAACATCATAAGCAGTCATTATTTTTTGTGTTCATTCTCCCATTAAAGATAGTCAGGTTTAAAAAGGCTTCATAATATGCATAATAAGCACTAATTAGTAAGTGATAGAACTAGAATTTAAACCTATGTTTGTTTGGGTTTGCATTCTACTTTTCTACAATTTAACATTTTTTTAAAACCACATTGAACTCTTGCCTTTGCATATGATGTTTAAAAGGTTTCTATATAGCTCTGAATCAGTGTTGAAATTTTATTAGGAGAAAAAGACAAAACTAAACTGAAAACTGCAGAATAGTTTCTGTTTACACCATCTACATTGTAAGTGTGGAGGGTAAAAAATCAACCAATTCTCCCCTTTCATTTGTTTTTCCTCTTGTATTTACTCTAGTGCTGTTATCATGGTGTCCCAGAGATGGATGACTGCTGAGAGAAATAAAGCTTAAAGGACTTATAGAAAGAAGAAATATGATGGTCAACAATTGGAAATGGAAGTTCATGACTTGAAGTTTCTGGTCAGTAGAAACAAGAAAAGTAGAGAGTGGAGTTCGTATATTTGCTTCAGCATTTCTGCTTCTTTGAGTTTGGACTACACGTTCGTGTGCGTGCGTGCGTGCGTGCATGCGTGTGTGTGTGTGTGTGTGTGTGTGTGTTATTTGTGTGTTATTTTGGTTGTGGTTGTGGTTACTTTTCTCAACAGCCATGGCCCTTCCTTTCAGAGACAGAAATCTACATTTCACTTGGGATATTGCCCTTTTCTAATTAGTGGTTGGGTTGGGACTGATGCTATCTCTACCTCCAAGGGAGGGAGGGCTCTGAGTAGCTTACTGTAATAAATGTATTCTACACCCTGGGCAATAGAGATTAGTTCAGAAAAGAGCATGTAACTCAGAGTTAGTAAAATAATAAAAGTTTACTGTGGCTTTTAAGAAAGGAATTCTCTTCTCCATTGACTAGATATGCGTTATGGTTTGGATGTAAGGTATCCCCCAAAAGCTCAAGTGTGAGACAATGCAAGAAGGTTCAGAGGAGAAATGATCAAGTTGTAAGAGTCTTAATTCATTCAGTGACTTAATCCCCTGATAGGAGTTAACTGAGTGGTAAGTGAAGTGGTAGAGTATGGTTGGAGGAGATGGGAATTAGGATGTGGCTTTGGTGTGTGTATTTGTACCTGGAAAGTGGAGTCTCTGTTTCCAGATCACCATGATGGGAGCTGTTCACTGTCCTCCATAATGTTCAGCCTCACCTAGAACTCCAAAGAATGGAGCCGGCCTTCTATGGATGAAGACCTCTATGAGTCCTCAAATAAACTTTTCCTCCTCTACAGTTGTTCTGTTCAGATCCTTTAGTCCCAACAGCAAAAAACTGTCTAAAACAATATGATATGAATATGTGAAGCTTTAGATTGCAGCAGCTGTCTTGGTAAAACACAGAACACCAAGAATCAAGGAGGACAGGAAAGGCAGAACACAGAGGTTCAGAGCATGCCTATAATGTCTCCATCTGAACCTCTGCACTATACTACCATGGAAACAAGATCTAGCAATGGTATTTTGAATTATGTGTGCTGATCTATCAATTTGGCTTTGTTTCATCCATTTAGAATAGTGTTCTATGTCCCTGGGAGTTGGAAGTGTATTCATAGCAACAGAGGACAGAGGACAGAGACTATTAAAGTATTTTTCATGTTGGGCACTGTTCCAGGTTTTGTGACATAGAGAAGTGCCCTGGTCCCTTCTTTCATGGAGTTAACAGTTCTATAAGGAAACGAACAATCACATAGAGAAATAAACACAATGCCAATGTGATAAATATATAACAGTGAGATTCCCAAGATGAAGCAGAAACAATAAGGGAGGGCACAGATAAAATTCAATCTAACCTGTGATTTATTTTTCCTAGTCTTTTGGAAAATGTATTTGATCTTTATGACATATGGATAAAAAGCAATAATTGAGTCTTTTTTCCTGTAAGAATCATTTTTATAAGATACACCTTTTTCTTAGAAGTAGAGAAAGCCACTTATTCATTTCACCCATTAAATTATTAGAATACTTTAAAGTGAAACCTTCTTCTTTTAGTTAATGCATAACGTTTTTATAGACTACCGGTTTACAGTCTTTGCTGCACTATTTAGTCAAATGAGATTTTTTAGAAAATTTTGATGACCAAGCCACATTCACATATGAATAGCATCAAAATCTCTGGGAGTGGATCCAAGGCATCAGCCTATTATCATTAATTCCCCAGGTAATTCCAATGTGCAGGCAAGTTTGAAAGACATTGTTATATTTATGTGCTTCTTACAATTTAATGTGCACACAAATCACCTGGGGTTAGTATTATAGTATAGATTATGCTTCCAGAGGTCTAGGATGGGGTTTGAGTTTTGCATTTCTAAGCATCTCCTGCATGATACTGATGATCCTTTTAGTAGCAAGATTATAAAAGTATTGCTATCCAAAAGAAATATGATGCAAATCCCATATGTAATTTTGAACAAAAATATATAAGTGCAAAGATAAACAGGTGAAATTAATTTTAGTAATGTATTTAATTAAATGTGTTTCTATAGAGTCATCATTTCAAAATGCATTCAATAAAAATTATTGCTCAACAATTTATATTATTTTTTTGGGTAAAACTTCAAATCCAGTGTGTCTTTTAAATTTCTTGCACATCTCAGATAAAACTAGTTATATTTCAACTCTTATTAGCCACATGTGGCTAGTGGTCTCTATTTTGAACAATGCAGTTATGGACCACTGGGTCATCAAGACACCAGTCTATATTACACCAATTTCTACAAGGAAAATGTAAAAGCATGGAATCCTTACCAGTAAGTTTCCAATTAAAATGACCATCATGTAAAAAGAGATGCACCAGGGTTGGCCTGCTACCTCCATGCAGTCCCACAAGGTTTCTATCCACTCTCCACAGAGAATTCGGAACACATTAAGGCAGGAATGAAAGAAGTCATGCATGTGCCAGCGTGGGAGTTGACAGTTTTCATCTATGCGGCAGACACATGCTTTGTAACTCCAACCAAACAACTTCATGCCGAATACAGCAGAAAAGAAGATGAATGTGAACAACAGCAGAATTAAGTCTTTCAGGGCCTTCAGTGAGTTTCCAAGAGTCAGCATCAATATTTCAAATGTTGGCCAATATTTCCCCAACTTGAAAATACGCAACTAATAGAGCAAAGTAAACAACAACAAGAAGAAACAAACAAGAAAACCTGATCGTTATTCATTGCAATGTATATTTTAAATTTTTATGTGCATATACACATACACATTTATCACCTTTAAAGTAATATTTAGTATTAACTAGTATTAATATACATTATCAATATTCTGAATATTTTACATACAGTTCTTAATGCAGCTTAACATATTCTTTAATTTTATACACTGTTTATATCCTTTTCTATTGATCTATTTGTCAACTCCAATTTTGTATTGCGCTCTTATAATCACTACAGATTTATGTTTTAATATCTGGTAGGACAAGTATCCATTCTTTTTTTTTTTTTTTTGCTTTTCACAAGCATTGGAAAATTTTCCACATTATACATACAGGTGACACTGAAAAGTTTCATCAGAATCCACTCAATTTTGACATTGAAGATCTTATTGTATATTTTTATTTTAAAAATCACATATCCAAGACCAAATGCAGCACTCCAGTTTTAGTCTAAATATCCTCCTATTTTATTAGATTTTTAAATTTGTATTTATGCAGTATAAAATTAGCTTAATATTTTTGGGTACTATAACTAGAGTTAGCATAGTGTACTTAGAGTCATCTAAAAACCTACACATAACATGAACTATATCTTCCGATCTTTTCTAGTATATAGTTAGCTTTCTGGGCTCAGGAGTAAGGCTTTATATTAACCAATATAAAATTTAACCATGTTAGATTCAGTTCATTAGTAACCCTTAAAATATTTTGATACTATCTTTTATAACATCTTCTGCATTTGCCAGTCTTATTTCACCCATAAATTTGATGACTCATCATGTATATATTTTCATTATTACGCTAATATTGATGGTTGAGGATTTAAGGCAGAATTCTGAGGAAGCTACCCTCTAGGAAGTAATTATCTGGAGAAGCTCAACCTGCCTCATTGTTCCCGATCCCTCCTATATGTTTTAACCTCTCTCCAGAGTAGGACAAAACTATTTATTGGGGGCTTAACATTTCCATAAATGCTATTCTAATACAATTTATTTCTTTGACAAATTTTCTGATGCTCACCATCTCCCTACCTGTAGACCTAATAATCTCCATGCTAACAATCTACCATTTTAAAACAAGTTTAAGATAAATTCTGCTATCCTACATTTAGAAACATTTGTCTGATTCTAGCTTCTTAGTCCCATGTGGAAATTTCATTTCTGGGACTTGTCATTGTTTTACCCAGACACCTTAGCACTGGTTCCTATCACTGTGTGTCAAATCTCTATGGCCTTAAATATTTTAATTCTATAATAATAGTGTTGGGAATTGCCTTTTTTCTCCATGAGGTCCTTTTATACATTAATTCATTCATCTATTTAATGTGAACATTTTATATTTGAATCAACTCATGTAATGTCTGAAGAAGCTGAGATAAACGTTGATGAAACAAAAATCAGGCACTGGATTCTACTTACCATCCTGAATGATTGACAAAGGGCCAATCCTTCAATATTTGCTAGATAAAGTTCTGCTAAACCTTGTAACACAATTAAACTATCAAAAATGTTCCAGCCTACTTGGAAATACCAATATGGATTCATGGCAATTATTTTAAAAATCATTTCTGCTGTAAAAATTCCAAGGAAAACCTAAATAAAAACAAAACATGTGGGTGAGAATGATTCCAATACCTGCATCAGAAACTTCAGGCACAGAAGCTTTAAGATACAACATCAATGTTCACTCCCATTTTTTACAGCTCCTCTCTCAAGAGCTGGTTAGTTCTAGAATCTATAATGAGAGACACGTGCATTTTATTTAACAACTTAATTTAAGGTACCTATATATGGAATCTCTGATTATTTTAATAAAATACTCGTGATGAAGAAATCAAAAGAATATTTGAGAGTGGAACTTTCCATTCTTGAATAGTTTCTTTTAAAATCTGGAGTACATCTTAAGAAATTTAATTTTTCCATCTGTGAGAGAATTTTTTTTAAAAGTACATGTATGATCTAGGAAAAAAACTATAAAGTAAACCTATGACAACTGTCTTTTAAACTGTACTTGCAAGGTGGCACATGCCTGATATCCCAGTGGCTTGGGAGACTGAGACAGGAGGATCATGAGTTCAAAACCAGCCTTGTCACTTTAAGCAAGACACTAAGAACTTAGTGAGAACCTGTCTCAAAATAAAAGATACAAAGGGTTGGAGATGTGGCTCAGTGGTTAAGGGCCCCTGGGTTCAATCCCCAGGCTAAATACATTGAAAAAAAAAAAAAAAACTATACTGGCAGAAATAACCAAATTAATGTTTTAATATTGAGTAAATGTATAATTTGAAACTGATAGTAGTAGTCTTGTCTGTATTGGAACCAAGCAGCTAGATGTTGACAATGAAAGCAAAGAAATTTAAACAGTATACATTTGTTTAAATGTTACCTGTTTTTAAACTCACAGAAACCCGTTCTTTATTTTGCATTGTATGTGGAAAAAGGACAGGTGAATCTCAAAAATACCTTGCCAAAATTACAGGCTCCAACCTGAGACAGACAGGTGGTTAAAGAACAGGTGAGCCAGGAACTTTTAGAATCAGGATACAGAATCCAGAATTCAGGTGTCAGTGCCTGTTACTTCACCTGTACCTACTATGACCTATGGAACAGAGGTACCAAGTGAATGAATGTATATTTCGGAAGGCAGAGGCAATAGAAATTTCCAATTAGGTTTACCATGAGCATCTGGGTAGGAATCAATCTCTCTCTCTCTCTCTCTCTCTCTCTCTCTCTCTCTCTCTGTACTTTGTACTGGGGATTAAACCCAGGGGCACTTAACTACTGAGCCACATCCCAGCCCTTCTTATTTATTTATTTATTTGTTTGTTTATTTGTTTATTTATTTAGAGGACACAGGCTCTCCCTAAGTTATCTAGTGCCTTGCTAAATTGCCAAGGCTGGTTTTGAACTTTTGATCCTCCTGTCTTAGCCTCCCAAGTTGCTAGGATTATAGGTGTTTGCTACTATGCCTGGCTATAGGAATCATGAATTTAAATGATGGGATTTCAAACTCCAGATGTAATTTTTTTCAATGATAAGAACATTCACAAGATGGGAAAATGGGGTGTAGGGCAGAGCATGAATACAATACATCATCTAATAATAATGTAATGATGCATGCTACAAATACTTGAGATATAAAATAATGAGGATAATGAAGAATGAAGAAAAACAGAATTTGCAAATGAAAATAATGTACAATGAAGATCTTACCAAGTTGCCAATGCTTAGCAGATAGCTGTGGTCATCACTCATTGGATAGTGGTCCCAGGCCAAAAAATATATGTTTAATATTATGCATATGAGAAGAAAAAGATCAGTAAATGGGTCTGTTATGAGCCTATGGACAAATTCTTTCAATTTTAACCAACAGGGAGAACAATTCCAGATCAAGAAAATTTTGGAAAACCTATACCAACACAATGGGCACTTCTTCCTGGATTTTTTAAGTTCTGAAATGAAAGAATAGAAAGGTTAAACATTAGAAAATAGTTTAAATACTAACTAATAGAAAATGATTGAATTTTGTCTGCAAAGGGAGGTTTAGAACTAAACTTCTGATTTGGAGTTATTAATTAGAAATATTATATATGAAAATAAAACAGAGAGAAATAAATTTCCCCTATTTTATTTATGCCTGATGAGTTTAGCTGTGGTAATGCTTTACTGGAGAAAGAAACTGAAATAAAAATGAGGCAAACTACATATGAGTAGAAAAACATAGAAGTATCTCCCAAGAAAACAAATATAAAATAACATAATTGAGAACATTATGATTTAAAATTTCTATACTTACACAATTTACAAATAATGTTGTTCTGTATTGCCCAAGATAAAGAATTGCCAGTTAAATGTAAAACCTAGAGATGAATCTAGAAAGGACCCTGAGATATTAATGTTATACAGTTGAGCTTTGAACAATGTGGGGATTACATACAAAGACACCTGTGCATTAAAAAATCCTGATGTGGGGAAAATTATATTCCATGCTGGTAAGATTATGTCAAAATAAACCTAAATATTATTATAACTGTAATGCACTGATAAAAATTTTTAAAAGCCCAGATGTAAGTTGACTGGCTCTAAACCTAAGTACCAATAGCCTCATGTTGACCAGAAGCTTTACAGATAACTTAAACATTCAGTGAACAGTTTATATGTATATGTATTATATATGCTAGAACTATGAGAGATCACTTTTTTCCTGAAATTTTTATTGGTGCATTATACTTGTAATATAATGGTGGGATATTTTGTTACATATTTGTACATGCAAAACATAAGAGTATAATTTGAGCAATATCAAGATCCACTTTTAGCTGTGAGATACGCTTTACTGGAGAGAGGAACTGCTCATGTGGAGATGATTAACATCATATGACATTCTCAGCAGGTGTTACCAACTGAGCTCATGCAATAGCAACAGGACATGGTAACAGGATTATTACCATGGAACAATAGGTACTACAGTTAATTTTATGCAGTTATGATTTAATATTGCATTTTTACATTGGTTTACATTTTCTCAACAGCAAATAGCATGTAAGATCATGTAAGATCCGTGTGTGCATGTTTTGACAATTTTAACTTTCTGTAATAGATTTGTGGATATTTTATGGTATTAGGCAATAAATAGACCATTATGTACACATTTCAGGCATTCATCAAATACCTTTTTCTTAATTTTTTCAATATTTTTAGCCTGAGTCACCTGTAAGGTTTTTAAAATTGTCACAAATCTTCTAATAAATCTACATGTAAGTGGACCCACAGTTCAAATCTGTTATCAAGGGCAAGCTGCGTACTCCAGTTTCTAATTTTAGTCACATTTTAATAGTTCAACATATTAAGATTTAGAGAAAATTCCACATTATTCTTTGATGGCAAGTTCCAATGTTCAGGACACTTTGCTTTTGAAGTTTGTATATATCATTCATTCTCATATTCTCACAGTTTTTTTAAATTTTGGTTATTGCCACCCAAGGTTTGGAAGCTATTGCTTCAGAAATTCTGGTAGCAGGATTTATTTACAAGAGACTCTTAGGAGTAGTACCTTCCACAGTGAGATTCTGACAATTTTATCACATTACCTTCTTTATGTCTGAGGGTATCTTCTTCCAATATATCCAAAGATGTGTTCATGGAAGCTGGTGATCTTTTCTTCATTTCTATTTGTGTGGTTTTACTCTGAAAAGAAAATTAGTTTAATACTGGCTTCTACCTTTTACCCGTCTAAGACTCTAACTATGAGAAGGTATCTCACCAATCTAAAATGATGATTCTTAACCTCCAAGTGACTTTCTGGGTTTTATCATTTGTAGTTCTTCATATTATTGGCAATATTAAAATGATTTATGATTATTTGGGAAACAAATATTATAACTTGCATCCAATAAAATTTTGTACTATGAGCTAAACTATAAAAAGAGTAAATGTTATTAGATTTTAGTGGTATTATTCATAGCTGAGAAACAATTCAATAAGATTATTATAAAATATCTAGTCAGTAAATACGCTACTGATTAATAAGAATATTTTCCTAATATGTTAATTTTTTGTTTAAAGACATGTTAACTTTATACCTTTGTAAATTATCTTGATAAAAATAATAGGATTTGGCTTTTTGATGACGAAATAAGTCTCCAAGAATATCAGATAACGGAATGAATTTTAAAGAGTTGCCTGGGATAGGTATCATTTCTTTCTGTTTCTCATGTGTCTTGAGTAATGTTTTTTTGTTTTGTTTTGTTTTTAAGTGATGTTCTGCTTTGCTCATCTTTTTAACAGGTTGAAATAATTCTTGCATGGGAAAGGTGCTCAAAAGTCCTAGGATTTGATGTAGCTATTACAATCTCTACACATTCCTATTAATCACATTCCTATTAATCACATTCCTATTAATCACAAGAATGGCCAAAGATATTTCAAGTGATGTACAAAATTGAACTCATCTAACAATGAGTATATATTGCATGGTAGTGATTTCCAAGTGTTTTCACAATGGGAACACAAAGAATGACAATATTTATGTATTTGTTAATGTGGTGTAGATAGGTGAGACTGCCCTTTAATGGAGTCATGGGGGCTGCTGCTGCCCCAGCACTGAGGAAATTGGTTGAGGCTCACTGATAATGCATAGCCATCATATTCTTCTTGGCAAATTCTGCTGTAGCATATCTGAAGTGGCTAGTATCTAGCAATGGAGTCATGATATTCAGTCATTCAGTATCAGCCAAATTTAATTTCTTAAGTAGTAGAGTTAGAGGAGTTAAAACCCACTTATACTGCATACTGAGCTTCACCAGGAAAATGGCAGACATGGTTGGACTACAGAGCTTCATTTCCTCACTGAAAAAATAAATTGAATGGTAAGCTAAAAACTCAGGTTGTGAGATTAGTTAATTTACTAAAATTGTGTTTTTTTCAGAAAGTATATTTTAGCTGAATTACAAGGTTACACAAAATAGAAGCTATAATGTATAGAATTCTAATTTTCCATGAGATAAAAACCAACAAAAGAAAAAATTTGATCAGGGTTTTATATATTTTACTTTATGTTATTTTTATCATACATATGATATTTTGCAATATAGTGCAGAATATCCCAATTAATTCCTGAATTCACAGGAATTACTTCTTATGGAGCTATTGTTTAGAGAGCAACAATATTTGTTGGGATCGCACTAATTAAAAATAAATTATCCAGCAAAGATAACTAGTATGTGTGAAAGGGGTTGAAAGTGAGATCATCAAGAATGTTACTGCTATATAGTTGAGGCTCAATTTTTTTATTAATTTAGCCTGAACTATGAAGATATTTTAGAATATAAAAAGAATGAACCACATACAAGGTGAGTAATATGTTTACCTTGACAGAGCTTCTTACAAACATTGAATGAATGCCCACATTTTGGCTAACTAGTAAGGATATAGTTATTTACAATGCACTAGCTATTTTTTTTTAATTTAAGAGTTGATTTCCTTATTACACAAAATCGAAGTTATCATTTGCCTGAACTTTAAACAGCCCTACATCATGATTAGACTGGGAAAAGGGGGCAAGGATTCTTCTTTTCATAACTGGTTTAAATTTTCTTTGCTGGAGATTCACGAATAAGGAAGAACACTGGCCTACTTCCTGCACTTATCTCTGAATATCTGGCCTGCTCATCATGGACTTGCTCTCCTCATCAAGCCACAAAGGCCCTTTTAATACTCTGATGCATCCTGCTCTCTCCTTCTCCTTAGTGCGGATGCTCCCTTCCACCTCTCTGCTCAAGTGTCAGCTTCTTATAAAAACCTTTCCTGACTCAGACATCATTTATTAAAGGCTATCAAAGCACCATGTCTCTTTGCTTTATTGGATTTGTCCCATTTGAATTAATTTTTTTTAAAACAGAGGATAATACAATGAATAGCAATGTATCCAGTATACACCTCCAACAATTTATTTCATTTATTTTCACTCTATTTTTTTTTGAAATATTTAAAATAAAATTCAGACATCACATAATTTTCAGAAAAAACTTTTAAAAAGACATATATCACAGCACCATTAAGACGATCAGCAAATTGGTAATTCTCTAATATCTAACACCTAGATCATACTCAGTTTTCTTTCATTGCTCAAAAGCATTCCATTGTAGTTGAATTGTTCAAATCAAATACAAGCAAGGTCAATATACTATATTTATTTGGGAGATTTATTAAGTATCTTTGATTTTTATTAACTATCTCGTGATTTTTATTTATTTTCTCTAATATGACTTATTTTTTAAAGATACGGGGTTACTTCCAGTATAGAGTTATCCAAATTCTTTATTAGACATACTGTATCCTTTTAGTATAATTTAATAGGTGCTTCTTTCTCCTGTCTTTCATTAATAAAGGCAAAGAATATACCAAAAGGCTGACTAGATTTAACTGGGATCTCAACAAGAGTATAATGTACATTGGGCATTGTGTTTCCTACTCGTCCTCATTTTGTGTTCCAGAGATACAACTTTTATGTTTGTGTCAATTTTATAGTTTGTCTCCCATGAAGCACTACACTGCATTTGTATTTATTAAAATATTTTCATCTCCATTTCTTAGTTGAGTTAGAAAAATGCTTTAAATTAATTTCTTACTTGAGCTACATGATGTCGGCTTAGATGTGAAAATATTTTTAAAAATATTTATAATACT
This sequence comes from Callospermophilus lateralis, assembly GCF_048772815.1. Classification (NCBI taxonomy): domain Eukaryota; kingdom Metazoa; phylum Chordata; class Mammalia; order Rodentia; family Sciuridae; genus Callospermophilus; species Callospermophilus lateralis. Next base: position 63,845,333 of record NC_135313.1, on the reverse strand, counting down.
GCAGTTGTTTTATTTTTTATTTTTTGGGGGTACTAGGGAATGAACTCAGGGGGCACTTGACCACTGAGTCACATCCCCAACCCTATTTTGTGTTTTATTTAGAGATAGGGTCTCCCTGAGTTGTTTATCACCTCGATTTTGCTGAGGCTGGCTTTAAACTCTCAGTCCTCCTACCTCAAACTCTCTAGCTGCTGGGATTACAGGCATGTACCACTGCACCCGGTTTACTGCAGTTTTAAGTGTCTGACTTTCTTCCTGAGGTTTTGCCAGTAGCAAACAGTAGGAAAGTTTTACCTTCGCACTATGTAACTGGAGGAATGACAGTGTCTCAGCATTGGCCCTCCAGAAAAGGCAGAGAAGTGGAGAATGACGGGTTCTCCTCCTCAATTTAGAGAAACCTGATACCAGTGAGTATAGATCACACTAAGAATGGGAACAATGAGGACTAAACTTGAGAATTCCTGAGGGCAGGTCATATATCTGTCACACAGGCTAATGATAACTTTATTGGCTGTTAATATTATAATTGCTCATGTTGTTTTAATTATGCAACATACAAAGACTTAAGAATTTTGTATTAATGAACATTTCTTCACTGGAACAATGGTGCCCATTGGCTCTTTATAATCTTTATTACATATGAGTTAAAGTTGATAGTGTACAACTATAAGAATTTTAATATTGGGTTTATATTGTGGCTAGTTCTACGTTTTCTTCTTTGGAGACTAAAACTCAATTTTCTCATATAAGATTTTATGATAATTTCTATGTCTCAAAAGGTTGTCACGTGGGTAATGTTATCATGTATACAAATCATCTTCATAGAATTTGACACACAGTAAATGAACAATACCTGTCACATGATATGAATATTATATTGTTATAAAAATCTACATCTGAAATGTGAGGTTTACTCAAAGACAGGTTTTTTTTTCTATAATGATCAAGGTTTTAAGTGGATTGTTGTGTGTGATAGTATGGTTAAAAGTTATCTTTGATACTGACATGTTATTATAATTTTATTAATATCTCCTTATAAAATTTTTGTGTTGCCTAATATCATCTAAACATGACAAAGTGCTTTATGTGTATTTGTTTCATTTGGCGTTTCCAACCACTTATAAGACAGATACTGTAATCATATATATTTGATATATAAAAAAATTAGCAAGGATAGTGGACTTCACAAATATCATATATTTATTAAGTGGGCTGAAATGAATTGAAACCTATTATATAAATTCATAAATCTACATATTTATCTGATAGCAATGTGACCTGCAGCTTTCCTATAATATGGTAATATGAAGAATCTAATCCATCTCCCTATAATTTCAGCATTGGAATTGGAATCTAACTGTTCTTTAATCACATTAGTCACCTAAAGAATCCTTGGTATATTACATTTTAGATTCTTCTCTCCCTGTATTTTCTTATATATAAAATAAAATAAGTCTTAAGAAATTTTTTTTTTTTTTTAATCTCACTTCCCAGAAAACCCTGCATGACCAAAAGTTCTAAGCATCTTCCAGGAAAAGAAGTTCTTTAAAATTGGAAGATTTTAATTGAAACCAGGAAGCCTTTATATAATCCCAAGTAGCAAAGTGAGAGGAGATATTGGGAAATATTCTGTTCTTTCATAATCAGAGCTAATAGGGCATTTCATCTTGGGATAAGAGGACTATTGTTCTACTCTTGGATACATTTGTGGGTACCCACAAGTCCTTGGGATCCTGAAATGCCACTTCAGAACAAATTACATATTCAGCATACCATTCAGACACTAATCATTCAATCTGAAGGACCTGGGACTCATTTTTGGACAAAAACAACTTCTGTAATTTGTTTTTCTGTGACTTACTCATGAGTGTTAATAGCCTGCTTTTTATACGTGTTTTCTTCACAGAGTTCATAATTGCTTCTTGTTCAAGGGTACATGCGTTACAGACACAACTATCTATCGAGCCATTGGATATGATCCCACATCCTGTCATTTAGGCTCCACCTTTGGGTATGGTAATTTTCTGGAGCTTCTACCACTAATGGTGGCTTAACAAAACATTTATATCTTTGGGAGAGTTAACACTGCCTCCTTTTGGATTTAGAAGGGAACTTTGTTATTAATGAACCACACTACCAGCCCTCCACATCCAGTTTGGTGTCAGAGTATATATTGGCTCTGTCCTTTTCCCTGGGTCTTATCAGCTTAATATGGAAGAGTTTCCAGGTATGGCTCCTCTCTATGCTTTGTCCTCTGCTTTAGTCATGACCCTTTTCCCATCTCCTAGAAAAGGGAAGAGCTGTGAGAGTTCCTGAAAAATAACAAAAAGTGTTTCTGGTGGCTTTCTTCAGTTCTTTTCTCTCTCTCTCTCTCTCTCTCTCTCTCTCTCTCTCTTTCTTTCTTTACTTTCTTCCTTCCTTTCTATCTTTCTTTTCTTTTCTTTTTATTTTTTTAGTTATTGGTAGACCTTTATTTTATTTATTCATTTATACGTGGTGCTGAGAATCAAACCCAGTGCCTCACACATGCCAGGCAAGTGCATTACTACTGAGCCCCAGCCCCGGCCCCCTCAGTCCTTTTCTTTTTAGCACCCTTTTAGCACTATTAAGATTTTGAAAATTGATTTCCCACAGCTTCATTAATGTTACTCCATCGGGACTTTCAAATTCACAGACTGAAATTTTTTGCTATGAGGCTAGTAACCTGGAAAAATATTCAAATGCAACATTAATTAAAAATTAGGGCAAAATATTTTTAGTTTTTACTACTGAATGATTAATTATTCCGTGGGTGAATTAATTCCCTATGAGGCACAGTTTATTTCCTCTTGAAGGAATTAGAAAGTCAAGAATTTTCTCTGTGATTTTGGTACTGTGTTCTTACCCATTCTTTTAGTGTTTCATACTTTCTAAGTTATGATAGACTATCAGTTTTAAGTTGGACATAGGCATTTTCCAAAGTAAATTCTGATGTGCTCTGTGAACCAAGTTTAAATCAGTAAAGTGTAGCTGTATTGGGAGAATTACAGTTCTAAAGACATATAATCTCCAGAGTTTATCATCAGCAGCAATGTAAATTTTGAAACAGAAAGTATACAAATTAAATATTAAAGCATCTTGGTCATTCTGACTATAATGTACCAAGAAAAGAAATTCATATTTCAATTTCTGTTATGAAAACCATTTTGATTTTTTGATCACATTCACACAGAGATAAGGGCATCTATCAGAAAGCAATATATTCCAAGACCTTGAGAAGATACCTCCAGAACTGTGATTCTCAGAAGCATAAAAAAGTTATACCTCAGCTTCTTGGCTTCCTTCCTGAAGTTTGCTTATAGGCTGTTGAAATGTTGGTTCCTCCTTAGATTTTTCATCAGTTGCATGCTTTCCTTCTTCATAGGCCTTGGCAAGTATACCCAGGAACAAACTTGCCAAATAAAAGGCAAACCAAAAGCTGACCACAACAAAAAATATCATGTAGATCTTCCCAGACGCATAAAGAATCTAAGAAGAAGTAGAATGCAGGAAAAAAGGAGGACATGTTACTCATCTTTCTGTATTCTCCTATTTTTAAATGAACAATGAAATTGTAATATGAAAATAATTTAGTAATAAGTACAGTATAATCACAAGACAGCTTAAGTACTGGCTCTACCTGAAGAAAGGAAAAAATTTTCAAATATATATATATGACATAAAATATATACTTCAAAACAAAAGGATGAATTAACTAATTTAATTAATTTAGGGAGAACAGAAATGAACAAAATAGGGGAAACTATTACAGAATAGAGTTCTGTTTAACAGTGTAGCTAACATTTATTGTGTACCTATCATATGAGTTTGTAGCAAGAGACTGACGGCAGATAATAAGAAAATCAAATTTAGGCACAGGGCACAACATTCATGGAAACAAGGAATTATGAGAAATATAATTATGAGAAATAAATATATAAAAAGTATATATGTACATATATATACTCAAACAGAGTAGATAGTACATACTGATATATTGCCAAAAGATAAATCTGGACGAGTATGTAGAAACTAGATCTGAAGGGGCACTATGTGTCATGCACAGGGACTTTGAACTTCATTCCATGGACATTTAGAAACCACTAAAGGAATCTTAGAAGGAGGATAACATGCCAATTTTATTTTAGAAATAAAAAGTTCCTGGTATTATGGAATCATCAATACTTGTTAAAATGTTAGGAGATAACAATAAAAATACTAAATTAGCAAAATTTGAAAAACAGTTTATATAAAGAAAAGATATCATTTGTAATATTTTCATGTATTTCTTTTGTCACAAATGCAGTTATATTACATGTATGTTTAGTCTATTTGATTTCCATTTGATAATATATTTTGAACCTTTATGCCTAAAATACATTATTATATCATTATTAATGACACATATATACGTACAAATACTTCCCATAATTTATCTTGTCAATCAAAATAGGCATAGCATGTGTGTAAGTTTTGTTGATGTTTGCAGTACTAGGGATTGAACCCAGGTGTGTTTTACCGATAAGCTACATCCCCGGCCCTATTTATTTATTTTCTTATTTTTTGATACTGGCAATCAAACCCAAAGAGACAAGATCTCACTATGATGCTTGAGACTGGCCTTGAACTTGTGATCCTCCTGCCTTAGCCTTCTGAGTTGCTGGGATTCCAAGCACCTGCCACCATGTGTTGCAGTCCTTATTTTTAATTTTGAGACAGGGTCTTTTTTATTTTGAGGCAAGCCCTCAACTTGTCATACTCCTACCTTAGTCTCCTGAGTAGCTGGGATTGAAGATGTATACCACAACACCTGGCATATGTGTATGTTTGAAAAAATAATGGTCTCTATGACCAATAAATACCTTCAGAATTTAGAGTAATTTGTATTAATTTACTATATTTTGCTTATTAACTATGTTGCTTTGAAAATAATTTTCATTTTCTAATGTGATGGTACTTCTCATTAAAGAAAAAACGATCCTCCATTTTAATGAATATTATACATTTCTGAGAATCTGTGTCACATATATAATTAGTTCTGAAGATGAATTATTAGAATTTGGAGTTTAAATCTCATAGGAGCAAGCCTTCTGTTATTGTAACTGGAGCAAGAATTAGTATCAAAGTGGAATGAGAAGAAATGGAAGAATAAAAAGAAACAGTACACTGTTTGAATTCAAAATATTTGTTTAATACATGATAATTTCATAGGCTTAAAATATTTTGACTAGAGAATTACCTAGAAATGCTCTTAATTAATATCAAAGGGGTAAATATCACAGGCTTTGGAGCAGGAGAGTGAGCTCTAGCAGGGACATCTGTTGTGGGAAGATTGCCTAGTCTGTCTGAACCTCAGTGTCTCATAAAAAGCAGAGGTGCTACTCAACTTAAGATGAGATCACTTCGCAATAAACTCATCACACTTTGAAAGCATCACAAGTCCTAAATGTGACACTTCGTACAGCCACCTACTGAACTGCATAGCCTAACACAACCATACAGTATTGGTTGTTTCCCCCTTGATGGCATGGCCCTCTGGGGAGCTGTATCTAGCTACTGCTGCCCAGCATGAAGTATTCAAACCACATATCACAATCTGGGGAAAAGATCAAAATTCAAAATTTGAAGTGTAGTTTCTACTGAATTTGTAACATGTCAACACCATTGAAAGAATTTTAAATGAAACCATCTTAGTTTGGAACAATGCGTACTGATTTCTTAGAATTGTTTTAAAGATTAAATAAGATATCACATACAAAAGCAGACCTGGCATGACAGCCAGTTTAGAATCTGACATTCACTAATTCTGGTTCTCTTTTCTTCTATCTTTAAATTCTGTACATCAAAATTTAATGAGGGTTTTTTTTTTTTTTTTTTTTTTTTACATTTGATCATTATTTTAGAAAAGAGATCTTGGCCAAGTTTTAAAGGTAATGAATATGTTCTCTGTTCTTACCTGGTGATAAAGTGCTTCAGGATAATCCTGAGTCATTAACCGAAATAGGGCAAGTAAAGCCCACCCAAAGTTGTCAAAATTTGTGTAGCCAAGATCAGGATTTATGCCAGCTTTTACACACACATATCCTTCAGGACACTGACTAAAGGAGATGAAGAAAAGAAAAACTGGTTACTCTTAGGTGACATTCAAATTATGGCCAAATCATAAATATAGAACATTTGTTCATGAAAGGTAATGGGCTCCCCTTTCCACAAGAATTAGTCTTCTCTCCAAAAATGTATAGCCAAAACAATGAATGATTTTAAGTTGATACACATGAACACTGTTAATAAAGCTAAAATAAAAAGGGGTTCCAAAAAATGGATTTTTCAGACTGTATTTTTTGCATCAATTTATTTATTATAAACAACAAATAAAAATTGTATTCATTTACAGGTACAACATGATGTTTAGAAATCTGTATACATTGTGAAATGGCTAAATCAAGCCAATTAACATATGTATTACCCACATACTTATTATTTTTTATGGTGAGAATACTTAAAAATCAAATGCCTTGGCAATTTTCAAGAATATAACAATATAGTGTTAACTCTATCTTTGCTATCCAAAATTAAGTGGGAAATATCCAAAAGTCAAAATGAAAGTTCAGCTGTTAGAAAATGATACTGATAAAATAAATATGCCAAGATGGAGAGTTTAATTTTCAAATGCTCTCTCCTCAAACTCTTAGATCCTACTATTTAAGGGTGAGAAAACATTTATCACATCAATAATTGATAAGCAGAACTTGCACTTGGGGAGAATAATCAGATTAAATATTAATTTTCTTTCCTTTTAGGGACTCCTCAAACTTTTATGTTGTGGTAGATTATTACAGTAGTGACCCAATAAGTCCTACTTCTCTCTAGCCAAGCTCTTGAATAGTTCTCTCCCATAATATTTTGAATTTAGTCATTTCATATGTTTTCATATTCATTAATGGAACAAAGCAGTGTTGTTTTAAAAGCACTTGTGCTTTTTTAAAAAGTTATAGATGAACACAATATCTTTATTTATTTTTTTTGTTTATTTTTATGTGGCACTGAGGATCAAATCCAGTGCCTCACATATGTGAGGTAAGCACTCTGCAAATGGGCCACAACTTTGAGGCTTTCTAAATTGTAGACCCACAGAATATGAGCAAATCAGTTTTTTATTGCTACATTTAGTCACTAACTCATGAGGTAGTTTATCCACGAAGTCAAGTAAGATCAGTATAAGTGAAACAACCCATGACATTGTCTTCTTGTCTTGAAATATATCATTGTGTTCTATATATTAATCCCCAGGTACCTTCAAAATGCATTTCAGGTATTATTTGAGTTAGGGATGTACATAAGAAGAGCTAGTTGAAGTAGGATGTACAGATACAAGATGGTTTCTTGGGCTCAATTTGAGAATAATATGGAAGCCCAGCAGTACTGGATGCAATAATTTGTGCTGAGTAGGTGATAAAATGTCTAAATCACCCGAAATTAACTAAGCTATAACACTTATGCTACTTCCCAGAAATTATGCCTTTTGTGGATATGGGCCCCAGATCGTAAGAAAGAGTTGAGCCTGTGGATAGACATCAAGTCATTCCAACTATGCAAAGTAACACAGGGAGATCACACAAGTTCAACAATGCTGAGAAGTGTCCTGTTTCTACTTTTTTATTTGCTCCATCTGAAATTATAGGAATATAAGACATGAAAACTTTGTTATCTCACTAGTCAATTATTTATAAATATTGTTTCAATAATAACAATTTTATTAAGGTAAGTTCTTTTTTTAATATTTATTTTTTAGCTGTAGTTGGACACAGCACCTTTATTTCATTTATTTATTTTTATGTGGTGCTGAGGATTGAACCCAGGGTCTTGCATGTGTGAGGCGAGCGCTCTACTGCTGAGCCACTAACCCTAAAAGTCATATAAGACATAAAAAGTGAAATGACAGCACATCTTTAATATGTCTGTTCTTTAAAAACTTCCAGCCAAAGAACAGATTTATATTGTCTTTCTTGGTATTTTTTATCTCATTAAGGTAAGAGCACACTGGAAACAGAAGATCAGACCCTAGTTGAAGTTCTAGCTCTTCAGTCTGTTAGCTTTTTGACCTTGAATGCAGCCTTTCTGTAAAACTGAATTATTACTACCATATGTATACTTTTGATATGATCAAAATCTGTATGCTAAAATTCTAACCCCCCAAGTGGTTGCATTAAGGGGTGGAGTTTATAGTAAATGTTCAGGTCAGAGCAAAGCCTCATAAAAATGATTAATGTCTTACAGTAAAAAGATATATCTATAAGCCAATAAGTGGGCCCTTGCCAGATAACAAATTTGCTGGTGCTTTGATCAGAACTTTTTAGCCTCCTGGACTGTAAGAAGTAAATTTCCGTTGATTTTAAGCTGCATAGTCTGCAGTATTTCGTTATATACCTCCCAAAGGAAGTAAGAGAACTTCTTAGTTTGACTTTGATAATAAAATGAGATAATGTAATTAACTGGTAAGCAGTGATAAAAGAAATGATCACTCAGTAAGTACTATTGATGGATATTCCTGACTCGATAGAAGAAAACATTAGCACCACTCACCCAGCATCTGTTGTGTTGCCGCAAAGGAGAGCATATCGTTCTCCTTCCAAGTAGTAAAAGTTTTCTGTTTCTGTAAGATAAGAAAGACATCATGTTCTATATCTGATCTTGAGTTAGTAGCTACTTGGACCTCCATAGAAGATGAGCACCACTTTACAGCTGAAAAGGAAGCAGCAAGTATCCTGATGTTTTTTACCTACCATCTGATGCACATGTCAAAAGGCATTTGAGGATGTGAAGTTTCACTGCCCTGGTAGTGAAAAGCTCGGTACAAAAAGGGGAAAATTCCTTTCAAAATTAGAGTTCAGGAAAAAACAATAAAATTGCCAGGTCTGACCAGAGTTCTGAAGGAAGAAAAATTTCCAAGATTATATTGTTTGAAAACTGAAGACCTTTCCCCCCAAGGTTTATTCCAGATGAGCTATGTGAGCAAGAAGTCCAGATTCCACCGTCCCTGGGTTTAATTTATGAGTTCTTCCTACCTTGAAGTTGATTCTACTACATTGGTCATACAGTGCCATCTACCAGTCATAATATCTCATAATTTCAACCACAATCCTTGCTAATATAAATCATGGTCCACAAAATGTATCCAGATATCTTAACATCTTCTGTTAATCAAAATGTATCAAATGTAAATTGTGTATTTGTAGATAGTAGATACCATGTTGCATGGTGTGAACATGCTTATTTAGGAGTTTTGGCTTTTAGTTTCTAGATTGAAATTACATGGACCAAGCCCATGGGATGAATGGATGGAAGGGTGGACAGACGTGTGTGTGTGTGTGTGTGTGTGTGTGTGTGTGTGTGTGTAAATTACCCTAATACAACTAATATGACTTTAATTTGTCACCTAAAATAATTTTAGAATAATTTTGAAGTTATGAATAGCTAAGTAACATTGATTAGGTTTTTTGGCTGGCAGTCAAAAAAGCAAATGAAATTTGACATTAGTAGCACTGAATGGTATAAAGTATTCTACATGTAAGAACTATGATATGGCTTATGAACTATGAACCCAGTGGCTTATGAGTGTTAGGGGAGAGCTCTACCACTGAGACACAACCCCAACCCCATAATAGTATTTTTTAACAAAGATAAAAAGAATCTGGGATCTGTTTTCTTAGCAGTGACCAGACAAGTAGCAAAATTGTTTATTTTCAGGTAATTAGCATATTTTTATTACAACATCAAAGAATGCAATGGGAATTTCAATTAAAATCTAAGATTTAAGCTTCATCTCTCCTTGTCTTCAATACTAGATTTAGGATGATGACATAGATATAAATATTCAAACAATTTCACAAACTCATATTCTAATAATTTTGTGTTACTTGCATCATAATCATATGAAAGTTGTTATGATTTGCTTTAGAACTTACTAAATTCAAAATATAAGTAAATTAATATAGCACAGGTACATGACATTTGTTAATATATTATTCATAATGGTTGAAAACTAGGTTTTTATTATCATAAACAATGTTATGAAGAACTTGATAATTTTAATATGAGAGAAAAATGCAGTAAAGAAGCATGACCTGGTGAAAATGGAACAGATTTTAAAGGCAGCTTGAGCTTGGACACAATCCTAGTTTTACTACCTTGTAGTTACAGTGCCCTAGAACATGGGCTTAATTTCTCTGCATTCTTATTTCATCTTTTTTTTTTTTTTTGCAACAGGGCAGTGGATATTGTATTATCTCAAAAATTATGATGAATATATGAGACTGGACATATGAATTACTTATGCATTGGAGCTAATCAATGTTGTCCTGCATTACTATTTTATGACTAAAAAATTTCCATTACTTAACAAAGTAGAACCAAAAGTATTTAATTTAAATGCGCAATAGTAATTGAAATCCAACATTGTAAGAATTCACAACATAGGAAAACTTTTTAATTTTAAGTCATCTCAAAATTTTTAATGATCAAATTTATATTTTAAAATATTATTGAAAAATGTAAATATTATGAGGCTCATACTTTAATCTGTTTCTGATAAAATTGAAAATTAGACTTATATTATTTTAAATAATAATATTTGAAAATTTAGGTTCCCCTGATTTAACTCACTGAAGATTGAAACTTTGCTATCTTGATAAAATCAAAAACAAAAGCAAAGCAGACTCAAATTAATCTTTCACATAGCTACAGCATTTAAATAATTTGCCCTGAAGGTGAGAGTTCAAACTATTCTGTTTTCATTTATGATGTAGATGGCAGGTGATTCTTACCTCGAATGTAATGTGGGTTTCCAGTTCGGTTATGCAGGGTCTCATTTTCATTTTCTTGGGGCCATCGCAGGCATTTATGCTTTAGGTTGCCCATGAAGAGTCCCATTCCAATTAGAGAAAATACACTCAGAAAAAACAGAGTTAAGATAATGGCACCAAAAAGTTTCTTCAAGCACTGGATCAGGGTCTCTACAAGGGACTTCAGTCCTGGAAATAGAAAGGTGTGTTTGGGTAAAAACAGAAATCTCTTTTTTATATATATTTTTTATTGATTAAAAAATAAATGACAGCAGAATGCATTACAATTCTTATTACACATATACAGCACAATTTTTCATATCTCTGCTTGTATATAAAATATACTGACTCCATTTCGTGTCTTCACAGATGTACTTTGGATAATGATGTGACAAATTTCTCCCAAATCAATTGAAATCTAATTAACTAATCTAGCAAAGTGAGTAAACATTAAAATTTGAAGTTTCTGTATTATTGCTAGTTTATAACACCTGATGAGATAATTCAGACACAATATTTAAGACTAGATTTTTTTGTTTGTTTCTCTTGACTAGACAACAAAACGGCTTTCTCTCCTTTGCTGCTTGTCATGCCAACTGTGATGATGAGTGAAAAGCAAAGATGTAAAGTTATAAATCAAAATGCACTGAAGATATTAAAACAAGAAATAGTTTGAAATAGCATCATTCTGCACTATTTTTTTTAGTTTTAAAAGAATTCAATTTTGGAGCTAATGAAATAAAACTCGTGACAATAATTTCCATGATTAGAAATGAGAGTTAGTAATGAGGTTAAATCTGTATAAGAAGTTTCCTAAGTGAGAAGTCAAACTTAAAGCTGGATTTATTTAAGGACATATATTTATTTTTTTAATTATTAAGTAACACACTAAATTCTGAAAACATAGAAAACAAGAAGAGAAAAGCAAAAAATAATGTAATTAGTCCTCTTAAAGGAAACTGCTATTAACATTTTGGTGTGTAACTTTATTCCTCCCTTCCTTCTCCTTGCCTTTCTTCCTTTTTTCTTTCCTCAGCTGCTTTACCACCTGCTTCCACTGCTCTCTTCTTGTCTGTCTATATGAGAACACTTACAGATGCTCAGCTCAACAATGCATGAGAGAATATAGTACTCTGTGATAATTAGCAAGTTATCAACATTTCTACCCCTTAAATTTATTATCTTTAAAATGAGAACACTATTTCATTTATTGTGAGAACTGAAAATCTTTTTCTTTTTGCTTTTTCTTTCTTTCTTTCTTTTTTTTTTTTTTTTTTTTTTTTTGAGACAGTCTCTTGCTATGTTGCCCAGGCTGGTCTTGAACTCCTGGACCTTAGTGATTCCCCTGCTTCAGCCTTCCAAGTAGCTGGGACTAGAGACGTGTGCCACTACACTTGACAACTGTTTGGTTTTTATATATCTGTATTTCCCTTTCGATTTACTGTGATTCCTGTTTTGAATAAGGGCTAATTTATTTCTCTAGTATTTTAGATAAAATATATCTGTTTTAGAAATTCTGTCAAATTTCAGTTGTAGTTTGGGGCCAACATGTGAATCTCTACATAGAAAAAAATAATTCAGAGCTGGGAGGATTGTAATACAGTGGTGAAGTGCTTGCCTGGGAAACCTCAGGTTCTGGGTTCTACCTTTAGCACTGGGGGAAAAAAAAAATGGTATCTGCTCCAATTCTTCTACACAAGAAAAGAAAATGACCGATTTTCCCCATTTCTCTATTCCCATCTCTGAATTTTTTTTTAAAATATAATTAGACCTAATTATTACATTATTATATATTTTCTTTATACATAGCTTTATATGTAATCTGTCATGATGTATTGGACAGGCAACATTAGAATCTTTATAAGAGTTTAAGAGGAAAGTTAAATTCATGCAAATAGGGTATTGAGAAGGCATGGCAGGAACTTAAAGGAGAAGCAGCTTAAAGGGGAAGCAGCTCTTTAACTACAACAGGGTGTTTCCCATTCACAAATGTGGGTGGATCCATGCTGAATATTCATCTGAGTTAATTTAGATTTCAATGAAAATTGTCAAGTTTTTTTAAATGCTGGTATCTATTTGAAAGTTTTCTAAAACACAAATTGTCATTAACACTGTGATTAAATTTAGAATATCTTATTCATTTTCATATATTTCCAGCAGTTATTCAGAACGCTTGTAAAAATTCAGAACACTTGCATGAATGTGAATATTTTTCTATTGACTTCACATGTAATAACAGACAGGTAGAGAATCTGGGTATCACCACCTTCTAGCCACAGTCTGCCCACTCTGAAACTGTAATCTGTTTCTCTACTTAATTGTTTGTAGGAGTCTTACAATACAATTATTCTTCAATGCTTTATTAAATTTCATAGTATAAGTGTATCCTCTATTTTTGTCTAGTATCAGATGAACTATTTCTATGTTTAATATTTTCCTCCAGTTAAAAAATTAAAAATCTATTGTTCTCATATGTTTTTAAACAATTTTCTTTTTTTATTTATTTTTTTATTGGTTGTTCAAAACATTATAAAGCTCTTGACATATCATATTTCATACATTAGATTCAAGATGGTTATGAACTCCCAATTTTACCCCAAATACAGATTGCAGAATCACATAGGTTACACATCCACATTTTTACATAATGCCCTATTAGTGATTGTTGTATTCTGCTTACAATTTTCTTTTTATATTTATCCCTGGCCTCTTTTCAAGGATCACCAATTATCCATAAATAATAATCTACCTCATTTTCAGCTAATACACAACTTCTCTAGTGTTTCTTCACCTGGTGGTTTTGTTGATGCACTGGTAATGCTACATTTTACTCTCATCACTGAGTATTCACCAAAAGCATTACATTTTTATCATTTTTTTGTTTTTCAAGCTATTTGCATTTGTGTGTTTTACTATCTTATTTTTATCTTCTGCTTGAAAAAGTCCAGGTTTTCTTCTATTATGAATACAAAATGGATAATTTCTTTTGTTCCTACCCTCATGAACATTAAAATACTTCTTTCTATATATTGCAAAATATTTTTATGCAGTCCATATTGCAGGTATATGCCTTGTGTATTCTTCTTTAAAAAAATACAGCAAGAGCTCCCTACCAACCTGTGTGCCCAACTCAGGTGTCTGTGTTCTTGTTTTACCTTAAAATCAACTGATTTTTTTTTATAATCCTTAACTCTGACATATAGATGATGACAAAAGTGATGTGATTTTATGTTCTGGTCATTTCTAGGGAACAGAAGGAGAGCCTGAGCTGTGGGTATTCCTACATGGGTGACTCATTCATAGACCATTTTTGCTAAGCAACTTTATTGAGATGTAAGGCAGAAAACCTAGAATTCATCTGTTTCATGTGTACAATTCAGTGTTTTAGAATATTCAAAGGTTACAAATATGCTATGATCTCCATACTGTCTTTCTGTTTTTGCTCATCCTGGACTCCAAAGTATTTATTCATTCAGAACAACAAATAAGAAGATGTTGGTGCACTTAACTTGCCAGGACATGGTCAGAATGGAAGCCGTAAATTAGTCCTCTGTAGCTCCCATCAATATGATCATTTTACAAGGAGTTCCAACCTCCCTGTACTTTGCAGCACATGAATTGTATCCTATCCAAGCACTTACAGCAAAGAGGAATTTATCTAATTTAATTTTGTTAATTCAACTGGTATCTTGATACAATAAAGAAAAGGAGGCATACTAGACATCTGTCTAGACTACCCTCTCAGAAGTCTAAGGATAATTTTATAAGTGCACATTTAATATGTAAAAATAAGAAATTAAAACAAAATAGAGCTGATTAATTTATATTTTATTATCCTAAGTATTGATTCTATATCACATAAATAACAGTCAAATGTATTTTTTTTCCTTGCCTTTCCTGGAGTGACAAATAAATTAAAAGATAGATGAATCACTGATTTCTAGGTGGAACATGACTCAATTTAACATTTTCTCTGAGCAGCAGTTAGAAAATTCAAACAAATACATGGACATGTATAAAATACAATGAGTAAGAACAACCCAATTCCACTTCTTACCTTGGTTTAAAGGAATAATTTTCAAAATTCTCAAAGTTCTTACAGTTTTAAGATTTAGAACGAAGTTTAGAGGTGAATATCTTGTTATAATCCTGTGGAAAAAAACTAGAGTTATTTAGGAGTCATATTGAATCTGTACGATTTATCATTGGCTTTTTGTGCTCTTTGAAATCTACTTAAAAATTATACATCCAAGCACTACCCTCACTTAGATTATTCCATTTTGCAAACTTTTTTTATTATTACTTGGAAGACAAAAATTACTATAAAGAAATGTAGCCAGGTAATATTAATTTACAAACTTAAATTACTGGAGTTCAGTCCCCAAAAGTCAGAGGTTAAATGTTTTCTTGGATCTGTGGAAGCTAATCCAAAATTAGCAGGTGGGGTGGGAGTTAAAAAAAAATAGAAGACCAATGGAGTAGACAAAGGGTTAGATTAAGGAGGAGAGAAGAGGAACAGACTAAAAAAAAAAATTAAAAAAATTTAAAAAAACGAAACTTAAATAAATAGAAAGATCAGTAGAAGGAAAGGAATAGTAAGAGAAAGGAAGGGAGAGAATGGGAAGTCCCAGGGACTGAATTAGAGTAATTATATTCCATTGTTTTATAATTATGCCAAGATGAATTCTAATGTTGTATGTAACTAAAAAGAACCAATAAAAATAGCATAATAAAAAATTACTGGAGTTTATAACAGTTTCACACTGAATAATTTAATGTCGAATATTCTATCTCATGTTCATAAAATTTTGTTATCTATTACTGAAAAGAGTTAAAATAAAAACAACAGCTGTTTTTTGAACAAATGAGGCCCATCTTCAATATTTAAACTTCTGACAAGTGAGGTGACGGCAGGAATGAGGATGAGGATACTGGGGACAGAGGTAGGCTGATGCGGGTTGTGACGGTAGTGAATGATGGTGACTGGAGAAGGCAGAATATATGTTGGTTAAGAGCCACAGCTTCTGGAGCCAGACTGTGTGTGGCAATGTAGGATCTACCATTTATTAGCTATGTGGCAGGCTAATACTTAATACTGCTGCAGTTTCCTTAATGGTAAAGTAGGGATATGATTTCTTGATGCGGAGTCTTTTTGTGGGGAAAAAGATGGGATAATATATGGAAAGTACACAGATCAGCACTTTGCACATGTAAGAGCTCTCTTGTTGTTAGCTAAGTTAGCTTAGTATTAGCTGGCAGCAACAGGAACAACAAAAATAATGGTAGTGGCAATAGAAGTAGTAAAGATAATAATTACAAATGATATTAACTATTTTTAATTGCTTACAATATGGCAAGAACTGCTTATATTTTTTTGTGGGGGGGGAGGGTGTATTGGGAATTAAACACAGAGCTTAATCACTAAGCCACATACCCAGCACTTTTTATGTTTTCTGTTGAGATAGCTTCTCACTAAGTTGCAGAGGTTGGCCTTGAACCTACAATCCTACTGCCTCAGTCTCTTGAGTTGCTAGGATTACAGGCATGCACTACCACACCTGGTCTTTGGTTTATACTCTTTATAAAAGTTTTTTTTTAATCTATTATTTTTGCTTGCTTACAATATGGCAGGCACTGCTTAAACTCTTTATAAAGGTAATTTTTTAATTGACCAAAAACTAAAATTAGAATATCATTTTAAATTATTTTATTTTTATTTATTTATTTATTTATTTTTTTAAAGACAGAGAGGGAGAGAGAGAGAGAATTTCAATATTTATTTATTTATTTTTTTAGTTCTCAGCGGACACAACATCTTTGTTTGTATGTGGTGCTGAGGATCTAACCCGGGCCGCACGCATGCCAGGTGAGCGCGCTACCACTTGAGCCACATCCCCAGCCCTTAAATTATTTTAAAAGAAACTTGAAGGCAATAATATCATCTATATATCTACTGAAAAAATACTAAATAGAAGCATTGAAAAAAATACAAGAAACAATTAGAATTATATATAACACTACAGAAAAATGTGTGTGTGTGTGTGTGTGTGTGTGTGTGTGTGTGTATTTAAAATATCTTATTCTGATATTTAGGATATTTACTGGTCCAAGCAATGTAGCGGAATGAAATGTTGACAAAGGACTGAGAATCAAATATGCTAGGATCGCCTGAGTCTTCAGGGAATTCTCTACTCAGTGAAAAAAAAAAATCAGTTAAAATGTACAAATTCAATCTTTATCATTTTTGCTCAAGATAGAAAACATCTCATTTCTTTCATTCTCTTTGCATGTTCTGAAGACTCACTCAGAAATAGTGCCCAAGAGACTCACTACAACTATGACTAATGAAATATTCTTTATTTGCTGAAGTTTTGGAAGCAGAAGTTTTTGTAGAACTCAATTTTTAAGTGAAAAGCACTTGTTTATCAAAAGACTCAGGTATTTGCAACTTGAAGAAATACTCACTCAAATAAGGTTACACCGAAATCAAGCCAGTTCCATGGATCTCCAAGGAAAGAAAAAGATCCTGCCCAGAAGCCTCTTGCAATGATTTTGACAAGTATTTCAAATGTGTAAATTCCAAGTAAAGTATTCCTGTAGAGAATTTTTCACATAAATTTTAAAAGTGAGAATAACATACTGTATGTATGTAACTGCATCTGTAAGTGACTATCTGGTATTTGAAAATAAGTCATCAGAAAGGTAAAATCATGTCTGGTAGGCAGGCCAAAACAACCAATAAGACAACAAACAAAACAGCAAGTGCCCTTGAACTTGAGTATCATTTTAGATAGGTCTCCTAGGATGGTTACCTCTTGTGGCATTAGCCATGAATTTGGCTACCAATTTCTTTTAGCTATTTCTATCTCAGAGATGATAGGCTTTTCATCTATGTAAATAATAAAAATATCAAATTTACTCAACATTAGGATTGCACAATAGTTAACAATAATTAAGGAAATATGTAAGATTTACCTTTATTTTATACATATATAAACACAAAAATATCTTTGGTGAACCAGTATTAAGAGTTACCTGCCAAAGTCAACCAGCTCTAGGAACTGATACAGCTCAGGGGCATAACTTCAAGAAAGTCTCTACCTAGAAATTTCAAAGGGTCTTTCCATCATTGTGGTCTAATGTAAGTCATGCGGCAGAGGAAAGGGGAACAGAACAATAACAATTGCTTTCTTTTTCTTATTTTTTAATGCTGGATATTGAACCCTGATATGCCAGGAAAGTGCTCTACCACTGAGCTACATCCCCAGCCCTAACAATTTCTTAATAAATGAAAAGGATAAAAAAAATTATTTGAGTTAGAAACAAACCAGGTGTTGGGTTACAAGAGTAAAGACCCAAGGCACTAAAATATATTAATCATTAATATTAAGTTTGAAATTATATCCTCCATAAGGATTATAACAAAAACATTAAACTAAAGTCTCAAACATTTATATTATGTTAATCTATTGAGAAATAGAGGTATTTAAAATATAACTAAGAATAATGAAAGGGTAGAAAAACACTAAAATTAATGAGTTGATAAATATGATAATTTTTATTTGGAGAATTCACTCATTCTGTTGCAGGTATAAATACATTATGTTAGGGTCTGTAAACAAGTCAAGATGGTGCCTGGCATTTTGCCAGAGGGAGTGGTTTGTGAAGTAAGGCCAGCGAGCCATTAAGTGTGGAGATTCCTTATTGGTTGACTTCTGTATCTAGTTTATGTTAACTAACATAAGCTGTGTGGAATGGATATATACCCCTCCTGTTCTACAATAAACGGCTCCCACCCCTGCTGTATCAACGTACACAAGTTGTTCCTCACCGCCCCCCCCCCCCCCCCCCCGGTTATTTTGCCCAGCCAGCCGGGCTGCAGCAACATTGTATACCTTAAATATTTTATTATATATAAAGTATAAGTACTATATCATGTAATGTTATAGTATATAATATATTGTGTAACTTAATGTTATGACATCAAAATTACAAAATGTTAAAAATGAAAATATAGTCATATGTGACATTATGTATAATAAAATTATAAACTTACTCAATTGCTGTTATCCATATTGACCAATTAGTCATAGTCATAAATATGCAATCAATGAGGACGCTAATTAAAATTAACAGTCGGAAAAAGGTGAGCTACAGTCAAGGAATAGTGGATAATAAATGATATTAGAAAAAATATTTCTATAATCAAAATTTATAAAAACACATAATAAAATATTTTTTAAATGTTGAAAACATTATTGAAAATCAATGGACATTAATATTTGTTAATTTCTACTATTATGGGTATTTAGAAAATATATTTTATATGTATTTTCAAACATGGAATAACTAGTGGAGCATTATTCACATTTCATTATCACCTAATGTGAGATATCAATTTGAAAGAGAAAAGTTTGGCAGCAACAGTTAAATACAGAATAGTTGAATTTAGTATTAGCACAGTTTAAAACACAGTCTACAAGCCAGTAGCAAAGGATATGGATGCACCAAAACCTTGATAGTTGTTCCTCTGATGGGACTGAAAGGAGACAATGTGCACAAGATGGAAGCAGCATTGAACCTAAAGATTGTTCTCTTTTTATTTAACACCATGAAAGTCTATAAGAAGAAAAAACAAATGAAGTGAAATAAGAATGTAGAACTGGAATTTCATTAATTATGTAACATTGCCAACTATCATTACCATCTAGGATTTTAACAGCTATATATCTTTTTGATATCCTTTTACAGACTAAGTCAAATGAAAAGATTTTTACAGTTTTCATTCATATTTACTTTTATGTGCTCATCTACCAATTTCATTTTATTTTGTCCTGCCACTGCTATAGTCAAGAAAGTTGCCTTAGACCACACCACCAGGTCTCCACAGCACCAGCATAACAGGAAGACTATTGTATCCTGATGGCTCATGAAGACACTTAAAAGTACCAGAAGTGTCACATCTCAGAATGTAAGGAAAGTATAAAAGTTAATTTTATTAAAGAACAAATCAAATGTTGGTTTCAATAGTAAAGATGATTTAGTGTATGAAAATACTATATTAATCATTAACAATTATCTGTGAAATAAAATCTGATTTCTTTGATATCACTACATAAACGTATCTAATCCAAAATTTTATATTATGGAAACTTAAGATGTTGGGACATTAAAGCATTAAAATCCTAACAAATGTGATGAATGATCAGAAGTGTCCTAAAATTGAAACTGAATTTCATATCTCTATGAGTGTGTGTTCTTGTATGTATTTATATATGTGTATATATACATGTATATGTATGTATGGGAGCATATGTATGTGTTTTTTGTATATATTCATTGAAATTATGAAGAAACATATATATATTATATATATATATATATATAATATATATGTATATCCATTCGAAATAGTGTTCATTATGTGTTGTCCATAAATGCATTCAAATAGTAAATATTTTATATTAAATATAATCTATTCTATATTCAACTAGTCTACTATAAATTATATATGAATATAGCGGTAACTACTTATTGGTGTTGTATTTGTGGATATGTAGAAAAATAAATCACTTAATACCAACATATACTCATTGGTGTTTTATGAATATGTAGTCCCAATAAAAATCAAGCTGTGATATAATTCTTAGTTAAATGCATTTTCAACGTAAAACCCATGAATGTTTGTCTGTTATTGTATTTTTCCCCTTTTGATTTTTCAATGTAAAGAGAAAAAATCTAAAAAGAAATAAAGAAAATAAATCTGATTACTTAAAATGTTCTTTCTATGTTGTTTTCCAAAACAATTTCAAACTTCACACAAGATGTAATATATGTGTAACCAGTTAATTTGTGTCATTGCAAAGGGATGAATACTTACAGATAAAATGGTTTCTCAATTTTTAAGGGCTCAAATTTGTATTAATTTTATAATCATTTGTTTCTATGTTTTATCTTTAACAGAATAAACGGAATACAACTCAAGTGTTTAAATAACACAGTGTCACTGATAAATCACAGCACTTTTTACATGAAACTATTCTTGTGATTTTGCCCCATGTTTTTCATGGCAACTAGACCATGAGTAATTCTGGGCTTTGCACTAATTTTCAATAGCCTTATCTTTGTCTTCAATATCAAGTATGCCTTTGCCTACCACATCATATACACGACAAAATACTCTTTTCTCTGCTACATCACAGCTATTAATACTGTGCCATAGAAATCTTATCGCTTAGGCATACCAACAACTAAATGCTGAAATAATGGAGATGAAGACTTGCACTGTAAAGAACACTCAAGATTATGAAGCTGACACATTTTTATTTTCTAATCATGAAAGGTATTCCAGAGTTATATTAATATAAAACAAACAAACAAAAACGCACTTTGTCTCCTCTCCAGAGACTTCAATTCAAATTTATTTCACTAATTTTATAATACCTTTGAAAATACTACAAGAATATCAAATCACATTTGTCCACCATGGAGCTCATCTTCATCCCTCCAAACTTAATCTACTTTTTATTTACTTCATTTTTGTCAATGGCTCCAACCATTCTTCCAAGTTGAAAATCCTGGCATTGTTTGTCAGTCAGATTCTATTTCTTGTCAGGTTTGTTCTCTCCCTCTTCTCTAAGACCCTACTATACTCTGGACCTCAAATCCAGCAGTTTGGATTATTCTCCCTTATATTTCAATTTTTTGACTTTATGCAATAATGATTTAGAAATCTACCAGACTGACTTTACTTAATCACTTTATTCATATCTGTCCTTTGATTACCACATTAAATCCCTGTTGATATCTTCATGATCTCATCTTATTTCCCACAACTTGCAACATAACCATGTTCCCAGTCACATGATCAGCCTTTCTTTTCCACATTCCAGAACAATCTCTGCTCTTGCCTGTTTCTAAAAGGCTCTCCCTTTGTGTTATTAAAATCAGAAGTGTTCTGCAAGCTTTAATTCAAATTTTACTTCCTCATTGAGGACTTTCAGCTTCATCATTCCACACAGATCTATCTTTTCTAAGCACAATTATTTTCATGTTTAGCATTTTGTGCTTGTTCTAGGATATATTAATAGGTGCCTCAAGTCTTTCTGGAGATCAGGTATGAAAATATGAATGAATAAATGAGAAAAAGTGATTTTAAAAACTCATACAGATTTGACTCACTTTCCTATCTCCTGAGGAAGCTCACCAAGTTGGCCATTTTAAATAGTTGTGTTTATTCTAAATATCTCACAATTATTTTAAAATTGATAACCATAAATAGCTAATCAACTTTGCTGTCATAAAACAAATTGCTTCCATGAAGGCACATAGTATATACATTAAGAAGTTAACAATACAAACTACCCAACCAATATAGAGCAGTTCTGATAAAATCTCAAATGTCTGCATTCCCCAAATAATATATCTTAGGTAGTTCTGTATAATATAAAATTATCTCTTTATCACTTCTTCATTCACTCACTCTATTTTTGTCCTATGTCAATTACATCTTTTGCATTGTCTGGAAATAAAATAATAAAAATGTAATCACAATAATTTCAATTAATACTCACATTTTTTTTCACATAGTAATATGAGTCCACATCTTCCAAGGGCTCTGACACCATTCCTCGAGAAAGGTCTCCATAAATGAATGGAAGCTTTTTGCCAACTTCCAAGGTAGGATCCGGCTTTAAATCATCTTCTTCATGTTCCTCGTTGTGTTTTTTAGCAATATGCTGTTTTATAAGTTTAAGAGATTCTTCTGTGAAAGGGGCAAGGCCCTTTGATTCCAGAGAATCCAACATTTCCAATTGTGCCTGTAAGAAATTTCCTTTCTTCAGTTCCACATAAAAATTGGGTTTATTAAGAAAATCTAATTTACAAAACCTAGAATATTGTTAGAATGGAGAAGAGCAAAAGAAAATACATAAATTATGGAGTACATTGCTGAATTCGATAGAAATGTAAATTGTTGGACTTAATATTAGACTTAATTTATAATTTCACAAGTGACTCAGTTGGCTTTATTTACTCATTACTTGAACATTTTTTTTTTGTATATGATAAGTGCATTTGTGTTGAGATTCTAATAATTCCATGAGGCAAAGGCAGAGTAATGCTGTAATGGAGTTTGTTACACAGGAATATGTGTCTCCCTCTCTCTCTATCCATCTATCATGAATCTTTCACGTTGGTCAATCGACAGCATTAATTATTACAATCTTCCCACTATGTCTTTGGTATCCAGTGGAGGACTACTGGCTCCTGTCGCATTATCAGGAGGTTGTCAACTGCTCCTGCTTGATTTATATGGTGAGTCCCAAATGAACATTGGCCCTAGGAGTGGGTGGTACATAATATGGACCTGGTTAATAATTGATTGAAATCTCTTTGAATCATTGGTCAAAACCAGAATGAAGACCAAAGACTAATGCATGAACATTCTTTATATTATTGAAATCTGGATTTCAACTTCTGCATGATAATAAAAGTATTATAAGGTTACTAGAGATGATTTTTTCCCCTGGCCAAATTCAATTATTTCACATCAACTGTACATAATAATTGAATTATTTTTCTTCCCTAAACTTAATCTTCTTTGTTTCTGGGCCTTATTCTTTTGCATTTCTTTTTATTTTTTCGAATCATTTCCCTTTTATGTCTTATTATTTCCCTTAATTTTTGTATGGGTCAAATGTTAACAAACTTTTAACTCTGATATCTTTAAAGTTGTGCCTTTCTCCTCTATTATATCCATTTTTTTAAATGAAAACACAAAGAGGGTTAATTACTCTTATGATATGGATATTTATCAAGTACATTTTCCCAAGCACATTCTTTCCCCAGATGGCTATGGGGTGGTAATTTCACCAAAGGCACCAACTAAACAGGTAAATGAAAAGTCATTGTGTTTCCCCATGACTACAGTTAACTCTTTCACCTCTCAGGCATTGTAAAACAAACACACACACACACACACACACACACACACACATTCAACGCTTTGAAAATCAACATTTTTTACTTCTGTAATCGACCTTGCTAAACAAAATAATTTTCTTACAATAATTTCCATTGTGTATCTTGAATAATATTGATTTATAAATCCACCTGAATATAGTCTCTTTGTAACACTATCTGTGAAGCTTCTAGTAATCTGCATGTGTCAACTCTTTGCAGCCTTTGTCTACTTCAACTCAGGCTACTTGACAGCATGTTCATTAAATAGAATTTCATGCACTATTTCATCATTTATGAACCTTGTTTTTCACATATATAAATATACTATTTTGCTGACTCGTTCTATTTCAATTCTTGTCAAAATTTTCTCTTCAATTGATCTTACTTAATGCCAACTGACAGGTTTCCTTTATTTATTTGCCTATTTTTTCCTGTAATTTTATTATTGCAATAAAGAATAAGGAATTTTGTACTTGATGTTGTGTCATTTTATATCGTATGCCATGTCTTTCACAGTGCTGGCACTAGCTGAATTTCTTTTATGAGATTTTCTACAACTGAAATTACATTCATACTGGGGCCGTAGCTCACTGTCAGAGTGCTTGCCTAGCTAGCATGCATGAGGCACTGGGTTCCATCCTCAGCACCATCTAAAAATAAAACAAATAAAATAAAGGCATTCTATCCATCTACAAATACAAAAAAACTTTAAAAAAAGAAATTACATTCACAAGAACATGTGTCCACTTCAGAATTTTCCCAGTTGTGAAAAATTGAATTAATACTTTAATATTTTGTTTGTCTATTAATCAGAAGAAAAAGGTGAGTTAATATTAATGGAATAACATTTATTATAAAAATTATACATCCACTACCAACAAAGGTAAATGATGGATATAAACAATTTTAAATAAAAAAGGCAACCTCATAAATACCCAAGGGGTGAACACATAGTATATTTCTGTGGCATAAATGTATGATGGAAAATATATTGGGTTGACTACCTATATCTTTCATGGGATCATAAATTTTTTGGGTTTTGCATTGCTTTTCATGTTGCGTCATTCTACTGGAACAAGCCTTCCTTCATGTACTTCTAAGAATATACCCACCAAAAACATACACAGTCACAACTTTGATTGTTCAGTTTAAGTTCCCATGTGTACTAATAACCTATGTGTCAAAAATAAATAAGTAAAAGGTTATTCTAATGAACCTACCACAGCCTATGAATCCATTTCCTATTAAAATAATCACCTGTGACCAGAAAGAGGGACAACTTCACATCGGAAATGGTTGCATTATTCAAAAGTCCTCAAGATATGTTCCAGGTATTGGATGTGGAACAAGTTTAAATAGGGGATTATGGACTAGAAAGATCAGCATATATCTACTTGGAGCTCCTTTCCCAGACTAATGGTATAAAAATTCACTCTTGCTCACCTCAAAATTTGCTTATTTTCCAAATGTCTTTGTTCAATATCATGCACAAAACTGAAAATTATTGAAAGTTTGCTAAGAATTATTATCATACATAACATGAAGATACATTTAAATATGCTCAATCTAACACTGTTGAGACTTCTTACTACTGCTTCAATCTCATTGTTCATTGCTCATCTATTTAGGTCTTTTATATCCTCTCAGTACACTTTTAGTAGTTCACTTTTAGTCCAGAAATTTGTTCATTTCTTCTAGATTTTCCACTTTATTGTTATATAATTTTTAAAAATAATCCCTAATGATTTTATGAATGCCAATGGTATATGCTGCAATGTTCCCTTTTTCATCTCCTATTATATATAGGTTTTTTTCTCTTCTTTGGTAAATTTAGTTAAGGGCTTGTTAATTTTACTTTTCTTTTCAAAAATCAACTCTGTTTCATTTATTATTTGTATTATGATATTTTAAATTTTTTTAGTTGTGCATAAATAAATAAACTAAAGGTATTGTGTTATTTACTTATGTGGTGCTGAGGATTGAACCCAGTGCCTCACACATGCAAGGCAAGCACTCTACTGCTGAGCCACAACGCAGCCCTTATTTGCATCATTTTTAAAATATTCTATTCCATTTATTTATGTCCTGATCTTTAGTATTTCTTTCCTTCTGCTGATTTTGAGTTTAGTTTGTTCTTGTAGTTCTAAGACCTTAAAATGCATCATTAGGTTATTTATTTGAGATTTCTCTATTTTATTAATGTAGGCACTCATAGCTATAAACTTCCTTTACGTACTGCTTTTACTATTCTATGGATTCTGGTATGTCGTGTTTCCGTTTTGATTAATTCCAGGAATTTAAAAGATTTCCCCTGAATTCTCCAATAACTCCCTCCTTGATCATTGAAAAGTATGTTATTCAATATCCAATTATTTGCATTATTTCTGTAATTTCTCTTGCAATAACATTTTTAGTTTCATTTCATAATGATCTGACAAGATTCAGGAAATTAAAAAAAATTGAATTTGTTAATACTTGCTTTATATCATAAAATGTGACCTATTTTGGAAAAGAAGTTCTGTATGATTAGGAAAATAATATATATTCTGTAGTTGTTGAGTGGAATATTCTGTAGTTGTACGTTAGGTACATTTGCTATGCAGTGTAATTTAAAAGTGCAATCTCTTTGCTTATTTTTGTCTAGATGATCAATCTATTGGTGAGAGTTGAGTATTGGAGTCAACTACTATGATTATATGGAGTCTTGCCTCTCCCTCTTTGTCCAGTAGTGTTTGTTTTATAAAATTGGGTTCTCCAACATTTAGTGGTATAATTGTCACATTTCTTTGATGAATTCCTTTCTTTATCCACATGGCTGTGATACTTGTTTCTTCTGATTTTGGCTTAAAGCCTGTTGTGTCAGGTATGATTATAGTACTCCTTTTTGCTTTTGGATTCCATTTCTTGGAATACCACTTTTCCTCTTCTCACCTCTGTGTATGTGTTTGCTGGTGAGGTGAGTTTCTTGCATGCAGCATATTCTTAAGTCATGTTTTAAAATCTATCCCCAAGTTTGCATTTTTTAATTAGATTAAAAACCAGGGGCTGGGATTGTGACTCAGTGGTAAAGTGCTCACCTAGCATGTGTGAGGCCCTGGGTTCGATCCTCAGAACCACACAAACATAAATAAATAAAATAAAGATACTGTGTCCAACTACAACTAAAAAATATTTTTAAAAAACAATTAAAATATTTTAAAATTAGATTAATTAGATTAAGACCATTTGGATTCAGTGTTATTGTTGAAAAGCCTATACTTGTTTCTGTCATTTAGTTATCTTATTTTCTGGTAGTTTTGAATATTCTGGGTTTTTTTCTTTCTCTCTTATTCATTTTGGAAGTTTGATGGCTTGTTTTTTTTTTTTTTAATAATAATGTTTGATACTTCTCTAATTTTCACTTGCTTATCTATCATTCTAGATAAGATTTGTTCTTTCCCATGTTCTCATGATGGTATTTATCCTTCCTACTATTCTGGGTATGGTATTCTCTTTTAAGTATCTACTGTAATGCTAATTTAGTGGTAATGATGTCCTCAGTTTTTGATTCTCAGGGAAGGTCTTCATTCACCTTCAGTTCTGAAACATGAACTTTGCTGGGTCTAGCAATCCAGGTTGGTAGTTAATCTCTTTCAGTACTTGAAATACATGATTTAAACACTCTCCTGGGTTGTAAGGATTCTGCTGAGAAGTCTATTATAATGATAGATTTGCCTTTTTCCCAATTTATTTAGCTATAAAAATAGAGAGCCCAGGGGTACCCCACCAATGACCTATATATTCCCATTTTTTTACATATTTTTATTTTTAGACAGGGTCTCCCTTAAGTTGCTCAGGCTGGCCTTGAACTTCTAATCCTCCTGCTCAGTCCTCACATAGTTGGGATTACAGGTGTGTGCCACTATGGACAGAGATTTTGCCTTTCAATGTGACTCAGCACTTCACATTTATAGATTTTTTTTTATTTTTCTGTTTTGAACCCTGGACCTCACACATGTTAAGAAAGTGCTCTATCACTGAGCTATACACCCCCAGCCCACTTATCTCTTGCATTTTTCAATATCCTTTCTTTGTTCTGTACTGCTGGCAATTTAAGTATAATATATTGATGTAGAGAAGTTCTCTTATGGTCATGTTTATGTGGGGTTCTAAATGCCTCCTGCACCTGCATGTCTGTCTTTCTCAAGATTTGGGAAATTTTCTAATATGGTTTCATCAATGAGTTTTCTGTGTCTTCAACCTGTGTTCAACCTGTCTTCAACTCTTCTCTCTTGTCTATTCTTATCATGTGCATGTCTGGTATTTTAATGGTGTCCCAGAAATCTTACATATTCTTTTTATTCTTTCTTATTTGTATTTATGAATGTATGTGATAATTCCCAACCTTGTCTTCAAGGTCTGATATTTTTTTCTTCCACTGATCCATTCTATTTGTGAGGCTTTCAATGAAGTTTTTAATTTGACTTGTTGAGCTTTTCATTTCTAAGATTGATGCTTCGTTTTTTTTTTTTAAATCTCTCTCTCTTTATTGAATTCCTCTTTGAATCCCAGATTGTCATCCTTAATTCATTCAGCTATTTAATGTATTCTCTTGGAAGTCGTTGAACTTTAAAAAAATTGTTCATTTGAATTTTTTGCCATTTCATTAACTTTGGTGTCTTTAGAATCAGTTACTAGAGAACCTTGAACTTTACAGGTGCCATGTTGCCTTGTGTTTTCATATTTCTTGTGTTTCTGTGTTGAGATTTGCTGAATTATTGAGATGGATGTCTCTTCCATTTTTATATGAGAGCTTTCTTTGCAAGCAGCCTTCTTTCAATGATTTGCCCTGGAATATCAATTTGCTGTGTAGTGCTGACTTTAATTCCAATTGGACTTCATAGCATGGTTGCCCTGTTGTTTCTTTGGCTTTTATTAGTGAATTCTGTTGCAGTGCATAACTACATTGGAGCCTGAGGGACTCACTTTCTCTGTAGGTCTTGCATTAAGTGGAGTCCTTCTGGTAGTTCAGGTAGATGTGGTATGCTCAGAAAAATATGTGGGTACACCTGTGTAGTTACTCCTTCAGTCTTGTCAGCAATGTGTGCGGTCAGACAGGTTGTGGGAGCAACCTATGCTGAGGGCCCTCCTTGATGTGGCATCCACAACCATTGTGTTCTTTTTCTCTGCTGTGACTGAAGTCAGTGAATGTCTAGGAGTAGGATTTCATGACCCAGCCATGCCTCAGGAACAGACTATTATTAGCATATGGAATAATTTCTCTAAGCTGGGCCGGGCACGTAGCTCAGCAGTAGAGCACCCACTTAATGTGCTCAAGGTGCTGGGTTGGATACCCAAGACTGCATAGAAGAAGAAAACAAACAATAATAAAAACAAAACAAAACAAAAAAAAGAGAAAGGAATAAAGTAAAATCCCAATAAAAACAACCACAACACAACAACAACAACAAAAAAAATAAATAAATAAAAAGAAGGGGAAATAATATAGAATAAACTAAAAAGTCAAAAAATAATAAAAATAAAATTAATTTAAAAAGAGAGCAACCAAGGAAAAAAGAAAACAATTAAGGAGACTAAGGAGTAGAAAAACTACATATGTATGTAAGTATGTGTAAATATCTAATTCATATACAAATGTATATAAAAGATATACATATTATATAAAATGCAAATTTTATATCATGTAAGTATATGTGTTTATATAAAGTAAAATTAATTTAAAAACAGAGTAAAAAAGGAAGAATTAAAGAGAATAAAAGAAAAATATGTATGTATGTGTATATATATATACACACATATAAACAAACACACACACACACAAAAAAAAAA
The DNA here is from genome assembly GCF_048772815.1 of Callospermophilus lateralis. Classification (NCBI taxonomy): domain Eukaryota; kingdom Metazoa; phylum Chordata; class Mammalia; order Rodentia; family Sciuridae; genus Callospermophilus; species Callospermophilus lateralis. The sequence goes on along the minus strand of NC_135313.1, from coordinate 63,815,682 downwards.
AACAGTAAAAACAAAAATAGGATTAATGGAGAGTAAAAATGTCCTGTCCATCATGCTGGAATATGGAGACAAGACTGGTTCTTTGAGACTTGTGCTTTTCAGAGGCTCTTTACATGTCTTCTTAGGCTGTCACCTAAGAAGACAGCAAAGTCTGGGGATTACTCAAGCTTCTTGGCTTTGTGGTGCTTGTCAGTCAACTAACTGAAGTGGTCTGTTGCTGAAGTCAGTTGGAATAACCGAGTTGCCTTGCATTCCAGAATGAACTAGGGTGGAACTCAGAGCTCTGGAGGAGAGGATTTAGTCTGTATTTATTTCGACTGTGCACTCCAAGAGTCCTGCAGACACTGATATTGCAGCATGCCGCTAACCTAGTGTGGAGTATGGAACTCATCTGGCCTAAGTGCCCTCTGCACTGTGCACTCACAAGGCAGAGCTGTTTTGGGGATTTGCAATGTGTCAAGAACTCTGACACTTTTTGTGCTGCACTCACTGAGGGTAGGTAGAGGTTAGAGAGTCACAACTATCTTTGCTAGGGGTTGGCAGCTGGCCCCATGCAATCGACTGCCCATGATTCTGCTGTTCTGAGACTTAGCTCCCATGCAAAATCATATGTTGACTATTCCTTCCCCTAGACTCCTGCAGCTGGCTTCCTGGACTCCCAGTTTTAAAGTGGAAGCATCTTCAGTTCCCTTACGTGTCACAGTCCAGTTGGCCAGGGCACATAGTTCTCAGCAGCTTTGCATCAGAGGCTCTCCCCAAGTCCAAACTGACTCTGGAGGCAGCTGCCTCCATTAAGTCAGTGTAGTATTACCTTCATGAAGAACTAGAGGCTGGAAAATGCAGGAATCTTTGACTCTCAGAACAGCAAGTCAGACAGGACTTTCTCAAGAAAGTTCCATGTGAATACACTGCTAAGTGTAGTAAACTTGTCTAGAGCAGACTGGTATGAAGATGATCCCAGGTTGACTGCCTGTGTAAACTGTATTTCTGCAAATAGTTAATTGATTCCTGTTCTAGTGGTGCTCATTGGGACTGTCCCTCTTCTACCTCAGTCCCCACCCTCTGCCACACTGCCTTCTGATTCTGGGAAACTGTTTCACCCTCTGTTCCATTATCCAAAGGCCTTGGGTTTCTCCAAGTCTCTGTCCACTATTGAACTTCAGTGCTCTCCCATAGTCATTACTTTTATGAGCAGCTGCTCTCCAGGTGATTTGATCCTATCCTCCAGAAAGTGGGTGAGTGCTGGGTGCCTCTAAACACCATCTTCAAAAATTCCTGTGGATGGACTTTTTTCTTTGTACAAAAACCAATTCTATTTGTGCTTTATGTAGTCAACACGGGCCTTGATTATTTAATAAGGAAAACAAAACTAAATGTTTAGTAGATTAATTCTAAAAATGCTCAATATGAAAATCTGTGCTGGATAAATACTTATGCTTATCAGGCACTTTATCCAAAACCCCTTTGACCAACAAATATGACATATCAAAGCCTTTGGTTTCCTACATGACTTATCAGACAGATCAATAATTTAGGTTGTGTTAGAGAAATAAATCAGTGAAATAAAAAAAAAACATCATGAACTTTGAAACTGAAATTGGGTAGATCTACATTCAAATCCAAAACTATTACTAAAATTCTGAAAGACTTCAGTTAAATGTACTGACCTAATATATTTGAATCTGTTGTTTCAGTCATAAAATTGAGTTAAATAATGATAATTGTTTAATGGGTGTAATTGATACCCAGTAATTGTCACAGAATACGGGGGGGGGGGGGTAAATTCTAATTTTAATTGTGATAAAATTTGATATCTTAGAATGGTAGACCAAATCTAATGGAATAATATATGAAAGAAATACATATAAGTCTTGGAAATTTGACCTAAATAAATCAATCTTCAAAATTACAGTAGAGAAAAGATGCGATCTTGTGGCAGAAAAAAAAAAAAAAAAAAAAAAAAACCCTGTCAAGGAAATTTACTTGATAGTAATGAGACTTACAAATCAATAACAATTTTTGTCTGGCAAGAAAACTAATACAACCTTGTCTGAATTGATAAAAGACAGAGGGGAAGTCCCTTTGCTCTCCTCTCAGTTCACAGGTGTGTACAAAAACTGGAGTGTTTTTTTCTTTTCCCTTTTTTAAAAAATTAGTTTTTTAATTTGTTCTTTTTAGATACACATGACAGTAGAGTGTATTTTGACATATTATACATAGTGGAGTATAACTTCCCATTGTTGAGGTTGTACATGATGTAGAGTTACATTGGTTGTGTATTCATAGATGAATATAGGAAAGTTATGTTCGATTCATTCTACTGTCTTCTTACTTGGAGTGTTTTTAAGTGAGGACAGGATGTTGGTTGAATTAAAAAGATTCCATATAGTAACCAACAGAAAGAAGGAAGGATGTATAACAGTTGAGGCAGAAAAGATATAAATGAATCCTTACTATTTTCAGGTATGAAAGATATGGAAGGAAAATTAGACATCCATATTATTAAGAAAGAATGAACTGGGGTCAGTGAGCTGAACCCAGAACAGATTTGGTTCAAGACAATAAAGAGTTTTCTCAATAGCTGTCAAAAACAGAATGACTTGATTTAGGCAACAGACCTTTTTCTTAACTGGCACCGGGAAGCATGGACTTGACAGTGGGTGGGATGATTGCAATGGGTCCAAATATTTACTGGAAATATCAATAACTTGTAATTTTGGAACCTTCCAATGTTAAGATTTTTGGATTGTTCCACAGTATCAGGTGACCTAAAATTTGGGACTACACTATTAACTGAACTAAACCTATATATACAGCATTAAATTTAGAAAATCAAAAGCATTTTTACATCTGTTTGCACTACAGTGAATTCTTACTGATTTACTTACTGAATTACTTACAGTGAATTCTTACTGATGTTTTTAGGGACCTAGTCTGATGGCTAACAAACGTTATTACACCTATTTATATAAAGAATATCTTGTTTAAAAGCAGGCAAAAAGGGAGGTTTCAAACTTATTGCAAAGATGCTTCCATTAATGGAAAAAGAATCTCATATTTTTCATTCTTTCATTGAAACCTCAAGATTCAATTTGCTAGCCTGCCTTCTTATTGCATTGTCCAGTATAATTTCTCTCTCTTTTTTTCTGTTATTACTCCATGGTAAAATAGTCTGACTCCTCATTTTGCTACCTACTAGCTATGAGACCTCAATAACATCTCTCAAGTCTTACTTCCTCCTATGTAAAATTTGGAAGCCCTCATGCATCTCTCAATGCTGTAAAGATTAAATCAGACAACACAGAAATCCTGGGACCATGTTACTGGCTTCATCAATATGAATTTTCCCAACCCACTTATTGTAGAAGACGCTTTCCGTGATAATTCTGACGTTGAATGGAACTAGTGGGATTGTTGACTAGAAGAATGAATGGCTAGAAGGCCTTATCTTCTACAGCATTGCAAAGCAAGGCTGCATTTGTCAAATGGAACTGGCATGAGTCGGACTTCTAGATGGTTGAAAGCAGACTGTAAATTATTAATCATTAAATAATAATTCAGTAAAAGCATTTCTGTGGGGTATTTATATAATATGGTTCAGGCACCATGCTTTTCAGTGAGCTATCTTAATACAGCACTAAAGACTGAAAAACTTAGAAAGATTAATAGTTAATCTGTCCATTAGAAGGCCTTCCTAAAAAATTGAATAGCTAAAGTAAGTTTTTGGCAATAAATGCATCACATTCAACTCAGGCTAGGACTCTAACAAATTATAGTTGTACTAATAATTTAAATTGCTGATTGAATTGGAAATGATTTATTTTGGGTATAAATTAAAAGTTGAACCTGCAAAATATGGGGTTAATTATCAAAGAAAAATTATTTTTCCTAAATTTCAAATTCAAATATAAACCAACATTCATTATAATGTATTGACAATTGAATTATGACCACTCTTACTGAATGACTACCAGTTTTGAGGCACCAGACTACAGTTTCTCATATCATCCTTATGATTGCCATTTTACAGATGTGGAGACAGAACTTGATCAGTTTCATAACTTCTCCATCATTGTGTGGCTGCTTAGATGGTAGAGATGAATGCTAATCAGGTTGCATTTAAATCTAAATTTGTATACATTTAAAATATACCACAAAAAAATGCATGCAAACTTAAAATTTTTAAGGCAAGTCTAAACAATTGATACTTCAGTGTGGATCCTTTAGAAATGTCCACTTGGCCACCAACTTTTATTGTTAAGTAGTTGTCAGGTTAATGTCAGGTGGAAATGGCTAGAAACTTTAAACAAATATTACCAAAGTCAAATATTTTACATTTTGTAAAACTGAAGATAAGGAAGCATAGTCAACATTAATTTGGAAAGGACAATATACTGCCTAACCTGGTAACCCTCCATTATTATTGTTGTTGTTGTTGTTGTTGTTATTATTATTAGTGTTATTATTTCAATGATGAGGATCAAACTCAGGACCTTATATATGCTAGTCAATCACTCTACCACTGAGCCATGTTCCCATCCATCACCCACTGAGTAGATTTAGGGAATTTGTTATTTCATTGCAGGAGAGCTCCTGCAATGGAAGTGAAAAAGTGAGCCAGATAATACAGAAAATAATTTATCTCTCATGAATTTAAGATATGATCACATTTCTTCAGCTAAACCAATCAAATGCATACACTGAAGATTCTGAATTTGGACCTGGAGATATAATGTAAGAGGGGCTGTAGACAATCCATCTTTTCAAAACAAACAGAAGTTCCAGTAGCAACTTTTGGCAACTTCAGTGACAATTGTAGCAATGGAGTCAGTGGCAGTGCCCAAGTGCTGCATATTTGGCAGTTTGAGGCTGAGTTATTATTAATGTCTCAGACATTTGAAAATGACTGAGGTCTTGGCTATTAGTCTTAAACTTAATTCTCTCTTGAATTTAAGACTATTCAAAGTTGGCTTTTAATCTACCATATGGTTTTATTTTCCCATGCTGATTTTGTTATTGTCATTAAGCATAACTTTAACTAAGAGTATATATAATATAGAATCTGCAAAAACATTAAGTGTTTTGTCTAAATTATAGTGGAAATAGAGGTATTTAATAACTGATGCAAGAAAGTTTGTGTAAAATGCTCCCCCCTTAACCCCAAGTATTTTACAGTTAGGGTAGGCATTCCCTTCCTGTCAGTTATTTTAAAACAATTTTAGTCACTACCAGTGGCATTCTCTCTCTTCCTTACTTCAATTTCCATAAAGGGTTTGGATTATGATGTAAAGTACAAATGGATTTGGTTTTGCTTTTCTTCTATTGCTTTTTGAAATTTGAGCATTCTCTGCCTTCTGGTTATGCTGACAGTGAGGGTTTTGTGCAGCTTTATTTGCTTTATTTTTTGTACTCCATTGTTTGGGGAGCACATATAGGAGGATTTATAATTGGGTAATCCCTATTAAACTTGGCTCCATATACTTTTCTTATCCAGGTAAATGCTAGGTGACTCTATTACCCAAATGAAAAATGAAATTTAAATTAAAAAAATAAACTATAAAACTTATAAAAGAAAGCGTAAGGGCTGGGAATGCGGCTCAAGCGGTAGCACGCTCGCCTGGCATGCACGGGGCGCTGGGTTCAATCCTCAGCACCACATAAAAATTAAATAAAGATGTTGTGTCCACCGAAAACTAAAAAATAAATATTAAAAAATTCTCTCTCTCTCTCTTTAAAAAAAGCATAAGTAAACTTATGAATAATAATTCAAGATGAAAGTACTAGTTGAATAACAGAAAGTGCTGCTGAGGTCATATTCTAGAGATATTCTAGATATTCTGGCAAATTGGTATAAAAGTTCCAGAAGAAAATCTGGCACTAACTCTTTACATTGAAATATGTAGACTTTTCCCTAGTAAATTGAGTAAAAGGTACTTACCACTTAGGTAAACATGTCAAACAATTTATATGGACAAGATGTTTCATGGTAGTGTAATTTTAATAAGAGAAGAAGTCAACATTTATATTTGGTGTAATCATTAAAAAATTTATGGTATATCCTTATTAATGTCCTCTATTAATTTTTTATGCATCTGTAACTACATCAAATTTTAAGGTGTATGCATATGGAAGTATTTAAAAATAGAAACAGGTCTTAACTAGAAAATGATGTGCTTCCTAATATCCTTATATTAAAAAAAAAACCCTAATAGTTAATTCCTAATTCTGTCTATCTATTTATCTATCTATGTCATGAGTAATGATAGTCTATCACATATGGCTTATATGACTGACTGTAATTCATATAGAGAATTTAATTATTGGAGAAATACTCAGTTAGTGATTTATAACTATCTTATTATTAAAATATTAAAATATCCTAGTTGTTATCCTATAGTTTTGTTACCATAGGGGGACAACAGGTAAAGGAACAAGGGATCTCTCCTTATTATATATTACAATTGCATGAATATTTAAAACTGTTTCAGTAAATGTCAATAATTATAAAATTGCAAGATTAGAGGGATGCACAGATGGAGAGAGATATGATAAATTATCTAAAAATGGTAGTTGAAGATACTAATTATTGATTGCAGAGTCCTATCAAAAATTTTTATATTTTTATATGTTTGAAGTATCTTATGATAAATATTTGGGAAAAAATGTTTAGTTCTGGAGCTAGATTTTCTAGATTTAAATGTGGTACTTTCTTTGACTTTAGTCCTTAAACTCAATTTTCTCAACTATAGAATGGAATAGATAAGAATAACTACCTCTTAGAGTAATACAATTATGAATGAGTTAAGAAATATATAGCCAGCCATATGGTGGCCTGTACTTGTAATCCCAGAAGCTCAGTAGGCTGAGACAGGAGGATCACAAGTTCAAAGTCAGCCTCAGCAATTTAGTGAGGCCCTAAGCAACTCAGCAAGACCCTGTCTCACAATACAAAATAACAAAGGGCTAGAGAGGTGACTCAGTGGCTAAGTACCCCTTGGTTCAGTCCCCAGTATAAAAAACTAACTAAATAAAAGAGCATCTAGAAAAATGCCTAAATATAACTTCAATAAATATTAGTTACCATTGTTCTTAATACTTTAAAGCACTAAAGCTTAACCATCTTTTAAATTGAAATAATTATATAATTTATTGGAATTTACACAAGGAATGTGAAGAATACAATTTATTTTTTTACTCATAGCTCAAAGTAATAATAAGAATCAGTTATAATGATCATATATAATACTGTGGCTTTCTTAAATAGGTTTTTAAATTCCAAGTTCTTTATGTATTCTTTTACATTTTCTTCTGCTTTATTTGTATCTCTCTTCATCAGACTTTTAGATTTCATTTTTATTACTTTCAAGTTGTTTGCTTGTATTTCCTCTTTTAACAATTGTCTACAACTATGTTTAAGCACCTTAATAATAGGCTTTGAGTGGCAACCCAACATGTCCAACGGAAAAAATCCACCATGCTACAAAAGTCTTAAATATCTAGAAGCCTCCTCACTCCTATCCTCTGCCCTACTCAATGTGTCATTCATTTTTCTCTTGTCCTGAGACCCAGCTTGAACAGTTGATATTGGTGGATGATGACTCCTGGGAATTGAAAGTGTAGCATACTTCTCTGTAGATTCCCAGAGTCTAGTCAGGTTTATAAGGATCTGGTGTTTGTTTGCTTGTTTGTTTTATTTTTTGTTTGTTTGTTTGTTTGTTTTCAGATTAATACAAGACATATCACAATTTTACTTAATGACTTCCACTCCCAAGGGAAAGAGCTATTTCTATGTGGGAAGACCAAAAGGCAGCCAGCTGAACAGACCTAACATCTGGTAGGAAATGGTCATGTAATTCTGTGCAAACACAAGCTCCAATCTCAAAACTTGCCTCCTCTGTTGCATAACTGGTTGATACTCTTGGGATTATTCTTGTATTTGCATCTCTTCAGGATGCTATCACTTCATTACAACTTTTTATTACCCCGAGACCATTTTATTTTCCATTTTAAATGACTTTTCATTTATGTATCTTTGGAGTCTCTTAGTGCAAATTTTGGCCAAGATTCCTAAATATATCTGCCTGAGGTAAGATAAACCTACTCTGGATCCCTGTTCTGTGATTTTGCTGCCTCCAGCTTTCCAGATTGCTTAACTCTATCTTCGTTACTTCCCTCATTTTAATTCCTCTCAGATTCCTTGGAAAATGCTGGATATGCTTGCTCTCTTTTGAAAAAAGTTGTATAAACAAGTAAGTCTCTCTACAATATAATCATGTTCACTATATTTTAATTTTTATTTTTATTTCATATATATTTAAGTGAACTCCAATTTTTCTTTAAATGACTGTTCCTTCAGTTTGATATGTCCCTATCTGGCAATAAGTTTATCCATGGTGTAATCATTTTTAATGTATTTTTAAATTATTGATTGACACATACTATTTATACATATATATGATGTATAATGTGAAATTTTGATTCAGTCTGTACTGGGTGTTATTTTTTTTTTGACATTCATTTGTGGAACATATAGTTATTAAGTGCTAAGCATGATATTAGACAATAGTCCTCTAAGTATTAATGAAATAAAATGACTAAATTTAAGAACAATCTGAAACAGATTTGTGAATAAATTAGAATGAAGTTTCAACCTTATTCATTTCTGAAAATGATTAAATCTTCACGAGGAGCAGAGACTGAAATTAAAATTATCCAAACACTGGTGGATTCTACAGATTGTCATTGTCCAATAGTTCAAGAATAATCAATTAATGTCTATCTTCTTCTGGATGGGAGCAAGCATATTAAGCTTTAGGATGACACAGTCAGTGGACATAATAGGATTAAAAGAACACAAACTGTGCCAGATAACCAAACCAAATCCTCCTACCTGCATCTGATTCCAATTTACAAGTGCAATGAGTGTGACAAGAGCTTAGTGGTAGCTAAAATGCCAGGAAGGGGTGCAGATTAGTGGTGGAAAGATCCTCTCAAGGGCCTCCTGCCCCAATAAGAAATGCCAGCAGAAAGGGAGTTTACCAAGAATACAGAAAATACAGCCTTAAATGTTCCCACTTGAATTTTCCAAGTCAAAAAAGGTCTTTGGATCCTTACCAGTCACCCAGAGAAAGTGATCCAACCCAATATTCTAAAACACTCAGTCTCCCCAGTTTTCCCAGATGTTCTCAACACATCCACTGCTTTGTGAACTCATCCTCTAGGATTTCTGAATTATCCCTTGTTACTCCACTAAAATGAGCAAGTTGTGAAGGAGCCAGTATTGTCCTAGAATTCTATTACATCCTTGACCAAAAATTCCTGGCTAGTGGCCATATTAGGGATCAACAAGTGAAAGAAAAGTGCCCTCTGTCACTTCCCAGAGGAATACAAAGGAGGCTCTTTCATGGGATTAGAATCTAAAATTTGCTCTTGATCTTGAAGTGCTTAATATAACTAGTCATCCTGAGATGGAAGATCTGAATTCTATCTCTATTTTAAAAATTTCAGAGCTTTTAGTATCTCTGAAACTTTGGGGAAACTGTCAGAACCTGCTGACCTCCCTTAATGTCCACTTCTATTATTTATTATTATTATCTATTATTTCTTAGTTTCTCAGCAATGGAATTAAGCTCATAGATCCATAAATTGTATCCTAAATCTGTGACCAACAAAAGAGTTTTGAAACAGTTGTCATGTAAATCCAAACAAAGAAGGCGAATACCTAGTTTGACTCTGTGTTAGCTTAGATGGACATAAAACTTCACCAAGGTACTAGACTTTGGGAAGAAGACTAGATGTGTTTGTGTCAAATCTGTAGCTCATGAATTCTGAAGCCCTTGAGAAGACAAAAAGGCTAAATGATGATGTACTCTTATCAACACCTATCTACACCTTTGTACTGAGAGCTGTAGAGAGAGAGAGAAAATTCTCTCCATATAGGTGGTATAGATCATACTAGCTTTTGTCTGTACATTAGAAATCTCCTGGGGCTTATATTGAAAACCTAGGAGCCCATGGTCCAACCCAGACAACTTCAGAATATCTTAGGTTACAGTTCCTTGAGATGATTCTGATGAAGGCTGCCAGGCTGAAGAACCCCAACCTAGAGCTAGGCATGGTAGCACATATTTGTAATCCCAGCAGCTAAAGAGGCTGAGGCAGGAGGACCACAAATTTAAAGCCAGCCCCAGTAATTTAGCTGGGCTCTAAGTAACACAGGGAGACTGTGTCTCAAAAGAGTAAAAAGGGCTGGAAATTTGACTCATTGGTTGAGTGTCCCTGGGTTCAATTTCTGGTGCCATAGAAAGAACCCCCAACCCTACTGGCTGATAATTACACTTCATCCAACTGCCTTTACGAAGCAATAAGACACATTTGTACATTTTTTTCTTCTCATTTGATATGCTGAGTTTGAAGATAAATGAAACAACAGCAAAAAAAAAAAAAATAGGATAGTGGATCTATATAGGATAATATGCCAAATAGAAAGCATAAATCAGAGTTGCTGGGGCAAACACCTGCCTAACAATATTCCATAACAGAAGATCCCTGTTCTCTTCATCTCTTTGGGCACCTAAGCTCTTTCCCCTCAGTTCTCCTGTAAAGGGGATGCCAGAAGTCATCTTTCCTGCTTCCACTCCCAATGGCTTCCCCTGTTCCTTAATGTGACTCCTGCCTGTAATTCAGCCAGACAGTAGAGACAGATTCTCCCCATGTAGGATGTGGGCACCCAGCACTCACAGATTCTTTGTGCCCATTTTTTCCTATCTACAGGAATAGAAACTGTAGCATCTGAAGAATCAATGTACATGCTTTCTGGGAACTGGAAAGAGAAGAGAAAACAAATGCTAGATTAGCTCTGCCAGAGGAATTGGGAAATTGTGATATATCATCTGAGTGTACCTCTCTCTCTCTCTCTCTCTCTCTCTCTCTCTCTCACACACACACACACACACACACACACACACACACATCTAGCTAATGAATTTCAAGAAAAATCAGGCTAGCAGACAAGAATGTAAATCATAAAGCAAGGTAAGTTAAGAATAAAGAAAACTGAAACAAAAAATTAGGGCAGTTGATCCCTAGACTAAGGATAATATCCTAAAATCCAATTTCAAGAGGACATAGAATAGCAAATAAGGAGAAAACAACTTCTCACATAGTTTTCAAGGTATTTTGAAACAATTGTACACTAGCATCAGACATGAACAGTGTACCAAGCCTACTGCACTAATGACATTCAAATAACTGATTGTTTTTTTTTAATAATAGTAAGACTGATGAAATAAGTTAACTTGGGACTAAATGTAGCATTTACATAAGTGAAAGATATAAAGGAAATGCAATCATTACATAGAATCTATATTGTTCATAATGTAGGAATCATACCTTATGACAAATTTGGTCATTTAGTAACCAATTTAAATCAACTATTTTGGGATGGAGCTAATTCATTGCATTTAGTATTATGGTTTGTAATTCACTTTTCCAACATTGCACAGTGACTCACAGCTAAATTCTCTGAGGCAAAACCTTTTGTCCTTAAAGCACTCTTGACTAGAATTCCTTTTCCCCACAGGGATTAGATCTCAAATGATATTAAATGCAATGCTCTACTTTTTTTCTTTTACGGGAGGCTTCAAAAATATACTCATTGACTTCTAGGAAGTAGAAGCCTGTGAGGAAATATGACTGAAGATAATGAAATTCTGAAGGGTATGGATAGAATTAACATAATCAATAATTTTAATAGTAAAACTCTATAGAGGGATAATGCAGATTCATCTCAATGGATATGACCTTCTGAAGATTGGTCCATGGAGGTAACAGGCACCCTCATACAGTTCATGTAAGAGTGCAATTTGGTGGGTTTCTTCTTCTTAAGGGAAATTTGTCAATACTTTCTTAGCTTCATGTACCCTGACCCAACAATTAAACTGCCTTATGAAAATTTTTTCAGAACTTGGAGAAGTCATATCTGTAAGTATGTTTATTACAACACACTTTTAGCTCAACAGAGAGAAACAAAGTGCACAGGATAAAGGATTAATGCAATTAACACTCGGATGTTGCTATCATAGACTACTAGTCAGTAATAAAAAGGAGACATAGATACATCTGTGCTCATATGGAAAGATTTACAAACCAATTATTAAGTGAAAAATGTAAAATTGAGAAAAATGTAAAGTTGTTTCTGGGTAAATTTTAAAAACTATTTTATTTTATTTTTTTGGTACCTAGGGGTGCTTTACCACTGAGCTACATTTGCAGTCCTTTTTATTTATTTATTTTTATTTTGAGACAGGGGCTCAGTAAGTTGCTGAGGACCTTGCTAAATTGTTGGACTTCAACTTGTGGTGTTCCTGTCTCAGCCTCCCAAGTTGCTGGGATTACAGGCATGCACCATTATTTCGGGCAAAACTATTTATTTTTAAATTGACAATATTGTATGCTTTTATTGTGTATAACATGATGTTTTAAAATATATATACACGGTAGAACTAGTAACAAATGCATTAACTCAAATAGCTATTTTTGTAGTGATAGCATGCAATATCCACACTCTTACTTTTTTCAAGAAGTCATTAACTATAGTCAGCTTGTTGTCCAGTAGATGTCTTGAAATTTATTCCTGTCTAACTGCAGTACTTTGTGCCTAGTATTTTCTGCTCTTGAAGTAAATAAACTGTTATATTTTTGGAAAGAGACTAAACAGTTGTAGGGAATTCTGCTGCTTCCCAGTTAATATTTCCATACTGCTTGGACACAACTCAAAATGCAAATGTATTTTCAAAGTCTAGAAATGAAAAGTTTGCACCCTGAAGTTTTGAAAAAAAAAAGACAGTTTGACTTAAATGGCACTGATTCACTTGGAATTTTGCATCCGTATGAACAAGTGTTCTTTAAATTTCCCCTCATCCTCTCTCAGCTTGGCTTTCTGCTTTTGGAAAGCATTATTTTTCCACTTGCATTGATTACTTCCATTCTGGCTTTGACCATCTAATACTGAGTGTTTTACCTGTCCTTGGTAGACAGATTATCTGGCCTGAGTTAGATGACTTTTGCCACTTTGTCCCTGGATCTAGAATCTGCCTGCAGCTATGTCTGGGTCTCAGGTCAAGACATTTTGGCTGCAGGTCTTATTCTTCAATTAATGATTAGAATCCACTCATTTTGAACTCAACTCCTTCACTCTGAAAATTTCAGCCAACTCATTCCTAGAATATGTTATTTTGAGGAATAAAATTGGAAATAATCAACCTTCTCAAAAACAAGTATAGATTATCAGCTTTAAAGTTTGTATTTGCCCTTTAGTTGATAAATTGTAATTGTATATATTTATGAGGTACAGTGTTGCATTTGATATATGCATACTTTGTTAAATAACTGAATTAAACTGATTAATTATATTATTTCTTTGTGTGAAAATACTTAAAACATTGTTTTAGCAATTCTGAAACATACACTACATTATTGTTAACTATAGTTCTCATGCTGTCCAAATCAGTAAAATGTTCCTCCTGCCTAACTGAAACTGTACATTTTGATTACATCATTTCCTCTTTCCCCATCCATTTCCCCACCCCATTTTCTGGGCACCACTATTCTATTCCCTAACTATGAATTTAACTATTTTAGATTATACTTATAAATGAGATCATGTAGCACAGTAGGCCCTCTGTTGCCATGGGTTTGCAACTGTAGATTCAACTAACAATGGATCAAAACCATTTAGATCATAGACATAAATGCTAATAAGACTTAGCAAATATTGACATAGTTAAGTGAAATATGCTGGATGAGGATCATACCCCAGATCTCAGCAATTGAGGTCTCAGTGCCCTAGAAAACAACATCAGCTTTGTAGATTTTTACTTTGTAGACTTTTACTTTGAACTGTGTGCCATCCTGACAGCAGAACATCTGTTTACCAATGTCCTTGCTTTGTATTGATTAAATAAAGAAACTATTTCACAGTCTTTAAAAAAAATTTTTTTTGGAGAAAACCTGCATCTGTGTTGAGCATGAACAGACAATTTCTTATCATTATTTCCTAAACAATAAAACGTGACAGCTATTTACACACATTTGCATTGTATTAAATATTATAAATAACTTTAGAGATGATTTAAAGTATATGGGAGGATATACATAAATTATATGCAAATAGTACATTATTTTATATAAGACTTGAGAATCTGCAGATTTTGGCATCCACAGGGGATCTAAGAACCCACTGCCTAAATACCAAGGAGTAGCTACATTTTTTTCTATGCCTGACAAATTTCATTTAGCAAAAAGTCATCTATGTTTTTCATTTATGTTGCAAAAATAGTGTATGTTCAAAAGAATGGATATCCATATGTTTAGGATATATCTGTACTACCATGTTTATTATAGCATTATTTATAATAGCCAACATATGGAAGGAACACAAATGTCCATCAAGGACGATTGCATAAAGAAAATGTGATATACGTATACAATTGGCATACTACCCAGTCTTAAAAAAGAACAAAAGTCTGTCATGTGCATTGCCATTTTGTTTTTAACAATATCAATCCAGAATTTCCTCTGGATTAAAAAACAACAACAACAAAAAGGGAAATAGTTCAATAAACAAATGAGTACCAGTAAACATTCAAAGGTGCAAGTCCCATCTTTTCCCAAATACAAAAATTGCCTTTTGAAGACTGAATCCCCCTGCCCCAAAGCTTCATAAATTTAGATTCTAATGAAGCTTTATTAAAATAACCAGGAGCTGAGGTCTTTGCTGATGTCTCTTTTCCAGGGAGGAGGACTGCAGTCACACACATTCCAATTCCAATGGGCATTGTCAACGTTCACTAGAAGACTAGACATAAGACAAACTCCTGAGAACAGAACCTGATCTCAAATTCAATTACGAAACAGAGTCCAAGGAAAGCTCAGTGGAAGTTTGAGGGTTTGGAGACATAGCATAGGTAAAGTCTCTGTGGAGGATGAGTCTCCCCAGGGTGAACTCTGATGACTAGGCAGACAAAGGAGGCAGGGAAGAGTTCCAGGAACAAGAAGGAAAGCTGCTCTGGTTTAAAACATGTTCATTTAAACTTCCCTATGAAAGCAGCATGGTTCTGTAGAAGGATCTTCTGCTTCTACAGATGTGAGGAAAATGTCCATTTTGTGCTTGTCCAGTCTACCAAAACAAGCATGCTGGGAATAAGCCAGAATCTTTTTAGAACCATTCCTATGGCCCTACTCAGTCAGACCCTTGACCAGAAGAATCTGGCCAGAGGCCATTTAAGAGCTCAAAAGGGAGGAATGTACTCTTGTCTTTGCTAGAGTAATACAAAGGAGATCCTGTTATGAATACAACTTGTTTACTCACTAGGAACCCTGAGACCTTCTGGTCTACAGTTTTAGATGCCACTGGATCTACGAAATTCTTTTTTTGTTTATTTGTTCCTTTAAATTCCAGATTTGGCACATTTACTAGAACCCTAGAGGCCTGTTGGAACTAAATACCTCTGCTCCTGATAACTATGAAATAGTATGTTTTTCTTATCTCCCCTACCCACAAAAGCTACTCTAGATTTTCAAATGTGGAAACAAACATAATATAGGTCCATGTCCTTTTCAAATAGGAGAGCAATTAGAGATGAGTTTTGAAATGTACTGAAGTAAGCATGAGTTAGTTTTTATTTCATTATAAGTTCGACAAAAATATATATATTAAAATATAGAAGGAAATATATATATGTATGTATATATATATATATATATATATATATATATATATATATATATATCTCCTTCCCTAGGGCTCAAGGGCCTAGGGCAGAAAGTAAATTTGGATGAGAGCCAAAGTTCTAGCTTGTAATCAGGTGCTTAGACCATGAAGGCTCTGGAAGAACTTGGAGAGTAAGAGACTGGTGGACTAGAAGGCTCACCCTAACATTTAAAGCAGAAGGGATGGAATATTTCACTGAGCACAGTATATTCAACCAGGGACTATGGCCCCTAGACCCCTATCATCTGAGGTTCTAGTTTAAAATCTGATATCCTTTCCTCATCCTAATCTCAGACATTCAATTTACAATTTTCTTTCTGGGACCCTCCCTTCAGCTTTTCTACCAAGGTCTTTGAGCTGTCCACAGAGTTAGCTATTCTCAGCCAGCTTCAGGTTGAGTCAGTTAAGTTAGAAATACTTTGAAGACAATAGGGTTATCTATTTTCTAGGATATAAGGTTGGAGTACAGCAAAATGGAGACTGGTTTATTTAAAAAAAAGCATTTTAAATAAATGTATGGAAACCAGGATCTTAAATGAGATGTGTCCCAGATAAAAAATATCTTCACAAATGCACAGATGAAAACATTCCCTCAAAGGTTCACTCTTTGTATGTCGCAGAGATGAGACCTCAAAGCCCATGCTAACACAAAAGTAGAGAACCAAGTCAGGGAAAAATGAGATCTGTTTCTACGATTGAGTCACATATGATGACAGGTAACAGTGCACTCCTGGTAGCCAGTGGCAGTAGGTAAGGTTTACAAATGTCCTTCTCAACTGACCAATACTGAGAGTGGCTAGCGGAAATAATTAGAATCAGATTCTAATTATTCTATTTCAAAAATTATTCTATTTCAAAAAATAGAATCAGATTTGCTGAAATTAAGAAAGTCTATATTACACTAATCCTTGCATCATAAGCTTTCAAGAATCTCAGGTGGTAGGTAGAGAGTTGCAGATCTGTCTCTGAGTACCCTGGTTGCAAGATACATGTCATGTATGAGGTGTATCCGGATGCTTCTTCCCTAAATAGGAGATTGAACAAAATACCATTGTTTTAATTTCTAGTATGCTTAGATTTGCAATCATCCTACTTAGGTAAAATCGTAAGCATGTGTATCAACTATCCTACCAAATTCTTTACCATATAACATTTTGGGAACAGAATGACCAGTTTCTAACAATTTCATTCTTCCAGGTCTTCAATGGAGACCAATATGTAGCAATGGGTTTCAGGGTCTGAACTTGTCCTCTGGGACCAGTTAGCCCCTTTACCAGAGCCTGTGTCCAATTTCAGATCTTTCTCCTATCACTTAAACATATCCACAGAGGAATAGGGGGCTCATAATACCTCTCACTTGAGTGCAAAATTTTAATGAGTTCTCCAGTCAAGAGTATTTATGCCTAAACACTGATTTATTAATTTATGGACCAAACAAAGATAGCAATATCCAATATACTTGATGATTTCATTCCTAGGAAGCAACATCACATACTTAAAATATAATTTTAAACTAAAAATAGAATGAGGGTAAAGCATATTTATAGAATATTTAAAGGTATGTAAGAATGATTGCCTAACCAAAGCACACCCTTTTGCAAGAAAGAAGGCTTACAGTTTGGAACATGCTTATAACTGTACAAGTGGCAAGTGACAGTTTTTGAGTTTCACTTCCTCTAGTCATTCAAGAGAGAGCAATTGAAAAACCTTTTCTTTTCATATTGTACTAGACTTTGAGAATTGGAATGATGAAGTTGATAAAAACATAAAATAGTTCCCTATATAAGCAACAGTGTTATATAAAATTTTACTTTCATAAAACTCTTCATGTAACTGCTGTCAATTAGTTCTTAACAGAACTTTTTGATTTTTAATTTATAAATCAAGAAAATAAACCTTAATCAAGCTCAGTAATTTGTTTCTTTTGTACAAAAATAGAGATCAAGATTTGTAATTCAAAATCCCAAAGATTTCCTTATTGAATTTACAGTTCTATTGTTAATTAGACAACTTCATGAAATTACTCCTTGTAGGTAATATCTTCCTTACCTGTAAAGGCAGCAGCTGGATTATTGTACTTTAACTGGGGCTAGTCTTAGCAGGTACAGGGCCTGTAACTCTGTTTATTAGATGGCCCAGTTTCCTTCTAAATTTACCATAAAACATTCTCTTGAATGATTTCTTGGGTGAGAGGAAATCCTTTTGTGTTCCACAAAAAGGAACACCCAAATTTCCTCCTATTTCAAAATATTTTCCTGGCCAATATCCAAACTTCAGTCCAACATTTCCAGGAATGAAGGTGGTCCATCAGTGGATAATTCCACATGGATTCAGCATCCATTCTGCTTTGACCAGTGTCCCAAGTGCTGGAGGTAGCCCATAACCAGAGTCACTTCTGGTTACAGTGTACATCAACTCTCTTCCCACAAAAAGTAAAACCTCCAAAGGTATGCATCTTCCTGATGTAAACAATGCAAAAGCGAAGAAACAAACACAACACAAATCAAAAACATGCTGTTGAACAAAACAAAACCAAAATGCCCAGTTGTTTAAGCATTTTCAATCACATTTATGCCTCTACTTTTATACTGATGTTTTTCTTCTGTGGAAAATAACAATCTTGAACTTACTAAGATACATAGAACAAGGAGACTGGATTCCTTAGAAGTATTGCATTCCATTTCTACTATCATGGTGTCATGTAATATAAAAGCCATTGCCATAGAAGGTGTCTAGAAATTGTACACTAATAGTACCTTGGTTTCAGAAGGTTACCTGTTGGGAAGAGATAACTAACCACACATACAATGCAGAGCAAGCACCCACAGACCACTAGTGCTCTTGGAGTCCCTGGCTCTCTTAATTCATGGCCAAAATCTTGATCTCAGTTTTGTTGGAGACCCCACGCATTGTATGGAGTAGGCAGCCGGGTGGGTGGGAAAATCTGGCAGCAGATACAGCTATCACCATCTTCAGACTGGACACCATAGCAAGAAAAATCACTTACTTGCGACCCAGGGACAGGTCTCCACCAGCACCCGTGGGAACCCTGTGAAGCAAGGTTCCCTGGAGGCCTTTCCTTCTCTTGGGTTTGTGTCTTCACCAATCTCTGGTCTCCTCAGCTCTGGTTGCTTAGGAGGTGTTGCTAGCCTGGCGTCTGTCCTCACTAGCTGCTGCCCCTTCGGGCCAGGATGGCTCAGCAGTAAACCGGCCCCATTGAATTGCTAGCTAGAAACCAAATCAACCTGGGCGGCTCCCCAGCCACTGATCCAGAGACCCCTCCTGCCCAGATGCCCAGTGCAGCCGCGCCTGCCGGCAGCTGCTTGGAAGCTGTTTTTGTCTCCTTCCCACTCCTCCTCCCCTCTCTTGGCCACGCCACTCTCTCCCCCGCCCTCATCCCCAGGCCAGTGCGCGACTTCAGAATCCAGATCGGGCGTGGGCGGGGTGATATTGACAGAGATTGGCTGCAGAGGCAATAGCAGCAGCAGCTGTAGCGTTTGCGCCAGCTGCTGGGGAGGGAGGTAGCAGAGGAGAGAGGACTGGGGGTAAGAGAGGGAGGGGGGCGACAACCTGCAGGGCATGATGGAATGGAGTGGCTGGAGAAAAGTCAGAGAGGAGAGGAAGAGCGGGACAGAGCTCAATTTTGTGTTTGGTGGGGGAAATGGGGAGGGAGAGGAGTAGGAGAGGAAGAGAGAAACTCAGGTTCATTTTTTTTAGTTGCTGTCCTCTCGCCTTGCCTAGCTGTCCAGATAGAGCATGCAAGGGTAATGGTCTCTCAGCTTCCCAATCTGCATATCCGGAGTCTATGATGTTGCTGTTGTGTGTATGTGTAGTGTAGCTCTTTGGGAAAGAGTTGCTGAAAACTACTATGATTTTCTTGCTGTATATGTCTTTCCACATCTGATGATTTGGAACACGAGGTACAGATGAAAACTAACTCATGGTGGAGAACACTGAGTTGCTGCAGTGAAGTTTGGAGGTAAAGGGCAGAAGTGTGTGTTGGACTTTATTTCCCAAAGGGAGTTTGAAAAATTTTACCACACCATAGAACAATCATTTATAACCCTATCTTGTCCAGACATCACATCATTTTCTACAAAATTTTTCGGTGTAGATCTCTGAATGATAAGCGCATTTAACCCCAATTTAACCCCCTACCATAATCATGTCTTAAGTGTGGCAATAATTATTTTGTAGTGTCAAACAATCACTGATTTATTTTCCATAGATAATGTATGCATTGCAAGCGTATCTTTCCTTTACTGAAGTGAAAATGCAAGTACATTTTCCAGTGCATGGAACTTTGTCTTAAAGCAACCTGACTTTCATTTACCCAGTAAAATTCTATGCATCTTTTAGTGTATTCAAACATAGCATAAACTTAAAAATAGTTGACTATCTGAAAACTTAAAATATTTGAAATAGATAAAAAGTATTGCTTTATACAATGTGCAGTGAACAGGCAACCGATTGCAAGATTTGTAAACCAGTATTATGAAAATGAGGCAAATAAAGGAAAACCAATGGTATTGAAATGTATGTTCTAAGCTGCACAAACTTTTTGTTGTTCTGGAATGAATATTTTGTCAACACTGTCAGATAATATTACTGGACCTGAAGTAGTTTTACAATGATGAAGTTCTTAATAGTGAGCTGTGGAGCCTCCCCCATTGAAATATGTGCTCCAGTTTTATTATCTTTTTCTTTTGATAACAATCATGT
Source organism: Callospermophilus lateralis (assembly GCF_048772815.1). NCBI lineage: Eukaryota > Metazoa > Chordata > Mammalia > Rodentia > Sciuridae > Callospermophilus > Callospermophilus lateralis. The sequence goes on along the minus strand of NC_135313.1, from coordinate 63,795,188 downwards.
GACTTTATGGACATTCTTATTTATGGATTTTATGGTTGACAGTCTTGCCCTCCACTTGAACTCTTGCTATCCTTCTTAAGAACCGTATGATTCATTCATTTAGATGCAGTAGTGCTTGGGATGAACATCTAACAGTCAAATTTCTGATTTTGTCCGCCATAGATTGTCCTTTTCTTCACACCACCTCCACTCTTAATTCCCACACCCAGGCTGAACCTCATCATAGAAAAATTCCTTTGCTTTTCTCCATAGAATTTATCTGATATAAATTATCTGAAAACTTAAAATATTTGAAATAAATAAAAAGTATTGTTTTGTACAATGTGCATGCTACATGAAAGCTGGGAGGTGTTTATTTCCTACTGTGTCAAAGTATTTTAAATAGAGGTTGTAATTGAGTAGGTACCTAGTTAATTTTCTAAAGGAATGATCCAAGCATCACTTAATCCACTACATTATTTTTCTGGAATAAAGTGGTGATTCGCCACACAGCACATGTAACATGAAAGACATGAGAATTGTTTGCTGTTGTGATTTCATTCTGCTTAATATGCTGCACAAACATACGTTGATGCTGCTATATTGTATAGGTATGACAATTTCCAACATGCTCCAGAAACTTCATACAAAGCACAGACTTGCCTGAAAAGAAATGGTGAAAATCAGGAAGTCCAAACTTGCATGTGAGGAATGCCAGGGGTCTCAGAATAAGCACTCAAGGTCAAAAAGCAGCTCTGTTTTTTTTTTTTTTTTCCTCATAGCCATTCTAACAGGTAAAAGGCAATAATATCCCATTGTGATATCAAACTGATAAATGATAAAAAGTGTTGGCATGGATGTGGAAAAAAGGGCACACTGTTGGTGGGAATGAGTATGTTTTGAAAAGAGTATGGAAATTTCTCAAAAAAAAAACCCCTAAAAATAGTATTAACTTGTGATCTAACATTCTTACTTTGGTACATAGACAAAGCAACTGAAATTGGTATGTCAAAGGGATATCTACGCTCTTGTGTTCATTTTGGCATTATTCACAGTGGTTAAGAAATTAGAACAAATTCATTAACAGATTAATGGGTAGAAAAAAATGTGGTACACATAACCAGTGGAATACTATGCAGTCTTAACAAAGAAATTTTGTCATTCACAATAGTGTGGATGGAACTGGAGAAAATATGCTAAATGAAATTAGCTAGGTACAGATAGATGAATACTACATGGTCAATTTTAACTGTGGAAGCCAAAAAAAAAAAAAAAAAAAATCAATCTCACAGAAACAAAGTTGAAAGGTGGTTACCAAAGGTTAAAGCCATGGAGGGGATGGAAAAGGAAGATGTGGATGAAAGAGTAAAACATTTCAGTTAGATTGGAAGAAGAAGGTTTACTCACCTATTGCACTCCCCAGTGACCCAGTTATTAAAAGTGTATTGCAGATTGCAAAATTGCTGCAACAAATTTTTTAATGCTCTTACCACAAAAAAAAAAAAAAAAACAAGTTGGTGAGTTGATGGATATGCTAATTAGCTGGGTTAAGTCTTTTTACAATGTGTGCATATCACAATGCACCCCCAAAACAGGCCCAGTTATTATTTGTCAGTTAAAAAAAAACAAAATACAAAAATTAGGAAGCTAGGTTTTCTATTTGTATTTAGAAGGTGGATGCTCTAGAGCCACATGTTTGTCCTTATCAAGAGAAAGCTGCTCTGTCAAGCTATCCTCAATCAGCCATCTCCCCAGGAGCCTTATTCTCCTTTCTGCCTCCTTAAACCGGGCTGTTTATTCAGACCTCAAAGCTGTTGGTGTGAGAAGTATAGGGGATGATTTCTTAGTCTGCATTGTGGAATAATAAAAAAAAAAAAAAATAGAAACTGGTTTTTGATTGTTGTCAAAATACAGGGCTATGTCTTTTGAAGGATGAATAAAATATAAACATATTTTAGAAACTGGTTGTCCTGAGCATTTGAATTTCATGATAATTTTTTAAAATACATTTTTTTATGGTGCTAAGGATAACATCCAGGGCCTTGCACATGTTAGGCAAGTGCTCTTCGCTAAGCTACATAACTTAGTTTAGGATTTTCTCATTCTTAAGACTTCATATTTTCTTTGCAAGTACCCATTGATATTCCAAGTGTCATGCTAGCATTGCTGGAAAATATCTATGATCCCTTTTTGTCCCCCAGTTTTTACCACTCTTAAATACATATACAAGATGATGCTACAAAACCAGAATCAGTTCCCTATCACTATTTTTACGTGCATAAGAATACACATAAAAATTTACTTGTGGATCTATTGTGGTTTGAGTTCCTGGAATTGTGCCAAGAGAACCTTGTCACAGTCTTCAACTTTGTTCTAAGTCAGAATTATAAGAATTCGGACCTGGCAGTAGAAAAAGAAACAATTGTAAAGAGCTGTCTGAAAATCACAGAGGAACAAAATGAACAGCTTGTTTCTTAAGGATTCTCAGAAATGAAAGAACTGGTAATTGATGGTAAGAGCCACTTGAACTTCTCTATAAAAAAGAGTAGATAAGAACCCTTTTAGAACATTAATTATCAGCTGAAAAATTTCTAAACTGGTTCCAATTTCTCAGATCCTCTGAGATATACATGTAAACACATTGCCTCAGTTTGACATTACAAATATCTTCCAAGTATAGGCATAATCAATAAAACATGTTAGAAAAATGTAAACTAAATATTGGAAATCGGAAGAAAAAAATATGTTGAATTTCTCCTGGAAAAACACACTAATATAATATGAGTTGGACATTTTTCTGCTTGTATTTATTTTACTAATATTGCTTTGGCCCCAGGAATCTGACTACAAAAATCACAGACACATCAGGAGTTTATGTTCAAAATGTTCCTGACTATAATACATTGCATTTGCAATTTCATGTTCAACAATTATCTATCAAATAATTCCTAGCCAGGCTTGGCAGAGGCCCATAGCATTTTCATGTGGGAAAACTAAAAGAAAAACATATAATTATAAAATTGCAATTTGTTGTGATTTATCTGGGAGTCCTGTTGCTGTTTTTATGAAAGTATGAGAAACACTCGACATGTGCACATCCTGTTCAAAAGGCAGATTTGACTGCTGCTATAGAAAAAGGAAAAGAAAAAAAAAAGCAATGATTTAAACACAACAGAAATTTATTTCTGTATAACCTGGCAGTCCAGGTTTAAATAACCCAGAGCTAAGAAATGCCAAGAAGATGAGCTTGTTCAATCCTGTGAACTTGCCATCTGTAGTGAAGTACTATTTTTCCACATGATTTAGGATGTTTATCAGGCAATGGAAAAAGGGAATAGCAAAAATCAGATTTACTTTCTATATTCTTGAATTCATATCTTATTGGTTAGAACATAATATCATACACATCACTGGTTGGGAGAAAGCCTGGGGGAATGGCCAGCCCATTCTCATGCCTATTCAGTGAGCAAAAAATCAATGTTTCAACTAACGTAGGAAAAGGTAATGATACATTTTAGGGCATTACTAGCAATCTCTGTCATGTTGTGTCTGCATCTAAAGTTGCCCCTGCCAAAGACCAAATGAGAATAATGTTGTAACTTTTAATGCGTTAACAGCTTCCAAAAGCGTAATCAAATTCATCAGAAGACATTCTTCCCCACTCAGGTTAGAATTATCAGGAAGGAACTGATACTGAAGAACACCTAATTGAACAGCATAGCAACAGATTTTAGTCATTCCTTTAAATTCATCATGTTTCCCTCTTCCTCAATTTAAAATAAGTAATATATTCTCTAGAAAATTTGCAACATGGAGTCTTTGAAATCTAGAATATTAAACATAGAGGAGCATGAAGTAATAAATTTTTTCTCTGATATAGTGACCTACTCCACAGTGTAGACTCAGTGATACATTCTGATGTTCTAAAAAAAAAAGTTATTACAAGGTCATCTAGAATAAAGACTTGTAGCCCACAGGATTTGCATCTCTAACCCTTAAACATATGCAGAAATTCTCAGGGTCCAATTGGTTTCCTACTGATCACAAAAGAAAAAAATATCCCTGGGCATTTAAGGAGTGCCTTCTGCACAGCAGAAAGGAAGCTAAAAAAAAAAAAAAAAAACTATTGAAAGAAATAACTCAATAGAGGTAGAAACAGTGGGACACAGAAAGTAAATTTAAATAAAATCTAATGAAAGTAAGAAATAAGATATATAGAGACAAGTATTATATGATCTCACTTATATGTGAAATACACACACACACACACACACACACACACACACACACACACACATATATATATATATATATATATATATATATATATATATATATATAAAATATCGTGGATACCAAGGGCTGGGGTATGGGGAAATGGGAGACTTTTGCTCAAAGAATATAAAATTTCAGTCATAAGGTGCTATTGTCCAGCTGTGTTTTGTCCTCCAAAGGTTCAGGTATTCAGGCTTGGTCTCCAGGTAGAGTACTGAGAAATGGAAGATTTGGTAGTTGAGGACTAGTGGTAGGTAGTTAAGTTATAGGGGGCACTATCCTCAGAAGGGATTATGTCTATCTTCCAGGAATGGGTTAAGTCTCACATGACTAGTTATCATAAGAGCGGGTTGTTATAAAATGAGGTCATTTGAAACAAAAGAAAACAAAACAACAAAACTTGTTAACATCACTAAATAGACAGACAGATATCATGTTCCTCCTATTAAGAAGTAAGAGGCTAACAATACCAATTATGTGGTATTTTGTTAAATACACACAACCTCAATCTATTCTATGAAATAAGAATAATCTCATGCATTCTGGCTTAAGAAGTCAATAGGAACCATGAAATATCCAAAGAGGAAGCAAAACAAAAGGTTCCTGGGAGCTGGGAGTGGTATAGCTCAGTGGTCTATCACTTGCCTAGCATGGATGAGGCCCGGTATTGCAAAAGCAAACAAATTAAAATGTTCCCATTATCTTATAAATAGGGTTTCCACAAGGGAGAAGTGCAAAGAGGCATTCATTCACTAGTGATGGAAGAAGATGTGCCAGATGTGTAACAGTTTCTGAGATCATTCAAGTTCCAACTGCAGGTGAAGATACATGCATTTTACAGAAAAAAAAATTGAAAATGTGAAAATATCTAAATAAATGTTATTAAAATTAAGAAATTCTAGAAGTTCTCCAAATATTAACTTTCTTAAGAAAAGGAGAAATGTGTATTTATAAAGAAATATGATTATAGTACTCTCTGCCTTAGCAGAAGCAAAATTATGTATATGATGGAAGTAGATTTAATTAATATCATATTGTCACATTGGAAGGATATTCACATGTAAAAGAGAGGCAAAATGTTATTTTCATAGTATAAATACTATAGATGATTATCTAAAATTGATGAATCATGAGAAATCAGCATTCATGCATTATTTGTAAATTTGGTACGATATTGTAGATGAAATAAAATAAAATAACTTAAGGGGTTGATTATTGGAAGGAGAACTCAGGAAGATAAGAAAGTATTTTTTGCTTTTGATATTGGGGATTGAACCCAGGGGCACTTAACCACTGAGCCCCCTCTCCAGCCCTTTTAAAAATATATATTTTATTTAGGGACAGGGTCTCACTGAGTTGCTTAGGCTCTTGCTAAATTGCTGAATCTGGCTTTGAATTCATGATCCTCCTGCCTCAGCCTCCTGAGCTGTTGGGATTACAGGAATGTACCACCATGCCCAGCAGATAAGAAAGGTTTGATTATCTTATATGACCAGCTTGTTAAACTATGCTTATGTTTTACTTAATAAAACATAAAATAAATTAAAAATGAAGCTAATATATAATTTCCCAGGAAATTTTCATATCAATATGAAGATTTTAAAAAGTCCTAACTTTCAGGCTTGTAGTTGTTTTGCTTTATTTCTAATCTACCTGAAAAAAAAAAAAATAAACACAGAGTTGTTTATTTCACAAAATGACAATTTAAGGATGACTCTACAAAGAGATATCAAAAACCCCTAATCCTCTCACCATATCAGAAATGAGGGAAATTCCAGAAAACCACCAGATATTTAATTGGCTTTTGTCTTAAGTGAAATTACATTTGTAGCTATAGCTGAAAAATTTCTCTCCATCCTTCTTCCAAATTCCACTCCATAACCAGCAACATCCTCCAGACAGGTGGCAGACCCCATTTTGTCCCCTCCCCTGTGTTAGCAACTCTTTTCCAGAGGTGATTGCATCTCTTGCAGAAATAGAATAGTGCTCCTCCCTCATTACAGATGATGGAGGAAGAAATTCTGAGCAGATCAACCATCAACTCGAACTGACATACTCCAGGAGGAGCAATAGCATCTCAGTTTGCACAGCAAATATCGGCAGGGGTGAAAAGTTAATCATCTAAATTCATCATTCTGAAATGTTTATAAGCAGATAAGAAATCAGATTTTTCTTTTCAGCTTATTATAAAAAAGCCTAAGGAGTTAGCAGTCACTTAATCATGAGTCAGCTACTTCTCTGAAGATACTGCAAGCCATTTTGTCTCTTGTGTTAGTTTCCCTTCAACTATCCATTTTTCCTTTATAAAATCCTTGGGGAATCCTTTGCTATCTCCTATCATCACAGTTGTGGGCTTTTATATTGCTTATTGTAGCCAAGTTATTAATTGTGTAATTACTTGTTTAATTTCTATCTTCTTTCCAAAATGTAACACCCAAAAGGTCAGAGAAAGTCATTTTTCCTTCCCATGTCTCAGTGTCTTAGACACCCTTATGCATGGTTGTTAGTTTTGACTAATGGACTATAGGAGCTAAAATTATGAATTTTGGAGATCTAAGATAATTGCATATATTAACATAATTGCATATGTATATATATATATATATATATATATATATATATATATATATAACATAATAATGTAATTATGTCTAAAGTTATTGAGAATAAAGATGTAACTAATATAAGGTTTTTTGATGTTAATTACTTAAAATGTTATAGTTTATTATTATTGGAGTTTATTATAGGACAATCAGAGCAATAACAGAATAACAAAGTAATTTCCAAACATCTCATTTAGAGTAAAATCAACATGGACAGGTTTAAGGAAATAGTACTGCATTATAATTAAACAGGCTTCCTAGGAACTGTGACTGCTTACTGCAAAGTACAAGGAGGACTTTGGAGATGCTGGAGAAAGATGAAAAATAAATTATGCATCAGGAATAGCAAATAAAAGTAAGATTACCAACTGTACTAAATATTTTAAATCATTAAAGCTATACTGCATCAAAGTCTGTCTTTGCTGGTTCTGGTCTTTGTACAAGTAAATACATGTAAGAATATGAAAACAGTAATAAGCACAATCAGCTTCTAAGTGCTTAATTAATAAATGTTGATAAATTAGTTTATAATCTATTTACAAATATATCCAGCAAAAAAGGTAATGATATTTTACAAATGTGCTTTTCTATGTAGAGATCATATTTAGCAAAAATGTTTGGAGAAAGCTTGATTGAAGCTCTGTGAACAATGTTGCAGGATTTCTTGAACTGATTATTTAGTGCTGTCTCTCCATCCATCTGCCTTCCCTCCCTGTGATGGAAATGATTCTGGGCTAACTAACAAGACTGAGGCTTTTGTACTCTTTTCTAAGATTTTCTTCTCTCTCCTCCTGATTCCTTTTCATACCTGTGTCTGCTGGAACCTTGCTCAATTAGTTTTCATCTCTTTTTCTTTATTTTCAAGCCAGAATGATTTGTACTTATTGTCATAAGATTTGTGAACCAGGCTGAGGCTTCTCAATTAATCTAAAAGTAAAAGGTGCAGCAAACAAAATTCGGGTCTTTCAGTGGGTTCTGATAATCTCTTTCTTTTGTATACCACCTTCTTAGAAGAATATCTTAGCCCAGTATGGTGACAAACACCTATAATCCCTGGTGTTGGGGAGATTGAGGAAGGAGGATGGCAAGGTTGAGTCCACCCTGGGCAACACAGTGAGACCCCATGAGTTCTGCAGGGAGAATAGCTTGTATTTGAGGATTCTGCCTTCACCCATTCACTCTTTCAATCTATTTGGGAATTTGGGGTGTTAGGCTCTTTTTATTTTTCTACAACAAAATACTCTTGCTAGGTCATCAATAAGAGCATTTTGTATGAATAAAATACCTTACAAAGTGTACAGAGATAGTAGTTGATATCACCATAAAGAGCCATATTAGTTTTTCTCTTTTTTTCAGTTTTTATTTTCACAAAGATTTTGCAAAATTCACACTATGAAAATTTCAACTGGAAATGATTCTGTGCTAACTAAATGATATTATGTACAATCATAGCTTACAATTCAGCACCTCATTTTTCTTTTTTGGTACTGGCGATAAAACTCAGGGGCATACAATCACTGAGTCACGTTCCCAACCCTGTTTGTATGTTATTTAGAGACAGGGTTTCACTGAATTTCTTAGGCCTCCCGGAGTTGCTGAGGCTGGCTTTGAATTCCTGATCCTCCTGCCTCAGCCTCCTGAGCCACTGGGATTCAGTGCCTCATTTTTAAAAAGATATCTTTTCCCTGATGAAAAATCATGTCATCCTATTAAGATATTGAGAAGAGGGAGGTACTGTGTATAGTTAGGGAAGAATTTTCTCTAAATTCCAGAATACACTTCTGTTGTATTGTTTCCTTTTTGAAACTTTTTGTTTGTTGACACCATACTTTCCTGGTTCAATTCTCTGGCACATCTTCTGAAGAGATCTGTTTTTAATGTTGCTGTTTCTGTGGTTCAGTGCTATCCAAAATAATTTTCTGCAATGGTGGAAATATTCCATACCTACTACTTTAATATAGTAGTCACTAACTATATTGAACATTTACAGTGTAAGCTAGTGAAACTGAAATTATTCCATGTTAAATGCCTATGGTCTGTGAACATTATTTCTTAGAGAATTTTCTCAACTTATTCTTCAAGAATCTGCACACATAGAGTGTTTGTAACCATGTCTGACTGAAATTTTCAAATGAAGTTTTCCCTTATAGCAAGAATGTAGATACACTGCATTTTACTGCCCCCTGGTGTTCAATTTCAGCCTTGTCTCTATCCAGTTAACCATCCATTCCTACACTCCCATGTTTTATTTTTTCCTAATGGGAGATAAGGTGTTGTATACAATTTTGGTCAGAAATCTAATGTCATTATAGCTGTAAATTTTGTGAGAATAGTAATCATATTCAATATTTTTGTATTTATTCAATTACTATATTGGAACAGATTCAATCTAAATTTAAGAGTATATGTCTACTCTTTCTCCATTCCCATTCCTTGCTGCTTCCCCTCCCCCTTATTAATTACTCATTGTATTAATATTGGCTATATGTGTGTGCAGTTGGTTTACATGATTATATAAACTGAGTCTCCCAAGATCTGCAGTCAGTGAAACTGAGACTCAGGGGACTAGATGATATCATTCCAGTTTGAATCCCAGTCAAAAGGCAGGAGAAGATCAATGTGTCAGGCAGAAGATATTCAGTTTTTTATTTTATTTTAGAAAAGAATGAATTCCTTCTTAGCCTTCCGCAGACTGGAAGAGGTCCACTTACTTTGGGGAGGGCAATCTGCTTCAGTATTCACTAACTCAAATGCTTACCTCATTCAGAAACATCCTCACAGATAACAAAATCACCAAATATCTGGGCATCCCAGGGTATGGTCAATTTAACATATAGAATTAATCATTATGTTTAGTTTATATATATGTCCATGAGAATTCTAAAGAATGTATAAGAAGAAAATTTGTTTTTTGATTCTCCTTTCAAACATTAGAAAGCAGAACAGAAATCATGTTATTTAGACACTCAGAGCTAACCATAATCTCTAGACAAGTTAGTTCAACTCTCTCGTTGTACAACTGAAGATGTGTTTCATAAGGGACATTTAAGATAACAGAGGGCCAAGAACAAGTCGATAACATGTCCTTAGGCCTTTTCTTTTTAATTCCCCAATGGCAAGCAGCAAGGGAGTTATTGTTGTTAATTTACATTAATGTTGGTTCCACACCTTCTATTTGCTTTATATTTTGCTTGGCACAAAGTAGACACCTTTCAAAGTTAAATAAGGGTAGCAGATGAATAAGTAGGACTTGTAATGCAATGTGATAAGTGCATTAAAAGATCAAATAGGGCCAAGAATGGGGGTGCACACCTGTAATCCCAGGTTATGATTCAGGAAGCTGGGGAAGGATCTAAAGTTCAAGGCCAGCCTCAGCAATGTAGTAAGGCCCTGTCTCAAAATAAAAATTGAAAATGGATGGAGGTATATAGCTCAGTGCATGCCTAGCATGTGTCTTGAGTCTCTAGGTTCAATCCCCAGTAGTATGAAAGCGAACATCCACTGAAGTGCTAAGCTTTGATTAATGCAGCAGTTTCAACAATAAACCTCTAACAGTTGGCTTGGTTAGGTCTAAGAGCAAGGGACTTATATTTCTATTTTTATTTAGAAATGGGGATCAATGTTAAAATAAAAAACAAGAAAAAATGCTAGGATTCATTCTCTTCCTGATTAAATATTTGAGCCTCTCCTAACCCAGTAATAGGAAAGGTAAGGAAAAGAGAGAAATGAGTTGGCAGAAAGTACATAAGATGGTTTAAAAATCACTACTGTAAAAAAAAAATAATAATAATACCACTAAAGTGCTTCAGGGAAAGAAATGCATTTTGAAGCTCCAGGCAGACAATAGGTAATTTTTATGAAATCAATGCTTAAACTTTATTTCAATAAGATAATTTGTTTTAAGAACTTGGAATGTAAGAAAATCTTTGCTGTACTTTGGGAGGGAGTAGTTGAAAGAAAAAGAGCTTTTATATTGGAATCTAGTAGAAAATGAACAACATATTAGGAGACAGAATTAGGCACTAGTTCCAGATTTTATTTTTTAAAAGAGCTTGCTTTAGAAAATTATATTTTGTGTTTTACTGATAATTGCGAATTTATCTTATGAGACATTTACAATTGCAGATTTTAAAATTTCCACAAATGCTATAATTGTGACAAAAAGAACTTTCTACATAAAATCAATGGCAATTGCTTTTTGGCTTCCATACACAGAGTCATTAAGAATAAATGTCAGTATTTGTAATGGTACAAAAATTTGTCTTGCTGTAATGGTAATGATTTTCAATAGTACAAGAGCAGGGAATAAAAAACTGAAAACACATTTAAAAGGTGAAAATAATATAAGAAATGTATTACTGCTCTAGCTATTTCTGAGTCTTGGGGACTTTGAGACCAAAAGAATGGTGATAGTACAATTGAAAACTGAAAATTGTTGCTGGAGCAAAATGGCATCATTTTACCTAAAATCAGTTGTTTAAAATGTTATCTACAGTTTTAATTTTTTTTGTGACTTTGAATACCATACATATTTCAGCTGAGATTCAAACTTATGGTAGGTGTTTGTTTCATGGAAGGTCAATTATTTACTGAAGTCAGAGACATAATGGAGTATGTGTATAATGCAGTTTATTGTCAACTCAAAGAATGTTTGCTTGAACATAGCCAGATTCTCTTTTTGATGGTTTTCCTCAATCCTAACCTAGTTCCTTCATTCTTTGTCCATCTAAGATCCAATTAGTCTTTACTTGATTTGGAACTTAAAGATCCTGAATTGCTTTGCACAGGTCCTAATGATTTGGGAACAATTAGGCTTATAATTCTCTGACATTTAGTGTAAAACTCAACAAAGATGATTCTGATTAAGGATGTCTAGGCTTTTCCATTTGTAGAGGAGTGACTAGACTGTAATAAGTAGGGCTCTCATCTCTGGGAAAATACTTATTTTTAAAAACTAGTACATCCCCAATTCTGCAGGCTTAAAACCCAGTTAACATGATCAGTGAGATTATCACCCCAGCCTAAATTCCGAGTTCAGGTGGATTGTCACAGAGTCCTTCTCCTAACCTCTGGAGGACAACCTGTTAAGTTTTAGATTTCGAGCTAACCTCAAACTTCAGTTTTATATTAGAAAAGCAACTTACTTCACTTTATTGATTGTTTCCTTTGCTGGAAGAAGCTTTTTAGTTTGAATCCATCCCTTTCATTAATTTTTTTTTTTTTTTTTTTTTTTTTTTTTTTTTGTGGTGCCGGGGATTGAACTCAGAGACTTCTGCATGGGAGACAAGCACTCTACCAACTAAGCTAAGTGCCCAGGCCCTATTTATTAATTCTTGATGTTATTTCTTGTCCTTTAGGAGTTTGGTTAAGCAAGTCCCATTCCCAGTCTATACCCAAAGGACTTAAAAGATTTGGGCCTACTTTTTTCTCTATTAGGCACAGGGTCTCTGGTCAAATTCTTACGTCCCTGACCCACTTTGAGTTGAGCTTTGTGTATGGTAAGATATACGGTTTAATTTCATTTTGCTGCATATGGGTTTCCAGTTTTCCTAGCACCATTTATTGAAGAGGCTATCTTTTCTCCAATGTATGTTTTCGGTTCCTTTGTCTAGTATGAGATGACCATATTTATGTGAGTTTGTCTCTGTGTCTTCTATTATGTACCATTGGTCTACATGTCTATTTTGCTGCCAATACCATACCATGTTGTTTTTTGTTACTATAGCTCTGTAGTACAGTTCAATGTCTGGTATTGTGATGCTTCCTGCTTTACTTTTCTTGCTAAGGATTGCTTTGGCTATTCTGAGTCTATTATTTTTTCCATATGAATTTTATGATTGCTTTTTCAAGTTTTCTGAGGAATGTTGTTGGGATTCTAATTGGAATTGCATTAAATCTGCTTAAGGCTTTTGGTATTATGGCCATTTTGACAATATTAATTCTTCCTATCCAAGGACATGGGAGATCTTTTCACTTTCTAAGGTCCTCTTTAATGTCTTTCTTTAGTGTTCTGTAGTTTTCATTGTATAGGTCTTTCACCTCTTTTGTTAGATTAATTCCCAAGTATTTACTTATTTATTTATTTTGAGGCTATTGAGAATGGGATAGTTTTCCTAAGCTTCTTCTCAGCAAAGGGGTCAATCAACAACATGAAGAGATTGCCCACAGAGTGGGAGAACATCTTTACTACATGCACATCAGAGAGAGCACTAATATCCAGGATATATAAAGAACTCAAAAAAAAAAAAAAACTTTAACACCAAAAATATAAATAAATAACCCAATAAATAAATGAGCTAAGGATATGAACAGATACTTCTCAGAAGAAGATATACAATCAATCAATAAATATATGAAAAATGTTCAACTTCTCTAGTAATTAGAGAAATGCAAATCAAAACTACATTAAGATTTCATCTTAACTCTAGTCAGAATGGCAGTTATCAAGAATATAAGCAATAATAAGTGTTGGCGTGGATGTGAAGAAAAAGGTACACTCATACATTGCTGGTGGGACTGCAAATTGGTACAACCACTGGGGAAAGCAGTATGGAGATTCCTTAGAAAACTTGGAATAGAACCATAATTTGACCAAGCTATCCCACTCCTCAGTCTATATCCAAGGGACTTATAATCAGCACACTATAGCGACACAGCCACATTAATGCTCATAGCAGTTCAATTCATAATAGCTAAACTGTGGAACCAACCTAGATGCCCTTCAACAGATAAATGGATAAAGAAACTGTGGTACATATACACAATGGAAAATTATTCAGCATTAAAAGAGAATAAATTGTGACATTTGCAGGTAAATGGGTGGAGTTGGAAAATATCATGTTAAACAAAGTAATCCAATCCCCAAAAAACAAAAGCTGAGGGTTCTCTCTGATAAGTAGATGCTGACCCATAAGCGGGGTTGGGTGGGGAGAGGCATGGGTAGAATGGAGGAACTTTGATTGGGCAAAGGGGAGACAGGGAAAAGGAAAAGACAGTGGGTAGGAAAGATGGCAGAATGAGATGAATATCATTACCTAGGTAGATGTATGACTGCACATGTAGTGTGGCTCTACATCATGTACAACTAGAGAAATGAAAAGCTGTGTTCCATTTGTGTACAATGAATCAAAATGCATTCTGCCATCACATATAACTAATTAAAATAAATTAATTTTAAAAAAGCAACTTACTGAAAGAAAGAACTTACTGAAAACCTTGTAGATATGGAGTGGGGTCCAGGAATTTAAATTTTAAGGACAGCTTCAATCAGAAAAAAAGTTTAAGCTCACAGGAGAATAGTAACATACTCCTTTAGCATCAGCATAATAAAAGAGTACTTAGGGACTTGTGCACCTGAGCTAGCAGGTGAAGGAAGCAGCTTCCTCACTCAGCACCCCCTTCCCTCACCACCTGACTTCTGCATCATTGTCCAGCACCAGCCAAAGCAAGCACCCTCCCAAGGACTTCTCTGTTTACTCAAAAAGAATGGCCATGGCCTCTTCCAGATCCTCACTTTTCCTAATGTAATAAGAGCTTTGGCCAAGCACTGACGGCTTAGAATATTAGGCCAAGAGTCGGAAGAACATAATCCTTCTCACAGGCCCACTGGGACTGCTGAGTGGAGAGTGTTGAAAAGCAGCTCCTTCCAAGTTTTACTAAGAGCCCTGAGTGGCAAGTTAAATTTGAATCCATTTCCTAAACACGATTACATGAAGATGCTAAAAGGAAACAGCCAACTCTTATGGCAATATGAGTCCCAGCATTGTTGTAGCTTAGATATAAAAGTGTTAACAAACTTGTAAAACTAATTAGCATATTGCTCACAGCTATTCCTTATTTCTAACCATCCACTCTCAACTTTCAGATTTCTAAAAATTTATCTTCGATGAATATGTTTTGTAACCATTTCAAAAGAATCACAGCAGGTTTCATAGTGTCTGAAAAGTGCATAGTATTCTAAAAAATTAATGAGTATATATAAGTGCTATAAAATATGAAACAAAACTGGGTTTGGGTAAAATTGATGGCTTTGATAAAGCTTGGCATTAACACTGTTCTTACTAATGTATTCAGGATTTCAATTTATGTTATGTTTTCTGGAAGACTAATTACTGGGGATATTAAGCTGCTAGGTTAGCTTGGTTACGATGGGGAGTGTTTTGCCCCAGATATCTAAAGTGTAGTGGTATAAAATTTGAAAAAAAAAAAAAAAAAGTCAGGGAGTCAATATAACAGTGTTCTGAAGTATCACATTCAAAGCCAGGAAATAATTTTATTCATTAATAAGGCAACACTGTAGAAACATAGGATGTATTTCTAGTGTCTAACAGGCAAATCAGGCTATTATGAGTATATCTGGCACCACTTCTTCCTACCTCATATTTTTCTACCTAATCTGACTTTCCAAGACCAGTTTTTTTTTGGTCCCAGTTGCTGTCAATCTATCTCAACTGTTGCAGCGTCACCTACTGCCACCTTTTGTGACCCTTCCTTCTCCTGCCACTACATATCCAGAGAAAGTTCCACGCAGCAGTCAGAAGCATTTGGCTTCATTGACTGGAGCTGAAACAGATGAGCCATCTTGAAGTGAAGGAAAGTCAATCTTACAAGAGAAAAACTTTGACCAATGAGGCATAGGAGGTCTGAGGTAATCAGAATAAATGCCCTCTCAGCATCTTCCTGGCCTAGACTATTTGAGATTCAGTAGTTCCATTCTGCTTCTATGGACCTATCCAGTGAGACAAAGCAAAAGGCATCCTTGCACTCCTGTATGTGTTCTTCTGCCTTTACAGAAATCAGAACCTGAAGCCAGAGCCTCTTTGCTTGTGCTGCAGTGGTGATTGCAGTCCTTCGAACTTATTCCCATTGGGCTGCAATCGCCAGTACAAATCAGATGCATTAAGCTTTTACTTCAAGATGTATCTACATATTTTTACCCGAGACAATGTGACTGGCTATAAATGATTTAATATTTAATGACATAATTTCAGTTTTAATGTAATCTTCAGTGGATGTAGGAGTTTGCTCAACTCCCACCAGGGGAAGCCTGGAAAGCTATACAGAAATTTACTTCACAAAGAATCCTGAATTAGAGAGTTCAGAAATTGATCCAATCGGAAAATTGTGTGCCTAACACTGCTTACTGAAAGCTGCCTGAGCATTTTTCTTAAGTGTTTTTAATTAGTGCTTTAGAATTATATGTAATAGTGGGATTCCATTCACCCATATACACAATATAACAGTATAATTCGGTCAATTTTTTTCCCCAGTATTGTTAAAGGAAAATGTGAAATTATGGTTAGTAGACACCTTCATCTGACACTAGCAAGGCTTTTTGAAAGTCAAAAGAAAGAAAAAATCTCAATAATATGTAAAACAAAATTGGAAAAAAAATCAAGAAATAAAATAGGCAAATGATTCAGCTGAAAGAAGGGCCTGACCAGGAAAAGGAAGTCTAGCATAAACCACTTTATTAGTGTCACACTACCTTTGCATTCTTGCAAATATAACAATATTTGCATTCTTGCAAATATAACATGGTATGTCCTCCTTTTCATACACTGAGTTTGATTTACTAACATTTTTTCTCAGAGTATTTGCACGTATGATTATAAAAGACATCAGCATATAATTTGTGTTTTTTAAAAAAAATCCTTGTCAGATATTGAATTCACGAGTATGCTGACGTCATAAATGAATTCAAGTAGTTTTACCTATTTCCTGAAAAAGTTTATACACACACACACACACACACACATACTATTTATAATTTGGATATATATGTCTAGAAAATTTCAGATGTGAAAACATCTGAATTTGGTGTTTTATTTGAAAATATTATTTTCATATTTCATTTAATTTCCTAAATAGCTATAGAACTACTCATTTTTCCTATTACCATTAAAAAATAGAAAATTACATTTTAAAGAAATGTGTACATTTTATCTAAATACTTGACTTATTGAAATAAAGTCTATTTTACTTTCCCCTTAACATCTTATTTTTATAGAATATGTAGTGATCCCCCATTATTAAATTCTTAATTTGGTAGTTTTTTTTTTCCTTTTTTCTTGATCAGTCCTATTAGTTTTGTTTTTTCTTTCTTTCTTTCTTTCTTTCTCTTAATTTGCTTTAAAAGCTAAATTTGGTTTTACTGAGAACTTTGCTGATCACATTTTCTATTTCATGTTTGCAAACCTCTTTATTATTTATTTTCTCTTATTTTATTTGCTGATATTTCCCTAGCTTCTTGAGATTAATTCTTCAATTATTAGTATTTAAACTTTCTTCTATATCACAATATTATTTAAATCTATAAATTTCACTTACCACTCTTTAGTTTCATTCCATAAGTTCTGCTTTATTTCCATTTTTGTATAGCTCAAATTATTATCTTACTCCTTTGTCAATTTGCTTATCCAATGGGCTTATTAGAAATGCTATTTAATTGCTAAACAGTTGAGAATTTCTTTGTTGTTGTTGTTATTTACTTGCGCCTTAATTCCATTTTGGTCAGAGAAATATTCTGAATGATTTTCAAACTTTTGACTTTGTGGTCCAAGAAGATTTGATTTGTTCAATATTCCATGTACCCTTGGGGAAAATACATATTCTATTTTCCTGGGTAGTTAGAATGTTATTTATGTAGGTTGCATTATTTTTAATAATAGTATTGTTTAAATTTTTACATACTTTCTGATTCTGTCCCTTTTATGAGTGACTTATCAAAAAAAGTGTGGTGAAACATCCTAATATGACTGTGGGCTTGTAAATTTTTCTTTCATTTTTGTGAATATTTGCTTTCTGCATCTTGAAGCTGTATTTCTGGTATACAAAGCTATAATCTTGCTATGTCCTCTCATTCTGTTCAGCTTTAGCATTATATGTTATTCGCGTTTCCAGTGGTGCTTCTAGCTTTAGCTTTTTAAATATAATTTTAGTATAGCTGCACAGTTTTTCTTTGGTTAATGAAGCAGGGCATATCTTCTGTATTCTTTTACTTTAATGTTTTCTTGTATTTAGGTGGGTTTTTTTTTTTTTTGGTAATAATAAAGTCAATTTATTTTTACCCTGACTGAATTGTCTTACCTTTTAGTATCATCACTGATCTATTTGGATCTAGATTATCTTGCTCTTTTTTCCAAATTTCCCTTTTGTTCTTATTTCCTCTTTTGCCTAATCACTTTTTTGGTTTATGAGTTAATCAAAGGTATTTTATATTTTTTTCTGTTTCCCCTGGATTGTTAGCTGTAGATTGTGATTGCATGGAGCAGGGTGATGATTTTCCTGGAGATCATCACAAAATTAGTCTTTGATTTATTGAGTCTCTCTTAAATTACTACTTTTCTCCTTCTGAATGGACCAAATTCTTATGACACTTTAGCTCTACTAACTGTATTCTCAACTTTTGAGCTAACTTTATCACATGTTTTAGCTGTACACATTGTCATTACTATTTTAATTAATTAATATTTGCTTATATTTACTAACATATTTATAAAATGTAGATATACCAACATAGTTGCACATTCCAAAAAATCAGCACTCAATAAATATATTAGAAAAATGTTCAGAAGAAAATTATACCTTTGCCGCAGTCTGGCTGCAGCAAACTAATGGGGGGTAGGGGGTCGGGGGGTTGACGAACAACTTGTGTAGATTGATACAGCAGGAGTAGGAGCCATTTATTGTAGGACAACAGAGGTATTTATACATTCCACACAGCTTATCTTAATTAACATAAACTAGATACAGCAGTCAACCAATAAGAAATCTCCACACTTAATGGCTGGCTGACTCTACCTCACAAACCACTCCCCCTGGCAAAATGCCAGGCGCCATCCATACTTGTTTATAGACTCTAACATTTCTCTGGCAAAATGCCAGAGGGAGTGGTTTGTGAGGTGGAGCCAGGGAGCCATTAAGTGTGGAGATTTCTTATTGGTTGACTGCTGTATCTAGTTTATGTTAATTAAGATAAGCTGTGTGGAACGTATAAATACCCCTCCTGTCCTACAATAAACGGCTCCTACTCCTGCTGTATCAATCTACACAAGTTGTTCGTCACCCTCCGGTTAGTTTGCTGCAGCTGGACTGCGGCAGATGGTGGCCCTGGTGGCCCGTTGCGGGGAGCCCTGGGACACTTGGGGGTAAGTGGCGAAAAAAAGCTGCCTGTCCATATAGGATGGGAACAAATCTGCTTGTCCCTAGGCAGATAGGGCAAGAGGAAAAATGGCCATTTTGAGACAAGTTGTTCGTCACCCCTTGGGTTATTTTGCTGCAGCCGGACTGCAGCATACCTTCAATATATTTTGGTAGTTAAGAAAAATCAATTCAACAAACTAATAGGAGATCAAAATAACTCCATTAGTAAGCGATTAATATTACTAAAAGTATAAGCTAATAAAAAGGCACTGTAGGCTTGATTATTAAAACTCAAGGAAAATCAATAACATAAATAAACTACCTGCAAGGCTAACAAATGGAAAGCCACAATAAAAGGTATATATATATATATATATATATATATATATATATATATATATATAGTTGTAGATGTATTAAAAAGTCTAAAGTAAACAGTGTTGAAACCAGAATAACAAATTAGAATTATTTTTTAAAAATGATAAAATTGGAATAAATATTAGAGAAGTTATTGAAAATTGACCACTAATAATGAAAACGGCACATTTTAAGAGAAAGTTCAATATACTTATACAGAATAAGTAATTCCTATATAGAATGAAAAAAGAACAAAGAAGATACATAGTAAATTTATTCTATAAAAACACATTAAATCAATAATTATATCTAGATTGTGTTTACACCAAGAAAGCAGCATGAGGTAACATTAGGAAATATGTGAATGCAGCCCAATGTTATAATTCTGAGAAAAATAAAGTGATTATTTACTTGCCTCTTAATAAAACACATTTTCACTTATATTCAAAACTGAAGAATGTTATGAGGTAGCTACTTCATTTTATATACTAAATTAATATCCTAACCATCATATGCTGGAAATATATTTTCAATTAAACACAAGTAAATGATATATCATTGCTCCTATTTAATGTTTAAGTTTTCTAGCCAATTATAACTAAATAGAGAGGGAAATGATTAAATTTGAAAGGGAAGAGGTGACATTAATATTATTTTAGCAGAATTTTATATTATGAATACCAAATAAATTAAAGCACTTATAATATAAATGGAATTGTATCAAACTAAAAGCTTCTTCACAGCAAAGGAAACAATCAAAAACCATGGAGACGGAGAGCCTACAAAGGAGGAGAAGCATCTTTGCCACCTGCACCTCAGATAGAGCATTAATCTCATGATATATAAAGAACTCAAAAAACTTAAAATCAACATAAGAAATAACCCAGTCAATAAATGGGCAAAGGAACTGAACAGACACTTTACAGAAGAAAAAATATGGATGGGCAACAAATATGTGAAAAATGTTCAACATCACTAGCAATTAGAGAAATGAAAATTAAAACTACACTGAGATTTCATTTCACTCCAGTCAGAATGGCAATTATCAAGAATACAAGTAACAATAAATATTGGTGAGGATGTGGAGAAAAAGATATAATTATAGGTTGCTGGTGGGACTGCAAATTGGGTACAACTACTCTGGAAAGCAGTATGAAGATTCCTCAGAAAACTTGGAACGGAACCATCATTTGACTCAATTATCCCACTCCTTGGCATATACCCAAAGAACTTAAAATCAGCAAACTATAGTGAGGCAGTCACATCAGTGTTTGTAGCAGCTCAACTCACAATAGCTAAACTATGGAACCAACCTAGGTGCCCTTCAATAGATGAATGGATAAAGAAATGTGGTATGTATAAAAAATGGAATATTACTCAGCCATAAAGAATGAATTTACCATCAGGAGACTATCATGCTAAGTGAAATAAGCCAATTTAAAAAAACAAAATAAA
This sequence comes from Callospermophilus lateralis, assembly GCF_048772815.1. Taxonomy (NCBI): domain Eukaryota; kingdom Metazoa; phylum Chordata; class Mammalia; order Rodentia; family Sciuridae; genus Callospermophilus; species Callospermophilus lateralis. The sequence continues at coordinate 63,774,375 of NC_135313.1, read as the reverse complement.
ACAAAACAAAAAACCAGACGCTGAATGTTTTCTCTGATATGCAGAAGCTGACTCACAATACATGGTGGGTGGTAGTGAGAGAGAGTGGAGATTCATCAGATTGGAGGAGGAAATGGAGGGGATATGGAAATGGGAAAGACAGTAGAATGAATCGAACATAGCTTTTTAATGTTCATATATGAATACACAATCAGTGAAACCCCACATCATGTACAACCACAAGAATGGAAAGTTATACTCCATGTATGTATGATATGTCAAAATACATTCTACTGTCATGTGTAACTAAAAAGAACAAATAAAAAAAACTACTTATTATAAAACATAAGATGATATGGTGGGAAGTTGCATTGAATGTTAACTTATAAAAATTAGCAGCTTTCCTATATGCAAGAAACAGAAAAATGAAAAGAATGATACATTGTAACAGCAACAAAAAATAACTAAGAAAATTTTCACCAAAATGTTCAAGATTAAATAATAACAGTAATTATGAAAATAATGTTATAATAATACACATAGTATATTAGTAGATGTTACTAATGTTTTCATATAAAGACTTAGTATGGTAAAAACATTATAAATATACATTTTCTAAATCAATACATAAATATAATACTATTTCAGTAAATATCAAATTTATTTTTAAGTTAGTGTGTTTATCCTAAGACTGCATAGTAAAATAAACATGAAAAAGGCTAAGAAATTATTACTAAAGGAGAACAAAGAAACAGTTTATAGAAAAAGTTATAATAATTATGATGGTTTCAAGTGTCCAAATTTGGTTCCATTAGTTTTCTCTATTGTATTTCATTCTTAATTCAATTTTTATTTTCTACATCTTTTTATGCTAATTTTCAAGTTTACTGTGTCTCTCCTCTAATTTTTGTTATTTCCTTCCTTCTGCTAGTTCTGAATTTAGTTTGTTAATTTTGTAGTTCCCTAAGTTGTGTTGTTAGGTTATTGATTTGAGATTTTTCTGTGTTTTTTTAATGAAGTGTTAAGTTCTTGTATTTTAAATATTTCAATTTTATCCAAACTCTGTTATTCATGTAGTGAAATTTTAATCAAAGTATCCACAGGTCATTTTTTAAATTGACAAAACAATTTTGAACTTGTGAGGCTATGTCGATAACCAAGAACAAGGAAAATCATATTGACAAAAAAAACATATGGTTGAAGAATTTGTGACATCAAACATGTAGATTTATTGTAAAGTTACTAATAGGCATAAGAATAAATGAATAAAGCAATGTATCAGAATAGAAATGAAGTCAGGGCAAAAGATACATAAAGTATGGTCTATTCAACAAATGGTGTGGGCTTAATCTGTTATCTATCTGGGGAACATATGAATCTTAACTTCATACTATGTATATGCAGAAAAATTATATAATTGTAGTAGCCCTAAATGTGGAAGTCATACCATGAAATACCTAAAAGATGTTCTAAGAACATTTTTCTTTATGATTTTGTAAGAAAGTTTCTTAAAGAGGAAAGAATAGCATTAATCATAAATGTAAAGATATGCAAATTGAACTTCATTAAAATTTAATAAAAACACACCACTAATGGAGTAAAACTGCAAGCCTACAGAAAAGGAGGAGATATTTTCAATACATACATCCAACAAAGAATTCATATGCAGAATATATTAGAGCAAATATATAATTTACTAACAGAAAGACCACCAAAAATTTCTAGAAATGGGCAAATATCTTCTATAAAAAGTTCACAAAAGGTAGGCCAGTTGCCAGTGAGGAATATTACTTAGTCTCATTTGCCACTATGGAAATTAAAATTCAATCTACAACCAGAAGCCAGAAAAATTGTAGAAGAATGGCAAAATGTAAAGGTCTGAAAATGCCAGGTGATGATAATGCAAAAAATACTTTAAATACTGCTGGTGTGGATGAAATTTTTAAAACCACCTTAGCAAATTGCTAGACAGGGTCTACTAAAAGGTAACAAACCCGTGACTCAGAAATTCAACTCCTTGGTATATATCTAACCAATCTATACATACCCCAAAGATAGATAGATAGATAGATGGATAGATAGATAGATAGATAGATAGATAATAAGACAGATAGGTCTATCAGGTAGAAAGATAGATCTGATAAATATTTATCTATCTATCTTTGAGGATACATATGTGTGTGTGCATGTGTAGATATATTCATATACATGAATGTCATAGAAGTAAATATGTAATAGTAAAAAAAATAAAGAAATTATCCACATATACACCAAGGAAGGAATGGTTACATAAATTATTATATATTCAAATTACAAATACATACAATTTAAGTGATTCTTCAATATTGAGCTGAAGAAGATAAATTCAAAGGAAAACAAACTATGGGATTCTACTTCTATAAAGCAGAGCAATAGCCTGAACTAATCTCTGATGACAAAAATTAGAAGAGTGGTCGCTTTTGGGAATAGTGCTAGTGAGGGGCTTCTTAAGTGGTAGTTAGTTTTATATTTTGATCTGCATGTTAACAGTTGGTTGTACCACATCCACGTTGTGAAACTCATGGAGGTATAAACTTGCATATGTGTTTTTCTATAGATAAGTTACTACGTGTGTTCTACTAATACATGTGACACTGGTTTTAATAGTACCATGTCTGGGGTCACTTCTTTAAGTCTTTCACATAGAGAGAATCAATCCCTTGTGTTCACAACACAGTGAGCACATTTCTTTTTGAGCATTCATGAAGGGATAATGAGAAGTGCCAATTTAGTCAGCAGATTGATAATTGCATTGTTCTTTCTTCAAGGAGGGTTATGCAGAGTAGGGTGGCAGAGTGATCACAGTAATCCACCTCACAATTTACCTTCATACTGGGGGTGGGGGGCGGGAAACCTCAGCTATGTTCTCTCCAGCTCTGCCACAGACTCGCCGTGATGTTCTTAGAGGTGGGGACTGGAAAGAGCCTACAGGGACTTGGGGAGACTTTCTTCAAGAAGATGAGGCTGACTGGCCTGACATTTGGTTTCTGAAATCTGGCTGCTGCTTATTTCTTAGTGCTAGAATCCTGCCCAAATATTTCTGCCTCTTTATTCATTCCTAACTTTACCAAGTGACCGAGGTTTAGTGTTCAGTGTGAGATCAAGACGGATGACTTTTTGAAGAAAGGTTACTCCGGGTCTTATTGCAGCTTGTACTGATCTGTGAAAACATTAGCCCCTTGACTTATATTTCAGTAGAGGTTTCTTCTCTTTAAGCTCCCAGGCAGACCGCTTCTAACCTTCTTGTCTAAAGAGTTGTTATAAATTTTGCATGTGATTCCGAGTTCTTATCTGCAGTGTAAGGAGGGTGTCTTCTGCTGAGACACTGTCTCCTGGTACCAATCCTACAGACCTTCCCAAGCTGGCAGAATTCATGTGCTTCTTTGATGCTTTCCTTTCCTCTTCTATAGCAAGAGTTTGTTGCTCTCCTAACCCAAGTTCCTTTGCTCCTCTTTATTTTTCACAGAACGACCTACACATGTCTCCAGTCTCTGACGGAAAACATCCCTTGCTATATTCAAATTTCAAACAGTAGCCATCTCCAGGGATCCAAGTGCAGACAACAAGCCAGCATGGTGGCTTTAAATTCACGGAGGCACCTCTACTCTTGACCTTCTTCCAACCAAGAAAAAGTACTGCTTGAAAAATTGTGTTTCCATGAAGATTGGGTTGAGAATATTGTTTAGTCGCTGTTTTACAGAGAAGTTTTCTTGACTTTCTCTATGTAATGAAAATAAATACATGAAAAGAAGAAGAGAAAACATTGCCCAGAATTTTTAAATTTTCATCTATCTTGATAAACAACATTTCCTCCTAAATTACAGACTAAGACTGGTCAACCTGTGTGTCTCTCAAGTGTAAATTTCAATTACCCACATTCATAGGTAATCAGTACTCTTGGCCCATCTCTAGGTGAGAGTTAACTATTCTAAGTAAACTCTGCTTTCATTCTGAAGACAGATTGGCTAACAATAAATCCAAAACCAGTTTCCATTCCCCTCCAGGCTTCCCAGGAATATGACCATTATCTATACAAAAAGGAACTCAAACCAGAAATCTAGGAGCCACCCATGTCACTCCATTCTCTGATCATCATATCTGTTCCATCATTTCTAATGGAATAGATTGATTCCACTCTTACGTAGCTTTCAAATCCTCACGCCCATTCACATTCACAGCGTCACCAGTCTATCTTGTTACTATCTGCCCTCACTTGAACTAACACACAGCTTTCTCCTGGTCCATTCACATGTCCTCTTCTCCTAAAAGCAGTCTCTGAGGAAAACTCCTTTCATACTAACCCATTATTCCTGCAGATAAAGAACAAAATCCCCGACACTTACATAGTGTGTGTGGTCTGACATCTATCGACCCTTCTGGCATCCTTTCACACCTCCTCACTGAATGCATCCCAGCCACATCCTCCAGTTCACAGAAGCAGCTATGAAAACTTGCATGATCATCCTTTAGAACCCAGGGAAAGTGTCGTTGACCATACCAAGTAGATCAGACCCCTGTGCTTTTACAAGGAGATAGTTTACTCAATAATCATTTGATACATATATATTACAATGGCCATTCAATTTTGTTGCCTTCCCTGAATAGAGACTAAATGCAGAAAGGGACGTAATTGTCCTTTTCTTCACACAATCTCACATACCCAGAATATGATGTGATTCATAGTTTTACCTCATCAATCATTTGGTGCTTAAATGAATGAAAATATCAATTATCAGGCAACTTCAAATAAATAAAAGCGATTATAATATTGACTAAAAGATTCTCTTAGACATTTTAAAGGCGCAATATCTTAATAAGGCATGTTCTTAAAAATTACATGCCTATTTTCTCTCTTTCAGTATCTATTACACCTCTCATCATCTCCGCTTTTCTCTGACTTTCCTTCATTCTTAATTGTTTATAGCTAACGTATATCTCCTAACCTCTCTTTTCCAGCTTTCCCTTCCACTTATTGTTAGGAGAAGTGTGAGGTTTTTTGGTTAGGAGATAACTCTTCTAAACTTAACAGAGGGCTGAATGAATGGATAAAGAAAATATGATATATATATATATATATATATGTATATATATACATATATATATATAGATAGATAGATAGATAGATATAGATATAAATACACACACAACACTAGGTGAGAGTTAACTATTCTAAGTTAACTATTCTAATAATTTACTACTAGTTAACTATTATGTGTGTATACACACACACACACACACACACACACACACAATGGAATATTACTCAGCCACAAAGAAAAGTGAAATTATGGCATTTGCCAGTAAATGAATGGAACTGGCGAGTATCATGCTAAGTGAAATTAAGCCAATCCCAAAGAATCAAAGGCAGAACGTTTTCTTTTATATGAGGATGCTAATTCACAATGGTGGGAGAGGACTAGGGTAGAATAGAAGCTCAGTGGATTAGACAAAGGGGAATGAAGGGAAGGAAGAGGGCATGGAAACAGGAAAGATGGTAGAATGAATCCAACATAACTCTCTTATGTTCATATATGAATACATGACTAGTGAAACTCTACATCATGTACAGCCACCAGAATGAAATCCTAATTAGAATAAGTTATACTGCATGTATGTATAATATGTCAAAATATACTCTATTGCCATGTATATCTAAAAAGAAGAAATAAAAAAAAATAAATAAGAGAGGGCTAGGAAATTAGAATGTTTATCATCTACTCAGCAACTGATTTAAGTACTTTATATCAATTGGATTATTTAAACTACAAAACAAGTCTTTAGGTAAAGGCCAAAACAATTATTGAGGAAAAACATAAGGCCCAAAGGAATGAGTAATTTGTCAATATTTCAAAGATGATTAATGGTTAAGCACCTGGCTGAACCCAGAAAATCTGAATTTACTGTCTGTGATCTCCATCACTAAGCAGTATCATCTCCCTAAAACAGCAAAATAATTGTCAGAAGGAATGAGCATGAAAAAACTGTAGAATTTCATGCATTTATAGTCTCTGTATTACTGTTCATTTAGAACATTTCTAGGACAAAAATATATTGGAAAAATTAATTGATAAAAGAAAATATAGCTTAGCTAATGAATCAGTCAGTCAAGGAGTATAACTTCAGGGGTCACATCAACAAAGCGATCTGATAAGTGGCATGGTTTAGGAAGAATAATATGGAGGACAGACACATAGATGCAGCCTTGAAAAAGCACTAGTGAACAGACATACAATAATTTACATATAGAGTTGAGGGGCTTTGGACTTGAAAATACTTATGAAATTAACTGGAGAGGTACCGTTTATAAAATTTATTAATTGGGAAGTTCCTTACTGTTTGTCTCTGTCTTGCATTTTTCCTATCTGTAGAAGGATACATAAGGTTGATCATGGCAAGGAGAAGGCAATTTACATCTATAAATTGTTTATTTCATGATTCAAATTAAGACATTAATGTCTAGAAAAAGACAGACTTCTTCCTCAACAGCATTATTTCCCATTTAACATCTCACAAGAATTGCAGTAAAAAAAAAAAAAAAAAAGAAAGAAAGAAAGAAAGAAAGAAATTTAAATGGGGGCTGGGGATGTGGCTCAAGCGGTAGCATGCTCACCTGGCATGCGTGCGGCCTGGGTTCGATCCTCAGCACCACATACAAACAAAGATGTTGTGTCTGCCGAAAATTAAAAAATAAATATTAAAATTCTCTCTCTCTCTCCCTCTCTCTCCTCTCTCTCTCTCTCTCTTAAAAAAATTTAAAAAAAAGAAATTTAAATGGTTTTCCAAAGGAGCTTTCTCTTCTCTCATCCATCTTTCTTTCTATCCTTGAGACCGTGCTGGATTTAGACTCAAGCTTCTAAATGATACTATGGTAAAAAAAAAAAAAAAAAAAAAAAGAATATTGTTCCTTCTCCCCGAATTTCTACTTCCCAATCCTCTGAGCTGTCAATATGTAACTTTGCCTGGAAAAACGGACTTGGAAGATGTGAGTAAATGAGGGATCATGAGATGAGAAAAGTATCCTGCACTATCTTGGTAGGCCCAACATAATTTGAAGGGGCCTTATGACAGTAAAGTCAGAGACAGAGTTTTGAGATTCGAACAATTGGTTTTGAAGATGTAAGGAGTTATGAACAACAACAACAAAGCAGGGGTTCCTAGAAGCTGGATAAATCAAGTAAATAGAGTTTCCCCTAGAGATCCAGAAAGGCTGCAGCTGTGAGAACACACTTATTTTAGGACTTCTGACCTCCAAAGCTGCAAGATTATAAATTTGTTTTGTTTTTAAGTCACTGTATGGATGCTAATTTTTTACAAAAGCAACAGGTGTCTAATGCCTCTATGTGATTAATTTTTTTTTTCATCTTGAGGTTGGCAAAAGAGCAAAGAAGATGTATTGATTAATGTCAAAAAGTCAATTATTTTGCAGTTGTTGAGGTAGGAGATATTTAAAGCAGCTCTTGGAATATAATAAGGTCAAAGAAACCCAAGATGATGATGATGATGATGATGATGATGATGATGATGATGATTTTGTTTTGTTTTTTAGAGATGCTTTAAGAAGCATAGACTTTATGTTTTGAAACTGGATTTGACCAAGGGGTTAAGAGATTAATAATGGAAGTAGAAGGGGCAGGCAAATGTAGATGTAAATACATGTAGATGTATTGACTAACATATTTGCTTAATTTGTGAATTAAGCAATTTATCTATCAATTTATCTATAAGTTGCCCATTTTTTACTCCCTTATGTAAGAGTGTCACAGAAGGAAAGACAAGACCTCCAGAGAGTTAAGAATTCACACAAGCTTATATAAATCTGAGATGCAAACCTTACTGTATAAAAGATATTTTGGAATCATATCATTCAAACCAAGTGTCTCTAATAAATTAGAAGCAATGTTTACATTCATATCTATGTTACTTATTTCCTTTTATGCATATTCTGAACTCAGATTTGTACTTCAAATTCTTTATTTCCAACATGAACTTACAGTCTAATACTTACTTTTTTCTTTGTATACAATTGATAAGTTTGTTGCTCATGTCATCTACCTGTCTGTTGGTCAGATCCTTTCCAAGGCCAAGATAATATATATTTAAATACTAGTGATATAACCACAGTACAGTCTTACATACAAAAATAACAGAGCAAAATCTTTATGATTTATATATTGTTACCAAGGCCATGTAGACAAATGGAATAATTACTGAGTATTCCCAGACTACACTTGTTAAATAATGTTTGCTTAGCAAGTTTTATTCCTCAAAGTAAATTAAGAAAGCACCCTCTACTTGCCAGACATCCCTCTCGCCTCTGTCACACTTATGCAGGGAGAATTTTCACAGCCCAACGTTTTGCTTTCCCAGCCGCTCAGAGTGAAAACTGACAGGCTGTGATCTCACTAGATGATTCCAAGAGAATCCTTTTTCCTGCCTGATTGTAGGAAGGCATGGTTTTTATGAGTGTTTTGACACATTGATTTAGGCAAGAACTTTAGAATCCAGAAACTGAAAGAAGAAGAAGGTATTCACTAAAAACGTCCCAGAGAAATGAAAATTTTGTCCTCATCTCAGTTACTTACTGGTCTGCCACCATTCTGTGGGCCTGAGTTAAATACTTCTTACATAGAGATGAACACTTCCACTGGACGAAGGCAGAACTGGTCACCATCCTTCCTTTTGTGTGATTGCTCTGGCATTGCTCATCCATTCGCATCGCTCATCAATTCCTAGTGGAACTTCATTATGTGAAACCAGTCATTTAAGTACTGACTACAAATGACTCTGATAATACATTCCACAGTCCTCTGCAATTTCACAGAGTCTCATTAGGTTCAACTCTAGCCTATTTCGTGGTTAGACTGTAATTTGTTAGTCTTCTATTAACTTCATTTTAGGCAATCATTTAAGAAGCCTCTTAGAGTTGTTAAATAGGGGTGTGGGTCGGGGAGATATTCAACATACTTGATAGCTATTCTGCCTTTGGATATAGTCTAGGCAGTTGATAAAATTTCAGAAACAATCTGCTCTCAAGTAGCCTCAGGTGCTTCTCATAATTTCTGTTTCTTATAATCAGGAGGTTTTAGGGAGTTTAATCAATCATTCTTTGCAACTTTGTGAACTTTACTAATTGAGATCAGACAAAGAGTTACTAAGTATTCAAATAGTCTCAGAATTCTTACTAGGAAAGCTGGATTGAAAATTATGGCAGCATATGACTACTTTTATTTTGAGCCTACAATTTAACACCCTCATATCTGATCTGTCCAGGTGAATACACTGTGTGGGAGAGGCCATATTTTTTCATCTTAATCCAGAGAATTGACAAGAGCAAGCATTTGCTGCTCCAAAGGACAAGACAGAGTTGGCCCATGCTTCCTAGATATAATGCTTGGGTCCTACACTCATGTTTAAGTGATGCAGGGAGAGAGAACTTAAGGCTGGCCAAGGAGCAGGAACGGTGGGATGAACTGTGTCCTCCTGGAAAATGGAGTGAGAATACCTTCATAGGAAAAGGGACAGGAGAATCAGTCCCTGTACCCAGGAAAAATATCCTCATAAGCCTGGCGTATGCCAACCTGGACCAAGTATTTCTTTTTGAATATGGATGCCTCATCATTATTTTTTTCTTAAATGAATATCTTCTTTGTTTTGAATTAAACTTGCTTATGGATTCACAGACAGATAGATAGTTTATTAATATTAGTATTAACTGTAACCTAGAGTTCACAAACATGGCACATAAGCCACATCCATGCTCCCATTCTCTCTCTTTTTAAACTTGTAAGCAAATTTGTACTGGAACAGACTCACGCTTACCCATTTTTATGTTGTCTGTGGCTGCTTGTGAGCACTGTGCCAAAGGATGTTAAGCAGACAGATCTACATGGCTCACAAACTTGAAAATATTTATTTTCGGGGACTGGGATGCTCGCCTAGCACGGGCGGGCCCAGGTTCAATCCTCAGCACCACATAAAAATAAAGGCATTGTGTTGTGTTCATCTAGACCTAAAAAATCAATATTTTTTTAAAAATTTACTTTTGTACTCTTACATAGAAGTTTTTAACTCCTCCTAATTTCTGTGAAGGTATGTGAGACATCACAAGAGCCTAACTTGGGCGGTAAGGAACACTTACAAAGTGTATCAATACACTTTGTAAGATGTAAAAATAAAAATATTAAATTGCCTGAGATTTAGGTTTCTGTTGCAGTCAGACTTTGGAAATTTTTCTGGGATGACTTTGAACCATCCAATCAGACAAAGAATTTGTTTTATACCATTGTTTCTCAAAAAAAAAAGTAAAAAAAAAAAAAAGTCCTTAAACAAATAGATTTTCTTTTTCATCTTTACTAATTCTCTTTCCTCATTGCTTTGGGTTTGTTATTCTTTTTCTAAGTAGTGTAAGGTAAATATTAACCCCTTATTTTTTATTCTTTCTTCATTAATAACGGAGCCATTTAACAGTGTACTTTTTTTCCCTCAGTCCAGCTTTTCCTGTATCACATAGGTTTTGTTTTAGATTATTCTCCTTTTCAAGGTTTCAGCTAAGTGCATGATCAATTTTTCTAAATGTTATATAGAAACAATAAAGTTTATTCTTTACTTGATAAATTTAAGATTCTCTCAATATATCACTGTAGTTATGTAATCAGACATAATAATCATGTTACTCATAGCCTCTATGTCCTTCCTTGGTTATTGTCTACTATCTCGATTCAGTTCCAAAATGGGTGTACTGAGGTCTTCCTTGTGAGCTTAATAAAAGTACAGTATGACCTCATTCATGCATATGTGAGATGATCCTTTTATGTGTGTGGCCTTTTTATTTTCAGTTGTTTTTGCCATCTTTGCAGTAAACCAGCATCATAACATTCTGATTTCCACCAAAGCAGAAGATGGAAATCTTTTTTCTTTATTATTTGTACTTTCTTTTTATTTATTTATTTTTAATTTTTTACATGACAATAGTGGAATGCATTACAATCATAATTATCCATTAACAGCACAATTTTTCGTAACTCTGTATATAAAGTATGTTCACACCAAATTATGCCATTATACATGAGCTCTCTTATGTAAATCTTTTCAAGCCTTCCTATTTTTGAAGGCTAATATATGAATGACTACTTCTATTGACCAGACTTCAGATTCCTTAGTCTAAGAACGGTTTCTCTTGCATGAATGTTTTTCCAGACAGTAACTAAAAGACATTTTTTTTTTTTTTATCCTGCTGCTTTGAGTCAGCACCCAGCCTTATGCTAGCTGTCGAATTTAGATCTAGATTAGGATGGATTAGTTTTTATCTCCAAGACGTGATTCCAATACAGAACACTAGGTGGAGCTAAAATCTCACTAATGCTTCTCATAAGGCGCACTGATCTGGGTTTTTTCCTAAATCAACCTTGAACTCTGATTTCAATAGTTTTTCTCTGTGCCATTTCCTTGATTCTCATATACATACCACACTCCATATTGATTTTTAAATCTAACGTTCATGTCACAAAACCCCATGTATGCCTGAGGAAGACAAAGCAATTAAAGAGGGGTGAAATATCAAGCTTATTTACTCACCTGCCTAGGTGTAACTGAGGCCAACAGGAATCTGAGGTCCACTGAGGATAAATGAACTTAAGATGGCATTTGAAATTTGCTAATTAGTCTTCAAATCTTCACGGCTGGTATAGTTCTGAAATTTGCTAAAATGAAGTATAATTATGCTCTGGGTAAGACTTCATTTGATTCATTTCAGAGTGAGTTATCCAAATTTCAGAATGGGAAAGAAAGAAATCAGGCAGTTGACGCTTGTTCATTACCTATTACCTATGTAGCACAATGCAAAATTTCAGCATTACTCACAGTTTAGGGGAGGGAACCTGATTTAAGAGTATTTTTTGAAGTTTAAATTGTTCACAAATATTCAAATATATCTCTATTTAACCTGCAATTCTTTTTTGTTTTGTTTCGTATTGTCCAGTGAAGAAAAAAGACCTTGCTGGGGAATGGCAGGAAGAGAGAATATATTAAACCATCTACCCTGTCTTGCAGGAAGATAGAAACAATTAATTTTTTAAAAAAATTAAAATTGAAGTGAAAGGAAGAAATCAGAAAAAAAAACTTGAATAGAATGAATAGATTTAACAACATCAAAAGAAATTGAGTCAGGTCCAGGGGGAAAGCAAAGAAATTAATGAAAAAACAAAAGTTATTATAAATACAAAAAACAACAACAACAAGGACAAAGTAGCTTGGAAAAATATTTGTATTGGTCAACTTGGATTGCCACAACAAAATACCATAGACTGGGTGGCTTAAACAACAGAAATTAGTTTCTCACAATTATGGAGACTAGCAAGTTCAAGATCAAGGTACCTGTTGGTTTGGTTTCCTGGTAAGGGCTCACTGTTTGGCCAGCAGGGAGCAGTCTTCCTGCTGTGTGTCTTCTGGAGGTTGGGACAAAGGAAGCAAGCTCTGGTATGCTATTAAGGCATTAATTCCATCATGAGTATCCTGCCCTCTTGATCTTATCTGACTTTTACCTCCCAAAGGCCTCATATCCAAATAGTATCTCCCTGCTGGTTAGAGATTCAATATGTGAATTCAGCTGGGGAATGGGGGTGGGAAGATTTAGTCTACAGCAATGTTGTAAATTATAACACAAAGTAACTGAAGTTTTTCTTAGTAGTTGCTTTTTTTTTTTTTTTTTGCTTGTTTTGTTTGTTGTGATCTTGAGGATTTAAACTAGGATTTTCACATGCTTCACATGTGGGCAAGTGCTCTACACTGAGCTATACCCTCAGCTCTTTTAATTTTTTTTTTTTTTTTTTTTGAGAAAGGTCTTACTAAATTGGCCAGGCTGGCCTTGAACTCAACATTATCCTGTCTTGTCTCCCTAGTAGCTGGGATTATAGGCAAGTGATACAGTTTTTAAAAGTTCTAAATGAATTCCTTTCACTACTCAAGAGACAGGAACTCTATCTAACTCTTTATATGTATGTATGTATATATATGCATACATACATATACACATACATAATATATAGTATACATATTATATATTTAAATATACATGTTCAATATTTATATCATATATTCCTATATGTAAATATAAAATATGACTATATATGTATATAATATCTATATATGATGTATTATATAAGGTATCTTAAATAATACATAGTACTTACATAATATATACCCTGTATATAAGTGATTAGAAATATTATATATAACCTATTTTAAACCAATAATGGTGACTAGATCAAATAAAAACCATCCAATTCTGCAAAATAGGAAACAACTAAGAAAGAATGCAGCATTTATTAAGAAAATTATTATAATAAGCTGATTAAACTATTTCAATAAGTAAAAAGGTATATCAAATTTGTTTAAATGACATAGCATAGTAAATACGTATTATAAACTGTTCTTCAGTAAGCTCACAAATTTAATATAATTCCCTAAAATTATCTTGAGTATGTGTTCTAACTGAACCAAGTTGTCATTTAAAAAATGGACAAAGGAAACACAATAGAAATGTTGAAAATAGGTACACCTTTTTTGGAAACTTGATATAGAAGATGGCACTGCAAATCAGTGGTTAAAAGTTCTCTAAAAGAGAAAAATAAACCTGGGCCTTTCTCATATCCAATACAAAAGCAGATTCTCAGTATGTTAAAAGGCAACACATGAGAAATTTGGACTATGAGCAAAGAGAAGAAAATGAGAACAGCTTTGCCAACTATGGGTCGGAAGAGACTTCTTAGGAAAGACCAAAGCACAAACTACAGTACCATGAAGCCAGCTGTTTTTAGGTCATCAGTAGTTAGACTTTATGTTCAGTGAAGGATACCATTGATAAATGGGTAAGCTGTTGGCTGTATTTAAAACTAATGGAGGATTGTTATCTAGAGTATAGAAATACTTCTGTTAATCAAGGAAAAGACATAAACTCCAGCAGGGACAAGAAGACCAATGAAAGAGATAAACGACCATAGTTCCAACTACAACAGCTTAACAGTGTACAAAGAAACTCTCATACTCATAATCATAGAAATGCAGATTAAAACAGTGAAACATTGCTCTTTTCAGAAAGACTATAATTAAAAATGACAAAAATATCAAGTTCTAGGGGCTGTGGCTATGGCTCAGTTAGTAGAGCACTTGCCTGGCACATGTGAGGCACTGGGTTCGATCCTCAGCACCACATAAAAATAAAAGGTACTGTGTCCCCTACAACTAAAAAAAAAAAAAAAAAAAAAAAAAAAGCATATTTAAACAAATATGTAAAAAAATCAAGTTCTAGGTAATGTGTATGGAATACTGACTTTCATTTTTAGTGAAAAGCATTTTCTCAAAATTAGTACTAATATGCCTAATGAACCCATGATTATATGTGTGTGTGTATATATACACACACACACACACACATACCTCTGAGAAATTCTAACAAAAGTCCATACATCAATGAGGATAACATTTTTCTTTTTCTTTTTGGATGCTAAGGATCAAATCCAGGATGCTGTGCATGCAAGAAGATAAGAATAATCAAAGTGGTACTGTGTCTGTCAGGGAGAGATGAGAGGGATATTTTATTTATTTATTCATTTATTTATTCATTCATTCTTTTATTTTTACTGGTGTGTTATGATTACACACAATAATGGGATTCATTATGATATATTCATACACACACATAATTTGACCAATTTCATTGGCCAGCATCTTTACTTACACCCCCTACTTCCTTTCCCACATGCCCTTCTTTCACCACACTGTTCTACCTTTTAATTTCATGAGATTCCTTTATCTTCTCCTTTTTTCTCTCCAGCTTTCCCATATGAGAAAAAAAAAAATAACTGTTAATTTCCTGAGTCTGGCTTATTTTGCTCAACATGATGCTCTTTATCTCCATCCATTTTTCCTGCAGATTACATATTTCATTCTTTTTTATGGCTGATAAAATTCCACTGTGTATATATGCAATGCTTTCTTTGTCCATTTATTTGTACCTCCTTTGCAGGATTCCAGGTTCCCAAGCAGGACTTGGGTACTGTGAATTATGCTGCTATAAACATGTGTGTGCATGTATTGCTATAATATGCTGACTTTAATTCTTTTGAAAAATACCAAGAAGTGGTATAACTGAATTATATGGTGGTTCCTTTCCTGGTCTGAGGAACCTCCATACTGATTTCCATAATTGCTGTGCTAATCCACAATTCTACCAACAATGTATGTATACTTGTTATTTCCTCCCCACACTTTGACAGCATTTGTAATGACTTGTGTTCTTGATGATTGTCATTCTAACTAGAGAGAGATGAAATCTCAGTATAGTTTTGATTTTCTTTTCCTTAATTGCTAAGATGTTGAATATTTTTTTCATGTATTTGTTGGCCAGGAGATCCAAGATGGCAGGCCAGAGGGAGGCAACATTCTGTGTGGCTCCGTGGCCTGGGACTCAAATAGTGAGAGTACTGCTTCTCTGTGAGCGATATTCCTGCTCCTGTGCGGAAATCATGGCCACAGTGCCATCCAGGGCTTCAGGCCACAATTTTACGGTAGGTCTCCCAACTACTTGCCTGTGCAGGATTCCAGGTACCCAAGCAGGACCATCACCACCCTCAGAGAACTTTCGGTCACCTACTGGAGCAGAAATCACCTATGCCACTCCCATGCAGGACACCAGGCAGCTTCCCACAAATTCCGGCCACCATTCCCTTTGGATCCCCATCTACCAACGTGGGGCTCCCTCGTCGCAACCATCGTGGGACCCTGCAGGCAGGATATATTTGTTGGCCATTTGTGTTTCTTCTTTATAGAAACATCTGTTTAACTATTTGCCTATTTATTGATTGGGTTATTTGGTTTCTGTTGTTATTCTGGATATTAATCTTCTGTTGGAAGTGTAGCTGGCAAAGATTTCCTCCCATTCTATTGGATTTCTATTCACATTTTTGTTTTCTTTGTTGTGCAGAAGCTTCTTAATTTAACAGCTTCCCACTTATTATTGGTCCTTGGCTTCTTTCTTGAGCTTTGGGAGTTTTATTAAGGAAGTAGGTGCCTGCACCACTATGTTGCAGTGTTGTGGTTTTTTCCTAGCAGTTGCAGTGTTTCTGATTACTAGAACTTTGATCTACTTTATGTTTATTTTTGTAAAAGGTGAGAAATAGGAATCTAGCTTCATTCTTCTACATATGGTTATCCAGTTTCCTCAGCATCATTTGTTAAAAGGGCTATCTTTTCTCCACCATATGTTTATGGCAACTTTGTTAAAAATCAGATGAGTGTGAGAGTTTGTCTTTGTGTCTTCAATTCCACTGGTCTTCACGTGTGTACTTATGCTAGTACCATGTTGGTTTTGTTATTACAACTCTGTAGTATAAGTTTGAAATCAGATGTTGTGATGCCTCCAGCATTACTCATTTTGGTCAGAATTTCTTTGCCTATTCTGGGTCTTTTATTCTTCCGCATTAAATTTAAGACTATTTTTTTCCAGTTATGTAAAGAAAGACCTTTGTACTTTCATGGGAATTTCACTGAATATGAGGTCACGTTTGGTAATATGGTCATTTTAAGAATACTAATTCTGCCTATCCATGAACATAGGAGGTGTTTCCATCTTTTAGAGTCATATTCTATTTCGTTCTTTTTTTTTTTTTTTTTTTTTTTTTTTTTTGGTGTTCTTAATTTTCATTGTAGAGGGTTTTACCTATTTGGTTAGATTTGTTCCTAATTTTTCTTTTTCTTTTTTTTTTTTTTAAGACAATCATGAATGGAATGTTTTACTGATTTAATTTTCAGCAAATTTGTTATTGGTGTATAGATAAGGTGTATTGATATTTATATATTGATTTTATACTGTTATTTTACTGAATTTATTTATCAACTATAGAAGTATTCTGGTGGAGTTTTGTTTTGATTTGATTTTTTTTCCTTTTTTATTTGTATTCCTTTTATTTTCTTCTCAAGTACTATATTGAACAGGAGTCATGAGAGTGTATATCCTTGTCTTGTTCCTGATTTTAGAGAAATGCTTTCAGTTTTTCTCCATTCAGTATAACATTGATGTTTTCCCACTTTCAGTATGAGATTGGTTTGGGGTTTGTTGTTTATAACATTTATAATGTTGATTTAAGTTCCTTCTATCTTTCATTTCTTCAGTGTTTTTAACATGAATAGGTAGAAATTTTTATCAAAGTTGTTTTTCTGCATCTGTTGAGATAATAATATTATTTTTGTACTTGATTTTATTTATCTTTTAGTGTTTTTATTACTGAATTATACCTATACAGAATAGTGGGGTTAATTCTGACATAACCACATATATGTGGAATATAATTTGCTCCATTTTAGTCCCCAGTAATTCCTCTTTTACTCCTCTTCTCTTTCCCCCATTCTCCTTCCTCAATTCTATTGGTTTTCTTCTATTTATTTATTGTTTTTCAAATTGGTGTCTTATATGCATACATAAAGGTAAAATTTATTGTGGTATATTAATATATGCAAATAGCATAATTTGTCCATTTTTGTTTCTCAGCTCATCCCTTTTCCTGCCTTTCCTCTCTTCTCCTCAGTCCCCTTATTCTCAACTGACTTCCCTTCTATTTTTTAAGGGCACCACTTTTCCCCTTATTTTGCTGTACCATCTGCATATGAAAGAAATCATTTAACCTTTGACTTTCTGAGTCAGTCTGGCTTGTTTCACTTAGCATCATGTTCTCCAGTTCTATCTATTTACCAGCAAATGCCATAGCACTCCTCTTTATGGCTGAGTAAAATTCCGTTGTGTATATATGTCACATTTTCTTTACACATTCTTCTATTGATGGGCACCTAGACTGGCACGATAACTTGGGTATCGTGGATTGAGCTGCTATAAACATTGATGTGGCTACATCAATGGAGTATGCTGATTTTAGTTCCTTTGTATAAATACTGTTGGGAGTCGCCCTGGCTCCAAAGACTAACTTACCCATCCCCCAGAAGAGCTGTCCAGTGGTGAGCCCTGATGGCTCACATGATCCTTACCCACCAATCAGAACCCCGCTGGCTCACCTGATCCTTACCCTCCAATCAAAAAGCACCCCATGCCAACTGTCAAACCACCCCTGGCTCTATAAATATGCAGAGTTGTTCCTCAATAAACGGGCATTTGCTCTAATGACAAGCCTTGTTCATTCTTTCAAATACTGTTACGGTTATAGATATGAAATGTCCCCCAAAAGCTCATGTGTTAGACGATATAAGGATGTTTAAAGGTAAAATGATTGGGTTATGAGAGCCTTTAACTTAATCAGTGCTTTAATCCACTTATTGAGAGTAACTGGGCAGTGACTGTAGTGAGGTGTGGTGTGGCTGGAGGAGTTAGGTCACTGGGGGTGTGTCTCTGGGGTTTATATTTTGTCCTGATGAGGAGAGCTCTCTCTCTTTCTCACTCATTCTCTGCTTCCTGGAACCAAGACCTGAGCCACTTTCTTCTGCCAGACTCTTCCATGTACTGCCTCACTTGGATTCCCCAAAATGGAATCAGCTGTCTAAGGAGTTAGACCTCTGAAACAATGAGCCCCCAAATAGAATATTTCTCCTCTATTTTGTTCACAGCAGGAAATAAGAAAAAATAAAAACTGACTAAAGCATATACCAAGAAATGGGACAGCTGGGTTTTATGGTTGTTCCATATTTCATTTTATTTATGTGATGAATTGCATGTATTTATTCGTGTATGTTGAAACATCCTTCCATTGTGGAATGAAACCAACTTGATCATGATATACACTCTTCTTAATGTGTTGTTCAATATGGCTTGCTAATATTTTATGAAGGATTTTTGCTTCTATATTTATCTGGGATATTAGTCTTTGGTTTTCTTTTCTTACATGTGTGTTCTTTTCTTCTTATCAGGGTAATACTGGCTTCATAGAATGAGGTTGAAAGTATTCCTTCCTTCCTTGCTAATTTTTGGAATAATTTGAGGAGAATTGGTGTTAGTTCTTCTTTAAAATTCTGGTAGAATTCAGCTGAGAATCCATCTGGTTCAGTCCTAAGCTTTTCTTTGTTGGAAATCTTTTATTTTTCTGCTTCTAGCTAATTAAATTGGTCTGTTTGGTCTTTTGATATTCTCTTGGTTCATTTTTGGTAGGTTGTATGTGCCTAGGTGCTTGCTCACTTCTTCCATAGGTGATAGATATTTAACTGCAGTATATGTTTGACGTGGTTCACTATAAAATACTGAGAATATGTAAATGTGTTTTAGCAGCACTGAAAGATCACTAATAAGAGATTTTGGTAAGAAAAGAGGAAAATCAGATGGAATTTACACAAATAGGTAAACTAAAAACACATATATCCATTCAAAACATATTTTATGAAAGTTATATTTAAGGGCACAGATTAAGCATGTTAGTTTTGAGACCGAGGGGGGGAGATAAGAATATTGCATGAACGATGGGCAAAAATAAAAGGATGCCTAAGAGAGACGGATGATGGAAATGTTCTTTCTAATTTAAAAGTTGATTGATGGGTACATAAGATGGGCGTAAGAATTTCTGCTGTGCTGCTGCACAATAGAGTAACTATAGATAACTATAATGAAAAAAGCTAGAGGAAAAGACTTTGAATGTTTTTAACCATAAAGAAATGATAAATGTTTTAGGACTTAGATACATTTACCCTGATTTAAATATTACACAATGTACACATATATTGAAATATTACACGGTACCCCACAAATATGTACAGCTTTTATGGTTTTAGATATCCATTAAAATAAATTGAAATTTAAAAGTGTCATTAACTCAAATTCTTTGAAATTGAGTTGCAACAGAAAAGCAAATATAATTTTTAAAAAAGAATAAAAAAGCCACATCTGATGTTTGCTACTTATAGTTCTGAATTTTTTCTTTCTTTCTTTTAAAAAAGAGCATATTGAACATTTTAATTAATGGGGATTTCCTAGGGAAAAGGCAGCCTTGCCTGTTGTTTCTAAATGGGAAATTTTAAAATTATTTATTCTTGCACCAATTTTGCTACCAGTAATGTTTATTATTCCTCGAATAGCATTATATCACCACAATGCATTTATATACTGATTAATTCTGATTTATTCTGCATGTCATTTCTTGGGTACTTTCCATCCAAAGATTGATTTCATTTACACTAAAATATTCTCAGCCTTACCTCTTTGGGAATTGTTTGTTCAATATTTCCTCAGTTGTTTTTTCTCATGCATTTCTACTAGAGATAAATTAGATCCTCTCAGCGTATCTGTCATTTGATATCTGTCTCTGAATTTCTTTTTTGTGTTTGTACTCTCTAGTTTACTGGTATTATGTTCAGTACAGATTCTTCATGACAACATTTAAACACTTGAAACCTTTTTTCAATTATATTCCTTTATAACCTAAATAATCTCTTAATTCTTAAATTTCTTTCTTTCTTTCTTTCTTTTTTTTTTTTTTTTTTTTGGTGGTGGTGGTGGTGGGCATCCCAGGGATTGAATCCAGGGCACCTAAACACTGAGCTACACCCCCAATTTTTTTTTTTAATTTATTTTGAGACAGGGTCTCACTAAATTGCTGAAGATCTTGGTAAATTACTGAGGCCGGCCTCAAACTTGTTATCTTCCTGCCTTTCTTTTCAGAGTAACTGGGATAACAGACATGTACCACCACATGTGACCTAATTTTTGAAATCCAGTTATCACACTTTTCATACCTAAGATTTTGAACTAGTCCTTTTTTCACAACATCCTACTCTGTGTTTCATGGTTTCCTTCTCATAGGCCTTTGAAAATCTGCAACATATTTATTTAAGGTCATCTTAGATATACTATTTTGTACTATATCTGAAGTGACAATCTTTTGAAAGACCCATCTATAATGGCCTTTTTTCTATTCCTTTCTCTTTTTTTCTGTCCGTTTGTTTATCTCTTCCCTGCTCATATTTCTTCCTGCCTGTAGTTTTGACTGTCTCGATTTGGCCTGTGTAGTCCCCTGTATGTAAACATACCTTATGTTGTCATCTTTGTACTGTAACATCCGGGAATATTGAGGATACTTCTGATCAAGGTATTGAGTCGTAAACAGCTTGGTACCAGACCTCAGTGGGAAAATTTTTCTACTTTCGCCCTCTTCTTTAGGTATGCTTCTATAAAGAGTTCATTTTCTTGAGAAGAGTTATAGCTTTTCTTTGCCCCCATCATGGGGGAGAATGGATTCAGCCTCTACCTCTGTGAGGCACGTTTCATCCCTGCCATTCCTATCTACTCTGACTGATGCTGGAAGCCCAGATCTTACTTTCTGGTTTTACACCTGATTCTCTTTGTGTCTCCATAGTTTCAAGTCTTATTTTTGAGGAGTGCTATGCTTTTAATTTTTTTTCTTTCCAGATTATCCCTGTAATCAATGTTTGTTTGACGTACAGAGCCAGTGTCAAAGAATGAACTAGTGTCTTTGTCATATTTTTCATTTAAAACAAAATACTTAAAAACTGTAAGGGTTAAGAGAGGTTCTCTTAGAGTCATTTAAAATAATTTTTTTTCCAAAAAAAATGCCTTAAAATATACAACTATATTGTAGCCTCCAGGTGGTGTTTCAAAATTATTCTCCTGAACTCATGCAAATTATTTTTAATCTGCGAGTCGCTAGTCAAGAATTTTGAAGTTTAAAATGACATAATTATAGCTTTTGGAAGAATTAAGCCACTCTTTTCCTTTTGATGACATGCTAGGAAAGCATAATTGCAAATAATATTGCTTAATAGACTTATTTTAGTGGCTTAGTCAACTTATTTTAGTGGATTTATTTTGTAAAAATAAAACTTGAAGATTGAATGTACTTTTTTTGAGTCATTAATTCAGGGTATTTTCTTCATTGGAAAGTGTGATTTCATACTAAGCACTGACAACTGATAAAATTTTGATATTGCATTAAAAAGAAGGCAGTACTTAAAATTTTACATGAATATTTCGATCACAGAGAGTTAAATCTAGTTTAATATTTATGAGATACATTTACTCAAATGTGTAATAGCTACTTGTACTGTGGGTTTTGTAAAACTGCTTTAAAAATAGTTTGTTTGGGGGCTGGGGTTGTGGCTCAGTGGTAGAGCACTTGCCTAGCACATGTGAGATACTGGGTTTGATCCTCAGCACCACATAAAAAGTAAACAAATAAAATAAAGGTATTAAAAATAGTTTGTTTCCATGAATCACACTTTTTGGATATTTCTTGTACAGGTATTTATATATTAATTTGTTTCTGAAATGCTTAGAGAATACTGAATACATATTTTTTTCAACAAAGACATTGCCAATTTAATCTTCTTAACAGATAATAATGGTGAAATTAAAGATACTGAAAAGATCATTTTATTCCCTACAAGGCACAATCAAAATAAATTACTGTATTAAATTAAATTGCATTGAGTGCTATTAGTCTTCTTTTAGGTTTAAACAATTAAGTATTTTACAGCCTTTAATTCCAAATTTATACATATCATTTAATTCTGAATTTGTTCACTCTATTAATTTGGCAAGTTTGTAACTACAAATACTATAAGCTATCCTTTGTAGTCCTTAGGTTATTATTTTTTAATTTGCCATTATCCTGGAAGAACAGCCTAGTCATAGCTCTTTGCATAGAAACAAACCTCACCAACTTTACATGAAATAAATATGAGAAGAAAATAGTCTTGGAAGTCAGAAAGACCTGAACTTGTATCCTGGCTGCACCATTTAATGCCTGTATGACCTTATAAAATTGTTTAGGTCTCAGTTTCATCATCTGTGAAATGCTGGAAATAGCATATAACTCCTAGGTTTGTTGGGATAGAATGAGATAATATAAAGCTGTTGGTTCAACATTTATTACATATCAGGGACCCAATAATGCTTCTATCAGAAATGAGAGCTCCAAATAATTAATTTCATTTATTGGAAACAAAACATTTAAAGCAAAATATTGTTATTAAAATATATACATATTTTAATCACTAACTTTTTGAATACTTACTGTAACATCTGTGTAGTCATAGTTTTTGAAAGTGAAAACATGAACTTCAATTTTACCTCAGCAAGGAAGGATGTTTATAATTCAAACATTTTCCTAACTTTGAGTAAAAGGGCAGATGGAATTAGGTCATAAGAAGTGGAAATTAAGAATCCTAAAATAATCTGACACTGTGAGAGCAATTACTCTTGTTCCTTGGTCTCCAGCTCTGGGTTCATGTTTTCTTCCTCTAATCTCTGCTTTTTCTTGTAGCTCAGTTTCTTTCCTCTTTTTCCTTGTATACCAGATGTCTTTGTCAGATGTGTTCCTGGCAGCCAAGGGGCAGACACAAGAGGCTGTTTTGGCATTAGGGATTACTGCTTCTAACCTCTCTGGGTAGTAACTCTATATCCACCAAAGACAATTTCCAGTTGGTCCAGATGTGATTGGATGTCTATCCTATTTAATTAACTGTGGTAGGTGACAAGGTCCTGGGACAAGTTGCTCACTCAGAAGCAGAGGAGAGGATCCAAGAATGTTTTCTATGCAGACCTGGATGATTTCTTACCATTAGTAAATTTTCTTAAGAAGGAAAAATATAAAATTCAAAGATGAGGAACTCAAAAATATGCTAGCATAGACTGACTGAAATAAAATCAAACATGCTATATTTGCTTGTATTTAAATTTCTCTACATCAGGCATCTTATTACAATAAAGTGTCAAAAGGGGGCATCATTCATTAGGGTTGAAGACGCTATTATGTGAAGATAAGAATTCCCTGACACAAGTTGTTGGTGTCTTAATAAAATGTAATAACTGTACAAAACATTCTTTTGACACCATTATAAACCACTTTATTTGTTAGACAATTTGCTTCATGCACACGCTTATATGAACAAAGGCATGAAGCATTTGGCTGTACTCTATTCCAGTGAAACCAGGTCTTCCCCAAATCTCAGCCAAATGGATTCTTTGGCTGGAATCATGACCAGGTGACTATATGTACATGTGAGTTTTTTAATGTATATTTGTATGGCAATATTTGAGACAAGATTTATGTTTGCTTGTTCAGTATCACATCATAATATATTACTCTACTATAGAAATAACTTCAAACCACATGTATACTAAAGATAGATAAAGGGTATCCCTCCATACTGTACTAAAGACCAATAGTATTATCTGGAATTTAGATCTAAGAAAAAATGATGCAACATTCAAGGACACAGAATGAGACACAAGTAAAAGATAATTTAAATTTTAACGGTAATTCTATAGTAAGGACAATAAAGTTTAAAACAAGGCACTTAATTTAGAGAGGAGAACTTAAGTTTTAAAAAATGTAGTTCTCAGGCTGTTTGCTTTTATGTACACTAATAATAAAATGTAGCTTTCATTTCTGAAACTCACTCTTTTTCTTGAACCAAATTACCATTAGTTAAATTCAGGTTAACAAAAGCTTAAAAATTCCCACGATATATAAGACTGTATGCTAATTTTTGAGAATAAAGAATTAGCGAATTTTATTTATTTATGTATTTGTTTGTTTGTTTATTTTGCAGTGCTGGGCATTGAACCCAGGACCCTGATTCCTCTTACTCATAGATTTTAGTTTTATGAAGGCTGGAGATTGACCATAGATGTTTGCATCACCTTGCTGAGGGCAATAGATTTTCCTCCTGCATGAAGTACCCAAGCATTAAGTCAACTGATTGAGATGCAAATGGATAGTTTTCTTTCTTTTTGTTTTATACAGCAGGTTCTTCCAAAGCATCTAAAATCAAGTTTTGTAGATAGTTACCTATTTTGAGGTTGGTACTGGACTTGGTCCCCTTTCAATATGACCCCACTGGGGATCTCTGTTTTAGATAGACCTCCTTCAATGTTCCTGGTTTTTGTATCTCTTCTTCATTCCATAGTCCCGAGGACTCTCACCTGTGACATTACAAGATATTCTTTTAACTCCCTGTCTTTAATACAGTAAAAGCTCTCCCTCATTTGCCTACTGAAACTTGGCATCTATAATGCTTCCTCTATTTGCCTGGATTATTCCAGCTCTCACTAAGAGTTTCCATTAGATGCATTCTTTCTGCATCATTATGTCTGTCAAATCAGTGAAAGTATAGAGATGAAATCTCCAATAAAGGAACTTTTATTTGGGAAAAAGAATAGGATTACAATCCAGGACACACAGGCATAGGCTGGAGTGGTCTCTGGTATGTCCACAGCACAAGGGGAATATTGAGAGTTTTATTAAGACAGAGAAGTCCATGCAAGTTATTATGAAAGGGAGTTCATTAGCACTTTCGGTGCTTTGGGGATCTTGTAACCTCTTATTGTCAAGCAGTGACAGTTATTATATAAGAATTTCCACGTGTCTCAATTATGACACATCATTTTTTTCATGCTTTATTGATCTGGCCTAGATCCTGTTCTCTGCTCCTTGCAGCATACAATAAAAGCTATAGAACTATATAAGGAATACAATAGTTCTATTGTATTGCTCAAGATCTTCTCTATATTTGCTTATTTCCATCAAGGTTTTTTATACTTTAAGCAAAGTCTTTAGTTTTTTATTATCATGGTATCTGCAGATTCCCAAAATTATTTACCCCCCACCCCTGTCCCCGCTTTTTCCAGTGTCATTGCAAAGCACCTTGGATAGGTTTGTGATTATAATATTAACATGGTACATGCTCAGATAATACTTGAAACCATAGTGTAGGTGAAGAGTTTGGTATAAGATGGAAACCAAAGGCTTCTACCACGCTCTCTGTTCATTGCAATGTTATTTTCTGTGCTTTGATATTTGATTTTAATAAGCTCCAATAAATATACAGGTAATACTTAGAAGACTAATTTCTTAAGAATTATAGGACACAACCTCGATTATGCTCATTTATAATTAGTAATATTTTATTAACCTGTCCATTGAGAATGCACATAGAATACAAGACAAAGATATGAGTAGATGGGGAGACCGAGTTAGAGGGAAGTGAGTGGAAGGATTTTAATAATATCATATACATGAGAATAGGACTATCAGTTTCAAGATCTCTGTATCACTCTTGGACTTGTCTTCGTATTTTCTCTTATTCTACAAATAAGAGAAATTTGTCGGTGTCTTTACCCACCATGTGGAAATCTTAACATTTGTTGTTAGGATTTCAGTATTTGCTTTATATTATATTTTTATATAATATTTATATAATATTTTTATTACTTTAAAAATTCCAACAAATAATATAAGTAATTAATATATTATAAAATTGAAAAAGTAAAATACAAATTATAACTACATTTAAATTATAATAGACATATTGGGAGCTAGTGGTTACTTATATTTGAATAGCATTTTTAAATATGTGATATTAGTAAGTAACACACAGTGCAAAAATACATAATTGGCAAGTATATACATTAGTGGCATTTGTTATCACTCTCAACTTTTGCATTTCTTATTCTTTCCATTTTAAAAGACATCCCTTCATCAAAATTTTCAGTTGTTCAGTGCTTTCCAATTCTATACTGCCTCTATTTTATTCAAGAATTTACAAATGATTTGTGTGAAGGCATAAATAAGAAGTGGAAGTTGAATTTCTTACTTCTACCAGGAATACTTGTGTTTAAGCAAGGACAAAACTTTGAGTCAAATGACAGAGGTTTTAAATGTGGAATACTAAGAATAAGCCAATGAGTAAAGGGGTTTTCCCCTCTTTTTCTTAAAAGCAGAAGCTTCCAACGCATTTGAGATCAAGCATAGTAGGTGATTAAATATTTTATCTCAGGACAATATTGTTCTTACATGCATTATTTGTTTTTCGATATTTCAGAGAGACTTATATCCAAATGATCATTTTAAAGATCATTCTTAAGATTTGTATTCCCATATCATGGTTACAAAGGGACGTTTAAAAATCAAACAAAACAAAATGCACAAAAATTGAAATAAGTAGAATCTGGAAACTGAGACATATTAGACAAATGAATTACTCACTTAAATGATTTTTTTTGTTTACATTATGCTAAAGGATTGATGGAAGGCTAGAAACACTACTTTATATCCAGGGAGCTGTATCATATTACCCTGGCACTAGACTTAGCGCACTAGACTACTTCTAGCCCTAAGGTCATGTTGTGTTTATGATTTTCAAAAATGGTATAGGGATCTAGACTGTTTCCCTTTAAATGGTTCAGTCACTATCCAAAAGGCAGAAAGTGGTGGGAAAAAACAGAAAGGGTTGCTAACCCTTTATAATATCTTTGTTGTAGCATTAGGTTTTGATTTCTATGACTTATTTTTTAAAGAATTTTAAGAATTATTTTTACTGGTTGGGCCCATTAATATTTTTTCTTTGATTTCTTGCATATTATATGAATATAACAACATGAAAAAACAGTTTGAAAGTTATGGTGTTAAAAAGCATAGACAACTTAATTTAGTTTACTTTTGAGATTTATTATTTTGAAAAGAGAAGCATAAGAGAGAATTCTAGAACTTTATTATATGACAAATTAGACAGAATTGTACTATTAGAATATAAAGTAATTAATTAATATGTAATCTTATAAACATTATGATGATATCTAAGTTCTTCTCCCTTAAAATAGATTGTTTCTATTTAAGAACTATGCCTGAAAAGTGAAAATATAATAAAAACATCATTCTGTCTTTTCATAAATATGGATGAATTTTGTTTCTAATATTTGAAAGAATCCATCACTTAAAAGACAGCTGATAGTGTGGCAGGCATATAAATTAAATTCATATCATCAAACTTAGAATGATCTTCTTATGTCTTCTTACTTCAAAAAATTAATATTATTCCTCACTGTATATAAAACATGGACTTCTGATTCAGTTTTCTAAAAGACTAAATTTCAGAATATTAATTTGGCTTATATTTTATATGTTGTATTTAAAATATATATCATTTTGCCATTGTCTCATACTCTGAAATTCACACATACTTAGAAGATTTAAAACCTAAAACAAGAAAAGTAAAGAGCAAAGCAAGTAAATTTTATTTTTCAATTAGAGTTGGATCAAAGTTCTTTGACCACCATTTAAATGGTGCTCTATTAATATATTTAAAACTTCATTCAGGTCTGGGGTTGTGGCTCAGCAGTAGAGCATTCACTAGCATGTGCAAGACCCGGGTTTCGATACTCAGCACCACAAAAAAAAAAAAAAATAATAAATAAACAAAATAAAGGTATTGTGTCCAACTACAACTAAAAAATAAATATTAAAAAAAACTTCATTCAAATTTACTCTCTGAAAAACATGAAAACTTTCTCTCAAAATTTTAAGCCAGGCCTGCAATCCCAGTAGTTTGGGAGGCTGAAGCAGGGGGATTGCAAATTCAAAGTCAATCTCAGTAAAAAGGTGCTAAGTAACTCAGTGAGACCCTGTCTCTAAATAAAAAACAAAATAGGACTGGGGATGTGGCTCAGTGGTTGAGTACCCCTGAGTTCAATTCCTGGGGAAAAGAAATGTTAAATAATTGGAAATGACAAAGACCATGCAAAATTTGTCTTACTACTGTTTGACTGCTGCCTCACATAACAGGTATTAATTATATGGTTGTTAAGCTCAGAGTGAAATATCATTATATTTATAAAACATTAAGCCTGTGTTCTGCATAAAAGTTCTTTTTCTTCTCAGAGTTTAGTTGTCACCTATTCAATACCTAGTTCATTATGTACTTTAACCATGATTAAACATGGTAAATGTACGATGAGAATTAAAAAAAAATACTAATTCACAAGAGGCAATCTCTGCCAGCCATGATAGAATGGAGTAATGAAATTTACATATTCATATGAAAGCAACAAAGGCAGTGATAAAAAGATGAAGCCCAGGGAGGAGAAACCCCAGGATCCTGGAAATTTCTTTGTTGAGGAGAGAAAGCTCACAGCCTGGGGAGTTCTTGGTGTTGATTTATCAAGAATCATATTTCTGGAGAAAGGCAAGAGCTATACGAGAAAGAGTGCTCTGGAGATTTTCAGCGAGTCCCATGGAAGTGTTCAGCTGAGTAGAAAATACCCAAGACCAGGAAAAGTATTATTTTAAAGAAGTAGATGGAATAATCAAGAGATCTTGCATAAGACATGGAAAAGTTGTTTTTTTTTTTTCCTACAATTCAGGGAACTTCATATTTCATGTTATATTAGAATATTATCTAAGTAGTAGAGGAAATTATATTAAAGCTGCTTTAGTCTCAGAAAGTAAAGTCTAAAGGAAAGCCTTGAAACCAAAGAGAAAAGTTTCCTAGAAAAAAAATTCAAGAACAAATAGGGTAATATTAATAACTAGAGGTAAAATTTACATTGCCTGGTATCCAGTCTAAAAGATCAGGAATCTAGTCTAGAATATAGACTGGACAACACAAATTGACAATGTTAGTAGAGATAGGTATCTATTTTTAAAAGTCCTAAACATTTTCTAGGTATAATATGTATAGAATACACACACACACACACATATTTATAATTTATTGACCTTTTTTTTTTTTTTTTTTTTTTGCATTGCTGAGGATCAAAACTAGGGCCTTACACATGCTAGGCCAGTACTCTACCATTGAGCTATTCTTCCAACCCCAAAATTGAAAAACATTCTAAGTGAAAAATTTTCTAGAAAAAAGTAGCAAATTAAATGCAGAAGGAAAAAAAAACGATTTAACAATTTTTAATACATAGAAGTAGAAATTATCCAAAATTAAAATCAGAGAAAGAAAATTATTTCAAACAAATAAAAATTACTTTTAATAAATTTTTAAGAAATGTAAGAGAAATTTAAATGACTTATAGTACCTATAGTTACCTATAATTACTTCACTCACTTGTCAATTTTCCCTGGCTGAGAGGGTTCCTAAGAGTATACAAAAAGCAGAAGAGGCAAAATAATGGAGAAAATAAACATTGTTTGAAATATAACTCTGCTCAAGTGAATAAAAGGGAAATGTCAGGCTTAGTTTTGAGGACTTGTTTGGGGGCTCTGCAATTAGATCATATCAAAATGGTACTTTGGTAACTTACTCATTTGTTATCTCTTTCTCTATTCTAAATGTTTCAGTTCTTGGTATTCTTTTTGAAAGTGTTAAAAGAAAGGAAAAAAAAACTTATGTTTTAATAGCCATGTTTTATTTTCACAAGTGTTACTAGGATACTAATGCAGTAAAACAACAAAAAAAAAATGGTGAGGTAAGTAAAATATTTTTAATACATTTGGTCAAGGTCTGAGAAGATGAATGCCGCATTTGCCTGAGGAAATTCTGCTCAACACAGCTACAAAAAGTTACCATTTACATTATCACAGGTTATAATCAAGGACAAAGAAAATATAATGAATATTTTTATCCCTAATATGGAGAAAGGTATCACCTTTAGAAGATGAAATAAAGAGATACAATAAACAACCAAAGAACAGAACTTAGTTTTCAGAACCCTGGCTTAGAATTCCAGAATTACTTGTTCCTAGGAAAGACAAAAGGTATAGTTAGTTGATAGGTGAATCAATAATGTTGCAAAAAGATTAAAATTTAATTTTAAAAGCACATTTTCACATGTTAACCTGGTTCAAATATAAAATAAAATTTTAAAATATAAAGATTGGTTGTTTCTTATCCAAAAGACTTCAACTAAGAAAAATATCTGTGATTACGTGTCGGGTTTTAAATGCACTAACAATTAATGTGCATTTATAAATTATTTGAGAAACATCAGATAATCATTATAAACAGTATAAAATAAAAAAGATCCAGCAAATGTATAGTGAAAATTTGTAGACCAACAAGAAATAAAATATTAGAACATGAATGTTTTTATGGCTTAGGCAAAACATGAAGAACAAGAAAGAATTTCTACTTGGAAAATATGATGTAAACCTATGAAATAAAATAAAGAAGAGGGGGAACAAGGAACAGAGATAGCAACTAAGTACTACTTTGTTTTGCTTCCACAGAAAGAAGTTTGAACACATTTGTAATATTAAGATAATTACATTAAAGAATACTGAAATATACTAGGTACTAAAAATTTGCCTGTAACATCATTATTAATAATCTTGTAGAGAAAATGGACACCAGGCAGTATACTAGAAGACCTACCATTGTTAAATATTGACTTTATTAAAAAAGAAAATAAAAGTAGATTGAAGATCACAAATTCAGTTTTTGGCAGTACATGTGAATTAATTAAATTAATTACTTTAAAGTTTTTTAGGAGAAAAACTAGTCTCTGAATTTATGAAGAACATCTTTTGAAAAGTATACTTTTTTCTTAAAAATTGATTTAATTAATAAATCACTATAGCAGTAAGCCAAAATATGATTGTTGGATCTCTGTTACAATAATCTAAACCTATCTAAGTAAGAGTAGTCAAATTCTGGGTGCAGTGGCTCATGACTGTAACCCCAGTGGCTTGGGAGACTGAGGCAGGAGGATTGTCAGTTCAAAGACAGTCTCAGCAATTTAGCGAGGCCCTAAGCAACTCAGTGAGACCCTGTCTCTAAATAAAATACAAAAAAGGACTGGGGATGTGGCTCAGTGGTAAAGCGCCCCTGGCTTCAATCCCTGAAGAGTAGTTAAGTACAGGTAACATAAAGGGGTTTGGGGTAGAGCTCAATGGTAGAGCAGTTGCCTAGTATCCTTAAGTCCCTGTGTTTCATCCATACAGGAAAAAAAAAAAAGTAACACAAAATATTTCCAGCAATTTGATTGTAGCAATATCAGAATATCAGTATTTCTAGGGATTTGATTTTAGCAACATCAGGTAATGAGGGTTTCAGTTCTGTTTAGGATGCAAAAATATATGGACAGCTTTCATTCCTGTAGTAATAAAAAGTGAATCCCATACAAAATATAAAATCATACAAATCCTTGGCATTACTGAAGAACAGTGGAAGTAAAACTGTCTTGATGAGCTGATTCCCAGAGAGAGGAATGTTTCATATGGAAGCAGCAAACCCCAGAGTAGCCCTGAGGACTTTCACTGGGTGTGGTCTACCCAGAGAGAGAAGAAATCTTGACACACATCATAAGCAAAGGACTTGCTGAGGAGTGTCCAGAAAAGCTATTGGTCAAGGTGTGGGCAGGCAGAAATGATTGTCATCTTGCAAAGACTCAAAAGAGAGAATAGTGTGCTTAGTCTATTGATTGTCTTTACTATCCCACCACCATCGCCAGTGTTGCTAAGAATAGAGCCATGAAGTTAGGGCTGAGAAGTAACAGAACAAAACAAGATGAAATAATCAAGAGACTGTCAAGTAGTCTACTATTGGAGTTCCTGAGCTGAGATATGGTAAAATAGACAGGAAATCTTTTAAAAAAAATAATGGTTATTTTCCAAATTTCATGAAATAAATTAATCTACGAAGTGAACAGTCTTCAGCAAATTTCAGAAAGAATAAAAGTAAGAGAAGCACTCGTAGACACATTGTAGTCACACTGCTGAAAATCCATGACAAATTCTAAAGGCATTCATAGAAAGAATCACATTAATACAGGGAAACAAATGTGGCTGATTCTCATTAGAGGTAAGCCATGACAGAAATGTGTCATATTAAAAGTGGTTAAGCACACAAATCCAACCCCCCACACACACACTAAAAATAGAGCCACTACAAACCTAGAATTCTGTATCCAACAAAACACTTTCCAGAGATATGGTGAAATAAGTATTTTAGACACATGAAAGCCAAGAGAACTTGTGGTCTGGGGTTAAATGACAGTATTTCAGAAATCCTTTAGAGAGGGATCCTGTCTTGGGTGGAAGATAGGATCATGTAGAATAAAAGGTCCCTTTCAATTCTAAAAACCTATTAGATTACTTGCTTTTGGGTTGGAAAACTCACAATTTAGTTACCCTGATTTTTTCTTTCCCTCCAGTTCAAAAAAGAAACATAAAATGTATCTTTTAGAAATCAGCTTTATTTATCATATTTCAATATACTCATAATTGCTTCAGGAATTAAGATATTTTTCAGTTATTAAGGAAAATCCTCATAATCTGAAATCAAAGTGGTCTTAAGTCTCATTAAAACTTAAATTTCATTAAAATTTTCAAGCTCCATTAAACTTAGTTAAGCCTCATTAAATGAGGGTTAGCATCTTTAGCTCTTATAAACCAAGTTTGAGGATAACCATATTTTTAAAAATTCTTGTTATGCTTTTAGGCTAAAAAGACTAGATAAGACTGGTTAAGTACCAAAAGCTAATTAACCTGGGATCCTGTAGCATCTTTTCTTCATGGTTGATAGAGCACTTGGGTTGTTAAATCAATATGGAGTCCATTACATAGCTTTAAATATTTTTAAAATTTGTTAGGCTTCATTAATCCAGTTAGTCACCATAAAGAGAATAAACACAGTTATACCTTTGTTCAATTTTTAAGAAAAATATCATTTAATTGGATAAAATTCATGAAAAGTGTGGATAATTAATGCTAATATTAATTCCCTTTACATTGTTATCTTGTTACCCCTATTTAGAGATGAAGACATTGAATCCATTAGAGCAGAAGCATGTCCCAGGCCAATGTATATCCACTGTCATAGAGATTGCTTGAAAACTCACTGCAGTGTTTATGATTCTGACTTCTATTTCTATCCATATCTATTAATTTATCAACAAGTGAATAAAGAAGGAATGCCTGAAAATCCAAGATAAGGTAATTCTGTATATGTAAATATTTGTCAATATAGATGTAAGGATGCATATAACTTGGTGGAACCCAAAGATATTTTTCTGAATCAACACCTTATATTTGGTGGATATATCTTACTAAATGTGAATCAATATTTAACATTTATTGTTCATTCTTCAGAAAATTAAATTTTTAAATGGCTTCCTTTGACCTTGCTTCCTTTCAATTAAGGAAATGTATCAATCAGAAAAAAAAAAAAAGATGTTGTAAAAGAGAAATAAAATGTCCAAAAAGTAATAAAAAGTCACACTCTTTTAACAAATATTTTTCTTTTAAACCTGAAATGCTCTTGCTAATTGTTAAAGTCTGTAAACAAGTCTGGATGGCGCCTGGCAAAATGCCAGAGGGAGTAGTTTGTGAAGTAACAAAAGTGAGCCATTAAGTGTGGAGATTCCTTATTGGTTGACTGCTGTATCTAGTTTATGTTAATTAGATAAGCTGTGTGGAATGTATAAATACCGCTTCTATCTTACAATAAAGGGCTCCCACTCCTGTTGTATCAATCTACGCAAGTTCCTCGTCACCCCCCTCCCTCCCCCCGGACTGTGGCAGCTAATGTCCCACATTACCATTCAGTGATCTGATAATATCCAGGTCATGAAGGACAGCTACTTTGAGTTGAACGGTTTTCATAACCAGCCTCTACAAAGCTGCAGGAGCTATCCAAGAACTCTGCAGAAGAGGCATGTCCTTATTCCGAATCCTTGTACTCTGATTCCTTTATAACTTACCAGATACTCCATACGACATTTTTGCTGCTGCCACCTTCATTGCTATCGAACATGGTAAGTAATAAGGTCTGACTAGCAGAGCGATTCACATGGTATCTGCTATGAGATCCTTTCTCCATCCACAACGCAGCCAAACCAAGTGGCAAAAGGGTCAGAAAAATGGACACAAATATGGGAGTGTTTTCTCTGATTACCTAAGAATTAAAAAAAAAAAATGCTCCTTTCCTTGTAGGTTATGGTGCTCTTTGCATCTGTAAGTGCTAGATTTGTTGTCTACATTCAGCAAAGAATTGAAGAGCAGGACACAGACAGCAAGCAAGCAGCAAATCTATTGCCAAAGTGACAGAGAGACTTCTCTGAAGAGAAGGGGTCCCAGAGCTGGGAATCTGGTGGGGGAATTATGGTCTCTGTCATTTCCTCCTTTCCTTATCTCCTCCCCTTTCCATGCTCTCCTCACTATTATTGATTGGTGCCCTCTTTTTCCACACATTTGTTTTAGTTTTTCTATTGGGTCTCCGGCTTAGGAAGTGTCTGACTGGGTCCCCCATTTGTGTCCACAAAAATTTTATCAACCAGGAAGTTGACTTCATTAGAAGACTCTCTCCATCCTCCTTTGTTCTGTCCCTTTCCCCAACTTCCTCACTTGCCATCTTACTCGGGATGCCTAAGTCCTTCAGTGCAAATTACCTCTCATATGAGGAGGGATATTGCCCGAAGTCCGGTCTTGACTTGTTTACAGACCCTAACAGGATATCTCAACATGCTCCTTTACCCCCCTATAAACTGCACAGGTATGGCAGAACCCTTAATGGTTATAAGGTTCATCTTACATTTTCTTGCATATTTATGCATTACTGAGTCAGCTAGAGTTTGCTGCATCCTATCACCAGGCCCACAGAATCATCAATAAAATGAATCGGCCTGATATTTTTTTTTTGTGTGTGTGTGTGTGTGTGTGTGTGTGTGTGTCTGTGTGTGTGAGAGAGAGAGAGAGAGAGAGAGAGAGAGAGAGAGAGAGAAACAGAGAGAATTTTTAATATTTATTTTTTTAGTTTTTGGCGGACACAACATCTTTGTTTTTTGTATGTGGTGCTGAGGATCAAACCCGGGCGGCACGCATGCCAGGCGAGCGCACTACCGCTTGAGCCACATCCCCAGCCCTCGGCCTGATATTTGAGGAGTAACAGAACTATCAAAGTCCCTCTGGACTGTGATGGCAAGGAACAGAGAAGCTGACTGACATGACAGTCAAGGCATTCTGTAAATTCCAAGAATGATTATCTTTGTTGACAGAAATTCTAGAGAAAGCAACATAGGTACACAAAGATATATTGATTTTTTTTTTCATGAAAATCTCTGTTTCTCCATCTCTGTTTGATTGGTAACCATCACCTGATTAAGTTTATAACCATGTACAATCATTCATTTTACAAAGCCTATTTGACTTTTGTAGCAACCAAAAAATAAATTAATGAAGGGTGCAGTAAGAATCCTCACCCCTGAGTTTTCCACGTATTTGATAATGGCATTGATCACCAATCCCTTGGGATAGAGTATCACTTCAAGTATTGCTGCAGGTATGTTGTAATATTTCCACTCTAGGCACCCACCATAATGGATCACATTTCACAGGAATGAGCCTAGAGATTCTTTTGGTCATTAAGAATATGCTCTAAGAATCAAGGATTTCCAATGGATGTCCTATGAGAACTCAGACCACTTAGCTTACCTCCAATACCATTTACTGATTTTAACTAGTGAATCCTAGTGTAGTTCTGGGGCTGTAAGAATTATCTTCAGTTCAGAGCCAATCTACAGTAACTCCTGGAATGTCTGTGTATTTCCCTTTCTCTCCTAAGGCATGTTTACTTTGCTAATGTTTACATTAACGCAATTCTGCAACTCTTCTGACTATCTTTTCCCAGAGTAGGTCTTTTCATTCCCTTTGGGACTATTGTAAGATAAAAATCTTTTGCTTTGGGCCTGAGGCCACAAACGTTGTAAAGTTGAGTCTTTAGGAGAATTATTATCTCCTGGGATCCCTGTCCAAGGTAGAAGTTTTAATAGTGAGCAAGCCTGGTTCTCTCAGTTATGATGCAGTACTTCTATTAAAAAAAAAAAAAAAAAGTTTAGGGTAATTTGGGGATTTAAAATTATCCATTTTATCTCAGTCTTACTCAGTAAAAAGTGACCTTGTATTTTGAGTTCCAACTTTTGCATTTTATATTAATATTCATCAAGAAACTTGTAGAATTCTACCTTTAATTGATTCTGTAGCTTTGTGACTCTTATAAGCAGACTGTTTTATCTATCTGTGGATGAGGGGCATTTTGGAGCTTCATAGAGGGTTTTCTAATTCCTCCACCCCTACCCAAGGTTCTGAGTTGGGTATTCAAAAACTTTCCCTTCCATACTTTGGGATTTTCAGAAGTTATCCCATGCCACAGTCTTTGTAATCCCTATTGTTATATAAATACTAATGGAATAGGCACTTCTTATGCCAATATCAAGGTAAACACATCAAAAACTTGGAGGGCTAAGTATTTTAATACAGCTGACAGACATTCAGCCAACTTTCTAACATATAAAATGAGGAATTTGTGACACTATAACTGTATTAGAAATATAATCATGTTAGGGGGACATAAAATGACATTCTGACACATGACTGATCTAGTGTGGTGCTGGTTGTCAGTATTTTCTCCAAATTGAACCCTTTAAGTCTCTGTGAGAATCTGTTGGCTTGAAGCAACTGTATGTACAAGTGAGAAAATCATTAAGGGGTGAGTGAAACAGTAACTCTGTATTTAGTGGAATTGCCTGTGCCTCAGGTCTGTGATCTATCTGCTTCTTTCTGAAATACTTAAACCACACTCTGAATTATTATTCTAGCATTTGGGGCTATGGATTCTCTTCATTGCTCTCAATAACCACCACTGGCTGTTAGACTCCTTGTGGACTCACATTAGAAAGTCAGACTGTCTTAACATTTTTCCTATGTAAATTTCAGTAATAGATTCCAGCCAGACCACCCCTAGTCTCCTAAATCCTGTTGAGCAATGTTAGACATATGCAATTTCAGTTATCTTCCTTGTTCCAAAAAAATTCAATCTGGTGCGCTTACCTCATTATTTTCATAATAACAAATGAAATTGTATGCAGTGCCACACTGTACAAAGAAGACTTCTTGATTTTCTCAGTGCCATTAATCCCTCAATTATAGAAACAATCAATCTTAATATCAACACACCTTTCGTCTCAAAATGTGAACAAATTAGCAATCAGGAAAAATATTTTGGTAAAAGAAACAGTATGTTCTTCATTGCATCATTTAAATAAAAAGGCATGCCTATTTGAATAAGAAAAACTATTGATTAAAAATTTTTTCTTATATAAAAATGCCTTTTGATAACTTATTATTTTTTCTTTTTTTTTCTTTTTCTTATTGTTAGTTGTTCAAAACATTACAAAGCTCTTGACATATCATATTTCATACATTTGATTCAAGTGGTTTTGAACTCCCATTTTTACCTTGTATACAGATTGCAAAATCACATTGGTTACACATCCCCGTTTTTACATACTGCCATACTAGTGAGTGTTGTATTCTGCTACCTTTCCTATCCTCTACTATCCCCCTTCCCCTTCTCTCCCCTCCCATCTTCTCTCTCTACCCCATCTACTCTAATTAATTTCTCTCCCTTGTTTTTTTCCCTTTCCCCTCATTTTCTCTTTTGTATAACAATGAGGGTCTCCTTCCATTTCCATGTAATTTCCCTTCTCTCTCCCTTTCCCTCCCACCTCTTGTTCCTGTTTAATGTTAATCTTCTTCTCATGCTCTTCCTCCCTGCTCTGTTCTTAGTTGCTTTCCTTATATCAAAGAAGACATTTGGCATTTGTTTTTTAGGGATTGGCTAGCTTCAGTTAGCATAATCTGCTCTAATGCCATCCATTTCCCTGCAAATGTCATGATTTTGTCAATTTTTAGTGCAGAGTAATACTCCATTGTGTATAAATGCCACATTTTTTTTTTTATCCATTCATCTATTGAAGGGCATCTAGGTTGGTTTCACAGTCTAGCTATTGTGAATTGTGCTGCTATGAACATTGATGTAGCAGTATCCCTATAGTACGCTCTTTTAAGGTCTTTAGGGAATAGTCCGAGAAGGGGAATAGCTGGGTCAAATGGTGGTTCCATTCCCAGTTTTCCCAGGAATCTCCATACTGCTTTCCAAATTGGCCGCACCAATTTGCAGTCCCACCAGCAATGTCCAAGTGTACCCTTTTCCCCACATCCTTGCCAGCACTTGTTGTTTGACTTCCTAATGGCTGGCAATCTTACTGGAGTGAGATGGTATCTTAGGGTGGTTTTGATTTGCATTTCTCTGACTGCTAGAGATGGTGAGCATTTTTTCATGTACTTGTTGATTGATTTTATGTCCTCCTCTGAGAAGTGTCTGTTCAGGTCCTTGGCCCATTTGTTGATTGGGTTATTTGTTATCTTATTGTTTAATTTTTTGAGTTCTTTGTATACTCTGGATATTAGGGCTCTATCTGAAGTGTGAGGAGTAAAAATTTGTTCCCAGGATGTAGGCTCCCTATTTACCTCTCTTATTGTTTCTCTTGCTGAGAAAAAAAAAAACTTTTTAGTTTGAGTAAGTCCCATTTGTTGATTCTAGTTATTAACTCTTGTGCTTTGGGTGTCCTATTAAGGAATTTGGAGCCCGACCCCCCAATATGTAGATTGGAACCAACTTTTTCTTCTATCAAACGCAGAGTCTCTGTTTTGATATCAAGCTCCTTAATCCATTTTGAGTTAACTTTTGTGCATGGCAAGAGAAAGGGATTCAGATTCATTTTGTTGCATATGGATTTCCAATTTTCCCAGCACCATTTGTTGAAGTTGCTATCCTTTCTCCATAGCATCTTTTAGCCCCTTTTTCAAATATGAGATAGTTGTAATTTTGTGAATTGGTCTCTGTGTCCTCTATTTTGTACCATTGGTCCACCCGCCTGTTTTGGTACCAGTACCATGCTGTTTTTGTTACTATTGCTCTATAGTATAGTTTGAAGTCTGGTATCACTATACCGCCTGATTCACTCTTCCTGCTTAGAATTGCTTTTGCTATTCTGGGTCTTTTATTTTTCCATATGAATTTCATGATTGCTTTATCTATTTCTACAAGAAATGCCGTTGGGATTTTGATTGGCATTGCATTAAACCTATAGAGAACTTTTGGTAATATTGCCATTTTGATGATGTTAGTTCTGCCTATCCATGAACAGGGTATATTTTTCCATCTTCTAAGATCTTCTTCTATTTCTCTCTTTAGGGTTCTGTAGTTTTCATTGTATAAATCTTTCACCTCTTTTGTTAGGTTGATTCCCAAGTTATTTATTTATTTATTTATTTTTGAGGATATTGTGAATTGGTGCCGCAGTCTCTGGCTGGGCACAAATCACGAGTCTCCACACAGCTTGTAGATTCAAACAGCAATTCTTTATTCCCGAACTCACACCGGCCGTCTACAAACACGTTCTGGGGGAATCCACGTTCTCTGCCCAAATCCACTCCGCATGGGCTTCTGTCTCCCAAAATATACTGTCTGACCCTAAGCACTCAAGAGGAACTCAGCAGCAGGATACGCCCTATTCCAAAAGAGGAACACCCTAATCTCCTATTATACTAAACCGCCCTATTCTAAAGGGGAAACACCCTACTCTCCTATTATGCTAAACTGCCCTATTCTAAAGGGGGAATACCCTAAACACGGATCCTGCCCTGGTCCTTGAGCAAGGTCACCTTTCAGAAGTCCTTCCACTAGACAGCATGGGAGTAAGCTGGCAAGGAATTTGTCATACCTACTTGGCTGATGGCTCCCAGCAAATTGGGTGGTTTTCCTCATTTCCATTTCAGAAGATTTGTCACTGATATACAGGAATGCCTTTGATTTATGCGTGTTGATTTTATATCCTGCCACTTTGCTGAATTCATTTATTAGCTCTAGTAGTTTCTTTGTAGACCCTTTTGGGTCTTCTAGGTATAAGATCATATCATCCGTAAATAGTGATAATTTAAGTTCTTCTTTTCCTATCTTTATGCCTTTAATTTCTTTCATCTGTCTAATTGCTCTAGCCAGTATTTCGAGAACTATATTGAATAGAAGTGGTGAGAGAGGGCATCCCTGTCTTGTTCCAGATTTTAGAGGGAATGCCTTCAATTTTTCTCCATTTAGAATGATGCTAGCTTTGATAACTTCTTTTATCATACTAGAGTCAGCTTTGAACTAGAGAATCTCCTACAGAAGGAAAACTTATAAAATTTCATTTAACTAATGGATAAGAATGACTTATAATTACTATATCAATTATTCATATATAAATATTTCCAGGCTACAAGAAATATGTATATAATTTGTCATATAAGCAGGGCAATTTCTTTACAAGATAAATATGTTTAGCAAATTATTTTCTCATAAAGCAAAGGTAAAATTAAGCTGGACCCTTGCTGAAAAAAAAAAAAAAGCTATGAGTTAGGAGGACCCAGATTAGTTTTTCCTGTAGCCTTCAAACAATACTAATAGTATTACAATCATGTGATGTTTAATATCCATGTATTTGCATATAAATTACTATTTAAGATACCTTTAATATTTATATGCAAAGACGGCTAAAAAATGTAGTGAATATTAAAAGCAGCAATAAAATATATCTATTGTTTGAAAAATTGTTTCTCCTAATACTGCATGGATGAATTCCAGATTAAATTTTCTTAGTTTATGCTTTTCAATGACATTTTTCTAATGTTTTTATGTCACAAACATAGCAATCTGACAGCAAATTAAACCATGTTTATTTAGCTTTTAGTCACTAATACTAAAGCAAAAAATTTGGAGTCAGAATTTACCAGGCAGTTTTATGCATGATACATGAAGCAGACTATCATACCTCCATTTTTTTTTCTTTACTATTTTGGCTCACTGACAGCAAAAGCCATGTATGTCTACACTTAAATAAACAAACAAAAACAATGTGACTGAATAATCACCTCACAGCATGAGAAGTCTAGTTGATGGAAAACTTAAGCTACACGGTGACATTTCAATGTTTCAAATTAGACCCTCTCTGGTGAGAAAAGTAGGAAGACTGTGGTACAACACCTGGTGTTATAGATTGAATTGTATCCTCCTAAGATACAAGTGGAATAACTCCTGCTTGATACCTGTGAACATGATCTCATTTGAAAATAGGGTCTTTACAGGTGTAATCAAGTTAAGATGAGTTCACATTGAATTAAGGTGAGCCTTAATCTCCTCTGGCTGGTATCCTTATAAAAATAGAAGAGGAAGAGGAGACCATGGTGGAAAACCATGTGACAACATGAACAGAGATCCAAGTAATTCATCCACAAGCTAAGCAGCACCAGGGCTTGCTGCCAGAAGCTAAAGATACACATGGAATAGATTCTGCCTGAGAGCCTTTAGAAAAAGCAGGATACTGCTGATACCTTTTAGTTTTCAGAAGTCTGACCGAAGTTTTTGTGGTTTTTAAGCCACCTAGTCTGTGGTAATTGTTGCAGCCATACTAGGAAATTAATAAACCTGAGTTTTTGTGAGAGGCAAAGGAAGATTTTTTTTTAAATATGTGTGCTCTTTGAAAATGTAATGAATGAGTACATTAGCAACAGAGATAACATGTCTTCCTAAAAGCAAATTATGTAAAGAAGGGAAGCAAAATCAGATTCACTTTTGGTAAGAATAGGAAATTCATTGCACTGAATAGAAAATGAGGTCCTTAAGCATCATAATACTAAATATTTACTGGTATTAGGATGTAACATAGGCTAGTGAACATTAATGGAAATATCAGTCAATAAATTAAACTTGGTTCATATTTAAAATATGATACAGTAACAATAATACAATGATAGTGGGCCATTTGAAAATTGTAATCATTTGAAAAACTTTGTTTTATTTAATCACATAAAGGTCTTATGGAAACTACAGTCAAGTAAGCAGAAGTCCTAAGGATAGATGACTTCAGGAAAAAACTTCTCTGGAAATGAGACGCATACTTTTAATAGAATAGAACTCGTAACTATAATTTTAAACTGTCATGAAAACCAATTTTTATCACATTCATTTGTCTTGCTATTATCTGAATGATGAAAAAGGATAATATGGTAATCCAGCAAACTATTAAGGTACCCATAAATATAAGCTTAATTATCAATAGAACCAAATTTTGGAATTCTGAATGAACTAAGTATATTATTAAAAATGTAAGTATATCCCATAACAATAGAATTTCAAATATTATTTACCTGTGTGAATTAGTTTTTCTTCCCTTTTACACAAGGCCTTGGAATTCTCAATGGTAAGTAGCAGCAAAAAACGTGAATGACAAGCCATCAGTAGATATACAGAGAGTTGGGTCATGTTAAATAAATAGAGACCTAATACAATCCAGAATCTTATTATATCATTTATTCAACTGTCAAAAATCTATGCCACCTATATTTTAAATACAATATGACATAATTATGCTAGTGACAAAACTAAAAATAAATCCCATGCATTAATAGTGTTGATGGGTATTTGAAGAAATGACTCTTCTGGTTCAATGCTGATGGAAATGACTTACTACATAAGTCCTGATAATGCTCATC
Organism: Callospermophilus lateralis; assembly: GCF_048772815.1. Lineage (NCBI taxonomy): Eukaryota > Metazoa > Chordata > Mammalia > Rodentia > Sciuridae > Callospermophilus > Callospermophilus lateralis. Next base: position 63,731,257 of record NC_135313.1, on the reverse strand, counting down.
ATGATTCTAAAATTTTTCATTGCTGTCAGCTGACTTCATGTTAAATTTAAGAAATAATTAGAGATATACATTTTGTAATTAAAATACAAGAATGTTCATTATAGTTTTCTACTAAACATTAATAATGCTGAGGAAAGATTCATAAAGGCAAGTAATGGTCATTTATGTGGCATTTTAAATAAATTATATATAAAATGGGATAATATTTTAGAAAGATATATTTCTTGTCTATTTCTAGGAAGGTCTCCTATACTAGTAAATAGTATGAATAAAATGATATTTTTAATATTTTTTTGTAATCACACAATTTAGATATACCTTACATGAATAATGAAATAATATTATAATCAGACTATGGAACAATAAATCATAATCAAAATAAATTCATTTTTTTACACTCATACTTACTTGGAAAGATGGTCATGATATGAAGCAACATAAACACATAGATACAGGGACATAATTCCTAAAGTATTATATACAGTTTTTTAAATGTGTATGTGAATGTATGAAAGAAGGAACAGGGAGAGGGAGGATGCTCTTACAATGACAGAAACACACAGTGTAAATTGTCAAAATGATCTGTGGGACTATCTGGGATTGGGCAAGTATGGGGAAGTGCAAGATATTTCATTCACTTCTGTTAATGTTATGGTTTGGGTGTGAGGTGTCCCCCAAAAGCTCATGTGTGAGACAGTGCAATAAGATTCATAGGAAAAATGATTAGGTTGTGAGAGTCTTAACTCAATCAGTGATTTATTCCCCTGACACTGATTAACTGAGTGGTATCTAAATTGGTAGGTGTGGCTGGAGGAGGTGGGAATTGGGGCATGGCTTTAGGTATATTTGTGTCTGGCAAGTGGAGTTTCTCTTCCTTTCTCTCTCTCCCAATCCCCCTTCCTGATCACATGAGGTTCTTCTGTCTGCCACACTCTTCCGCCATGTTCTTCCTCACCTCAAGCCTCGTGACCCCCACCCCCTGCAGTGGACCCAGGCTTGGACTAAGACCTCTGAAACCAGGAGCCCTCAAATAAACTTTTCCTCCTCTATAATTGTTCTGGTCAGATCTTTTAGTCACAGCAACGAAAAAGCTGACTAAAACAATTAAGTTTGAAAATTTTCATAAAAGTCATGCATTATTTCTAATGTAAATCACAGGGAAATTATTTGGTAGAAAATGTAGCACTATTCATATTATTTGATTATAGAGAAATCCACTACATAAAACATTACGCATTACATGACCTGATTTTTTAATTGAATCACATATGCATATATATCAGTCAGTGCTAACTGGTTTATGGTACATTAACACAATCTGTATGAATAGCAAGTGTCTAAAATGACTGTGTTCAAGATGGTTTGAATTTTAGGACCCACTTGTGAAAATGAGTTCATATTTGGGATATGTCTTTATCATCATGGAATAATATAAAAGAGGTGGTGGAAACAAGCAATGGCTCTTCCACATTCTACTCAGAACAGGCATAGAACTCTTTTGCTCATATTTCATTAGCCAAAACAGGTCAGTGTTTAAACATAACAATGTAGCAAGATGGTGCTCTCTGTCTTCAGTTAGGCACTATCTGTAACAAGGCAATGAATGGAAAAATGCAATCATCTTATTGAGATGCAAGTATAAATTAGTTCAAAAAGTAAAACAATGTACACAATTAAATATACTGTGGAAAGAGCCAGAACAACATGACATGAAAGACATTTCAATTTTTAAAATTTTGTTCATTTTTTTGCTAAAATTTCCTATAATTAATGTGCACTAATCTTGGAAAAGCCAATTTCCCTGACCACCCCAGGGAAAAGAGTAGCTTGCCATTTATATTTTTCTCCACCTCTCAACCTGCTTTATTTCTCTTCATAGCATTTATATTATCTGACATTCTGCTTATTATTGTTTAGCTTTTTGTTAGTTTATTTCTATATTTTCCTATCTAGAACTTGTCTGCATGAATGTGGAACATTTCTCTGTTTTGTTAATTGCTCTACTGAGAATAGTTTCTGGCATATAACAGACATTCAATGAATATGTCTGAATAAAATAAAATAACAATAAATGTCATTTAAGAATTAATATTACCAGTTTGGAGGCAGACTCTTATATATTGAATAGACATAAGGCAGTGAGTGATTGTGAAATATATATTTTTTCTCTTCCAATTTGTATTTCAAAGCACAGAACAAGCTTCCTCAATGCAATCCTCTTTCTCTCTTTCTTTGCTTTCTTTGGCTGATCAGAGGATTACTCTTTTCTAATGGTCACTGACACCTCCTATTTTTCCTCCTTGTATCTATTTGCCATCATTTGCTGGTATGTGAGACAAGGGCCAGCATCTAGGAAATGGTTTGCCCCCAAATGGAGGACAGACATGAATGCAGCTATTGCTCAATTTTCTCTTGGTTGCCTCCTAGGAACTCTATGAGGTAATCTTGGAGGTAATCTTGAAGAAAGAGTTTGAGAAAGTGTTTATACAAAGATAGTCTTTAAATAGATATTTAATTCACTCCCAGATTATAGCTTCCTAACTGTGTGGTGGTAGAATACTGTGATCTCTGCTTTAGTGCTCTACCCCACTTACGGTGGTCACCCCAGGAAAACCAGTGGTTCTGAGCTACTCTTGAAAAAAGTGCTAAAGGAAATCCTAAGGTAGACCCATGGAACCTGCCATTGGATGGGGAGTAATATAACATTAGGCTCTGAGGACATGGAACTTTGTGAATGTGATGCTATAAAATAGTCAGGGAGCTGCCTACTCCACCATGTTACTGATGTTACTCTCCACATTTAGAGTTTGGAATAGGGTACCCTGCTGACCAATGATACTGAGAATTTTTCATGTGCCTGTTTGCCATCTATCTTCTTAGGTGTTCATACATATTGTCATTTTAACAGGACTAAGTGGTTCCTTGTTGAGTTTTAAGTGTTTTTTCTATATTCTGGAGCTTTATCATACATATGTATATTGTAAATGTTTTGTACCAGTTTGTGCCTCAGCTTTTCATTCTCATAAAATGACAATGTAAACAGTGCCTTTTTTTAAAAAGAGAGAGTGAGAAAGGGAGAGAGAGAGAGAGAGAGAGAGAGAATTTTCATATTTTATTTTTTAGTTATTGGCAGACACAACATCTTTGTTTGTATGTGGTGCTGAGGATCGAACCTGGGCCGCACGCATGCCAGGCGAGCGCGCCTCCGCTTGAGCCACATCCCCAGCCCGTAAACAGTGCCTTTTAAAGAGCAGAAGCTATTTATAGTAGATGAAGTCCAATTACAGGTTTCCTTTTTCTTTTTTTTTTTTTTTAGAGTCACACTTAATTGATCCTTCTTTTGATCCCTTAACTATAAAATATTTACTAACCCAAGGTTAGATTTTTTTTTTTCTAAATTCTTCTGGAAGATTTACCATGTATATGTAGATCTAGACTTCATTTTACTTAATTTTATGTACAGCTGAAAGAGAAAGCACAAATCAAAGTTTGATTTTTTGTATATGGATAGCTTATTGTTCCAGCAGCATCTGCTGAAAACACTATCCTTTCTCCACTGAATTTCTTCTTATTATTTTTGAAAAAATTCCATTGTTCATATGTATTTGAGCTCTTTCTGTTCTATTCTGAGAGATTTCAGTGTCCTGCCAATGACACAGTGTCTTGATTTCTGCTTTTTTATCATAAGACTTGAAGCTAGTAGTTTTAGACATCAAACTTCCCTCTTCTTTTTAAAAGTTGTTTTTATTATCTAGGTTTTTTTGTATTTCCATGTTAATTTTAGAATTGAACTGTAAATTTCTACAATATGTACTGCTTAAATTTTGAAAGAATTGTTTTAATCTATAGATTATTGGGGGGAACATTGATATCTTAACAGCACTGAATCTTTTTGATCCAAAGATATGATAGATCTTTTTATTAACTAGTTTGTCCTTACTTTCTTTCAGTAATATTTTATAATTTTTAGTACAAATCACTTGTCAGATGGATTCCTGTATTATCATTTTTTATTCATTCACGATGTTTGTTTTATCTTTTCATTTTTCAACTGTTGTCAACAAGTATGTAGAAATACAATTTGCCAGGCCTGGTGTTGTGCCCCTGTAATCCCAATGACCCAAGAAACTGAATCAGGAGGATCACAGTTTGAAAACAGCTTGGCAACTTAATGAGACTCTTAGCAATTCAGTGAGTCCCTGTCTCAAAATAAAAAATGAAAAAAACTGGGGATGTAGCTCAGTGGTAAAGTGTCCCTGGGTTCAATACTCAGTACAAAAAAAAAAGTGTTTTTTTTTATCACTGCTTTTATATCCTAGAACTGTGCTGAATTAACTGATTAATTCCAATAAATTTCCTTTAGATTATGTGTGATTTTTAAAAAGATAATTAGGTCATCTGTAAATAAAGGTGGTTTTGCTTCTAATCTCTAATTTATTTCCCTTCTTCCTCCTGCCGTCCCTTCCATTCTTCTTTCTCTCCTTCCCTCCCTTCCTCCTCCATGTCTTCTCTCTTTCTTTTGCCTTATTGCACAAACAGTGTAGTTTATTTTAACAGGACAGACAGAATCAATTATATTTCCATAAATATGAAATATGGAGAGGCAACCACATTGGGGTTTCAAAGAAAAGACAAGCGCCACAGAATACATATGATGTACATTTTAAGAATATATAAACTGATAGGGGTAGGAGTTGAGATTCCAACCAGGGTAGGAGGTTGGTATTCCACCTATCCCTTCATTTGCATGAATTTAGGATTGAACCTAGGTCCTTGTATATGTTGTGAAGTGCTCTTTCACTGAGCTACACCCTCAGTTCAGACTTTGATGTTTTAAAGCACTTTCAATTTGCACATATACACAAAACCAACAAAAACTTCTTATTCAATGTTAATGAATCCTGGGTGCAATAAATTCTGATTTCTACCTTCTAAACATTTCCAAAATGGATCACACCCTAATCCATTCCATTATTCACAGTCATCTCCTACCAGAGCCAGTGCTTTGGCCTCTGGACTGGTCTCCCTGGCTATTCACTACCTTTATAACTTGTTTCCCACCTAAGCATTCAGAGGAATCCCTCTAAAATGGCCTCAAGATCATGTTGCCCTCATTATAACACATGTATACCTTTCCTTTTCACTTACAGTAAAATCCAGTAGCCTTAACGTGGTAATTCAAAGGCTATGAATTATCTGGCCCCACTTACCTTGCTGACTATGTCTTCTTTTCCTTTTATTCCTCACTCTGTTTCAGCCACAAAACTCTTACTGGGCTATATATTTATAGACATTTAATTTATATAATTAATTTAATTAATATAACATTAAGACTTCCATGTCAGTGTCTTTGTCCTGGCTATTCCTTTTCCCTGGAGAACTTTATTCAGAAATCTATGAACTTGTTCTCTCATCATATTGATGTGTCTGTTCCAATACTTCCTCATCCAAAAGGCTCTATCCACCCAACAACATCAAACACGCCATTCTCTAGTGGCTTCGTCCAATTTGCTTCTTTCCTTTATGTAGCATTTACCTCCAGTTTTCGTTTTTTGTTTTTTCTCCTGTCTCCCTCTCAACCACACAGTCCAGGTTGTGTTTTATTTAATGTTGAATCCTTGGTGTTTAGAATAAATTTGGGCATAGAAAGGGTGTTCACTATATATATTAAATAACAATTATTTTTTCATGATTAAGTGAATTTTACCAATAGTACTAACTCATAGATATTAAAGTGCTGGCAAGTGATGAACTGACCATTACATTTTCTAAGGAGTTAGTTGCTATATAGGATACCGTGTTACTAACCTAGTCAACATACAGATAAAAAGTACTATCAAACAATAGCTTTCAGGCTCCCACAAGCTATGATAAATTTAATATTTACTCTAAAATTATAGGATTGCTTGGAGTCCCATTGCCTGCCACATTGAATTATCTAATTAATTTTTGTTTGAGTTTCTTTCATCATTTACCTTCATGCATTCAACCATGATTATTAATATGTGATTGAAACAAGAATTATGTAACTAGTGAACATACTGAAGATGATACAATTTAGAATTACAAACCCTTTAAACACATGAAAATATACAGCCTGGGCTGTGAGATTTTTCCAATATCACAAGACATCGTTTTTCAAGCTGTAAATAATGAATTAGTAAGAGCAATTCTAAAATCTTGGTACATACACAAATGCTACCTTATGTTCCTAAATATTGCTTACTCTGCTTTGACTGAAACTGGAGCAATAATTGAATATAAACATTAATTTTAACATAACTTTATTTATTTGTTTGTTTATTTTTATGTAATGCTGAGGGTGAACCCAGTGCCTCAAACATTCTAGGCAAGCACTCTACCCCTGAGCCACAACACCCTGCCCTGTAACAGCATTTCTAAATTAAACTTTTTTGAGAAAAATATCTCAAAATTTCCTTCAAATTGAAAAAAAATAAAATTTTAGAGGAGAGAAATATAATATAAAGCAAAATTTAATAAATAAATTATTGCTTGATGTTTCTCTCAAGATATATTTCAAAAACCACTTTGTACAGTTGAAGTTCATACAATAAGAAAAAATTTAAAGAAGGCTTGCTTTGTAATTATATAAAATCTATTTAAAGGTCAAACACACACACACACACACACACACACACACACACACACATCTAATGATTTACTGGCATATCAATGCCAATGAATCTTTTTATTTCCCCCACAACTAACTTTAAGGCTTTAAAGTACTTCATATGTCAAAACCAGGAGGCCCCGCACCATTAAACAGTCCAGTGTGAAATTAACTAAAATGAAGATAACACAGATTAGGTTTCCTATTAAAATATTGAGTTGAAGCTACCTTATTTTATACTAAGTCCACTCTAAAGCAGAAAATAAAAGTAAACACAAACAAAAATAGAGAACAAATACATAAAACCTCAAACACAGCCTTATGACTTATTTAGCATTTTTATTTGCTACATCAGCTTCCTGTACTCAGTAATCTGTCATCTAACCTGTTATCTCTTTTGTTGGAAAAGACATGATCCTACTCTCATTTCTGCATACATATCCCTGTGTGCCAACTTCCTTAATAACCAGGACATACAAGATTATATACTGGTTTTATTACTCAATACAAAGATATTATTATTCAATAAGCAGATATTTTCTTTTTAAATCTGCAAATAGATTTCTGTGGTGAACAAATATGAAGTATGATGAAGCCAATAAAAGACTGTCTTCAAATGAACAATATATCAGTAGCCTCATGACAGCAAGATAGATTAACTCAAATTAATGCCAAAATGGATTATGCTATATTGGTTTTCCAAATGGTACTTTATCTTCTTATAAATAGGAATTCCACTCTGCAGTGTAGATAACATTTAGAATCCTTTGGGCTCTCAAAATCAACATTTACATAAAATCCATGGCCATACCTGAGAGGAAAAAAAAAACAGCATCATATTACCTCTTTGTGACAAAAGGACCTGTTTAAGAAGCATCAACATAAGTAGCAAAAAGCTAATAGAAATTTTCTATTGCTGAAGTGATAAAATTTCTACTTTCAAGTTTTGAGATATGAAAGTCCAAAGTTCAATTTCCAGTAGAAATTAATTTTTCACATGATGGCATGAAGAATACACAGAGCCTTGATATCTATCTGTGATTAGAGGGAAAGCCACAAGACAAAAGTAAGCTCTAGAATACTTTAAAAGATCTATTCTTCTGATCTTCCAAACACTTGAGAATAAAAACAGAAAAAAAATGGAGAGAAATACTGTTATGGAAACAACTGTCATATTTAGAAAAATTACTTTTACTCTATCATTTATATGACTTTAGAAACAATTTAAAACTGGCTTAAACAAAAAACTGGGCACTTATCATAGACTAAAATCAGTATGAGTAAACCCAGCTTCTCTTGTCCTTTTTCCAGTAGCTCTTTTGGCTCTTCCTCTTTCCAGGTGTTAGTTTCATCCTGAGATGATTATTAGCTTTGTGGCTACACATCAGATCATTAGAATCACAGAGAATTGAAAAAGGGCTATTTAATGAAGTATTTTTGGAAGATGAATGATTGTATAACAGATTTCCAGAAAACCTCTCCTGCTATCTCATTCTGTCAAAGTGAGCCAATCACTGACATGGATAGGGCTAACTATCCAATCTGGTCCACTCTAGCATCTTGAGGTGAAGTCAGCTTCTTTCTACCAACCCATGGGGGAATATAGAAAAAAAGATTGGGTATCTATGCAAACAGAGAAAGAAAGAAAAAAGAAAGGAGAGCAGGAAGATGGAAGGAAGGATGGATCTATGTTACAGATAAGATGAAAGGAGAATAAATACTAGATAAATAATCAATAATACACTATATGTATATACAGATATATATTCTTAATGAAAATTTCTAAGTAAAATGCATTTTTATATTTTTGATAATTTTAGTTCAATATATAACAGAGAGCTGAGCCTCTGTTATAGTAAAGTACCTGCAAATGCATGAAATTATTTAAAATACCGTTTCCTCAGCTGCAAGATATTCATTCTGTGATTTCAACTTTATACTGGAAAGAAGTAGGTAGACTGATGAGAGATATTTCCAGAATATCAAGTTTAAACATAATATCTAATATTGGATTGCTGTGGTCAAGAATTTTATTACCAGCACATAACCAGGTTACTTTAAAGATCACAAAATTTTTCTAAACAAATGCTGAAATGATAATTAAGTTAGCCTATAAAATAATTTGATTAGTATTCCTAATTTTATATAATGAAGCTTACCCTAGATCCCCAAAGATTGAGTGTATATTCATTCATGTCCATTCTCAACCAGCTCAGTTTTGCAGTGAAGACTGAAGTCCAAGATTCTTCAGATTTTACTTTCCACAGTCCCTAATCTAAAAAAGTATCAGAACCCTATCCCTTCTAACAAGCGAGGTTTAGAACATGAGATGAATGCCTCATGTGAGGTGTGTTACATCTGAACTCAAGCTGCAGTGGTCAGAGACATATTGGGCCCATCGATTTTGACTCTCTTCATCTTCATCTCAGCATACTCAGGCACTTTGAATTTTTTTTTTTTTTTTTTTTTTTGTGTGTGTGTGTGTGTGTGTGTTTTCTTTTGGCACCAGGGATTTAACTAAGGTGTTTTCACACTGAGCCACATCCCCAGCCATTTTTATTTTTTTATTTTTGAGATGGGGTCTCAATAAATTGCTTAGGGCCTCATAAAGTTGCTAAGGCTGGCCTTGAACTTGTGAACTTCTGCATTGGCCTCCTGAGCTGCTGGGACTCCATCACCATGCCTGGCAACTTGTCATTTGTTTTGAAGATAGTACATGACTTCCAGTTAAGGATAAAAAGATGGTTTGTCATGTATATGTGATGTAATCTTGTTCTCTAGTGCCTTTGCCCTGCTGACAATTCTATAATCTCCTATAACAATTCCCTCTTTTTTACTATAACAAAAGAATAAAAGGAAATTGTAATTATTTTTTAAACCCTCTTTTTGTTTAATTTAAAAACCTTCTTCGTTACAGATATACGGATACTATTAGAGTTGCCTTTGTAGATGACCCTGGATGTCCTCCTCTCATGAAGCTACCTACTGCACATTCCTTGCCATTTTGTTCTAATCATCTAATGTTTGAGGGCAATAGCCATTTCTAGTATTCAAAAATTGGGCTCAAATTTGGGGTGCTTAATCTACATACCTAGTACTTGTCTTCTATTTAATATTCTTTGGGCATAAGAAAAAATAGATCTGTCAATGGCTACTCAGTAATGGCAGAGAAGGAATAGCTGGAAAGTGTAGGATAGTTACAAAAGAGAGATTTATTTATAATCAATATGTTTGCTGTTCAGCATCCCATTACTAAGATTAATTATTCACTTCATTTTTTAAGAATAAGTTGGGGCTATTACATTTTTGCTCCAAAGAAAAGAAATGGCTTAAATGACAGACCCAGGTACTGTGCTACAGTTTCTTGTCCTAGTGTGTGTTTTTTTTTTTCTTTCCCACTAGGGATTGAAACCAGGGGTCTTTTACATCTTAGTTACATCCCCAGCCCCTTTTATTTATTTATTTTATTTTGAGATTAAAGTCTCATGAAATTTCTGTCTTTCTTTTTCTTAATGCCCTATGATTTCTACTCTGAGCTTTGCGGAATTGCTTGGAGTGTCATCTACCTAGAAATTGACTGGTTCTACCTCACTGAGTATCACAGTGACGGTGCTGGCAAACTCTGGTCTTCTTTTATCATTGATATAAAAATGGTATTTTTCCTACCATCCAGGAAATCTACACCTGAATCTTAGTTACTCAAGAAGCTGAGGCAAGAAGATCGCAAGTTTCATCCAACATGGGCAACTCAGCAAAACTCTCTCTCTCTAAATATATATTTGTACCAGGGATTGAACACATGTGCTTTGCCATTGAGCTACATCCCCAGCCCATTTTATATTTTATTTAGAGACAGGCTTTCACTAAGTTGCTGAGACTGGCTTTGAATTCGTGATTCTCCTGTCTCAGCCTCCCCAGCTGTTGGGATTATGGGAGTGTGCCACTGCACCCTGCCACAAACTTTTATCTTAAAATAATTTTTTTAAAAGGGCTGAGATGGACCTCAGTGATAGAGTGCTTCTGGATTCAATCTCTATTACAGAAAAAAAAAAAAGAAAATAGTATCACACTTTGCAGGAATGAAGATTCTACCATTGTGCTTCACTGCCTTCACTGCCTTAAAATCTTGTTATTCTATTAATTATAAGAGACATTGTTAAGTAGGTCAAAATTTGTTTTACACATTTAGATTCTGAAAACTGGGCATATCAAGTGATACCAGATCTAAAGATGAACTAATTCTGGAAATATCTATTATCAGTCTACCCACTACTTTCCAATATGAAGTTTAAGTCACAGAATGAATATCTAGTGACTGAGGAAACAGTATTTTAAATAATTTAATGCACTTGCAGGTACTTTACTATAAGTTATAGGTCTAAATTATTTAAATAAAAAACTGGATTGATTTCATGTTGATCTTTAAAAATTTCTATCCTTTTATCCAAGCAAGAAATATGGTCTTATTAATATACTAATTAAATGTAGACGGCAGTTTATATATTACTTTTAATTTAGTATATTTGTTAGAGTTTTGTGAGCTGCTATTGAAATAAACCTTAAAATGTAGTAGTTTATTATTCCTGAATTTTCTGGGGTTTAAATTTTTTTTTTTCTTGTTCTGGAGACCAAACCCAGAATCTCCAACATGTTCAGAATGTGCTCTGTGACTGACCCACATATGCAGCATTAGAATTTTATTTCTTACTTGTGTATAATTCATGTGTTTGGTGGCAGTCTTGCATGAGGCAATTAAGCATCTGGCCCCTTCCATTTTATTGCCCTGCAATTCATCTGTGGTTGTGAATACTTTCTCTTCCAGTTAAAGAAAGAGAGAGTTCATAAAACATATTTCTTGCCATTTTTAACCTAAGTGTTGAACTTTCTATGCTTCTGCTTACATTCGGTGAGAGGAATATAACCCATCTATAAAATATGGGCTTGACAAAATGAGTAAATGGTGAGGGAGTCTCTTCCCAGAAACCGGTCTACTCTACAAAGGGGGTGGAACACAAATTGTTGGTGAGCAGAAAGCTAGCTTGAATGAAAACAGTGATGCTATTGACTATTACTAAGAGCTCATCTTAGTAATCATTCTAGAGAAAAAAAAAAAGAAAGAGAATATTGATTTTGGAAAATAACTCATACTGAAAAATTCAGGATTTGGATCTTCAATCACTTGTGCCTCCTTGCAAACCAAAGAATAAAAAGATTCTAAAGTAATCTATTTTACCTAAGATTCCATTTTATAAAAAAAAAAAATTAAAACTTCCATTCATGCTAGTAGTATGAGGTGGTCCAGTGAAGTCTCTCACAAATAATGATTGTAAAAATTGAAAATGTTTTTACATAAACCCAACTGTTTGAAGTAGCAAGATATTAAACAAAGCAGGCAGGAAAAATAGGAGTGGCTGCCCTTGAAAGACCACTGTGATAAGCATTACAGCATGTGGTATTCTTGTGGTCTGAGGACTCTTCAGTTCAAGGTATCAGTGGACATGGTTCAAAGTTCACAGAAGAGCTGGAAGTTTCAGGGGGAAATCCTGAAAACAGCAGTCATATAATAAGCAGCCTCCTAAATCTTATAACCTTCATCGGCAATGAGGAGTTGTGCCACTTACCCATTTCTTACCTCTTCACTCCAAATTTACTCTTTATTGCCTGGCTTGCAAAAATGAATGTGGGTCCTATAAATATATTTTTCCATTGCCTGCTGAGAAGGAACATTTTGAGTACAGGATGCTGGAGAGACACTGAAGGAAAGAGTGTACTTTGTGGTCCTGGTGTGCTCCCTTGATAGGTTTTTGCAGTTTTCTTTTTGTGAAGCTCATTCAGCTTTTGCACAGGGATGACTTGTCTGTCATGTAGCTCCTGCAATATACAGTGGTAGTAGCCAGAATTTACCAGAGTACCCATTTTGGGTAATTTTGTACCAGTATGCTTACAGTGAAACACTTTTCCTACAATAGCTTTCCCTGGCATTAAAGCCATGTCCTCTTTAGTAAGGTCTGCATTCAGCCCCGGAATCTTTGCCTTGAGTTTGGGTGGACTTGAGATGTTAAGATGTGCTTTCTAGTTGCATACTGCCTACACTTTCACAAAAATCCAGTAACATTTTTACTCATTCTATCTGCTGGTGATGGAGAAAGAGATTGGAAAAATACATACAAAGCTGGTACTGCAAAGCTGGTAAATGCAAGTTTCTAGGAGATCTTTGAAATATTAGTATGACAGTTTTTAAAAAGCGACAGGTGAATCAAGATATAAATTGTTAATAAAAATGGAAATATTTTATAATAAATCATGCAAAAGGATGATGGAATGCGTTAATAATTTTACTTTTTCCCCTTATGTTTGATGGAATAAACCTAAAATTAATTGAAATTCTAGAACTTAATTTCTTGTGAAATAAATCTAAAGAAATATGTATTCTTAGTTTCACCTACGGTTTTGGTGATATTCAGTTGTTTCCTTTGATTAGATTCAACTGCCTCTAGTAAAATCTATAAAAAATACATCACATTAGGATCAATGGGACAATGTTGTTGGAGATGAGCTGATTTGGGGTTAAAGATGGAAGTGGGAGTAGGGAAGGGGCAAGTGTTCTGATCTCCACTTCCTCCTAACAGATGAGACTTTCCTTGAGCTCAAATCTGCAGAGACCTAGAGGTGAATTTGCCAGTGCAACAGAGAAACTCTTGAGAAATGAATCTGATTGTACACCTTCAATGCTATTTAGTGTCTTGGAAGAGTATTTGGAAGGTAAGAATAAAGCCTATTACTTTTTTTTTTTTTTAGGAGAGAGTGGGGGAGAGAGAGAAAGAATTTTTTTAAATATTTATTTATTTTTTTTTTTATTATTTTTTTTCAGCAGACACAACATCTTGTTTTGTTTGTATGTGGTGCTGAGGATCGAACCCGGGCCACACGCATGCCAGGTGAGCGCGCTATAGCTTGAGCCACATCCCCAGCCCCAAAGCCTATTACTTTTGATTTTACTACATACAATGTGCCTTTCCTTTTTCATTTTCTTTACAACCAAGATATGCAGAAAACCTTGCAGTAAGAGGTCAGCTAGTCTGAATAGAAGTTGTTTTGTTCCACATAGCTATTAAGGTCACTGTGTATTTAAAAACAAAACTATTTGAGGATCTGTCTACAAATCCTCATGTTTTATTTTTATTTACTTTTAAATGTCCTATTTTTTCTGATTCATCAAATATGTCAAAGCTTTCTGACACATATTGTCTTGGGTTACTAAAGGATTTTATAATAAGAAGAGAAATTGGGTTTCAAAAGGGAAAGGCTATGTATATTGGCATTGAACAAATAGATCAATATATGGTGGATATTGGCAGTTAGGTCTCTTGATCTTAGAAAATTACAGTTCTAAGCTAAAATGAATCATGTGATTCTGTATGAAAGTCAGAGAAAACAATATGAATTCATGTTCCATTTAATAGACCTGGGTAGATACAGAACTAATCACACATGTGTGCGCTATCCTTCCTATCTCTCTCTGTTCAGAGGGTGCAATAGCAGTGAGCACACACAGTATCCAGATCTTGGTTTATAATATCATTTTTTAAAAAAAGAATTCAGAGTATCTGAAATACAAGATAAATATGGAACATTTTGTAGTTCCAGAAAATAAAGATGGGCTCAAAAGACAAAAACCAAAATAAACAAACGAAAAATGAGGGTATGTTAGAGAGACCACAGAGCTAACCTGAAAGAACTCCTAATGGTCAAAGCTGGAACAAGTTAAGTAACAAAATAAATAATGTTAATTGTGGATTACAATTCAAAATATTAAAATGCACATCCATGAGTACATATTGATATGAATAAATGGTCAAATAAATAAGCAGGGGAGAAGAGACAAACTCTCCTTATAGAAAAGTGTCAAATAAATTACATAGACACCTTTCTCTTTAGGACATACAGCTTAATCTCTTTTCTTCCCTGACAGTAGGCTGGACTTAGTGATGTGCTTCCAGAAAGTCATGTATGAAAAGGGGTAAAAGTAATTTATATTGGAGAAACAAGGCATTTTACCTAGACCAGGTGCAAGGCTAACATCAGTGATAAGGCATTTACCATTGATATGATGTGACAAGAATCACACTTCACCTCTGTCTTAATACATTTTGAGTGGGTATAACAAAATGTCTAATGCTTGGTAACTTAGCTAAAACAATGGTTTTGGTGATTCAGCACTGTCATGGGTGCAGGGTATATGCAGCAAAATACCCAGGTTCTTTGGCTGAATCACAACATAATAGAGCAGCAGAAATGGAGCCAGGTACATGCAGAAGGGACACATGTATGAGCAAGAAAGTAAGAGCAAAGACAGAGGCTTGGCTCAGGCTCACTCTTTTAGTAAAAACTTGCTATCATGGGAACTAATCCACTCCCCCTACCAGATCCAATCTACTTCTGTAAGATGTTCATGAAGGCAAGCTAATTATCCTCTAGTGGGCCTTTTCTATAAAATCTGCCACCTCAACACTACCACAATAGGTCCCAAACTTCCACAAACCACATTCAAACCTTTGTATTGCTAAAATCAGTGATTCCAAAAACCAGTAATCACAGACTAACTGTGAGAAAAGTTTCACACAAATACCATTAAAGAACATTCTACAAAATACTTGACCTCAAAACTTATCAAGGTATTGAAAATAAGGAAAGTGGAAAAATTATAAGGAACTAGGTAAAATTGAGGAGACATGGTAACTAGATTTAAAGTAATATGATGGATGAGTTCCTTGAACAGAAAAAGGACTTTAGGGAAAAACTGAGGAAATTTGAATGAAGTATGGAGTTTAGTTAATAATAATGTAGTAAATATTTGTTTCTTACTTGTGACAGATTTATTCTGATAAGGCAGGATAATAACAATAGGGAAAAATAGGATTAAGGGTATATGGGAACTCTCTATTCTATTGTTACAATTTTTCTATATTTATAAAAAATATTTTCAAGCAAAAGAAAAATGAGAGTCTTCTTGTATCTTTCGTTTAGTTATATCTGTATCAATTAAACTCCCATCTGTTATTCTCTCTCAAATAGTGCAGTGCTCTAGAAGAAGTAAAATTACATCAAGTAAGTCACAAAAATTTAATCCAAGGAGATTCACATATATATTCAGATGAAATGAGTGACAGTTATAGGGATCATGAGGCTTTAAGAGTGGAAAAGAGACTTTATAACAATTACATCATTCTTGCTTAAATTAAAATGACAATCTCCTCAAAGCTTAAAAAAAATATTATTACATGGAGCTTGGAGTCTTTCTAATATGCTGATCAGGATATATGAAATATGCAGAGTATTTATTAGAAAGTGATATTTTACAATTCCAATAGCGTTCAGCCACACAAAATATAATATTTATGAACCAGACAGTGTTCATAGTATTCCAAGATAAGTTGCATTATTAAATCTCTTATTAAGGAAATTAGAGTATTTCCCAGCTCCTCGATATCTTCATTTATTGTGCTTTATCCCATATAACTGCCCTGATTCAGGTAGGATATCTTCCTAGAAGAGCTCTTGAACAATTTTTGCAATGTAAGTATTTTCTGGAAAAAGATTCTTAAAATAATTTTAACAAGATTTATTATGCTGCTTCTAAAATTTCTTGATAAGGACGCTTTAGAGTGAGAAGAATTTAAAACAGAGCATTGTAGGCCTTCAGAAGGTGGGTGATCCAATTTAAGACCAATTAGATTCATATTTCAAAAAGACATGGGAAGAACTTTTTCGAGGTCAAAGTCACAGGGTGATTTTTTTTTTTTTTGAAAGAGCTGCAGTTTCTGCTATTATAGAGGCAGATGGCTTAGCACATAGGCTTTCTTTTAAGTCCAACAGGGCTAAGAGTGAAGCTAGCGTCTTCATCTATCAATTATGTGATCTTCGAAAAAACAGCTTTTTCCTCTTAAGTTTTCACTATAAAGTGGGGATAAGAGTAGTAATTTCCACACCAGGTTAATGAATGAATCAAATGAGATAATTTATGTAAAGTGTCAACACAGCACTTAGCATACAGTGAGTTACCACATGAAGCCTACAATTATTAAGTACCTATAATTCCTTTGCCATGAACTACAACACTTATTCTTTTCCTATTATTCTGTTGTTCTACATATTACAGTATATGGTGTTACATTCCCCGCGGTAATATCTCATTAGTCATTCAGTGTTTGAGGGGGAGACAGGTGGAGATATAAATTCCCAAGAACAATGCTGTGACTAGGAGCAAAGCTGTATCAATTACCATGAGGGTGTCCTCTGAAGAGTCCAGTGTGGCTGCCCTTTAGAAGAAACAAAGGTTAGAAACTAGGAAAAGACATGTGAGAGAGGTTCCAAATATATGGACAGAGTATCGTAATAGTTAATGAACCAATATCAATAAAATATTATTAAATTATATCTATAGTTTCATTAATATTTATTCTTTGTGTTGTAGAAAGTTACTTTTAAGTGGGATTCAACAAATGCATCATGTTATTGTATCTCCATTCCACTGGAACCACCCCATAACCAAACCCCCCCCCACCCAGGGGTTTATCTTTTTACCCTTCCTCTCTTTCCCAAACTCTAGAAACCACTGTTCTTTTTCCTTTCCCAGAAAATCATAATTGATATCTTACATTATGTAGCCTTTCACACCAGCATATTTGACATAGTGATTTAAATCTAAGTATCTTCCATGTTCCATTTTTGCCTTGATCAGACACTTCTTTATCAGTGGGTAATGTTTCATTACATGAGTGTTCACAGTTTGTTTATTCATTCACCTATAGAAATACTTTTCCAACTTGCTCCTAGGTTTTGGCATTTTTAAATAAAACTTTTAAAAACATTAATGCAAAGCTTCGTCTTTGGCCATAAGTTTTTAATTTGTTTGGGTAAACATTTATGAGAACATTTACTAGATTAGATAAGACTATGTTTACCCTTCTAACAAACTGCCAAAATTCTTCCAAAGTATATATGGCATGTATTTTTATTCCCACAAGCAATAAATGAAGGTGTCAATTGTTCTATATACCCATCAGCATTTTGTCTAGTTAGTTTTGTTTTGATTTTAGCGATTCAAATAGGTGAGTAATGTCATCACATGGTTAGCTTTGAATGGCCTGATAACAAATGTAATGTAATTGAGCATTTGAATAGTCTTATTGCCATTTGTATATCTTTTTGTTGAGGTGTCTGTTTAGATTTCATCCATTTTTAAACTGAGTTTTTTTTTTCATTTTTAAGAGTTTATTGTATTTTTTGGATACAAATCCTTTATCAAATATGTTTTTTGAAATACCAGACACCAAACTTACTGGCACTGTGATCTTGGATTTTGATTGGCACTTTCATGCATTCTGTAACTTTCTTCCCCCCATTCTCTTAACAGTGCCTTTTTCAGAGAAAAAAAAAAGTTTAATTTTAATCAAGTCACACATCAATTTTTTCTTCCATGAACTATGCTTTTGGTATTGTACATAAAAAATTCAGTCAAACCTAGATATTCTCCTATGTTTTTAAAGAAGTCTCATATATTTGGGTTTCATAAACAGGCTTATGCTCCATTTTAAATTAACTTCTGTGAAGCATGGAATGTGTGCGTGAGTGTGTGTGTGTGTGTGTGTGTGTGTGTGTGTGTATAAATATATATATGGCATATGGTTGTTCAGTTATTTCAGCACCATTATTGAAAGTATATCTTTTCTCCCATTGAATTGCCTTTATTCTTTTATCAACAATCAGTAGACTGTGTTTGCTCTCTACTCTATTTCATTGATCTCTTAGCCTTTCATTTGCCAATATCACTCTGTCTTGATTACTGTAGCTTTATTAATACTTTAAACTGAGCATGGTAAGTCTTCTGACTTTGTTCTCTTACTTCAATATTATTGTGGCTTTTCTTGATCTTTTTCTTTTTCATATAAGCTTTAGAATTAGTTTGTTGATATCCACAAAATAAGTTGCTAAAATTTTGATTAGCACTTAATTGAATATATATCTCAAATTAGAAATAATTAATGTTGACAATATTCACATCTTTCTATGCAGGAACATGAAATCTCTCTCCTTACATTTAGAGCACATTTCAGTTCTATTATGTATGAGATTTGTAGTTTTCTCTATACTTATCTTGTGCAATTTTGTTAGATTTATACTTAAGTATTTGATTTTTGGTCCCAGTGTAAATGACTTTTTGTTTGAAATTTAGGATTCAAATTGTTAATTGCTAGTAGGTAGGAAAACAAGTGTGTTCTGTGAAATAACCTTATCACCTGAAATCTAGCTATAATTGCATGTAAATTTCAGCAACGTATTTTTATTCATTTCTTAGGGTGTTCTCCACTGATAATAATTTTATCTATGAAAAGGAAAGATATATTTCTTCTTTTCCAACTTGTGTATCTTTTATGTCCTCTTTTGGTCTGATTGTATTAGCTAGTAATTTCAATCTGTTGTTGAATAGGATTGTAGAGAAGGCGCATCCTTTCTTGGTTTGCCATCTGTCTTAGTCCATCTTGTGCTGCTATGCTATATAAAAATACCTCAGACTGAATAATTTATAAAGGAAAGAAATTTAGTTTTTACAGTTCTGGAAGCTGGAAAATTCAAGATCATGGTGCCAGTAGGTTTGGTGTCTGGTAAGAGGCTGGTATTTGCTTCCCAGATGCTAGCCTAAACACGCATACTCCAGAGGGCAGAAACATTGTGTCCTTACATTGCAGAAGAGCAGATCAGCAAGGAGAAAGCAAGGAAGCTGAACTCACTGTTTAACAATGATGGCAGTCCAACCCATTAGAGAGGAGTCCTATGGCCTAATAACATTTTGAATTTTTTTCTTTCATTTTATTTATTTCATGGATTGTGCTTTTGGTGTTGTATCTAAAAAATTCAGTCAAACATAGATTTCTTCCTTTGTTTTTAAGGAAGTTTTATAGTTTTGGGTTTCACATATAGCTGGCAGTAAATTAACACATCTCTGTGAACCTACTTAATACTATTAATGATACTAATTATATTTCAATATAGGTTTTGGAGGGAACAAACTTTCATACCATAGCCCCATCTTAGGGAGGAAACATTCAGTCTCTCACCACTAAGTATAATGACAGTTGCAAGTGTTTCGTAAGGATTTCTCAACAATTAATTTCTGTTCTATTCATAGCTTGATGTAAAATTTCATTATTAGAATACAGTGAATTCCATCAAGTTTTTTTTAATCTATTGATATAGCCATATAATTTTTCTTCTTTAACACATTGAGATGATGAATTACACTAATTGATTTTTAAATGCTGTACCAGACTTGTGTATCTGAGACTAGTCCTACGTGGTAATAATGTTTAATTCTTTTTACAATTTGCTGGATTCTGTTTGCTAATATTTTGTTGAGGGTGTCTGCATTTATCTTCATGGAGATGTATTAGTTCACTGTCATTATAACCTGATATAACCAACTTATTAAAAGGTTAATTTTGGCTCACATTCCTGTTCATGTTTGGTTTGTCCCATTGCTTTGGACCTGTGGTGAGCCAGAGCATCATGGTGGAAGCAAGTGGTAGAGGAAACCCACTTACCTCATGGCCAAGATGCAAATAACAAGAATAGGGCAAGGGTCTCACAGTCCCCTTCAAGAGTACACTACCAATGACCTGAAGATCTCCTAATATGCCCCACCTTCTAAAGATTCTACAACTTCTCCACAGTGCACTCTGGGGACCAAGACTTTAAAACATAGGGCCATTTTATATCCATATTATGTCAAAGGGTGTTGCTGCAATTTCCTTTTTTTGTAATTTCTTTGCCTGGTGTTGATATTAGGACAATCCTGGCCTCCTAAAATTTAGTAGAAAGCAACTTTGCTTTTTTCTTTTCTTTTCTTTTTTAGAAAAGAATATAGAAAATTTAACTAATTTCTCTCTTAAACTTTTGGTAGAATTCACCACTAAAACTTTCTGGGCTTGGTACTTCAATTTTGGAATATTTAAAATTATTAATTCAACTTAATAATATCATACTATATATTTATCCTTATGTGTATTTTGGTATTTTTTGTTTTTTAAATGTTTCATTTCATATGAACTATCAAAAGTGTGGATATAGAGCTACTCATAATGCTTTTATTATCCTTTTAATGTCCAAGGAAAAGGTGGTCTTGACTTTCTGCCATGTTAGGAATTGTGTGTTTCTTTCACCCTTGGTTGATCCACTAAGAAGTTGCTCATTATTATTAATCTTCTCCAGAACTATCTTGGTTTTGTTGATTTTCTGTATTCATTTTGTGTTTTCAGTTTTGCTTTGTATTACAGTCTCTAAGCTTATTGAATCTGTGGTTTGCTATCTGTCATTAGTATTGGATGATTTTCAACAATATTAATTCAAATATTTCTTGTGTTCCTTTCTCATTTTCTTCTCCTTGGTCATTCCCATTAGGTAAATGTTATACATTTTGAACTCATGCAATGCCAAGACTTGCAATGTTTTTGTTGTTGTTGTTGAAAGTCAAACATAATATACCTGGTAACAGCCATTGAAGCAATTAGACTTTTCTTTCTTTCTTTTTTTTTTTTTAAGATAGGGTTTTACTAATTTCCCCCAGCTGTCTGTCATGGAACTTTTAATTCTGCTTCAGCTTCTGGAGTAGCTGGGATTACAGGTGCTTGTCACCACAACCTATTGAAATAATTAGACTTTTAATGGGAATTTTATATCAATCTGATGAGGAGGTAAACTGTGTTTAATTTTTCTGCAGCTGCAGCAGCCAGGGGATTCCATTTTCTCTAGTTTCCTCATTTTTTTTAACTTCCTCTTATTTTACCTTTGGATTTCTCTAAGAACTCTTTCTTAAATGGAGTCTGAATCTTGTAGCTCTTTCAGTTGTAATCTATTGTGGGCACACTGAAACCTGATTGATGTGGTAAGGGGTGGGGATGGAAGCATCTTGTAATAATCTTGTGTAATATCAAGTTCTTGTTTGTGTGGTTCTGAGTCCCTAGACTCTGACCTTCGGAAGTGTTTCTTAGACATTTTTTCCCTCCTCTTAAATAAGTCAGGAAACCTCCAGGTTTATGCAGCTGTCTGATCGCTCTCCCTGGTCTGTTAAGGGTCTGGAAAGTACTTTCTCTGGAGGCAGTTCTCCTTTACTGATTAATGCCAAAGCCAACTTCAGAAGTGTTGCTTTCCCCTCCACTTGCCTGGAGCACTATGAAAAGATTTTTTTTTTCTTTCTTGGTTAGGAGAAGCTGGTGAGTTACCTGCAGGTAGACACATGAGAGTGTGGGGCCTTTCCCTAAGATTAGGGTCCCTACCTCAGGAGCTTTCAATTCTCAAGCTGGTCCACCTGCAGCCCCTAATAGTCATCGTTTAAGTGTGCCTGCCAGTGACTGGCCCCAGCTGGTCAGCTGACCTCAGTTGTTATCCAGGTGTATATCTGTCTTCAGATTTAGGGCAGCAGTTTGCTCTGTGGTCTCAGTTCTCTGAGGGAGCTACCTGGAGTGGCTGGTTTTCTGTTCACTCAGGCATTTCTTTGCCAGAGGACAGGCATGGTGACTTCCATGGTCTTTGAGCGTCAAGCTAAACTGTAAGTCCAGGTCTCTTTTTGCTGGTTTGTTGCTTTGTGGCTTCATGACAGCACTAGTATGCTATGTTGAGATTGTGAAAGGACAAGACTGAGGCCCATTCTAAATTCCTGATACCCTTCTCACCCCAAGTTCAAATGAGATGGAGAGGTGTTGTTTTCAGTCTCCCTTCCTTGGCTGAAATGTGTTTTCTAGTTCTTTGTTTCTTGGAATGTGTTGTTTGTTACAATGTCAGTTTTATTCAGAGTTCTCAGTTTCAGTATCTGCTGTTGTCCTAGCCTCGGGCCTGATCTTTATCCTGTAGAAATAATGAAGATCAGCAAAAGCCCTCTGTGAGCCACAGCTTTTTTTTTTGTTTTTTTTTTTTTTTTTTTTTTAATTAATTTTTATTGTAGGAGAGAGAAGGGAAATTGCATGTAAATGGAAGGAGCCACAGCTTTTGAGCGAACTTACCACTCTGATTTCCTGATCCCTTGTTGCAAGTTCAAATAAGAATTTAAAAGGTTATTTTAAAAAAATGTTAAAAGTACTGATGGCTTTTTTTTTTTTTTTTTTTTTTGCTTACTGGCTTTGGATATTTAGTTTAAAGGTCTCTTATTTCAAGTTCAGAACTGTGTTGTAGAATACTCAGATCCCTGGGACCACTGAGATGTTCTGGTCATCTGTATTCATTATGGAAGTAGTTAATCACCCTAGGTCCCCAGTAAGAGGAGCAGAACATCGTCAGGTGAATTTCATTTTCTTTAAGTGTTTTTATCTGAAAAGAAGAGACAAGAAAGTGAAGAGTGTGGGAATAAACATGTCCTACTGAAGTGTTGATTATGGGGCTATGGCTGAAGGAAAGGTGAAAGGAGAAGGTGACAGCTGAGGGGGTACTGAAGAGTAACAGGGCAACATTCTGACTCTAGAAAGTTCATAGAATATTCCACTAATCACCAATTATGGAAGGTTCATAAAAGTTTCCACTAATTGCAAAGGTAACAAGGGCAAGTAAGTGAATTTCACTGTGGCTGGCACACTGGTGTTGGTTAGAATTGAAGCTGCGGAGGATGGAGAGAGTCAGGCCTCATTGCCTCTTACGCTATGATGGGCCTGGGCTGCATTTTAAATTTGAAAAAGATGTTGAAATATTTTAAACAGAGGATCAGGAGCATGGTGAGAATTGTGCTTTAGAGAAATTATGCAGACAGAGATTCAGAGGAGTGGTGCTTCAAAGCTTGGGTGTGTCACAATCTCCTGAAGACCATATTACTGGACACCCCTAGAGATTAGGGGTGAGTAAGGATTGAGAATTTGCATTGTATTTCCAGCAAGTTCCCAGGTGATATGGATACTTTCTGTTCTGAGGATCACACTTTCAAAATCCCTGATGCAGAGGATGAGTAGACTAAAGGAAGGACAGATATAGTAACAAGACAAATTAGCTAAAAGGTAAGCAATAAAATCCCATCAACAAAAACTCAACAAAACTGGCAACAGAATCAACTCATTTATGTTGGCAATAAAGAGAAAAATTTTAAACATCTTCTGGCAACATGCATTCCTAATTCATCACTTAGCAGACCCCCTTCTTTTCTTCCTTTACCTTTTCTTTTTTATTATTCTCTTCCTCATCCTCCAAGTTGTCTATCATCCTTTAAAATGAAACACTTGGATAGAGGTCTAGGAGGACATAAAGTGAAAATATACAAAAGAAATGAAAGAAATAGGAGCAATAGGCATGACAAATAATAGTTGGGCTTAACATGTTATTATTTCATATTTTATGAGATGGTTGTTTATACCTTTTGGGGGACCATCATAATTTAAGTTGTTAAGGGCTTCTGACATCTTATTCTGACTTTGAGTAAATGATCTGAAAGAAGAAAAAGGGAAAAAAAATTTAGGAGTAGATACAAAGCGATCTGGGTTGTGGAAGGTGAACATGAAAAGGGCAGAAATGAAAGCTGAAACACCAAAAGAATCTTTAACTGCAGTCATTTATCATGTGTCCAGTAAGTGTGAATGAGGATAAGGTTAAGGCGTCTATAGTGCACATTTTCAGCTGCCTTTTTTACATTGTTTTACAGAACCCTGTCTGATGTGTAAATCACGTTTCCAAAATAAAATGTCCACCATGAGAAGGGGATGGGTTCTGAGATAATTGCTAAAGTGCAGTTGGTGAGATAGAAATCACAATTTATCATCAATACTAAAAATATAGGAGTTCTCCCCTGATAAAACAGTTGAATAAAAAACTTAACAATGAATAAAGACTTTCAATGTCCTCTTGTATTTCACTAAACATGAACTCTCTAGAGGTATATATTTAAGACCCTTATTATATCAAAACGTGAAATACAATTAGATGTGTTTATAATACTTATTATTCTATTTTCATAAACTGTAATTAAAAGAAATTAATATTTTTTCCTTTGCTCTGTATATCCCAAGTCATTAGAAATGATTGCAAATATTTCTAGCCTGGTATAATCTTCAGTGTCTTATTAAAGCTTGGCTTTTTCAAAATTTCACAGCCTGAGTGAGTGGCATATTCTAATGTATTTATCAGCATTTTGTTACAGTACTAAAAATAATAAAAGTTATAGCTGAATGTTTCTTAATTTATTCGTTTATTTGGGCAGTCCACCACTGAGCTATACCACCAGCCCCTTTTCTTTTTTATTTGGAGATAGGGTCTTGCTAAATTGGTCAAGCTGTTGTCAAACTTGTGGTCCTTTTGCCTCAGCCTCCCAAGTCACTGTAATTACAGCCATGTGCCATTGTATCCAGCCAAACGTGAAGTTTCTTAAAGATACTTAGATCTACATAAAGGGTCTTAGCCTGCAGGCTGAACAGCTTGTCTGGTAGATTTATAACACATAACCTAGTTTTAGTTCTTGAATAATGTGAAAAACTAGCAAGTTGTGTTAAAAATAATTTTGCCTTTTCTTTTCACAGCAGCACTGGCACAGCTGTTGCTGCTAGAATGCTTGTTATTCATGTACAAGGATCTAACAGAAAAGACCAATTCATGATCAAGCTAAAAGAATTTGAATCAAAAGGTGCTATTAGAAAAATTAGAAAATGAAAAACAACATTTATGAAAGTCAGGAAAATCTCTTTTCAGCATTTATTTCAAAAAGTACACGTTGTAACTACACATTAAGATACTGATTTTTACTTTGACATTTTTCTTTTGTCAGCCGTTAGCATTATGCTGAAAGTCAAATATGAGAACAATAAAATCCTATTGCTAATGAGTTGAAAATTCTAATGCCCTGAGAAAACTACAATTTCTTGAAGCAGATAGCAGAGCAATCAGCCAACATTCCCCTATTATCTAGATCCTGGATAATGGTACACTACAGCCTTCTTGTGAAGAAGAGCAGATGTTGGCAGATGTTTAACCTTTTGTGAATGAAGCAGGTTTTGCAAATGCTGTATGTCCGAACCAAAATTGTGGATGTACTTGGCGAGTTTCCCAAGGTTTCTCAATGCTCTCAGTGAACAGATTAGTTTTAGTTATCTTGGATCTCTATTGAAGAAAGGCACAAAGATATAAAAATGCATCTCAAATACAGGATGGTGATTAAAAACATTGTAGAAGAAAATTTTACCATTCTTACTATCAATTGCTTCCAAAAAGAATAATAAAATTAATATATAATAACTTTAGTGTACTTCAGAATATAAAGTTCTTGGGTTTGAAATATTAAGGCATATAAGAAATATGTGATCAGAAATATTAACTATATGGGAGAAATCTATAATAATTCAGCAAGTTAATTTGACACATGATGTGACACGGTTTGTAATAGCTCTAGTCAACTCATCTGCAAGAAAGAACATTGCCAAAATCTTGAATGACATTTTCTGCAGTTATGTTATACTTGGGTGCTTTGAGATGTGAGAAGACAGTTTAAGTCCAAATTCATAAAATTCTCTGTAAACATTGAGACATTTAAGAATATTTATTAAAATATTTCCATTATTTTTTTTCTGGAAGATTTTAGAAACAAATTTTTTTTTTCTAAAGAAAGACACATATTTCAGTAGGCGTTTCCAATTTTTTCCTTCCCATCTGAATGTAACCAAACCCCCACATTCTTAACTGTTAATGTGCGACTGTGTATGTCCACCGTCTTTGCAATCTTATGTTATAAAAATAGTGATCACTGCATCACAGAATTTGATCATTGTGTATATATACTTAGAATCCATGTCACCTTATTTGTTTTGCATATAAGATGTCAAGAACTGTCTTTAATTCTGAATTTTTATCTCATCTTTTATAACAGAAATTATAGCAGATCACATTTTTTTGAGCATTAACTATGTTTTGGCTGCTCTACATTCAGTTATTTTTTGGAGATGAAGAAACTGAAATAAACAAGGACATTTAGTAAATGGCCCTAGTTAGTACACAGCTGTTTAATATCTGAGCTGCAGCACTTGATCCTGGGCCCATGTGCCTCATATCGGTTCATTCCATTAAACTGCAGAGGCTCTTGTCTGGAGGCATCATTATACAGGAAGCAGAAGGGTGATTGGCCATTTTTCCACATTTAAATGGAAGTTCTGTCTAAAGGAAAAGTTGACATTAAATCTGGGAAAAAGGCAGACTTTTGTTTTCCATTTCTAATACCTACCTTCTATGGCAATTTTAGGTCACATTTTCCTACTTCTCTATATATCCTGGGCTCACAGGGAGACTCGGCTGTCTCTGGTCCCTTGACTTTACAATGTTGTCATGATGAACTCTCTTGGCAATACTATGTAGTTCTTCCCTTTAGCACTTCAAAAGCCTTGAACCCTTATTAAACTTTACCTTCTCTGTGAAGATTGCCCTTTAATTTCTAAAATGACAGTTGACAAACCAGTCCTCATACAAGGGCTCATATTGGTTAATGACTTAAGGACTGTGTCTTTTCCAGGGCATTTGCATTCCAACAGGAAACTTATTCTTTAAATGGGATAAAATTTAATGATGGGATTCATGAAACCTCAGTAAGCTTTAAAGACAAGATTTGTATGGAGGGTGTATATTTACCAGACTTTGCTGCCTTTGTAATGAAAGCTGCTATTATTCCTATTTGATTTTGAGCTCTGAGAGTAGTTTTAAAATCCAGTGCTGGCCTGACCAGGAATCCAAGGAATCTGGTTGTGAATGTTTTCAATGTGTCTCTTTGGTGATAAACATTATGTCATCTTGTCTAATGAAGAATTAAGTGTCTGACTTTGTAACCAGGTCTTCCTCTCACAGGAAACTGGTTTGTATATGCAGTCACCCTTGGAATTCTTGTCTGACCTGTGTCCAGTTTATTCCTGTCAAACAGCCACTCTCTATGAGAGCTCTGACTGGGGGAGAGGTTAGAACTAGGTATGTCTGAGAAAATTCTACAAAGCATAAGAAATAACAAAAGCCATTGATTTATTCTGTATAGATCCCAAGAGAAGAAGGCAGCATGCTTCACAGAACCAATGTGATGTGGGGCTCCATTCAGAACATGCATACTACATCTGTGGTTCATGTGGGGCATCTGTGGGCTTAGGCCTTTTTGGGGGTTCAGGATATTATCTTGGTGGGTTTCCTGCAGGTTTTTCTAATTGGTGATTTTTAGAGCAGGCTAGTATGAGTTTTACAGATTCATACTGTGACTGAGAGATGGTTACTGAAGCATATTTGGACAGTGCATAGGTGAAAAGGACAATAGGTCAACTCACGTAGCTTGAATTTAGCTGTCCAAAAAAGGGAGGTCATACAACCACCAGGGAGTGCTTGTATTAGGCAGTTATCTAGAATGCCCACACTGAAAAACTGGGAGCAGGCAGAGAACTAGACACTGTGTAACTAAGCCCTGTCTCTTGTATGAGAAACTGAAATCTATATTTAAAATAGAAGCTATAACAACAGAAACTATTAGAATTTATTTTAAAAGTTATTTTTTAAATTTTAAGATCATTGATTAAAGCACAAGATTGTTTTCAAAGCAAATGATGATCAAGATCAAAGGATCATAAAATAACAAACATAAGGCTAAATTGACGTCAAAATATATATTTGAGCTGGGCACAATGGCACACATCTGTAATCCCAGCAGCTCTGGAGGCTGAGGCAGGAGGATTACAAGTCTAAAGCCAATCAGCGAAAACAAGGCACTAAGCAACTCAGTGAGACCCTTTCTCTAAATAAAACACAAAATAGGACTGGGGATGTGGCTCAGCGGTCGAGTACCCTTGAGTTCAATCCCTGGTATGTCATTAAAATAGCAGCATATTGGAAGACATAATCAATAAGAACATTTACCTACATGGGATATGTGAGCCAAAAATTAAACAGCAGAAGAACATCATTTTATTAATATCAGTGGAGAAAGATATGAAGTGATTAGAAGGAATCGACTGTATTTGGATTTTAAGTAAGTAGCTTTGTAGAATAAGAAGAATGAAAATTCTTTTGTTTTTTGTTAATGATTGACTTTTTTAAACATTTTTTTAGTTGGACACAATGCCTTTATTTTATTTGCTTTTATGTGGTGCTGAGGATCAAACCCAGCACCTTGCACATGCTAGGTGAGCATTCTGCTGCTGAGCCACAACCCCAGTCCTAACATTTTATTTTTATTTTTTATTGTTTTAATTCTAATTAGAAATGCATGAAAGTAGAATGTATTTTGACATACATACATGGAATATAACATCTCATTCTTGTTATACATGACGTAGAATTACATTGGTTTTGTAATCATATGTTCAATTTATTCTACCAATGCTCCTATTCCCAATCCCCCTCCCTTCCCTTCATTCCCCTTTTTCAAATCCAAAGTACTTCTATTCTTCCCTACCCCACCCCACCTTTATTATGAAATTAGCATCTGCATATGAGAGAAAACATTCAGCCTTTGGTTTTTGGGGGGGGATTGGCTTATGTGACTTAGCATGATATTCTCTAGTTCCACCCACTTACTGGAAAATGCCATAATTTTGTGTTTTTAATGGCTGAGTAATATTCCATTGTGTATTGTATACATTTTCTTTAATCCATTCATCTGTTGAAGGACACCTAGGTTGGTTCCATAGTTTATCTAGTGTGAATTGAACTGATATAAACATCGATGTGACTGTGTCACTGTAGTATCCTGATTTTAAGACCTTTGGGTATAAACCTAGGAATGGGATAACTGGGTCAAATGGTAGATCCATTCCAAGTCTTGTGAGAAATCTCCATACCACTTTCCGGGGTGTGCTTGCACCAATTTGTAGTCCAACCAGCAATATATGAGTGTACCTTTTCCCCACATCATCACCAACATTTATTCTTGCTTATATTTATTTTTTTGGGGGGGTCTTTTTCAATTTCTTTGGTCTTTTTCAATTCTGTTTTCTTTTTAAATTTTTTTCTTTAGTGTTCTGTATTTTTCATTGTAGAGGTCTTCCACCTGTTTTTATAGATTGATTCCCAAATATGTTATTTTTTAAGGCTATTTTGAATGGAGTAGTTTTACTAGTTTCTTTTGGTAGATTCATACTGATGTATTGGAACACATTTGATTTATGAGTGTTAATTTTATGTCTTGCTACTCTGCTCACTTCATTTATGAGTTCTAAAAGTTTCCTGGTAGAATTTGTTTGGTCTCTTAAATATAGAATCATGTTGTCTCCAAATAGGAATAGTTTGAGTTCTTTTCCTATTCATATCACTTTAACATTTTTAATTGCATACATTACACTTAACAACCTATGGTTGCTACCATAATAGTCCATAGATGCAAATAAAGTCATTATAAACCAAGTGACTGAAATTATATTGCAAGCATTAATGTCTACCTAGAAGAAAATAAACATAAATTCAGTAATGTTCCCCAAGAAAGTGATTCTCAGTTGTCAGTGTTCTACCTGAGAAAAATTAAACCAGACTCTAGTTACTCAGTGTTGATGTTTCTTTTTAAGGTTTCCAAGTTGATTGCCATGTGATGTCAGGACTGTCAAACTGGTCTAGATTAGTCAGATATTAGAAAACAGAAGGAATGATTTAATACTTGAATTGGAACTTATTGTCTGAAAAATATTACTGGTATTTGCAAGTTATTTTGAGATCTCTTCCTCTACCTTAACATATCTCAATATTATGTGTGGAAATTTGTTAATGCTCTCTGACTTCAGCCAGAGAAATAGGAGTAGAGACATTTAAGAGAATGATTCAACTTATTGTTTCACCAAAGCATTGATTTAGAAGTGAGTTGCCTTAGAATGCATACAATTCTGATTCAGGTCATCAGTGTTGACAGTCTAGCTGCTTCTGCATGAATGAGATGATGTAGAATTACATTGGTTTTTGTAAGAAACCTTCATTATGTTATAGCGTTGAGCTGTTGGTGTTTTTTGCTAATATAACATAATTCTCACTGACAGAAATAACTCTAGGTATCTCTAACTCTTCCCTTTCTCCAAGAGTAACTTCTTAGGTTTTATACTGTCTGTTATATGAGAGAAAAGAGCTTTCCTTAATTTTACTTTCTCTATTTCACTTAACATATCTCAAGTATCTAGACATAATCAGATTGCAAGAAATATTTTTAATAAATTCTCATTTTCTTCATATTTTTAGGAATTTATCTTTTAATATTTGCAATCAAATATGTCTTTGACTCCAGTTATTGCAACATCTCTCCTCTCCATTCCTAGGCAGGTGTCCTCACCTCTCAGTATTTTTACAACCCATTAAAAATTGGCTTCTATCCCATCACTCTATTAAACATAAGAAAATTAGTAATAACTTTCTTATTTCTAAATAGAATACTCACATTGACCAGCTACATTTTACCTATCTGTAGGAGCAGCAATCAAGGCTGATGCTCACTCTCTTGAGACATTCTCTGCTTCTGACTGCTGAAATATTATCCTAGTTTTCATCTCCCCTTCTGAAGAAAGTTCCTCGGCTTTCTTTCTAGCTTTCTCCTCCTCCAGGCATTTAAGTGTGTAAATTCCTCAAGATCCAGGCTTTAGCTTTGTTCTCTTCTCAGTCTCTATCTCCATAGTTAATTTGCCTGTGACAACTGCTTCAAACTACATTTTTCCAGCCCACATCTCTCCATGGTGTTGAATATTTGTTTATTCACTCATTCACCCAATGTTTATTGACTTTGTGTGACCGAAAGTATTATAAACCCTGAAAGTACACAGAAATAAAAATAATCATAACATCTTGTTTTTTTATGATGCTTAGAGTTTAGTAGAAAAAAAATCAAAGCTTATTTCAGCTGTGAATATTAAATTTATAACATAATTGCCTGTGTTACTCTTCTTCTTCATTGGGTATAAAGAATCTATTATAAGGTAAATAATCCTTAGATTATTAAAGGTAAAAATGGTGGAAGGTTCTCTGATCCTTCAAACATCCTCTCAACATTGTTTAGTTGTTGTTTTTATTTCTCTAAGTGAAACTATTTATTTGGAAATGACAAGCTGGGGCTGAATTTATGTGCTCCAACTGTGACACAGAATCCTTTTAGTGTATATGAGATATTTTCTAGTGTTAGCTCAAGTACTGGCTATTTTTCAGAGGAGATGACATTTTGGGGTTAAAATGGTGTTGCCAACAATTCAAAGAACATGTGTCCTACGTTCTATTTCTGTGGTCTCACACACAGTGTCCCCACATATGGCTGTGCAGATTAGGTATCACAAAAGGCCATTTATGCATGATGGCAAGTATGATTTGGAATTAGTTTGTGGAATACATGGTTTTGAAAGTCTCACAAAATTTTAAGAGCTATTCTATAAAGTACTTAATTTTAGTCTCTGACTCTATGATTGACCTAAAAATCCCAGATAATACCTAACCAACTGAATAGTGAGCATGTATATGGTTCTGGAAAAGACAATAGTGAGGGCTACAAATACATTGATTTCAGCACACCCTAGACTACATTAATCTCCATGTGTGATATGAAGGGTTCAGGAGACTTCAGAAGGCTGGATTCCTGGTGCCTGAAAATTTAAAAGATGTTAATGGCCACAGATGCCCTTCTATCCAGGAAATTCTTGACACACTCTCTGGGAAGTTTTCATATCTGCTGTGGGCTTCATCTATGGAAATTTAAAAAAGAAAGATTTGTGAAACATTTGCATTTTGTAGCTGCTGTAAAAAAAAAAAATGGCATTTGCATTACATTTCAGATGCAATATTTAAACCTGGATTTACATGTACTCCACACTTGGCAATATGGCTCACTGTTAAGAGTCTCCAGAGGTTTGCATGTCATTTAGAGAAGGCAGGAGCAATAATAATAAAAAAAGATTTTAATAAATCCAGTAAAAATTGTACTTAGAACTATTTAGCCTTGTACCAAACTAAGGGATTATCAGAAAATCGGCATTATCTATTCTTTACGGATAGCCATTTTCCTTTCGGAGAGCAGGAAATCGATTCAATTAAGGAAAGGTCTGTCCTCCAAGGGAAAAGAGAAGAAGATAATCAACTTAGAATGATGAGCCTGAAAAATATCAACAATTCACCTTAATTATGCTTAAAATGGTATTATTGGCAAAATAAAATATTAAAAATTTTCTTATCTAGGAAGATTAGAATATTTCATAAAACTGAACCTTCATATACTATTTTAAAACAGAATTACAGTTAGGTTTGTGATACTTTTCCACAAGCTTTTCACTAAAAAGTTTTTAGACTTTTAAGTTGTTTTATAAAACAGTTTCAAGTCTATTTGGAAAGTTATACAATCATTATCACAATTTTACATGGGTCCATTCACTGCAAAAGGAAATTCCATACCTATTACCACTCATTTCCAGTTTTCACCTCAAATCTCTGTGCTAAGCAACCACTCATCTATTTTCCAGTCTGTGTAGTTTTTATCTCATGTACATTTGGTATAAACAGAATCATTTACTATGTGATCTTTGTGACTGGCTTCTTTCACTTGATGTAATGTCTAAGATTTATAGCAAGTGTTGCCACTTTGTTTATATTAATTACTAAATAATCTATCATATGAACATAGCATACCATTGTGTCCATTCACTCCTTGATGAGCATTTTGGTTATTTCATTTTTGACTGCTTTGAATAATATTATTATTGGATATTAATATACTTGTTTTTGTAGGGGTATGTATTTTAATATTTCTTGGTTATATAGCTAGGAGTAGAATTGCTGAATAATATGGTAATACTGTATTTAATCTTTTTAGAAACTGTCAGACTGTTTTCCAAAACACCTATACTATTACACAACCACATTTAGTTTTGTATGAGGGTTTCAATTGCCTCATGAACACCAGTTATTTTCTGTCTTTAGTATTATAACCATACTAGTGGTTGTGCAGTGGTATAATTTATTTTAACTTTAATTTTTTTTAGTAGAATCTATTCTGATATAAACATGAAATATTCTAATTAGAATCTGGGTCTTGTGTATATATATATTGATGATTCACTGAGGTATATTCATGTGTACATAGGAAAGTTATGTCTGATTCATTCCACTGTCTTTCCTATTCTCTCTCCATACCCTTCATTTCTCTTTGTCTAATCCAATGAACTTCCATTCTTCCCTGTATCTCTCCCCACCTTGTTGTGGTTTAGCATCCACATATCACAGAGAACATTTGATCTTTGGATTTGGGGCATTGGATTCTTAGATTTAGCATGATAATCTCCAGATCCTCCATTTTTCCAACAAATGTTATAAAGTCATTTTTTAAGGCTGATTAATATTACTTTGTTGATATAAACCAAGTTTTCTTTATCCATTCATCTGTTGATGGGCATCTATGTTGGTTCCATAGCTTAGCTATTGTGAATTGAGCTGCTATAAACATTGATGTGGTTGCATCACTGTAATATGCTGATTTTAAAAATTTCTTTAGATATATACTGAGAAGTGAGATAACTGGGTCAAATGATGTTTGCATTCCTACTTTCTTGAGGAATCTCCTTATTGCTTTCCAGATTGGTTACACAAATTTGCTGTCCTATGAGCAATGTATGAGTGTAACCTTTTCCCCCACATTATTGCCAACATTTATTGTTACTCATATTCTTAATAATTGCCATTCTGTAGGGGTTCTGTGTTTGGGATTGTGGACTCTGATGGCTTCATGACTGTGGCATGCTTGGTGGCTAGGAAGTTTCTGTGCAAAGACACAGAATGCCTGACTGCTAGGAAAACTTCTGTGTAAAGACAGAGGATGTCTAACTACTATAGCAATACCCTACACGAGGAGGCTCTGTGCTAGAGTCTTATCAGCCTCCATCATGAACTAGGCCTTGAAATTTAACTGCCACCACTGCAAGAAAAGGAACAGGAAAAGGAAGGAAGGAAGGAAGGAAGGAAAGAAGGAAGGAAGGAAGGAAGGAAGGAAAAAGATAGGGGACAGGAGGGGAAGGAAAGGAATGAGTCATTAAAACAAAAGGACAAGTGGTACAAATATAAATATATGATGTATTATCTCTTTAAAATTTTTACAGGGGCTGGGGATGTGGCTCAAGCGGTAGCGCACTCGCCTGGCATGCGTGCAGCCGGGGTTCGATCCTCAGCACCACATACAAACAAAGATGTTGTGCCTGCCGAAAAACTAAAAAATAAATATTAAAAAATTTTCTCTCTCTCTCTCTCTCTCTCCACTCTCTCTTTAAAAAAAAAAATTTTACAGAGCTTTTGAATTTTAGTGACGTCAAAGTGGTAGATATTATGACTGTACAGAATGGCACATAATAACTTCTGCCTTGGCCTGGCCTAAACCAAACCAATGGGTGGGTGACCTGGAGAGGACTCCTCTCTGGCTTGAGGATAGGCTTGAACCTGTGATGCTACCAGATTCACAGCATAGTGAGGGGGCCAAGACTTCTCTGACAGGCAGCATAAATGTGCTAGACCCCTGGGAACCCATGACCAGGGCTCCCCATGCCCATGCTCCTCTACCCACTCACTGGTTCACAATGGTCTGCTCCGTTGCCTATTGCAGGTTTCTTTCTGAACAAAGGCTTGAGTGTCCATAGCCTGTTTTGGTGTGGCTGAGCATGGTGTGGTTGTGGAGGGAATTGTTAAAGTAGCTTTAGTGTGAAGGAGAGGAAACAGTTGCCCTTCAGTCTTATTTGGGGTGGTCCTGGAATAAGAAAGCAGGATTGTGGTCTGCCTTCTTTGAAGACATGGAAACACACCTAGTCCTTATGGCTATCCGTGGGAGTTGGTGATATGTACAGCTATTGGATTTTCTGTTGTTCTCTTGTTTTTCTGGAGAAGTTATCAGTCTGTGAGAAGCAGTAAAGAAACTCTTGTTGGACAAACACAATGTTTCACCAAGCTGTGCTGCACCTGAACCTGTCCACATAACAGTATCATTAAACAATGAACTTTCTTGAAAGCTACACAAATCTCCTAACATTGCCCATTGCAACTATAGTATGTAACTAAAGAATAAGCTACATAATGTTGTTAACTCTGGAACCTGCCTAATGACACAGTGGATAATATTGTACTACTGATGCCTGTGACCTAATGTAGCCGATACAAAGAAAGATTTCAGCTTGGACAAGGAGCATTCTGCCATTCTGCCTCTGCATTTTCTCTCTGTCACCTTTGATTTCCTTGTACCATTCTGACTAGAGTGAGGCGAAATCTGTATAGTTTCAATCTGCATTTATCTAATTGCTAAAGTTGTTGAACATTCTTTAATATATTTGTTGACCATTCATATTTCTTCTTTTGAGAAGGGTCTGTTTAGTCTGTCTATTTATACATTTAGTTATTTGGTATTAAATTTTTTGAGTTCTTTATATATCCTGGAAATTAACATCTTATGTGAGGGTAAAAGATTTTCTACAATTATGTGGGCTTTCTTCAAGCTCCTATTTCCTTTACTATGAAGATTTTTGTTTGATACAAAATTTATTGAATTTTGTATCAAAATTAAATTCCCCCTTATTGAATTTTTAAAATTTTTTATTTTGCTTCTTGCACTTTAGGAGTTGTGTTGAAGAAGATGCTTCCTATGCTGACATGTTGGAGTATTGGGCCTATATTTTCTTCCAGGAGATGCAGGGTATCTGGTATAACACCTAGGTCTTCGATCCACTTTAAATTGAGTTTTGTGCAGGGTGAGAAATGGCATTCTACTACATATGGATTTTCAGTTCTCCCAGCACCATTTGATGAAGTCTATCTTCAAAGCATGATTTTGGTGCCTTTGTTTAGTATGAGATAAATGTACCTATGTGGGTATATCTCTGTCTTCTATTCTATTGGTCTTCATGCCTGTTTTAGTGCCAATACCATGCAAGCGTTTTGTTATTATAGCTGTATAGTACAATTTAAGTTCTGGTATTGTGATTCCTCCTGCTTCACTTTTATCTTTAAGGATAGCTTTGGCTATCCTGGGCCTTTTATTTCTCCAAATGAATTTCACAACTGCTTTTTATATATCTATGAAGAATATCATTGGAATTTCATTAAATCTTTATAGCACTTTTGGTAGTATGGTCATTTTGACAATATTCTGCTTATCTAAAATATGGGAGATCTATCCATATTTTAAGGTCTTTTTCAATTTTTTTCTTTAGTTTTCGTTATAGAGGTATTTCACTTCTTTATTAAATAGATTCCCAAGTATTTTATTTTATTTTTTGAGGCTGTTGTGAATGTTATAGTCTTGCTAATTTTTTCCAGCTAATTTATCATTGGTCTATAGGAATGTGATTGATTTATGGAAGTTAATTTTGTATCTTGCTACTTTACTAAATTCACTTATGGGCTCTAGAAGATTTCTGGAGTTTTTTTTTTTTGGGGGGGGGAATCTTCTAAATGTAGGATCTATCATCTGCAAATAGAGATAGTTTGAGTTCTTCTTTTCCTATTATTATCCCTTAATTTCTTTCTTTTGCTGAATTTCTCTGCTAGAGTTTCAAGGACTTTGTTGAGCAAAAATGGAGAAAGGGGGCATTCCTGTCTTGTTCCAATTTTTAGAAGGAATGATTTCAGATTTTGTAAATGATGGCATTTAGTTTGAAGTATATAGCCTTTACAATGTTGAGGTATTTCCGTCTATTCCTACCTTTTCTAATTTTAATCATGAATGGATACTATGTTTTGTCAAATGATTTTCTTCATCTATCGAGATAATCATGATACTTTAAGTCTATTTATGTGATGAATTGATTTCCATAGGTTGACTCAAACTTGCATCCCTAGGATGAACCCCACCTGATCATGGTGTACTATCTTTGTAATGAGTTTTTGCATAAGATTTGCAGGAGTTTTATTGAATTTTTGCACGTATGTTCATCAGAGATATTGGTCTGAAATTTTCTTTCCTTTATGCCTCTTTATCTAGTTTTGGTATCAGGGTAAACTAGCTTCATAGAATGAGTTCAGAAGGGTTCCCTCCTTTTCCATTTGTGCAATAATTTGAAGAGAATTGATGTTTGTCTGTAAAGGTTTGGTAGAATTCTGCTTAGAATCCATCTGGTCCTGGGCTTTTATTTGTTGGTAGGCTTTTGATGGGTGTCTTCAATTTCATTGCTTGTTATTGATCTGTTTAAATTTCCTTTGTCTTCCTGACTCAATTTGGGTAGACTATGTCTCTAGAAATTTGTTGATGTCTTTGAGATTTTCTATTTAATTTGAGTATAAATTTTCCAAATAGTTTGATTGCCCTTCCCTTTTCTTTTTGGTTAGCTTGGCTAAGAGGTTTTCATTTTTGTTTGTTTTTTTCCAAAGAATGAAATTTTTGTATGGTTTATTTATTTATTTATTTATTTATTTATTTTGAATTTCAACTTCATTTATTTGGGCTCTGATTTTAACTATTTTCCTTTTTTACTGATTTTTTTGATGTTTATTTGTACTTTTTTTGATAGTCCTCAGATGTAATGTTAGATTATTCATTTGGTATCTTTCTATTTTATGAAGGAGCTCAATGCTATGAACTTACCTCTTAGAACTGCCTTTATCATGTCCCAGAGATTTCAATATGTTGTATAACTATTCTTATTTACCTTTAAGTATTTTTTAAAATTTCATCCTTGATTTCTTCTGCTATTGATTCATCATTCAATAGCATAGTATTTAGTCTCCAGGTGTTAGAGTAGATTCTATTTTTTTATCTTATCATTGATTACTAATTTCATTTCATTATGACCTGATACAATAGAATATAGTATCTTTATCATTTTAAATTTTTTATGTGTTGCTTTGTGGCCTAGGACATGGTCTGTTTTGGAAAAACATTCCATGTGTGGCTGAGAAAAAAGTAAATTCAGTCACTGATGGATGAAATATTTATATATATCTGTTAAGTCTCAATTGTTAGATTTTCCAGTTCTATAACTTAGTTTCTGTTTGAAAGATCTATCCAGTGATGAGATAAAGTCATTCAGTATTGTTGTGGTCTATTTGAATCTTGATATTTAGGAGAGTTTGTTTGATTTTTCCCAGATGCTTCCTTGTTTGAGGGCACAAATATTTATAATCATTATGTTTCCGTTAAGCAGTATGAAATATCCTTCTTTGTCTCTTCTGATTAATTTTGGCTTGAAGTCTACTTTATCTAAAATAAGAAACATAACCCATTGTTTGAGAGATCCATGTGAGTGGTTTTTTTTTTTCCATCCTTTCACCTTCAGTCTGTGGTTGACTTTATGAGTTGAGTCTCTTGGAGACAGCATATTGTGGGGTCTTGGTTTTTAATCACTCTGCCAACCTCAGTCTTTTGATTAAGTTTATTCCATTTATATTCAGTGTTGTTGAGAAATAATTTTTATTCCCTGCCATTTTGATTGATTTCTAGGCTATAATTTGAATTAGTTTCTCTTTGATTAACTCTTGTTCCAGAGTAACTCCTCCCTCTGCTGGTTTTTAATTTAATTTTATTTTTTATTCTTCATGAAACATTTTACTGAGTGTGTTCTGTAGTGCGGGCTTTCTAGTTGTGAATTCTTTTAACTTTTGTTCACTGTGGAAGGTTTTTATTTCATCTTCAATTCTGATGTTTAACTTTTCTATGTACAGTATTCTTAGTTAGGGTCATTTTATTTCAGAGTTTGGTATATATTACTCCATGACCTCCTAGCTTTTAGGATCTGGGATGAGAAATCAGCTGAAATCCAGATTGTTTTGCACTGAATGTTTTCTCTATCAGCTTTTAAAATTCTACCCTTATTCTGTATGGTAGGCATGTTCATAATATTGGGCCTTTGTATAGGTCTGTTTTAATTTTGTATATTTGGACCTTTGTATGCTTTCCATATTTGACTTTCCATTTTATTCTTAAGGATTTGGTAATTTTCTGATATTATTTTGTTGAAAAGATTGTGCATTCCTTTGGTTTGTATCTCCAAATATTCATCTATTCCAATGAATCTTAAATTTGGCCTTTTCAGGTTATCCCATATTTCTTGAAACTCATGTTCAAAGTATCTTACCATTGTTTCTTCATGGTCAACTTTATTTTCAAGATTATATATTTTGTCTCTGTTGCTTGAAATTCTATATTCTAAGTGGTCTCATCTGTTTCTAATATTTTCCATTGAATTTTTAATTTGATTTATTCCTTCATTTTAAAGATTTCTGATTGCTTCTTTTTCAGAATCTCTATCTCTGCTGAACTGATCTTTCACTTCCTGTGTTTTCTCTGATTTTACTCCTTACATCATCTTTTACCTTACAAATAAGTTGCACTATGAAATACCTCAATAACACAATCCATTTTCTCCACTGTGGTGTCAATGGATTGTGTTTTTGAGGTATTTTTGTTTGTTTAGGATGGTTTCTTTCCTTACTTCTTCATATTGTTTGTGTATCTACTAATTTTTCAATGTGAATCTGAGTTTGCGATTTCTATTGTAGAAATTTATAGTGTCCCTGAAGGTTTCTAATACTTCATGGTTAATGGGAAGACACAAAATAACATCAACCAAAGCAAATATTATATAGCATTAAACTAAATACACAATTCCTATTATGACATCTACAGTGTTAATTGGCACAATAAACAGAAATGGTATGATAAGCAATTACCAACAGCAAAAACAGTAAGTTTGCAAAAGTGTTTGCTATTTAAAAAGTTAAAAGGGAGGATGCA
The DNA here is from genome assembly GCF_048772815.1 of Callospermophilus lateralis. NCBI lineage: Eukaryota > Metazoa > Chordata > Mammalia > Rodentia > Sciuridae > Callospermophilus > Callospermophilus lateralis. The sequence continues at coordinate 63,690,944 of NC_135313.1, read as the reverse complement.
GAATTGATGTAGAATATGAAGATTATGAAGGAGGAGGAAAGTAGATGTAAAAATCAAAGAAGCATGAAAGAGAATGAGAATTTTGCTGTTAGTAAAAGAAAAGAGAAAGAATTGAAGTAAACAAGTAAAAAAATACAAACCTATAGTAATCAAAAACTAAGCCTCAAAAAGCAGTCATGAAAACTACCTTCAAAATGCTAGAAAAGTGGGGCAGATATGTTTAAACGTCCATGAACCATTCAGTACACAAACAACAACAAAATGCCCTGCTGACCTGCTGACCTGCTGACCCACACTAGAGCCCAGGCCCAGGCCCAGGCCCAGGCCCACCAACCTGCACAATAGCTCAGGCTCAGGTTAGGCCCAGGTTAGGCCCCGGACTGCCCACACCAACCCAGGCCTGAGCCCAGGCCCAGTCCCAGTCCCAGGACTGCCCCCCACTAACCCACCCAGGAGCCCAGGCCAAGCCTGCCTTCATCTTGGGACACTGCAGCTATCACCATAGCACTCCCCAAGTAGTAGCCTCCACCTTAAGACAATAGACAGGGCCTGGAGGTAGCTGCATCTCTGAACCGGCAGCCCAAAGCCATTGTTAGGCCCACCCTTCAGACCCATCTCTGAAAGTGGTTGCATCCATCTTGGGACAACCCCACTGCTATTTTGAGTTACCTCTGCTATTTTGCCACCACCTTTAGTCGCAGTAGCATTCATCTTGGGACACAGGCCAGGCACTGGAAGCCCATAACCAAAGTGAGGTACTAGCAATCTGCAGGGACACTACAAGAATATAGGGTAGAAATTGTAATACCTCAGATCCACACTGCAAGAAAGGAAGACACATAGACAACATGAAAAAACAAGGGAAGAAAGTGCCCCAAACAAACCAAGATACTACAATAATAGAATCCATTGACAGTGCAGTTGATGAAATGTCAGAGAAGGGTTCAGAATGTACATAATCAAAATGATCCATGAATTAAAGAATGACATAAAAGAGCAAATACTGGCAAAAATTGATCACCCCAACAAAGAGACAAGGGAGCAAATACAGGTAGCAAAAGATTACTTCAAGAAAGAGATCAAGGGGCTGGGGATGTGGCTCAAGTGGTAGCGCGCTCGCCTGGCATGCGTGCGGCCCGGGTTCGATTCTCAGCACCACGTACAAAGATGTTGTGTCCACCGATAACTAAAAAATAAATATTAAAAAATTCTCTCTCTCTCTCTCTCCCTCCTCTCACTCTCTCTTAAAAAAAAAAAAGAGATCAAGATTCAGGGTGGGGCGGGTGGACAAACAGTCAGAAATCCTTGAAATGAAGGAAATAGTAAACCAAATAAAAAACTCAATAGAAAGCATCACCAATAGGGAAGTTTACTTGGAAGACAGAACGTTAGATAGTGAAGACAAAATATACTATCTGGAAAAAAAAAAGTAGGGGGAGGTTCTTCATGAAAAATTAAGCAATTATTTCCATTGTAGTCATCAAAAATTGTCAATGAGATTATATATTCATTGTCTGCTCCCAAATATCTTTGTATTTTTTTGGTTTTTGTTTTCCTTGAGGTATACACCAAGAAGAGAAGTAGTAGCTGCAGGCTGATAAGTCTTCTCTCTTTCTGTGTTGTTGATTGGAGTTCAAAAATTTTCAGCTTCCCTTGACAGTATAGTGGTGGAGTGGGTTGGAGTGTTATATGGTCTACTCTAAGGGAGGAGTCCTATAGAGTTCTGTGAGGGGACTTCCTGGAGGTGGAGCTCCTGGAGGGGTCTTAGGTGTCCCCCTGCCCCCCCCCCATGATTCACTGAATGGGGATTGGCTGAAGATTTTAAAGCAGTGCATCCTCAGAGCCCAGCAACTGCAGATCCACACTGGGACTCTGTGTCCCAGGATTCTTCCCTGGGTTCCACTCATGCAGCAAAGGAGCCGACCCTTTTCCCCCTCCACAACTATGAGTCCCATCCTTCCTTGCCTCCCTGCCTCAGTCCCCCAGTTTACATTCCCTCTCACCTGCCAGATCAATTTTCAAGCTGCCTTACCTTGTTCAGTGAGCTGTCAGATTCAAAGGGTGAAAGGGACTCAGGATCTCTCATATCTTAATGATCCATATTCCTCAGGGTAAAACATTCTCTGAGCCTGAATTTCTCCCAGTTTCCCAGGCATGCTCTGAGTCATGTGGTAGGCCTCTGCCTTGTCTGGGTTGGGACCCAAGTCCAGTTACACAGGTCTCAGCTTCCAGACTGTTCCTACAGCTGCCAGCTACTATATTGCAGGGGCAAGATGGCTCCTGCCTTGGCTGTCTGCAGACAACCAGGACACATGCAGCATCTGGCCTACACAAGGATATAGTGTAGCTCACCTTCTGGATCAGTTCAGCAGTGTCTTTGATCTCTGATTCCTCCATACTAAGACATACCACAGTTCCACTGTAATGCCCGAGTCGTGGGACCCCAATAGACCTCCAGGAACCGAATCCAATGCAATCACATGAGAGTCTTTATTGCAAGCTCGAGCCTGGTCTCAAAACCATTTCCAAAGCAGCGTTCCTGAGGAGTGAGTCCTGGTTCTTTGTTCAGTGAGATTTTATAGGTTTGGGGGGAATGCTCTGTGTCAAAAAATCACACAGCAAATCATTCCACATTGCTTCCACATTGTGCGAGAATCAAACAACAATTCTTAACACTGATTAGCATATTCACTGGTGGGAACAAGTTGGGTAGGGGTGATTGGTTAGTACAAGGGGGCGGATTCATTTGAACTGATTGGTTTAATCTGTGAGGGGTGTACATGCTAAACTACATGGTTTCCTAGTATGTTATCAATCATGGAGACTACTGGGGGCGGGTCACCTGGTATTCCAGGAATTTTTTCTGTCTCATGCTGATTGGGAGTTGCTATGGGTCTTCAGGGTCAGGCATTAGGCCCCCAAACATTCTTTGGTCTTTCCAGGAACTAGCATAACTGAGTCAGGGACACCTGGCACTGCATATCTCTCCTGTTATTTACAGACAAGCAACTCAGCAGGATGGTTATGTGCTATGTGCCTAGTAGTGCTCTGTGGGTTTTTCCAAGGACAGGGATCATGCCCCCTCTCTTTGGACAGGCCTTGAGATAGAAGCTGGTTTTTCAAAAATGGAGTCACATCAGTTTCTCACTACCTCATTGAGAAGCTGTTTTATCTTTCCTGGTCTCACACCATGGAGCTTATTTGGAAAGCAACCTCCTCTACTCTGCATCCTTCATAGACTTTCAGGTGGTTTTTATATACTTTGTCTGGAGACTAATGATGTTGACATTTTCATATGTTTATTGATCATTTATGTCTTCTAATTTCTTGCATTATTATTTTGTAGTTTTTCTTGTGAAATTCTAATTAATGTTGATGCTGTTGTAAATTGTTTTGCTTTTCAGATTGTTCACTGGTAACATGTAAAAACAAAATGATTTTTATGTATTAATTTGGTGTTATGTAACTTTCCTGAACTCATTCATTAGTTCTAACATTTTTAGTGAATGTGTTAGGATATTCTAATGTGTTAGGATATTCTATATATAAGATCATATCATCTGCAAGTTATTATACTTCTTTCCAGCATGGATTTACTTTTCTTTGTTGCTTAATTTTCTGGCTAGAACTTTCAGTTTTATGATTAAATAAGAATGGCAGGGGCAGACATACAAAATTCCTTGTATTTTTCCCTGATCTTAGGTGAAAGTACCAGTGGTACACTACTGAATATAATTTCAGCTGTTTATTAAGATCTGTTTTTATAGATACACTCTGGTTGGACATGTTCCCTTCCATGTGTAGTTGGCTTAGCATTTTCATCATGAAGTTGTATTGGTTTGGTCAGATTTTTTTTTCCACATGTATAAATATGATTTTTAATTTTTTATTGAGTATATTGTATTAGTTGATTTTTGGATATTAAGCTGGCCTTGCATTACTGGGATAAATTGCACTTCTTCATGATGTATAATTTTTATATTGTTGGGTTCAATTTGGTAGTGTTTTGTTGAAGATGTTGAGTCTATATTCACAAAATTTATTCATCCATAGTTTTTTTTTGTTTTTAATAGTGGCATTGTCTGAGTTTTATATGAGGATAATACTGGCTTCACTGAATGTCATTTAATATTCTCTTTAAGTTTTTGGAAGTCTTTGAAGAATCAATTATGTATTTTTCTTTAAATGTTTTATATAATTCAACAATGAAGCCAAAAGTATTAAAGAGAGAAATAATATACAGCAAAAAAAGAATTATAAGCTGGGGCTAATACATTTTATTTAGTATAAACTTCTGTTTATATATGTTACTGGGTTGCTTTCCAATAAGTCACACATATGAAATTTAATCTAAAAACTCAAACAATTGAAAAATAAAATGACAATAATCAATAATCTTTGCTGGTATCACCATAAACAGTAGCATATTATTTTCTAAATGGAGATATTACCTCCTTGTTATAAATATTATAATATCTACCTTATGTGTTTGCTAGTATTATTTATAAAGTAGATTTAAATTTTACTAAAATCATAATTTTACATTATATTTCAATTGCCATTTTGTGAGGCTACTTCAAACAAGGTATGTATAATGAAAATGTCAGTCATATAAATGTTCAGAACAGTCCCAGTATTCCAGCTAAAATAATTTTCAAATAACATTGAGGGGAAAAGCTCTTGCTAATTGGGTACTATGATTTCAAGATGACATGTAATACAAAAGGATAGTAGACTAAATCTTTTAATAGTAAGTCTGTGACTCAGCATATGAATTACACTTCCATTCCCCTTCAATAGCCTCCTCTTAGTGAAAATCGAGGAGCACTGCTAATGCCAATGCTGTTCTTCTTTAAGCTTGACTACTAAAAAATAACATTTATACATTTAAAACATGGAGACATGCATAATGTCAAACTTTGTAATACTGGGTGTATGACAAAAAAATTAATAATTATCAAAATTTATTGCTCTAGAGAAAAGAAAAAAAAACTCATTACTTCCAGTTCATTGTTAATGGAAAAGATCAATAAAGGATAATGGTTATAACAGAAGTTAGAGGAGAACCTAGAGGCATCAGAAAAATGGACAGAGAAAGAACTCAAGGCATACTTCACTCAGATGGAATGGAATCTTAAAAGAAGTCATTAGACAGAAAGTCCAAACAATGAAAGAATACTTTAAAAATGAATTACATAAGCAGATTCAAGTAGCAAAAATGAACTCTACCAGGAGATAGAGATTTTTAAAAAAATCAAACAGTAATCCTAGAAATGCAGGAAACCACAAACCAAATCAAAAACTCAAATGAGAATATTACAAATAGACTAGATCAAAAAAAATCAGAATATCAGATAATGAAGACAAAGTTTATCAACTCGAAAAGACTATAGCCAACGCAGAAAGGCTGGTAAAAAAACACAAGCAAAACATCCAAGAGATATGGGATGTCATAAAAAAAAAAACAAAAAAAACTTAAGAGTCATTGGGATAGAAGAAGGTATAGAGGTCCAAACCAAAGGAATGAGCAACCTATTGAATGAAATGATCTTAGCAAACTTTTCCAGACATGAAAGATGGAATAGATTGACAAATCCTGGAAGCCTACAGGACCCCAAACATACAAAATTGTAATAGACCAACTCCAAGACACATTATTATGAAGATAAACAACATACAGAACAAGGAGAGAATATTAAAAGCTACAAGAGAAATGAGGCAGATTACATTCAGGGGTAAACCAATTAGGTTAACAGCTGATTTTTCATCATAGACATTGAAAGTGAGAAGACCCGAAACAACGTATTTCAAACGCTGAAAAATAATGGATTCCAACCAAGAATATTGTATCCAGCAAAATTAAGCTTCAGGTTTGACAATGAAATTAAAATATTTCACGATAAACAAAAGCTAAAAGAATTCACAGCCAGAAAACCAGCACTGCAAAGCATTTTGAGCAAACTACTACAAGAAGAGGAAACGAAAAACGGCACCCAAAACTAAGAGTGGGAGGTAACTCAATAAAGGGGGGGGGAATAACCAAAGAGGAAAAACAAGCCAAATTAAAATAAATGAATAAATAAGAATGACTGGAAGTACAACCATATATCAATAGTAACCCTAAACGTTAATGGCTTAAACTCACCAATCAAGCGACATAGGCTAGTAACTTGAATTAAAAAAACAGACCCAACAATATGCTGCCTTCAGGAGACTCATCTGACAGGAAAAGACATACACAGGCTGAAGGTGAAAGGTTGAGAAAAATCACACCACTCATATAGTCCTTGGAAGCAAGCAAGAGTGACCATACTCGTATCGAATAAAATCAACTTCAAACCTAAGTTAATCAAAAGGGATAAAGAAGGACACTATATACTGTTAAAAGGAACCATTCACCAACAAGACATAACAATTATCAATATGTATGCACCAAATAATGGTGCTGCAATGTTCATAAAATAAACTCTTCTCAAGTTCAAGAGTCAAATAGACCACAACACAATAATTATGGGTGACATCAACACACCACTCTCACCATTGGACAGATCCTCCAGACAAAAGCTGAATAAAGAAACTATAGAACTCAACAACACAATCAATAACCTAGACTTAACTGACATATAGAATATATCAACCATCATAAAGTGGATACACATTCTTCTCAGCAGCACATGGATCCTTCTCAAAGATAGATCATATATTATGCCATAGGGCAACTCTTAGTAAATATAAAGGTGTGGAGATAATACCATGCATCTTCTCTGATCATAATGGAATGAAACTGGAAATCAATGATAAAAGAAGGAAGGAAAAATCCTGCATCACCTGGAAAATGAACAATGTTACTGAATGATCAATGGGTTACAGAAGACATAAAGGAGGAAACCAAAAAATTCTCAGAAATAAATGAAAATACAGACACAACATATCGGAATCTATGGCACACAATGAAAGCCGTTTTAAGAGGGAAATTCATTGCCTGGAGTTCATTCCTCAAAAAAAGAAAAAAAACAAATAAATGAGCTCACATTTCATTTCAAAACCCTAGAAAAGGAAGAGCAAAACGACAGCAAAGGTAGCAGAAGGCAAGAAATAATTAAAATTAGAGCGGAAATCAACGAAATTGAAACAAAAGAAACCATGGAGAAAATTGACAAAATTAAAAGTTGGTTCTTTGAAAAAATAAATAAGATCGATAGACCCTTAGCCATGCTAACGAAGAGAAGAGAGAACTCAAATTACTAACATACGGGATGAAAAAGGCAATATCACAACAGACACTACAGAAATACAGAAGATAAGTAGAAATTATTTTAAAACCCTATATTCCAATAAAATAGAAGATAGTGAAGATATTGATAAATTCCTTAAGTCATATGATTTGCCTAGATTGAATCAGGAAGATACACACAATTTAAACAGACCAATAAGAAGCCCCTAAAAGACGTCCAATCAAGAAAAGCCCTGGACCAGATGGGTATACAGCAGAGTTTTACAAAACCTTTAAAGAAGAGTTAATACCAATACTTTTCAAGTTGTTTCAGGAAATAGAATGAATTTGGAAGGGCTCCTTCTCTTTCCATGAGGCCAACATCGCCCTGATCCCAAAACCAGACAAAGACACTTCAAAGAAAGAAAACTACAGACCAATATCTCTAATGAACCTAGATGCAAAAATCCTCAATAAAATTCTGGCGAATTGGATACAAAAGCATATCAAAAAAATTGTACACCATGATCAAGTAAGATTCATCCCTGGGATGCAAGGCTGGTTCAGTATACGGAAATCAATAAACATTATTCACCACATCAATAGACTTAATGATAAGAACCATATGATCATCTCGATAGATGCAGAAAAAGCATTTGACAAAGTACAGAATCCCTTTATGTTCAAAACACTAGAAAAACTAGGGATTTATAGGAACTTATCTCAACATTGTAAAAGCTATCTATGCTAAGCCTCAGGCTAGCATCATTCTAAATGGAGAAAAATTAAAGGCATTCCCTCTAAAATCTGGAACAAGACAAGGATGCTCTCTCTCACCACTTCTATTCAATATAGTTATCGAAATACTGGCTAGAGCAATTAGACAAAAGAAATTAAAGGCATAAAAATAGGAAAAGAAGAACTTAAATTATCACTATTTGCGGATGATATGATCTTATACCTAGAAGACCCAAAAGGGTCTACAAAGAAACTACTAGAGCTAATAAATGAATTCAGCAAAGTGGCAGGATATAAAATCAACACACATAAATCAAAGGTATTCCTGTATATCAGTGACAAATCTTCTGAAATGGAAATGAGTAAACTCACCCCATTCACAATATCCTCAAAATATAAAAATAAATAAAATACTTGGGAATCAACCTAACAAAAAAGGTGAAAGACATATACAATGAAAACTACAGAACCCTAAGGAGAGAAGTAGAAGAAGATCTTAGAAGATGAAAAATATACCCTGTTCATGGATAGGCAGAACTAACATCATCAAAATGGCGATATTACCCAAAGTTCTCTACAGGTTTAATGCAATGCCAATCAAAATCCCAATGGCATTTCTTGTAGAAATAGAGACAGTAATCATGAAATTCATATGGAAAAATAAAAGACCCAGAATAGCAAAAGCAATTCTATGCAGGAAGTGTGAATCAGAAGGTATAGTGATACCAGATTTCAAACTGTACTACAGAGCAATAGTAACAAAAACAGCATGGTACTGTTACCAAAAAGGCGGGTGGACCAATGGTACAGAATAGAGGACACAGAGACCAATCCACAAAATTAAAACTTTCTTATATTTGATAAAGGGGCTAAAAGCATGCAATGGAGGAAGGATAGCATCTTCAACAAATGGTGCTGGGAAAATTGGAAATCCATATGCAACAAAATGAAGCTGAACCCCTTTCTCTCACCATGCACAAAAGTTAACTCAAAATGGATCAAGGAGCTTGATATCAAATCAGATACTCTGCATCTGATAGAAGAAAAACTTGGCTTCAATCTACATATTGTGGGATCGGCCTCCAAATTCCTTAATAGGACACCCATAGCACAAGAGTTAAAAACAAGAATCAACAAATGGGACTTACTCAAACTAAAAAGTTTTTTCTCAGCAAGAGAAACTGTAAGAGAGGTAAATAGGGAGCCTACATACTGGGAACAAATTTTTACTCCTCACACTCCAGATAGAGCCCTAATATCCAGAGTATACAAAGAACTCAAAAAATTAAACAATAAGAAAACAAATAACCTAATAAATAAATGGGCCAAGGACCTGAACAGACACTTCTCAGAGGAGGACATACAATCAATCAACAAGTACATGAAAAAATGCTCACCATCTCTAGCAGTCAGAGAAATGCAAATCAAAACCACCCTAAGATACCATCTCACTCCAGTAAGATTGGCAGCCATTAGGAAGTCAAACAACAACAAGTGTTGGCGAGGATGTGGGGAAAAGTGTTCACTTGTACATTGCTCTTGGTACTGCAAATTGTTGCGGCCAATTTGGAAAGCAGTATGGAGATTCCTGGGAAAGCTGGGAATGGAACCACCATTTGACCCAGCTATTCCCCTTCTCGGTCTATTCCCTAAAGACCTAAAAAGAGCATACTACAGGGACACTGCTACATCGATGTTCATAGCAGCACAATTCACAATAGCAAGACTGTGGAACCAACCTAGATGCCCTTCAATAGATGAATGGATAAAAAAAATGTGGCATTTATACACAATGGAGTATTGCTCTGCACTAAAAAATGACAGAATCATGGAATTTGCAGGAAAATGGATGGCATTAGAGCAGATTATGCTAACTGAAGCTAGCCAATCCCTAAAAAACAAATGCCAAATGTCTTCTTTGATATAAGGAGAGCAACTAAGAACAGAGCAGGGAGGAAGAGCATGAGAAGAAGATTAACATTAAACAGGACCAAGAGGTGGGAGGGAAAGGGAGAGAGAAGGGAAATTACATGGAAATGGAAGGAGACCCTCCTTGTTATACAAAATTACATATAAGAGGATGTGATGGGAAAGGGGAAAAAAAACAAGGGAGAAAAATGAGTTACAGTAGATGGGGTAGAGAGAGGAGGGGGGATAGTAGAGGATAGGAAAGTTAGCAGAATACAACAGTCACTAGTATGACAATATGTAAAAACGTGGATGTGTATCTGATGTGATTCTGCCATTTGTATAGGGGGTAAAAATGGAAGTTCATAACCCACTTGAATCAAATGTATGAAATATGATATGTCAAGAGCTTTGTAATGTTTTGAACAACCAATAATTTTAAAAAAGGCATTAAAAAAAAGAAGTTAGAAGTTTCAATAGACAAATTTGGAGAGTGCTCTCAAGGTGTCTAAATTCACATTCAGTATTTTCAACTTGAAGCCAGACACATAACAAGCAATTAATCAATATTGACACTAGAAAAATATAGAAAGAATACAATAGTATTCCCATGTATTGTTTGATGTTTTTAATTGAGTAAATTTAATTGAATAAGTTTCTGCTGTATATGTATTATTACACATTCGGAATGTCTAAATCAAGCTAATTAATGTATACATTACTTCACATACTTGTCTTTATTTTTTTGTATGTATAATGAGAAAACTTAAAATCTTCTCCCAGTTTTCAAGAATAAAGTATATTATTTGCTTTAGTCACTATGTTGTGAAATCAATCTCTCGAACTTATTTCACCTAAATGAAGTTCTGTGTCCATTGACCAGCATCTTCCTAATACCCACAGAAACTCCCCTTCTCTAGTAACTATCATTTTTCTCTTAGTTTCTTTGAGTGTGACTTTTTTAGATTCCATATATGAGTAAAGTCATATGGAATTTGACTTACTATGACTGGCTTATTTCATTTAACAATGTTTTCCAAATTCATCCAACTTGTTGCAAATGACATAATTTTTTTTCCTTTTCAAAGGCAACAGTATTTTCTATGTATATGCACTTTGCTGTCTTCTTTTATTCATCCATTAAAGGACACTAGGTTAATCCATATCTTGGTGATTGTAAAGAATTGCCATATTTGTAAATATGGGTGTACTGTTATATTTGCAACATTCTGATTTCAAATTTGGATATGTTCCAAATAGTGGGATTACTGGTACCTATGATAGTTCTATTGTTTAATTTTTTGAGGAAATGTCCTACCAGTTTTCATAACTGTCCTAATTTGTATTCCCAACAACAGTGTTAAAGGGTTCTCTTTATCCAAATACTCACTGTCACATTATAGTCTTTTAGATGTTAGTTGTGAGGTGATATTTCATCATGGTTTTAATTTGCATTTCACTGATTAGTGATGTTGAATGGTTTTTCATATATCAGCTTGTTATTTTGAATAGTATCTATTCATATCATTTTCCCATTTTTAAATTGGGTTTTCTTAATAATGGAAACTTTTGAGTTTTTAATAATGTAAACTTCTGAGTTTCTTACATATTTTGAATATTAACTGTTCCAGATCTATGCTTTAATATATTTTCTCTTTTTTTTTCTAAATTATCTCTACTGATTGTTTTCCTTTGATGTAATTCCATTTGTCCGTGTGTGTGTGTGTGTGTGTGGTTGTTGTGGTTGTTGTTACCTGTACTTTTAAGGTCACATAAAAAGAAAGTCATTGCCCAGATTAATGTGAGGGGGAATTTTATGTTTCTTCTAGTAGATTTACAGTTTCAGGTCTTATATTTAAATTGATTTTTTTCATATAGTGTGGGGTAAATGTCTGATTTTATTCTTCTGCATGTGGATATAGGGTTGTTCTAGCAAGATTTGTTGAGGAAACTATCTTTTCCCCATTTGTTGAAATCCTTTGACCATGAAATGCATGGATTTATTTTTGAGTACATTGTTCTGGTCCATTAGGCTAAGGTCTATATTTATGTGAGTACCATGTTCTTTTTATTACTGTAGCTTATAGTTAATTTTGCTATCAGATAGTGTAATGTCTCAGCTTTGTCCTTTTTTTGGTCAAGGTTACTTCAACTATTAAGGGGCTTCTGTATATGAATTTCAGGATTATTTTTTTAAGTTTCTGGAGTGTCATTGGTGTTTTGCTAGGTTAAGCATTGAACCTGTCAATAAATTTGAATAGGATGGGAATTTTGACTGGGAATTTTCTAATCCATTAATATGGGCTATCTTTTTGTTTGTGTCTTCAATAATTTTTTAATCAATGTTTTAGATCTTAATATGAATTTTTACCTCTGGTTGTATTTATTTCTAAGTGTTTTGCAGCTCTTGTAAATGGAATTGTTTTTTTTTTTCAGTTGCATTTATTTCAATGTATAGAATCATTGATTTTTATGTGTGTGTTTTACTGACTTCACCCCTTCTAAAAACTCTGGATGGAGTTTTTAGTTTTTTCAATATATAGGAAAATGCCATTTATACACAGAAATTATGTAAATTCTTCCTTTCATATTTGAATATATTTTATTTTTTTTCCTGTTGTCTAATTTTTCTAGCTGTGTATTCCAGTACTGTGCTTAATAGTAGTGGACTATGGTGATTTTTGGTTTGCTCATGATCTAACAGGAAAAGTTTTCAAATATTCATCACTAACTATTAAAGTTGTTGGCTTGTTCTCTGTGGATTTGTATTATGCCAAGGTACAGTACTTCTGTTCCTAATTCATTAAAGAGTTGTTTGATCATAAAAGGACGTCGAATTTTTTAAGTCCCTTTTATACAATTTTGAAATAAATATGATTTTTGTTCATTCTGTTAATGTGAAATATCATATAAATTTGTGTTTGGTAAACAACTCTTACATCCAGGGATAAACACTTGTTAATGGTAAATTATCTTTTTAATGCTCTGTTTAATTTAGTTTACTGTTACCTTGATGAGAATTTTTGCACCTGTATTCATCAGGGATATGAGCCATTGTTTTCTTATAGTGTTTTTTTTTTTTTTTTTTTCTGAATTTGGTATCAAGGCACTGCAGGCCTCAAAAAAATAAGTTTGTATGTATTTCATTCTTTCGATGTTTTGGAAAGATTTTTAGAAGGATTGGTATGTGTTCTTTAAATATTTGGCAGGGTCAGTAATGAGCCCATCAGATCCTGAACTTTTATTTGATGGGAGACTATATTACTGAGTCTTGTTACTTCTTAATGTTCTGTTTGCATCTTTTTTCTTCAATGACTCGGTCTTGGTAGATTGTATGCTTCTGAAATTTTTATCAATTTCTTCTAGCTTATGATAGCAGTCTTTTATGATTCTTTGTATTTCTGTAGTATCTTCTTTCATTTCTGACAATCTTTTTAAAATTTTTTTAGCTTAATGGTTTGCTGATTTTATTTATCTTTCAAAAAAGTCATTGTGAGTTTGTGTGTGTAGTTTTTACTTCATATATTTGATTTCACTTTTTTTAATTTTTTTGGTACCAAGGATTGAACTCTGGGGTACTCAGCCACTGAGCCACATCCCCAGCTCTATTTTGTGTTTTATTTAGAGACAGTGTCTCACTGAATTGCTTAGTACCTTTCTTTTACTTAGGCTGCCTTTGAACTTACGATCCTCCTGCCTCAGCCTCCTGAACTGCTGTGATTACAGGTGTCCACCACTGCACCTGACTACTTTATTTATTTCTGCTCCGATCTTTACTGTTTTCTTATAATAACTTTGAGCTCAGTTTGTTCTTTTTCTAGTTTCTTGAGGTATAATATTAAATTGCTTATTTGGCCCTTCTTTACTGATGGAGACATTTACTGCTATAACCTTCCCTATTAGAATTGCTTTCACTGTGTTTTGTAAGTTTTACTATGTTGTATTTCCACGTATTTTTAAATTTATTTTATTATTTGACCTATTGATTACTTTGAACCATATTATCTACTTTGCTCTTATTTGTGAATTTGCTGAAATTTTTACCATTATTAATTGCCAATTTTATATCATGGAGGTTGGAAAATGGATTTGATATGATTTTAATCAATCTTGCCAAGTTTATTAAGACTTGTTTTATGGACTAACATAATATATCCTGAGGAATGTTCACTGTGTTTTAGCAAAAGTCACTTTGACTGCTCTCTTGATGAACTATGTGATACGTTTAATCTGAAATGTAGTTCAAGTCCAATGTTTCTCAGTTTTCCTAACTGGATGATCAGTTCATTATTGAAGGATATATACTGAAGTCTCTTATTTTGTAATCTCTCTATTTAATTTTAATAAATTCAATAAAATATTTTTAACTCTAAGAGCAATGCAAAGTAATTGTCCAACTTAAGAAAGTACAATAAAATGGGAAAAATAATTAGATATTATGCATATTTTGGAGGATTTTTAGCTGCATTCATTTATTGTGAAATAGGTATTGTAAAGAATACATATATTTTAGTTTTTTTTCACAGTCATAAAAAACATAATAATTGTCTCTTTAAAAAAAGAAGACTGGAGTCAAAGAATTATAAGGGAAAGTATTACAAAGATTTTACTATTCAAAGTAAAAGATGATAACCTAGATTACATGGTACCTGTGAAGAAATGGTAAATGTCAAATCTGGGATAAATTTTGGAAGTAGAACCAAAATAATGAATGCATGATATGTGCTCTGAGGATTAAAGAAATATATCAAGCATAAGTCTTCTGTTTTTAACTTGAATAACTAGGTGAATATTTTTTACTGAATTGAACAGAATTGGAGAAAAGTAGAGGTATCAAAAAATTAATATTACTGCTTGAGACATTAAGATTGAGATGATTAGCAAACACCCAATTAGAGATTAGTTTAAAGTTGTGTATAAAATAAGGAGCTCAGTGAGGTGTCAACACCTATATAAAACTATGATATCTAGAGGAATTTGGGGAAATGATTATCAATATGATCTAAATATTTTTTGAACATTCATTATTTCTGAAGGAAAGTTGGATAAGTACTGTAGCCTCTTAGAAACTCAGTATTGCATATGCATTATGGTTAGATATTTTTATTGCCAAGATAAAAGCTAATCGTTATTTGTGTGTGTGTGTGTGTGTGTGTGTGTGTGTGTCTGTAACATCCTCAGCTCTGAAACTAACATTTTAAAGTGTTTATCACATGACATATTTTCATAAGTATTCATTAAAATGAAATTGAATCACAAATATTTCTGAATCAATTAATTATTATATTCATGAAGCACAAAATGTCCAAATGCAGTATTGACCTGAAAGGTTTTAAGAAATTAAATTGATCAATAACCTAAATATTTCTGATAAACTTCAAAAGGGAATAATTTGCCTTCTCTTAAAAGTCATGAGTTTCTGAAGCTAGTGAAATGGTCTGAAGCCACCTTTCCAATTCTGGACAAGTTACCCTTAGTCAACTTCCAGGGTGAGCCCAATAAATATCTGAGCTGATGAGATTGCCTCACTTTAACTAACATGGTTATATGTTTAGGCTTGTCCATTTGACTACCATATCTCTCTGAAGGATTAAAAAAAACTCTTTAATTAAAAGGAACATTGAAAATTTATATTGAGTGAACTTTATATCTTTTTATTTTGCCCCCTAAGAAGACAACTCTTGTCCTGCTTTTGGGTACCTGATAATCAAAGGCAAAATCCTGGGCTTCTTAGATCACAGTTCTGATCCTAGCCTGACAATTTTTAAGAAATGGTAATATTGAGCAGATAAAACCTGTTTCCCTTGTACCAAAATGGCCTGAATATAAATTAATTTAATATCTATTACTTAGTTATCATCTTGGCTACACAATTTCTGCAGAAATTAAATTTATATATTAAAATATGTTCAATCTGCTTATTTTTGGAAAACACAGGCAAAAACTTCAAAGATATATATTACAATGTGAACTTGATAGTCTATGCAGTAAAAAATTTCAAAAATCTGGCTTATTTTCTTTTTTATTGACAGCATAAGTAATTTCCATAAGCAAATGAAAAATGGAATATGAGATACTTGAATCAGAATAATAGAAGTGAACAGTGATTCTGTAAGATTAAACTGGCTCACTGTGAAATGTGGGCCTGCTGGAATTGTGATTTTTAAAATCCACACTTTATGGAAGGATACTGTTTTAAAGATCATTATTTTTATAAAAAGAAAATGACAATTTCCACAGAATGAAGAAGTGTTGTGTTGCAGTTTGTTTCCACTCATGGATTTTTCTTTTAGCTCATTTCAGATGTAGGTACCTTGAGACTCGTGCTGAGTTCTGCAATTTCAAATATGTACTTCAAGCATGAAGTTGTTGATATTTTCCCTAATACTGTATGGAATGCTGCACATGAAAGCAATTTGTAAAGGACTGCTTGGGAAAGCTGAAAGGGATGAGCTGTGGTCACACAGCCTGATTAGCTAAGAATGGATACTTTGAGGATACAATTACTATCTTCAGCTTTATGACACTTTGCTGGAAATACCACTGATTTTCTAAGAGCTATTTAAGGAATCTATTTTGGAATAGAAGAACAAGAACTGCCCAGGAGTTTTGTGTAGAAGACAGACATACTAGCTTACTTGATGTGTTTTCTATTTAGAGAATCATGTATAGGATGAATTCTACTCCTGGCTCATTTTCTAATTTAGTAAATTTAGCAAATTTTATTTTTAGTTTCAGTTTCCATATAGGTGAAATAGAGACACGGTGGCTGCCATTACTAATGCAGTGTGCTCGTGAGACTAAAATGAGAAAATATGTAACATAAATATATAGATAACAACCCAGTTACATAAGTGTTTTTGTAGCTTATTTTGTCTGTAATCATCTGAATCTACACCACCCAAATGAAATGTTTTGTTTTAATATTCAATAAAAAGCTTAAATGAATATTTTAAAAGTAGTATACTTCCAAAAAGACACAGCTTTAAAATTTATATTTTAAAGAAATTATCCAGTTATAGAAATATAGAGAAACCAATACTCATATGTACATTGTTTGTAAAAACTTAATGCAGCAAAGACAGGTCTCAGTATAAAGATTTTAAATAGTTGATCTTTATAGGACAATGGGAAATATTTGAGTGATTTGTTATTTCTGAGGCTTGCACACTTTAAAACTCCTTAATCACTTATTTAGGATTGTTCAGCATCTTCTGAGTTATACTCTAGGATCATTATTCAAGGTGAATGGGGAATGCAGTTATCTTCAAACAAAACAAAGAATAAAATTCATGTAAAAGCAAATAACTTGTCATTTGCACACTTATTTTAAGGCAATGACTGCCCATTTGTTTAATATGTTTAATAAATAAAGACATCATTCATTTATTCATTGGTTCACGAATATCAAATGCATATTGAACATCTATTTGTAAAAGCAGAGGGATAGAGAACTGAAGCAAGAAGGGGAAGCATTTGTCTTCATGGATCTTTCATGCTATAAAAACAATGAAGGCCATGCTGAGATGCAGAGGGAAGTGTTCTCTGCAGAGCCTCCCTACATAGTCATTGCAGAGGCTTCAGGAAGAAAACTTGGAATATTGAGAGAACATAAAGGAGAGATACAAGAGACTGGAACAGAAAGGAAGTGTGATCATAAATGAAGGCAGATAAGTAATCAAGGCAAGATTATTTGCAGGATTTGAGATCATCTGAGAAGATGGAACTTTATAGCTACACATTTAAAACCATTACATAATAGACTTTGACCAATAATTTAGCATGTTTTCTCAAAACACTACACTTAATAAATATGAAATAAAATATAAAAGTTTTAATTACAATTTTAGGCAGACACACCAACTTATTTGATATAGTGCTTTTCATTTAAAGAAGAATGTATAGAACAAATTTAAATTGTGCTCTATGTTCAGTTGACTCCACATGTTTGACTTCACATAAATATAATGAGCAAGAAGTGGCAGGATAGCATCTTCTACAATGTTCGGTCTGCAGAATGTTTGTGGTCTTTCTCTGTATTTAAGAGGATCCCCTTATTTAGCACTGATTTTTTTCCTAGTAGTTGTTTTCTGTGAGGTGTCTTACTTTATAAGTGAAGCTTGTGTACAAAGTAAGCATGGGTCTTAAAAGATGAAAACTTTGTGAAGGATATGGCACAGAAAGAATTTACCTACAAAAGATGACTCCAACAGTGTTCTATTTTCTATCATGTAACGTCAAAGCTTTCTTCCTTTAACATTAAAAAATTATTTCGTTATTGCATACATTGTATTCATTTAATTTGAATTATCAATGTTAGCTATTCATCATTTGATCAGTTCATTTTCTGAACTATGAAAATTGTATGGATTTTTTCAGGTTGAGATGCAGCATATCATCACAGATTCCATTACAATTAATGGATTTAAAAATTAAGCACCTTTCACCCATGTCATAATGTTAATAAATTAAGCTCATTAGGTGAGGAAGTGTTTCTGAAACAGAAGAACACACTTTTTTAGAAGTTCACTTGCTTTTCACAACTGAGCATACAGTGGTAAATTGTAGGTAGTAGCTCTTTTTATTAGTAATGACTAGTGGAAAGACTAACAACAACAGTTTCTAAACATCATCATGCTTACTTAGCAAGATACAACTGCAGTATAGTTAATGAACATGTATAACAACTCAGGGAAGAGTTTATAATACCAACCATTTGAGTATTTGTTTTTTGGTTAAAAAAAATTGTGTTTAGAAATGCACCTTTCCTCAGAATCATTAAATCAATATGCTCCCTTCATTTTTATTACAATATTTTAGTATATTTTTTATTTATCTTTTTGCCTTTGAGTGAGGCCAAAGAATTTAGGATATATATTTCTTAATATTCAGGATATTTAGAATGTTCTTATCCTCTTTGACTGAATTCCTGTCAGATCTAAATTTTGAAAGTCCCAATGGGTTCTCAGCAGATATTTATTTAAAATATAAGTATGAGATGGAACAAGGGTGTTGTTTGGTGTCTATTTCTCTGCCAACAGAGGTCTGTAGTTTTTTAGAGAATATAACACAGCCAGATATCCATTCCTTGTGGAGAGGTAGAACGAGTTAACTTCTCCAGAGATCTTTCTCCTCCACTTTGCACTCTACCAATGAAATACTCCCTATCATTTCACACTCCTATTGGTCATTTTATGTCTTTGGAGCAATGTCTATTCAAGTGTTCAGCCCACATTTTAATTAGAATGGATTTTTTTGTTATGCTATTTATGTGTTTTAGAAATTAAATCGTTTATCTAATTCTGTACAGGTTTTGCAAGTATTTTCTCCCATTTTATAGGTTACCTTTTTAACACTGCTGGTACTTTGCTTTGTGGAAGTATTTAGTTTGATGTAATCCTATTTTTCTGTTTTTGCTTTTCATGGCTGTGTCTTTGGTATTACACACATAAATCATTGCCAAGACTAATGTTATGAAGCTTTACTCCTGTATATTTTTCTAGGAGTTTTGCATTTTCAAGTTTTATGTTTAAGCCTTCAATCCATTCTGAGTTTGTGCTAAAATTTGGATATGAGGGGTCCCCTCAAAGTTCCTCTGTTAATGCAGAAATGTTCAGAGGTAAAATGAGTGGACTGTGAGAGCTGTAACCTAATCTGTTTAGCCTGTTTAAACCACCTGTGGGCAGGTGGGGCTTGGTTGGAGGAGGTGGGTCACTGGTGGTGCCTAGAGGAAGGGTGAATCTTCCATGTGTTTCGGTCCCTTTCCTTTGCTCTCTGCTTTCTAGATGTGATGAATGAAGCAGTGCTTTTCTGCTATGCCCTCTTCTGTGATGTGCTGCCTTACTTTGGACCAGAGCAATGGATGTGGCCATTTATGGACTTACACTTTTGAAACTGTGAGCTCCCAAAACTTTTACTCCTCTAAGTCGTTCTTGTCAGATGTTTTTGTTACAGTGATGAAAAGCTGACTAAAGCAAGTTGATTTTTCTATGGTACAATATGAACCTAATTCCATTTTTTTTGTTATCTGGTTTTTTCTAATATCGCTGTAAAGGGAATCCCTTTCTCCATTGTGTAGACTTGACACATTTGCTGATGAGCAGTTGAATATATATTCATGGATTTGTTTCTAGGTTTTCTATTATGTTCTATTGGTCTCTTTTTGTTAGTGCCATCATATTGTAATTACTGTGGATTTACAATATATTGTGAAATTTGAAAGGATGATGCTGTCAGCTTTGTTTTATATGAGATATAATCTCAGAGCAATTAGGATCATCATTATCAAGACAACAAGTTTTAGTGAGGATGTAGGAAATAAAAACCCTTCCATGCTGTTGGTGGGAATGAAAAATGGAACAGACATTATGGAAAAAAAGAGATTCCAGAGCTATCATATCAGTTCCATTTCTGAATCTTTATTCAACAGGATTAAAATTAGGATCTTGAAGAGAGATTAGCATTTGAATTTTAATTCTAGAACCATTTATAATAGTCAAGATATGGAAACAATCTAAATATCTTTTGATGGATAAATGGATAAAGAAAATGTGGCATATAATACAAAGACTATTAATGACCCTTAAAAAAAGAGGCAAATACTGCAACATGGATGGACTTGAGGATATTATGCTAAGTGAATAACCCAGTCATAAAAGGAAAAATACTGACAATTTCACTTACATTATGTACAGAAATTGTCTGACCCGTCAGAGTATAATTTGATTACTAAGGGCCAAGTGGAAGGGAAAATAGGGTATTGCTAATAGGTATAATCTCAATTAGGTGAGTTGAATAAATTCTAGCAAATTACTGTAGGATATTGTCCATAATGTGAATAATATTGTATTATATATTTTAAAAATTTTCTGACAGTATGATCATATGTGAAATATTCCTACTATCATGATATAACAAAAATTCTTATCAATCTTTTCCTTTTATCTACTACAAAAAAATAATTTGGTCTCTATTTCTTTCTCCCTGTCTCCAAATTTTCTCTGCATTTGTCTCTTTCTTACCATTACTATCATCTCCTGTATTCCAAATTCCTAAGACTATTTGAGTTATCCCTATACAGAACTTTTATCTCAGACTTTCTTGGTTTACTAGTGATCCCATAGATCATGCCCTGATCTAAAATGTTATGCTAAGGAAGTGGATAAAATGGCATGAAGCATTGGAGCCCAAATGTACAAAATCACTTCTGGACTTTGCATCAAATGATGCTATTGACATAATAAGAATTTTACACACACACACACACACACACACACACACACACACAATCAAGGATGCTTCTCAGAGACTTCTTGTTTTGCCATTTCTTGAAGAATTGTTAGATTTCTAAGAAAGCTTTTTAGCATGTTCATCATCAATTGTCTCCTACTCTGTTGGACAGTGGAGATATATTCTTTAACTGGATGGAATTGATTGCACTATTAGGATAAACTAAGGAGCATGAATCCTTGTAACTCACAAGATTATTTCCATTTAGTTGGGGTGTAAATTTGTGATTTTTAGATTTATTATTCTGGATCCCATAGATAGGAAAGCTAGTAGGGATGATTCACAATTTTCTTTGGGGGAAAATGCTATTCTGTTTCTAAGAATAGATTACATGTAATCTAGTAATTAATCCAGTCCCAGAAATGATGAAGAAAAATTACCCAGATATTGTTATCTAGAATTACATCATTATTATTTTAACACTTCTATTACCAGATATTTTAAAATTTAGAAATATTTTATCAATAGTGTAATGAATATGCTGGACAACTTCAAAAGTTCCTTATAGTGTTCAGCTATCTAGAAGTAAAGGTCCAAATTCAGTGAGTATAAATAAATAATACTTTAAGAGTATAAAACCATGAATAAAAATTCATCTGTACTGCACCACTGAAAATGTACCTGAAACTGTATTCTTTAATTTTGTAATGATTATCTTAGTTCTGTGATTTTTTTTCCTAGCAGCACTGTGACAAAGCAATCATGAACTTAAATTAAACTTAAGTAGTCATTAAGTGGATTGGAAGTGGTCCAACTCGGGAATGTTGACAATGATTAAAGCATTGATACATTATAGAGTCTAAAGAAGGAAATAATGTCAATATAGGGCATTAACTTAGAAAAAAAATGACTTCAGTAAGCATGAAAAGATATCAGATAGCAAGCAAGGACACTTGGAAAAAAGCATGAGCATATTATACTCAGAGCAGAGCTCGGTGGAAGCAGATTTTATGGTAGTAGAAAGTTTTGCTGTGTTTAGTGCCGCAGTCCGGCTGCAGCAAAATAACCGGGGGGTGACGAGCAACTTGTGTACATTGATACAGCAGGAGTGGGAGCCTTTATTGTAGGACAGGAGGGGTATATATATACATTCCACACAGCTTATCTAATTAGCATAAACTAGATACAGCAGTCAACCAAGAAGGAATCTCCACACTTAATGGCTCGCTGGCGTTACTTCACAAACCACTCCCTCTGGCATTTTGCAAGGTGCCATCTTGACTTGTTTACAGACCCTAACAGTTTAGAACATAGTAGGTGCTTAATATATGCTTTTGGAATGACTGGTGAAGCTTAAAATATGATCAAGTGAGTAAGTTCTCATGTAAAAGGTTACGATTTTTAAGATAATGGAGAAAATGATCAAAGATCAGGAAGCTGAAGGATTTACCACTGACCTGATTGAATTTGTAATCATTCTGAAATAAAGATAAATAGAATAATTTCAGGGAAGGTGGCAAAGATTTAAAAGGCAACGTCACATGGGTGATATGTTTATATATGATGAATTGGGTGGAAGGTTGATGGAACAATCCTTGAAAGAAGAGGAGTGCATTGAAGTGAAGGAGTACTGTTCTTCAGGTTACAAAGGCCTGTTTAATACACAGGGACACTGGCTTCAAGGCCTGAGATGTAACGGTGGCTGATATACAAATTTTCCAAAAAGTTACATCAGGAAAAAAAAATCCAGGTTTTATTTAAGACAAAGGCTTAGAAGTTTTATTTTAGGAACAATTTGTTGTATAAAAGGATTGACTGAGAATGGAACAATTCTTGCAAGAACATACAGGATTGAGCCGGAAGGTAAGGGGATATTATAGGGAAAGGAAATTCTTATAAATGAACTGTAGAGTGACAATTTATCCAAATTCCTGATGAAGGATTAATGAGCTGATCCTGTAAGAGTGATGACCAATGCTTTGAGGAAATGCAATGTCTATTTTAGTGGCACTAGCATTTCAAAACCATGATTCTTATGGATAATCTAATTAAATTCTCATAACAATTTTGTGGTATAATTATATAATCAAAAAAACTGAGTTTTAGAAAGGCTAAGGTCATACAATTACCAAGTGGTAGAACCAGGTTGTATTAAATCAATTATGAAATATTCCAAAACCTCCATTTTCTTCCACTACCTTCTGTTTTTCTAAAGGAATATGACCCAATTGGTAGAATTTACCCCTGTGCATACATTTTTATGGTAAAATTGCATAAATGAAGGATCTGATTAAATCTAGGGTTTTCATATGGTTTTAGTATTCACAGAAGATCAAGTTGACTGAAATTTTCTTACTCCTGTCTGCCCCAAAGTCCTATATATAGAAAGTCCATTGATGGATTTCAAAAAATTCCATTTTACTTAAATATTTAATTCAAATATAAATTTTAGTCCTAAATCAAAATAATAATAATAATAATAAATATTTTAGCATTTATTCTAATGCTAAGTACTATGCTAATTACCTTAAATATACAGTAGGGTAATCACTACAAGACTACCAGGTCCTTCCTGTCCTGGTTCCTGGTTGATTGTCAGCCTCTATCAGCACGTTTGTCTCAGTGGCTCCCTGGTGCTACTTATTCTTCAGAGGATATAAACCAGAGCTATGAAACTAAGCATTCCAGAGAGTGGAATAAGTTTGCCTAATAAGTGAAAGAACCATGACAAAGTATATATCTTAGTGACTGAATATTCAATCTGTTGTATTCATCAGCCCATAGATTACTCATGCCTCTAAAAATTAGGTCCACACTGGCATGTGACACATGAGCTAAATCAAAGCATTGAGCATGTTTAAGAAATTTGGAGTATTAGATTTTAATTTTCCCAATTATCGATCCAATCTTAGAAGTGAAGGTTGTGTCCAGTGCACACAACATTCATAAAGAGAATGGAGGGAGCTTGTTTTTCTTTTAGGTGATAACTCTAAATCTGACATATTTCATCAACTGAAAATTCATCATACTTAATCAAATCTAAAACACTCAGGTAATTCATGCAGTGAATTCAGAGAAGGATCCAACTTTTGGAAATATTAGGGTGTTCTAGCATATATGTTAGCCTAAAATGTTGTGTTTTTTGAATATAGAAAATGAAGCAAATACCAATCAAGCTGCCAAAATCCCTGTTGGCATTGATTTGATAGAACAATTATACTATTCTTTTGTATTTGTGTTGTAATTTATAATATTTATTGTCCCAAATTGTAGGTCTAAAGTGTCAGTAGATGTGCTCAAATATAAAGTCACATTATGAGATTATAATATTTTATGAGATTATCATGCATTTTTTTCTGCAAGCCTGACATTTTTGACATGTTTATTTGAACATTTTTATTCAAAATTGGATGCTTGGTGAACCCCAGATAAAACATGAGTGTCATGTTTTATGAGTGTCAGTAATATTTATGCACATGATTGGCCTTAGTTAATGAATTTTATAGCACATAGCTTGAAGTGTATACAGTGTTATATCCTTTCTTAAAAATAGCTTTCCTCAGCGCTTAAAATCAATGTTACTCTCATATTACTTGTATATATGTAATGTTTGTATTAATACATCTTATAACACATAGTACAGGGTTCATTGTGATGTATTCATCTATGCACACAACAACATTTTCTCCTATTAATTTCCTAACACATTAATCTTTTTCCACAGTTTTTATTGGTGCATTTTAGTTGTACATATTGAAGGGATTTGTTGGTACATGTTCATATATGACACAATACAACAATATAATTTGGCCAATATCACTCCCTAGCGAGTACGTTACTCTTAAGATCTTGAATGCCACTAGTAAGACACATGTCTGAAAGATCAATGGCTATAGTCACATTGGAATTCAGCTGTGTTATTATTTTTCAATCACATAGTAAAGCCTTATTTGACCAAAATTATAGCACTCAAAGAATTACTATTGGTGATATAAATGAAGAAACAATAAAAATTTCAAAAGCACTATTTCTTCATGTTTAGGATGCAGTACAATTATATAGATATCTATATCTCCTACAAACCTGCTTTTTTTTCTCTAGAAGATATCTTAGATATTTGCTTCATTCCTCTTTCCATATAACTTCAGTTTCAATGAACTATTTTGCAGTGTATAATTCTGATGTGAATACTTGAACTAAATACATTTAAATGATTCTTAGTTTTACTTGTAAAGAAATGGCTAAACTGCATTCTCTGTTGTGGGCAAAACTTCTGAAGAGCCTCTTGTTGGAGAAGGCTTACTGTGAAGGCCTAATTTTAATATTTTATTTTGTGTTATACGATATTGTCTCACCAGATTAAAGAAAGAGTTAACAATCATCCTCTTATTTTCCGCAAAGGCTTTCAAAATGACAGTTTAGCTGCCTTTGTGTCCCGATAATGCAGAGTGTTGTAAATATATAAATGTCTCATTCACTTTTGAATGAGAAGGACTATTCAATAGTAGATGAACTATTTAATAGACATAATCAAACATAATCAAAATTTGTATGTAGTCCTGTATGAAAAGGAGGAGATTGCTATTGCTATATTGTTGCAAAGAATCTTTAATGGATAAAAAGGAAAGGGAAATGCATAATTATATAGCATGTGTTAGACAAGGCTATGTTTAACTTTATAGTCTTTTGGACTTACAAAGCATAATATGTGCAGTCATTGTAAACACTTGATCTAGTATTAGAATTGTTCAGAGGTATTTTTGTGTTCAAGGAAAAACTGTCTCTTGAAAAGGGTAAGGTAAAATTGCGTTAGAATCTTCTTTTGCCATATTTAATACCTTTACACTCACTTTGCATGTAGCTACTATTTTCATTTAAATGCTTCCTTTTCCTTTTGAGAACTCCTTCCTAAAATCTCATCAGCCAAATGAGTTTTGTTCCTTGGCTGAATACGGAAAGATAAAGAAAATGGTTCATGTATTTATTCATTCTTTCATCCAGATTGTATTCATTGACTATCTGCCATGTGCCAGATACTGAGAACACCATGATTAACAAGGCATGTGCTTGCACTTGGGAGTACTCAGGCTGCTACAGAGAAACAGGAAAGAAAACCACAGATGACAGTACAGTGTGATGAGAACCAGAGTAGAGTCCTGCACAATCCTGGCTTTCCTAACTTCTGACCAGGTGGGATGGAGGAGTCAGGTTGGTGGTAAGTGTATTTCCCAGAAGGCTTCCAAAAGGAAGTGAAGCATGAATAGTCTTAAGAACCTGGTGATGAACAAGTGGAGGAAAGATGTGTCAAGTAAGGGAATTAGAAAATCAAAAGAAATGGAACTACAAAATAGTGTAGTATAATCACAGACCCAAGGTAGTTCAGGATGGCCAAAAGTGGAATTCTTAATAGGAATGTGAATAGTTATGAGACTGAAGGAAATTCACAAAACAGATCATGAAGGGGCTTATATACTATGTTAAGGAACTTTAATTGTATGAAAGGCTATGGGTTACAGGGAGCCATTGAAGCATCTTAAGCAGAGAGGGAGGGAGTTGGATTTGAGAGTGTTTATTTTAGCATAGGCATGGAGAATGACGAGGAGTCTAGATTCAAGACATAAATTTAAGTTAGGTCATAATAGCTATGAGATTCTATTCTACAGTAGTAACAGTGGGAATGTTTAAAAAGAAAATACTATGATATTAAGAGTTAAAATAAATAGCACTTGTTATTAACTGAAGTGGAGGCAAGTAGGAAGAGAAAGTTTTTAACGATTTAGCTCCATTTTTATTTTGGACTTTTACTGGCAGGATAACAGTTATATAGGGAAAACAGGAAATCAGTTTGAGACTGCAGAAGAGGTAAAGCTCAACATTGAACATGTTGACTCTGAGTTACTTTCAGGACATTGGAGCCAATGGTTATGAACATAAAAGAGAAAAACTCAGTAGTCAAGAATATAGGATATGGAACTTAACTTCTGGTTTGATTCTCTTTAGATTTACTATTTACTACATAGGAGAGGCATGGGAAAAGTACTTATGCTATAAAAATCACAATTTTCTTATTTACAAATAATTGCTATAGAGATTAAATTTAATATTGCATAGAAAATGCACACAAGTGCTCAATGGATTTTGCTATGCTTGTTGTCAAGACGTAAATTCTTGCCACATTTATGTTAAGTTCAACAGAACAGAAGGTTTGAGAGCATGAGATCTTCTTTACTTTCTCACAGAATAATTTTCTATCTCAGTTATCTGATTCTACAATAATCACTGGATAACACACACACAATTCATGAGTCCAGCTTAGCTGAGTGCCTCTTCTGCTATTTATTAGACTCACCTTTGTTTCTGTAGTCAGCTGAGAGTTGCTGGTTTTAGTCTGGCCCTTTCATATTAGAAGGTTGACTACACATTGGCTGGTTTAGAAAATCCTCAATTCTTTATGTGTATCTGAAATTACTCATAGAGAGGCAGACATATATGGGCAACTAAGGGCAATTGTGCATTGAAATATATGTTTATCAAATCTGTTTGCATGATAATTACTAACATCTTTTTTATCCATACCAATTTACATAGTTAGTCTCATACCAGGAGAGGAGTGCAGTTTTAGGAGGCAAGGCCACAGGTACAGGGTATGGCATAAATTGAAACTAAGAGAGGTATATTGTTTTCCTTCAATCTATTGATATAAAGCTGTAAAAAGCACATTCTTACCATAAGATTAGATTTATTTTTCCTTTCATGAACATGACTTTCTAATGCATTATTTTCCCTACACATCTCCATCTGATCAGTACCTGTTGTTGCCCTTTTATGTGTTAGTATGGGATGATTCTAAATCAGATTTCTAAAATAGAGCAATTTTAAGACTTCTTTTATTAAAGGTAGCACTCAAAATTGCATTTTAATAAAAATCACAATTAGCATTTACTCATTTATTCCATAAATACTTATTGAACATTTTTAATCTTCTAAGAATTGTTTTAGATGCTAATAATAGTGGTGAATAAAGAGAGAGATGTGGGGCTGGGGATGTGGCTCAAGCGGTAGCGCGCTTGCCTGGCATGCAAGGAGCACTAGGTTCAATACTCGGCACCACATAAAAATAAAAATAAAGATGTTGTGTCCACCAAAAAAACCAAAAAATAAACATTAAAAAATTCTCTCTCTTTAAAAAAAAAAAAAGACATGTTTTTGTCTCATGAATTACATTCTTTAGGGGAACCAAATGATAAAATATAAAGCTTTTTTTTTTTTTTTTTTTTTTTACTTGTTTAACAGTATGATGTAGCATGTGAGAAAAATAAGGCAGCATGAGTTTATAGAGACTAATTTGGAGTGGTAGGACCCTTACACGGGGTAGTTGATTGTATGTGTTCCACCGATGGTCACTTGGCTACCTCAGTCGCGGGGGGTAGAGAGGCAGTGTCAAAGCAACACACAGACACCAGGAGCAGATGAGAGCTGGCAGGTGACAACCTCAGTCCATCTCCAAGCAAGCTCATTTATTTTTGGAATGCATACAGCTGTTATAGGGTTCAGGTAGGGTACGATCGCCAATCACACATAAGCACCTTAACATCTATAAGCCAATCATCTTATGCCTGATGTAACCACACTATGAGGAAGCACTAAATATTGCTGTCCTGATGGAATACTTGCTGTGCCTGCAGGGAGGGAGGCATCTGGAAGGGTTTTTGTCCCTAAGAGAGAGGGGCTATGAGTTGGGGGGTTACATGCCCTGAAGCACTTAACTCTTGGTTTCCTGACCTGGTAGTCTGGTAGCTTGGCAATGCAGACCACAAGTGCTGAGGATGTGGTTTCACAGATGGCTGGCTTGAGCAGAGCGCCCCGTCCTGCAGGTGTTCCTGTCAGGCCTTGTAGGAGCATAGGTTTTCCTAGCACTCTGAGCTACTAGCTGTGAACTGACAGTTATTCCAACAGTTGGTAAAGGTTTCCCCAGTGAGATAGTTCCTGAGCTCAAACAGCTGTGAAAAGATCTCAATCATGCAGAGATCTGAGTAAGAGTGGTTTTGATGGAAGGAATCTGTTACAAGCAAGTTTAGTTCTTGAAATATCTGAGGGCAAGTTGGACTGCAGAAACATGGTAAAGGAGATGAGAAAGGACTAGACATTTGGGACATGAGTGTAGTGAAAATATTTGGAGTTTCTTGTACATATATGAATACACCACAATGAATGTGAACATCGTGTATATCCACAGACTAGAATCCTAATTAGAATAAGATATGCTTGTATAAATATGCTAAAATAGATTCTATTGTCATGTAACAAAGACCATATAAAATATATACATAAATAAATATAAAAGAAAGAAAAAAAATAAAAAGGAACCCTTGAGGGTATTTTAAACTGAACAGTGACTTGCTGTAATTTCTGAACAGAAGAACCCCATGGGTCAGTTTAATGCTATGCCTACACTTCTAAGCCCAGAGACTCTCGAATAGAACAAAAAATATTTTCTATTCCATACAGATCGAGTCTATTGATAGAGTTGTTTCCTAGTCACAGGAAGATTAAAATTTAGTTTCTTCATGTAAACTACTCGGACAACTTAAGATGTTAAACAATTACATTATGAAAGGTAACAAATGATTTTATCTCCAAATATCCTATCAGAAAGCACTGAAGGGCTTGTCTTTCATCCCTTACCTGGAGCCTGAGAATCTGGCTCATGGGAAAGGAGGAGGAAATGGAAAGGCTTTCTAGCCAGCCGTTTCTGCTGTGACCTTAATGCAGCTCTGTTCTGCAGTATATTTGGAAAGCTCAGTACCCTCTTGAGTGTTCCCTACTGTTGGAAAATCTAGGAAGCATGCCTTTTACTGAGTTATCTCTCTTTCAGCAAGCAAGAGGTCTGCTGATGAGATCCCTTGGCTCCCTGAGCACTTCCTTGGTGGGAGGGCAGGATGACTCACAAACATGCTGTTATCCATGGCCTCCTGTATGTCACAGGAAGCTGAGGAATTCATGACCATCCAACAGCTGTTTTCTAAGACAGGGCAGGCTCAGCCCTGTGAAGGTTAACATTAGCATTAGCATCTTCTGTCTATGCTTGTCTTCCTTATTTTAGTAGCTTCCTCTGTGCTCTGTGACTTACAGTGGTAAACTAACCATATTCCTTGTGTTTATAATCACCCCTTGAATTTTTTCCATGTCAGGAAAATTTTCTGGTAGTTGGGAGAGTATTTAAGGGAAGATTAATGTATGAACCAGATTCCCAATGAGCATCCATCAAGAAAAAATATTAGTGTTGACAATGTAACCCTCTTACTATGGTTGGAATGTTTGCATTCTCCTCCCAAATTAATAATTCATATGTTGATTCCTAATTCCTTGTTTAGTAGTATTGTGCTGAGGCCTTTAGGAGGTACTAGGTCATGAAGTCAGATCCCTTATAAATGGGATTAGTGCCTTTTTTAAAAAAATAAATAACAGGGTGCTTAACCAGTGAGCCACACCCTCAGAACCCTCTTTTTTTTTTTTTTAATTTTGAGACAGGGTCTCACTAAATTACTTAGCCTCAGCAATTTTAGTGACATTCTATCTTTGAACTTGCAATCTTCCTGCTTCGGCCTCCAGAGCCACTGGGATTACAGGTGTTTGCCACTATACCCGATGAAGTGTCCTTTTAAAAGGGGCAAAATGGATCTGTTTACCCCATTGGAGAACACATAGGAGGCACCACCTATGGAAGCAGTTAGCTGTTCCTCACCAGATACCAAATCTACTGGGGCTTTGACCTTGGTTATTCCAGCCTCCAGACCTGCAAGAAATGTGTTTTCTGTTTATAAATTACTCAATCTAAGTTATGTTATGGAAGCCTGAATGGACTAAGATATTAGGGGCTGGGGAGGGGAGAGAGAGAGAGAGAGAGAGATGTTATAATAGTCCAAAAAGTACTTTTCTTGTACAAAAATCCTCTCTTCCAAATTCTCTTCCTAGAGGTAGGTGAGGATTAAAGCATTACATTTTGCTGGTCTCATCAACTGTTTCTGTCTTGCTGTAGACAAAATTTAAATTCAGGTTAGCTATTTACATTCATTTTTCACTGAAAACTCAGCTAGAAATTTCAAAAAGAAAAGCAGTGTGGGCATCAAATTATTGCCACAAATAAATAATTCATGTCATTCAACTTCATATAATTTATAAGGGATAGTTCTTTATGCTATATAAACAGTAGCATCTATGGAACAGGAGCAGGGTTTACATAAAAACAAGGATTGGGTGGCCATTATAGAGAGTCAAGTAATGGACTAAATTGGGCTAATTAAAACTATCTTATATTTTCTTACATAGAGTAACTACCAGGGAAATGGACATATGATAGGCACTGAACATTTCTTCTTATTTGGCTTATTACTTTTGAGAGGACATCTGACTCCTATCAAGGCTTTAGATGTACCCTGGAGACAAGATCAAGGAACTTTGTGCTGGAAAAATTTATATTGAAAATAGCATTTTAGAGGTATGTGGAGCATTAACTTTATTGCAGTTATACAACCTAGTAAAAATATTAACATGAAATGGTTTTAAGCAAAGCATTTTTCTACAGGCCTTTGAAATTTCTGACTAGGCACTTAATGGTTGAATTTTATTACTGCTTTAACTGAAAGAAAACTGCATGAACTTTAGAATCTGAGATTTAACTCTGTGAGCAATACCTAGCTAGTTAGCAACTTTAAGTAGATACAGTTAGCACACTGCTGTAGTCTGAATAATTGGTTCTTCCCAAAATGCATGTGCTGAAATCCTAACCCACAGGTGATGGATTTCCAGGATAAGAGGTGATGTCACAAAGGCAGAGAGCCTTCATGTATGGGATTAGTGCCCTTCAATATACAAGAGATCCCAAAGAAAGTCCTCCTCACCCTTCACCATCATACATAAATACTTTTTAAGTCTTTAAAATTTTGATCATATATTCTTCAAGCCAAAATAAGTAAATATTATTTTAAAATAATCATTTTGAGCAATCACTTTGTCTTCATTTTTAATGACTCACAAAGATTTATAATTTAATTTTAGTATATAAAATTAAAGAATTATGAAATAGAACTCCTTTTACATTTTCAAAATGGATAGAAAATTATTATTTTAACTATTATAGATTGTCAATAGTCAAATAGTTTTGCCATTAAATAAATACAGTTAATGGAATTTGGTGCCAAATTCAATTTTGGAGGGTATGTATCTAGTGAATGATAAATTTAAGGTCAAATCTTATTACAATAAATGCTGGCAATGTTTACAACACACACACACACAACACACACACATACACACACACACACACACACACACAAACACACACACACCCTAAAATCACTGGCATGACTGTTAAGATTAGGGCTTTATTATTTTCATACTACACAAAATTCAGCAAAAGTATAGAGTTGAACTAGGTAATGTGATTGATAATAGCTGAACTGAATTAAGCTAGAATCATAGGAAATTTTTTTGGTTAATCTGAAACTGGGATTTTATTGTTTTACCTATGTGTCCTATTGCTCAGCGTCTGTTTGGAGACTCCCAAATATTGTGTCTTTCCAGCAGACCATCAGTGGTGGTGGAGGCAGAGGAATAGCTGTCGGTGATACCTTAGACTTGATGGATGGATGGGCATGTTTACCTGATTGTGGTATCTTCACCATGTTAAAGCACCATCACATTCTGCTATCCATAAAATTGCTATATATACAAGATTTCACTGTGTATGCTATGGTAGAGCAATATATCTGGCTGTAATACATTATCACTTTCATAGAAACAGTTCCTCTAGAACCTTGCAACTCAAAATATGGTCCAGAAAAAAATAGCAACCGTCTGACCCAAAGTGTTTTTAGATATGCAAAATTTCAGACCCTACCTCAAATTTACTGAATTCAAATCTTCATCTGCATATGATCCTTAGGTGATTTAATTTTAAACTCACATTTCAGAATTTGTACTTCAGAACAGTGTTTTTCAACAATAATTATACATTAGTCTTCTAATGTGCTTTCAAGAAACGCATCAAAATCAAGGTCTTTCCTTAGATTAATTAAGTCAGAAAATGTGGGCTGGACTCCGGCATTAACATTTGTGACACAATAAATATATATTTGATCTCTGCCCCTGTTCGTGGAACAGTTTCCAAAACTCTTCTAACACTTAGCAGTAGGTTAGGAGGAGCATCCTTTGTATTATTCATCTTTGGTCCCTTCCTGAGACACCCTTTGTTGTAAAATTTGGTCTCAGTGTTTGGTTCTTGGTGCAAGATTTTCTAAATTCTTTAGCATATCATTGATAAGAGTGTCCTTTTGTAGGTACTAAGGAGCCACCTGCACCATAGAAGCCCTTGAGAATTTCAGAATGCAACAAATCACTAGGAAAACCAGGCTATGATTAGAAGGTTAGAAACTTCAGCCTCTCTTTCTATTCTCTGAAGAGAGGGGCTGATGATAAGCTAATAATCAGTCATACCTGTTTGAAGAGGCCTCCATAAACATCCCCAAACTATGGGGTCTGGAAGACTTCTCAGTTGGTGAACACATGAAGTTGCTGGGAGGGTCGTGTGACTAGACAGGAATAAAATGTCAATGGCTCTTCCCACACATCTCACCCTAGGTACCTCTTCATCTGGCTTTTCTTTTGTGTTCTTCATAGTATGGTTTATAAAAACCTGTAATAAGTAAATATTTCCCTGGCTTTTGTGAGTTATTTTAGTGCATTATATAACATGATTTGAAGATTATGAATACCTCGATTTATACATATCCATTTAACCAGAAGTACAAATGACAACCTGAAATTTGCAGTCATTGTCTGAAATGGGAACAATGTTATGGGTTTGAGTTCTTAATCTGTGGGGTTTATTCTAACTTCATATTGTCTGGATCAGAATTAGATGGCAAAAAAAAAAAAAAACCACAGTTGGTGTCTGCAGAGAATTGGAGAACTATTTGAAGTGATAAACCCACACATTTGGTTTCATAACTGAAATGTTTTGAGTACAGAAATAGTTGTCCTTTTAGTATTAATACATTTTCTCCAGGTGATTTTAAATTCTCCAGGGCTGTGAATCATTAGGAGGCTTAATACCCGAGTGTCAACATGGAAGAAATCAGTTAGAGAAGCCTTATATGGTACTTTCTTTCCAACTGTCCCCATTTATAAAACATGGAAACTAGAACCAAAGAAGCCCAGGAGAAGAACTGTACGGAACTCTGAGTCAGTCTTCTGCCTGGTGGCTGGGTCACCCATACTAACCAAAGCTTTCTGCATTGAGGAAAAGATATACAGCATATAGACTGGAAACTCATATTTGGACTCAGTGACTCCAGAATGATCAAACCTTGAATTAAGTAGAGGACTTCCGTGACACATTTTTCTGAGGTTGAACTTTGGCACCAAAGAGGACACACAGAAAGAATCTATGAAGTGCCAGGATAGAAATGATTCTAGAGGCTTAAAATTATTTTCGAAATTAATAACATAAGATTTATGAGCTATTGAGCTCAAGAATGTAACTTTCTTGATAAACTTTAAATCATGGGATATACTTTTGCAGATTTACCTAAGCTATCCATTTTTTTTTTTTTTTTTTGCTAACC
Source organism: Callospermophilus lateralis (assembly GCF_048772815.1). NCBI lineage: Eukaryota > Metazoa > Chordata > Mammalia > Rodentia > Sciuridae > Callospermophilus > Callospermophilus lateralis. Next base: position 63,656,231 of record NC_135313.1, on the reverse strand, counting down.
ATGAACCTGCAGAATGTATATAATATAATGTACTTTGGAGAACAGAGAATACAGAATTTCCCTTGAGCACATATCAACCTGAGTACCGTTAACATCTAATCTGTGCTGACTTCCAGAAGGCAAGGTAATTTTACTTTCAGAATGGCCTTTCTGATAGGAGCTTTAAATAAAGCATATTAACCAGGATTTCCAAAAGAACCAGGAACCAATAGGATATAGGTACATATATAGGAAGAGGTTTATTAAGAGGCATTGATTCACCAAATCAGGGAAACTGAGAAGTCATTGTACTCAGAATTACCTAGCTCCTTATAGGAGGTTGATTAGGAGAATCTAATGCAGATATTTTACTTATCTCTTAACATGGAAGAGATCATACCAAGGACCATCAATCGAGGCATTATCATCTTTAAATTTAATCAGATTAGAGAGCTAATTCCAAGAACCAACTTGGGAAAGTCATACTTTAGAACCACTCAGTACCACAATCTCCATTAGCGTTCCTAGAGAAACAGAACAAATTCTCTCTCTCTCTCTCTCTCTCTCTCTCTCTCTCTCTCTCTCTCTCTCCCTCTCCCTCTCCCTCTCCCTCTCCCTCTCCCTCTCCCTCTCCCTCTCCCTCTCCCTCTCCCTCCCTCCCCCCTCTCTTCCCCCCCTCTCCCCCTCTCTCTCCCCCTCTCTCTCCCTCCCTCCCTCCCTCCCTCCCTCTCTCTCACACACACACTCACACACGTGAGAGAGAGAGAGAGAGAAAGAGAGAGAGAGAGAAAGAGAGAATGATAATATAGATAGTGGAGATGTTTACAAAGAGATGTATTTGGAGGGATCCACTCACTCAGTTGTGGAAACTGAGTTCCCACAATCTGCCCTCTGTCTGCTGGAAGTCCAGGAAAGCTGACACTCCAGTTCTAGTTGGAACCTGAAGGCCTGAGCATCAAAGGAACCAATGGGCACCTCCCAGACGGAAGGTCTAAGAAGCAGGGGCACTAACTCTAAGGTCAGGAGAAGATGGATGTCTCAGCTCAAGAGAGAGCAAGTTCATCTTTCCTCTCTCCTTTTTGTCCTATTTAGGCCCCTAAAAGATGATGTGATGTCTATCACATTTGTCACTATGATCTCTTTACTCAAGTCTATGGATTTAAATGCTATTATGTTCTGGAAATACCCTCATAGATATCCCTGGAATAGTTATTACCAGCTTTCTGGAAATCCCTCAGCCCTGTCAAGTTGACTTCATAAAATTAACCAACACAGTCTTTTCTTCTGTTTCTCCATTTTAAGTAATCTTTATTCCAGGAAACTTCAATAAACCTGGCTGGCTGGCTGCAGATACCACGTTGCAACTTCTCTAGGAACCCTTCATGTGAGTAGAGTGAAGCCTAGAAAGCGGTTGCACATTTTTAACACCTATTGGAGGGATGCACTGATATTCGTCAAAATGGCTTTCCAGATAAGGGAAAAAGTAAGCCTTGAAGATGGAAAGTATTCTGAATCAATTAATTAAAGAAAAATAATTTGTCACTGAATTAGTGTTTAGTAACTGGCCTTTTCCCTTTAAATTCAGTAACGACTTTATTCAATCGTTATTACATTGTATGGATATGCTATATTTAACCAATCTCTGTATGCCTGAGTTTTTCCTACTATTCAAACACAGAACTAATTAACAGTGCCTTCAGAATGAAAGCATTGACTCAGAAATGATTCAGAAATAATAAGAATAAAGGAAAAGGAACATAAAATGGAAAATTGTATAACGACATAAAAGTTGCAAAATAGGTGGCATTCAGAAAAGTTGGATCAAAATGATCAGTTTTTGAATACTCATCTAACTAGTAATCATTTCTATGGAAAATTAATAAATTTGACCATGCTTTAGCCTTTAACAAGGAAAGGGTGTACTTTTGGAACAAGGCCAAATTGATTCATTTTACCTTCCATATTTTTCATAAGACCAGTTCATTAATTATAAGAAAACCATTTCCTACCTAAGGACTACAGAAATGCAGAGATTTTGTAAAGTGGAAGAGTCATTCTGAACTACTCTAAATAAAAATGTTATTTTGATCCAAAGCTTCCTCCTTCCCCCATACCATTAAGAGTGGGTAAAAAGAAGCTTTAAAACTTACAAACTGCCTCATTGCTAATACTTACCATTACTTCTTATGATTCACAAATTGATTTTCTGACTTTATATCTACAAGACACAGTGGGCCTTTTTAATACTATAATTTTTCATAAGCTGATGAGTAGGGGGATGATAAATGAGCCTTCATCCAACAGTTTCCTCCAAGTGGGCTCCTTAAAGGAATGTAGTTGTTTTGAAGTTATCTTTATTTTAATGGTATTTTCCTCCCCATTGCTTTTCAGAGCTTTCTGGAAACTGCATTCCTTTCCTTATCAGTTATTAAACCCTACAGATTCTTTTTGTTCCTTTTAGGTATAGAGGTTATTTCAGGACAGGTGCTGGATGAGACAGATACGCACCTTGCACTAGCCCACATCTGAAGATAAAATAAGTAGGTGGTGTCAATTCCAGGTTGTGGCTACAAGTTATTCATTAGGAAAAAATGTTTTAAAAATATGAATAAAAAGAGGCAAAAAATATATCCTCATAAAAAAGGCCACCATAGAGGAGCCAGAAAGTTATAGTACCTCATCTTCTTTCTCTCCAACCTCAGGGCAGTGTCATGTGGGCACTTACATCAACAACTTGAGATACTTACAAAAGCAAGTTTTCAGTGTTTCCCTTTCTATGGTTTCCTCCTTTTAAGGAAGAACCTATCAAAATCCCTGATGTATTCAGAACCTTAAATTCTTTCCATTTTCTCTGTTTTCTACTCATAAGGAACAAAGGTCCATTACTGCTGTGCTTAGCGATATCTGCCTTTGAAAAGAGATAAATATAATTAGGAAAGTAAGGATAAGTTGGTTGGATATGTACTTGTCTTTCACAAGTATTAATAAATATAAGATATATTGAAAAACTGAACTTGTATAAACTCTTATTTATCTATTTGTCCATTTGTTCATTTGTGGTCAGTTTATTGAGGTATAATTGACATATGATTGGTATTCACCTTTTCTAATGTCAAGTTCTCTGATTTTTCAGACACATATGATTATGTAATCACTACAACAATCAAGATTGGAAACAGTTTTATCAAAAAAGAGTTTCCCTTGTGCTGTGTTGTACAACCACTGCCCTCAACACTACCTCCTGGAAACCACAGACACATTTTCTTTCCCACTAATTTTGCCTTTTTTCAGACTGCAATCTAGATGAAATGATATGGTAGATAGCCTTTGGGATCTGAGGATTTTCATTTTATCATAGTGTGTTTTGGGTTTAGTCTACTTTGTAGTGTGAATTAGTTTATTTTTTTAATATATCATGTGGATGCACTATTGTGTATCATTTATTGAGAGAATTGAGTTTTCTGGTGATTATGGGCAATGTTGCTATGAACATTTACATAGTATATTAACATAAGTTTTCATATTAGGAAAATTCTTAGGAATACAGGTTTCTTTAACTTTAGGTACAAATTGTGATGGCTTTATGTATTTCTTATATCTTATATCTCACCTGTGTTAAGGCAAGAACACTATTAGATCTGAGTTTTCTAACAGAATTGAGGGCCTGGATTTTCAGAAATGATAAATGGTAGAATTTTGGCCAAGGCATATTATACTTTCTTACATCATAAATTCTATATTTGTCAATATCTTTTCTAACAGACTTATTGTTGTGGCACTCATAAGCCATAGTATTTATTATTTTAAAATGCACAACTCAGCTACTTTGTATATTGAGTTCTGCAACATCATAGTTGGGAACGTTTTCATCTCCCCCAAAAGGGTCGAATTGTTGTAGCTTGCCAATGTTTATGCTCAGGTCTCCCCATTTCCCTCTCCCCCAGTGCCTGGGAAACACTCTTCCAATTTCCTTCTCTAAGAATTTGCCTCTCTTGGACATTTTCAATGAATAGATTCATATAATGTATACTCTTTTGTGACTGGCTTTTCTCACTTAGCATGTTTAAAGGTTCATTTTTGTTGTAGAACAATACTTTATTCTTTTAAATTACTGATAACATGGATATGTTAATTCTATTTATAGATTAATCAGCTGATGAACACTCGTATTTCCCACTTTTTTATTATGAATAATTTTTTTGTTTTAAATTTTTAAAATTTTAATTTGTTACGTATGACAACAGACTGCATTAAAATTCATATCTCATATATAGAGCACAATTTTTCATCTCTGTACACAAAGTAGAGTCCCACCATTCATGTCTTCATACATGTACTTAGGGTCATGATGTCAATCTCATTCCACCATCCTTCCTACCCCCATTCCCCTCCCTTCCCAAATTTGTACATAAACAGTGGGTGGGGGGCAAATATATTCTGTGTCTTTGGCGTAAATGAGTATTGCTGGGTCATATGATAACTAAAAATGTGCCAAGTGTTAGCTAAACTGACTGCACAATTTTTAATTTCTACCAGCAAAAAAAAAAGTGTTTCCATTTCTCCATATTTTTACCAACTTAGTTTACATATCTTAGTATATATGAGATGGGATATCATTTTAGCTTTCCTACTGTTTTGAGCATGTAGTTACTATTTATATCTCTTCTGGGGAGAAATATATATTCATATACTTTACTCCTTCTTAAATTACATTTTTCTTTACTGTAGAGTTGTAAGATTTTACTACATATGCAGAATACAAGCGTTCATCAGATACATGATTTGGAAATGTTTTACTATTTATAATTTATGTGTACTCTAAACTTATTATCTTTTTGTTTGGGGGTTTAGTCTACTCTTTTCTAGGATTTCAAGGTGAGAGATTAGGAAATTGATTTGATCAATTTTTTTTATATATATATGCACAACCATACATTCACTCTAGGCTTCATTTAGCTTCATACCATAAGTTTTGGTAACTTGTGTTATTTTCAAACATCTGAAAGCATTTTCTTGTTTATCTTGTAATGTATTCTTTCACCCATATCTTATTTATAAAGGTTTTGTTAATTATTTTCATATTTGTGTATTGCTAAATTTCTTTCTGCACTTAATTTCTAATGTAATTTCATGGTGTTGAGCCAAATACTTTCTTGGTTTAAATTTATCAAGGCCTTTTCATGACCTAACATAGGGTTTGTCTTGGAGAATATACCGTATGCATATGTAACAAACGTTCATTCTGCTGCTGTTGGGTAAAATGCTTTATACAAGTCTGGTCTGCTTAGTTTATAATATTCCATTTTTCTATTTCCTACTTTTCTTTCCAGTTGCTCTCTTACTGAAAGTGGGCCATTGAAATCACCAGTGATAATTTTGAATTGTATATTTTCTCTTCAGTTTTGTCAGTTTTCTTCATGCATTTTGATGTTGAATAGATTTTTTTAAATAATTATCATAACTTCCTGATCAATTAGTCTAGTTATTATAAAATGTTCTTCCTTTCCTTACTACTTAAGCTTAATGTTCTTTTTGCCTAGTATTATAATATCTACTATATATCTTTTGCTTACTGTTCACTTCATATATCTGTCCATATTTTTCTTCCAATGTGGTTTTATTTTTACATACATCTTTTGTCTTTTATATGCAACACTATTTGGGTCACATTTTAATCTAATTTTCTTATATATGATTTTTATATGGAATTATTTTTAAAGTCTATTTTTTTTTCTTTGGTGTTCTGGTTTCTTTGTGGATCAAACCCAGAGCCTCACACATGCTAGGAAAATGCTCTAACACAGAGCTACATCTCCATCCCTTAAAATATATTTATTCTTAAAATTGTGCCATATATGTGTACTATAAATTGAAATGCATTCTACCATCATGTATAACAAATTAGAATAAATAAATTGGAAAAAGTATTTATTTTAATGAAATTACTAACAATATAGATTTTAGATCTGCCAATTTGATTTTTGTTTTCTGTTTTTATCTCCCCGTGCCCCTTTACTGCATTACTACTTTCTTTTATTTGACAAATCTTTTATAGTACCATTTAATTTCCCTTTAATTTAATTTAATTTATTATATAGATTTTTTTTCTCTTAGTGGTTGTCCTGGATATTAACATTTTAAGAAAACCTAATTTGAATTAATATCAGCTTCATTTCTAAATCATTCTGAATTTTTTTCTCCAATAGAGCTCATTTTCTTTTTTCTCCTTTGGGCTATTCTTGTCATACAAATTATATCTTTAAACACTATAGCCCTTCAACAATTATGTAGTTCTATTTTAAAGAAGATTTGGGAAGAAATCAGTTATAAACAAAAATACAGATATATGATCCTTTATATTTACCCAGAGGCACTCCTCTATCTCCTCATATTTTTCATTCCCTTAGTAAATTAATCTCCTGCTAAAAAAAACAAGACCAAAACTGTATTTTGCCTGTTAGTCCTGAAAGAGGACTTAAAAAAAATTTCATTTAAAGCAAACATTCCCTGACACTTTGACCCTTTAAGATCACTTAGATACTATTAGCATTCAAAATTAAATTTAAAAATCATTTAAGCTTCTCATCTATCTTGAGAAATACTCTTAGATTTTTTTCTCTATTAGATCACCTCTAACAAAGTCTTTAAGAAATAATTTTATCTGTTTCTGTGTGTTAGATCTGTGTTGGATAGCTATGTTCTATAAGTATGCCATGATATTCTTTATTTTTTTTCCAAATCCTAAAAATATGCTCTTAATTAAAATGTCATATTGTTTGGTTGAGCTTCATGTAATTTTGGCATCTTTATTATAGCTTTAGGGATGTATCTAACAGACATTTTCTGAACCAGTTCTCTTAATCTCTTTGAAGAAAAATATAATAATCATTTCAAAATATATAAGAGCTGTTGTCACCATTCAAATATTTGTCGAAATAACTAGTTCATTTCCTATTTTGATGTTAAATGTGTCAGTGTTCTTGTGCTTCCTTATAGATGGGGAATATTAAATTCCATGGACTATGTTATTACAAAGTTTTCAATAATTTAAAACAGAAAAGAAAAAAAGAATCTAATTCTTTTTGCCATTATGTATAAGCTACTATGGACCAAAGAAAATAATATTTTTACAAAATTTATTATACAATTATGGCTCTAATGTACACTAGTACTCAAAAGACAATATAGAAAGAGAACATATAGAAAAAGACATGGTTATGGTCTTAAACACCATGCTATAGTCTTCTTTGTCTAGGGATCGGTATTAGCAATTTTTATTGCAGGGGAGAAAAAAATATGGATTTTTCCAGTTGCTGCTGCTTCTCTCCTTACTACCCAGAACACAGACTTTTTTTTAAACATACTTATTTTCAAGGCAAACTATGATTTTAAATAAAATTACATGTAAAAATTACTGTCAGTTCCAGCTGTGAACACACTGTTTAGTCTTTAACTTAGTTACTCCCTCAGCCTCTACCAAATAGTCCTCTTGGATAACTCTGAATGGAGTATGGGAAACATATCATCTAATAGAACAATATAATAGTAAAATAAAAATCCTATTTCTTGTAAAGAACTAGGAAAATTTTATCCCTTTCCAATTTTCCATATGAACATTTTTTGTCACAAATCATAAGTAGAGGCCTCTCTGATGATCAAAGCATTGAAAGTTTTGAAATTAGCTTTACCTGACAATGTTGTCAACAGGTCTAGGTAACAAAGAATTTGACCTTACCAGAAAGAAATCTGGTTTTTGCCTTTGGTTTCTGAGAGTTGAGTTCTAAACCCTTGGAGTGTTGTGCATAATAGTGTCTTTGTTTATCTTGAGGTCTTGGATCACCAAGTTGTGTTAATGTGAAGGCTAGCTTCAAAAGAGACCAACAGTATGATTTAGGAACTTTGGGTCACATGGAATCAGCAGACTTCCAAAGGCACTGCAGACTGAGAGCAGCCCTATGAACAGTCCATCAACAACACCCACATGATGGTGCCCTGATTAAAAACCCTTAACACTAAGTTGGGTGATGTGCTGTGTGTATTGTCACACACTGATGCCAGAAAAAGTGTCTGTGATTTCACAGGGAGGAAATAACAGAAGCTCCACATTTGGCACCTTTTCTGGATGCTACTCTATGATGTTCTTCCCTTTGCTGATTTTAATCTATATTTCTTCAGTATAATAATTAATGAGTATAACAACTTTAAGCACATTTTGTGAGTCCTTCCAGCAAGCTTTTGAAGCTAAAAGTGGTATTGGAGGCTCTCAGACCTGCAAGTAGTATTGGATATGAGAACAATCTTGCATAAGGATTGCCCTTCTAAGTGTGTGGTTAGCTAAAACTTGCACTCTTATTTTCGTAAATAGAAAAAAAAATCATGCTATTATTTTTGATATAGATAATACTGCAATAGACTGAAGAATAAAAAGTAAAATTAATTAAAGAAATTTCTGTGTGTGTGTTTCCCTGAGAGTTCTTACGTGCTGACTACATATTTGCTTAGCATACCCTGACATTAGGAACTCAGAGTGTGAAAAACATATCTGATGTTAAAATATTTTACTATTGATATTAATATTTTAGTGACATTTATACACTTTTATGAATATTAGGATATGTGATTGAAGACTGTAATTATATACTGGAAACTTTCTTTCTAGAATCTAGATTGCCAAGAGCTGATACAGCAGCTATCATCTACTCACACTGTGTAACTAGAAAGTATTCATCTCATTGCAAAGGATTCTCTCATTAACATTATAGCATGTTGTCATTGTATGTTAATAAGTATGTAGTTAGCACATAGAAATTCATATGTGTAAAAACATTGCACACACAAAATGCTAGATTTTCTTCACTAATTTTACATTTTTATACTTCATCTATTTTAGCATAATCTATATAAAAAATAAAAGAATGCTTTTTTTTTCTTAGGAAAATAAAAGCTCAAGAATTTTAGCCAACTGTATGCTTGGAAAAAACAATACTTACACAAGTCTCAAAGAATCCTTCGTTCTTAAGAAATAGTAGAATTGTATATACATTCTTAAATGTTTTCCACTGTCACTGAGGTTTTAATTCAGTATTACAAAGAAAATATAATATGAAAAAAAAATCTCTGGATAAAAATAGAGGCCTCAATTTGAGTCCCATGTTTGCTTTTAATTAGCTATATAACCTTTGGCAAACTGTTTTTACCTCTCTGGGCCTTTAATTTCCCAATTTAAAAAAAGCATTTGAATAATATTATTTCTTAGGCTCCATGTGATCTTAAATGAGGTAATGTGCAAGTAGTTTAAAAAAAATTATCTTCCAAATGCAGCTCAGATTTCTAAACGTGAGTAGCCAAAGGCATAAAACCTGTTCTCTGTGTGCCAGCTAAGCTAATATTTGAAAGTAGACTGCTTTTGTCCCTCTAGAAACAGCTACAGTTGAGCATCTCAAACAAGTTTAAACATTTTTTTATATACCTGATCTTTTGTCATTTATAGAATATATTTTAATGCACATAATCTTTAATTTTAAATCTTGGATTATTTTAACAAATCCCATTGCCATAATTTATAGAAACCAAATTTGCACTATCAAATGTATTTTCCCCCTCCAGGAATAGAGGTATATTTTATTGAGTCAATTATCTTGACAAGTTACACCATGTTTGAGCTTAAAAGATTTTTTTAATGTTAAAAGCAATGTTGTTGTTTTTGATTTTTTTTTTCAATAGTGCTTACTTCATTACAATATCACCTCGTGGCATTTTCAAAGCACCAAGTTATTTCATAATCTGTCAGGCTGCTTATATGGGTTATGATAGTGGGAATGGGAGATGTAGGAGAATAATTTGGGTCAAGGAAAGGGAGAAGAAGAAAAAGCAAAAAAGGAAACAAATGGATCCAACCGGAAAAAGAAGAGTCATGAGGGTGTGACTCCATTTCTTTAAAATGTTTGGGTGCACATATGTACGAATACTCACACATATGCATAATTAGAAAAACTTTTTAAGGGAATGGATTTGATATCTATTTACTGATACATGGAAGTAACTACCTAAAATGAAACATTAAAAGGCAAATTTCACATCAGTGCATATGACATGAGTCAATTCTTGTAACCAGCAAGTACCTGTCTATATTTGGGAGTGTGTGTTTGAATAAGCAAGGAAAATGTTGGGAAAGTGTATGCACCAATCTGCTAATATGCATCACCCTAATAAGAGTGGGATTCAATAAATGAGATGGGATAATGATAATTCTTTTGTTCTACTCAACTGAATTTTTAAATTTGAGAATGCATGCATTCCTTTTATAATTTGGAAAAACATCAAATTAGGTGTAGAACTAACTTTTTTTATTTTTGTATTTCCTCTTTAGTATATGAGGGACTGTAATTGATGAATCTTTTCTACTATATCTGTGAATATTTAGCTTAAATCTCAGTTTAGGAGATGACTTTATTTCATAAAACTTTGAAAATTTCCTTAAACATTTAAACGTGGATAAAAATGTGATTTATCTGAATTCCTAAAGCTACTACTTGTTTACTATAGATCTGACTGAATATATAAAACATTTTAAATAGCAGGAAAAACATAAACAAGACAGTGATTATCACACATTAATAAACTTGACCTACTAAATATCCTTGGCAACATAGGTTTAGTATTATCATTTTGTCTATACTTGGTAATTCTACTTTCCTAGGACAGCTGCCATACTTGCTTTGATATCTTTTTTGTTTGTTTGTTTAAGGCTGAAATATTTTAAATATTTCACAGGTTCCAGTAAGTTTGGAGGACCAAAACAGAAAAAAAAAAAAAAAAAAAAAACTTCTCAATCACATCCAAGTTATAACATCTAGATTTTTCACTAGATTCTTTGTTGACTCCCTTGACCTCTTTGCTTCTTTGAGAATATTACTAGTCTTCATTTATCTTATTTTTTTCAATTCATAGTTATATGATAATACTTCTTTAATTTTAGTTGAGAATTATTATATGTATTTTTGTAACTTGGTTTCTCCTAAAGTATGTATATACACATATAAAATATGATTTCATTATCACATTATATATCCCACCAAATTATTATTGAAAAATATTGTTCTCATCACTAAAATATTAGTAATACACTGAGAGAGTCTTTTGACATGTTTGTGATTATTCACAGAATTGACATCTTGGGGGTTAAGTTCTCTCCTTCATGTCCTATCTTTAAAGCATTCATCTAATTAATTTTATAATATACTATTGAGATCTTTTTCTACTTAGCTAGAATGAGAAACCACTGGTGATAAGTGGTCCTAATTTTGCAGAACTCTGACTCATACAATTGTATTCTGCCTTACACAAGAGAAAATATCACACAGCCTGTAAAATGGTGTACACTCCGTAGAAGCAGTATAAAATATACATAATAGCATTGATTAATGATAACTTGCACAATAAGCTAATGTTAATGATTATTGATTAATAATAATGTATATTACTGCCAGTTGCAGTGGTGTACATCTGTGATTGTAGCTATTCAGGAGGCTGAGGCAAGAGGAGCACAAGTTTGAAGCTACAACAATACAGTGAGACCCTCGTCAACAATACAGTGAGACACTGCCTCAAAGTAAAATTCTAATGACAGGGCTGGGGATTTAGCTCAGAGGTAGAATGCTCTAGGGTTTAATTTCTAGTACTTAAAAAAAAAAAAGAATGTGTATTACCATAAACTTTGTATTAAAGTAACCAAAATCTAAAACGTTTAAATAATCAATATTTACTCATCCACAGACACAGGGAGAGAGCAAAGTAACAGGATTTGCTAGAGAAATAAAAATTAGAGCTCCCAAAGTGGGAGGGGTCCCAAGAGAGGGATACTGAAGGGTGGCTATTGTCTAGGGGTTTATATAGATCTATAGGTTTAAAGAAGTCAGCCCCCTGTCCAATTCTGGGTAAGGAATTAGGTGTATTTATGTAGCCTTTGGTCCAACCAAAATATCAATCAGTCTGGGTGCAGTGGTTTACATCTGCAATCCCAGCTAATCCCAGCAGCTCAGAAGGCTGAGACAGGAGAATCACTAGTTCAAAGCCAACCTCAACAACATCAAGGCACTAAGCAACTCGGTGAGACCCAGTCTCTAAATAAATACAAAATAGGGCTGGAGATGTGGGTTAGTGCTTGAGTGCCCCGGAGTTCAATTCCTGGTACCTATGCCCCATAAAAAAGAAGAAAAAATCAACCAGGCATTTTTCCTTTTTTGAAGAGGCATGGACCCAGTTCTGATTTAAAAATAGAATTTTTTAAAGTTTCTTAGTGAATATCTATGGGTATTGCTTGTGCTTTATTACCTAGGAAGTTACCCAGAGATCCATCTCCCTATCTTACCAGCCTTATTTCTTTTTCCTGACATCACTAGCATTCCTAAAAACATTTTTCTGATAATATATTTTAGTACCAATCAAAGTTCTCCCAACTCTAAAACACACTATCTGCTAGACTGAGGACCCTAGATATTTTCCTTGGAAAGAAATAAACTTGGAAACTTGGGCCCACTACACTGTTGCTACTGGATCAAATTCTGCTGCTGTTGCTACTATCCAGCTTAAAGATAATCTTTTTAAAATTTCCCATGTTGACGCTGAATCCAGGAAAAGGCCTCCACACAAAAGATAACTTTGTCAATGGTGGAAATTGCAAAGCTTATTGGAGAAAGAATGGCTATTTGTATGTTACTGTGATAATTTTCTGTACCCAAAAATATCATATCTCAACCCCAAATCATACACTAAACAAATTCTAGATAAAGACTTCAGTGTGTTAAGTAACAATAAAAATGCTTAAGGAACATAAACAGTTACTTCATTGTTGCTTATAATATCTGCACAGGGAGTGATACTATATGAACAAATTATAAAAGATGGAAAACTATGGATATCAATAAAATCTACATGATAAAAGATTAAAAACAAAGTGAAAACACAAGGCCCAAATTGAGAGAAAGTGTTTTCATTGCATTATCAATTTCATTGATAATTAGTATGGTTATGATTTGGATGTGAGGTGTCCCCAAAAACCTCACAAATGAGACAATACAAAAAGGTTCAGAGAAAAAAAATGATTGAGTTAAGGCTCTTGTAACCCTATCAGTGAATGAATCCCATGATGGGATTAACTAAGTGGAAATGGAAGGCAGGTAGGGTGTGGCTGGAGGTGGTTCACTGGGGGCATGTCTTTGGGGTATATATCGGTATCTGTCAAGTAAAGATCTCTCTGATCATCATATGAGCTGCTGTCCTCTTCCACACACTCTGCCATGATGTTCAAGCTCACATCAAGCCTCAAGGAAGGGAGGCTCCTGTCCATGGGTTGATACCTCTGAAACCATGATCCCACAAATAAACATTCTCCCTAAAATTGTTCTGGTCAGATCTTTCAGTCATAGCAGTGAAAAAGATGACTAAAACAAATATCAAGAACATATTTTCAAAGCTCTTATTATTAAGGAAAATGATGATATAAGAATGGGCAAATAATGTAAAGAAGCAATTCACGAAAGTCACATATTAACAATATTTACATGGGAAAAATCTTCGACTTTTTCCAGAGACCACAGAAACACAAAACAACTAGGTATTAACACCATTCAGATTGACAAATCCAAAGAAGTCCCATTGTTATGAGTAAAAACATGGAAGTGGGGAAATCAGATCTCTTATATACAACAGAGAGTGATGAACTGACATCACACCATTGAGGAACAATTTGGGGTCAGAGTAGAGCAAAATATACAAATACCCACCAGCTATTCCACTTCTCAGTGTAGAGAGCTGAGTAACATTTTTCATACTTTTGGCCCGTGCAAGCATAGATGTTTATAGCTGTTCCAAAATTTATGATGGGGTTACATCCCAATAAGCCTAACATAAGTTGAAACATCTTAAATCAAAATATGTTTAATATATCAATCAGCTTTGCAGCAGTGTGTATGTGAGCACCAGATATCTCTCTTGGGGTCATGGAGCTGACTGCCTCTGCCCAGCATCACGAGAGAGCATCATTCCACATATCATTAGCTTGGGAAAATATCAAAACTCAAAATTTGATCTATACTTCCTATTAAATGCATCCTGCTCTTGGACCATCATTAAGTTGAAAAATCATAAGCCAAATCAGCATTAAGGAGAGTACAACTGAGTATACAAACTAATGATACTAAAGCTTCAGGAAAGAGTTCTTATACTCTAACTGGTAATGCACTAGTATTTCTTATTCTATTTTTATCACATATATCATGAAATGTATTATTTCATCATAGATATTCCAGATGTTTACAACCCTCTAAATGAATTCTACATCTTTTAATGAGACAAAGCATGGTTATAAAACCCTGCAAAATCTTTGCACATATACCCATAGAGGAATATAAAAGGATGTTCTTTTCTAAATTATTTCTGCTTGAAACTGTAGAAAAATATGGATATTGGCAACAGGGGGATAAAAAATGTGGTGTTCAATTAATAGACTATTGCATAGCTAAAATTATGAATTAACTCTACATAATTATGGTTAAGATTGGAAAACAAAAGTTTGCATGAAGAGTTGAGTTGCAGAACGAAATCTATGTAGTTAAGGTACAAATAGAACATACAACAGCTTTAGAATAGTTACATATGGAATGAGAACATACACCAATTTCATAACTATGATTATATGTGGAAGAGAAATAATGAAGAAGGGAAAGTGTCAATGTTTTAAAAACCTTAGTAGTGGGCACACTAATCCTTTTATATTTTACTATTTAATGAATTTGAAATAATAAAAAGATAGGGTCACATTAAGGATGTGTCGACCTTTCCGTTACTTGTTATAGTTGGAAAGACCACATCATTTGCTTATTCTTGTACCATAAAGTGCATTTGGATCATGGCAAGAACTTGATCTTTCATGATTTGGGTGGGAAGAAATCTGAAGCTCATCCAGGATATCAATTCTTCCTAATGCAAGCTGTTCACCAGAGCTAGTACTTAATTGCTCAGTGGTGGTTCTTAAAAATATTCTGTGTCCCAATTTAAGGAACAAAGATTAAGGAGGGAACTTGACACTCCTCATATAATCTTAAGCAGATCTTCAGCATATCATAGAGGGAAACCTCACAATCCAACTTTGATTTAGTACTTATTTTTTAAGTTTAAAGATAGCTGGTGCAACTTGACTCTGGGAATCATATTTCTCCCCTGAATTGCCATAGATGGGACTATATGACTGACAGAAACTGCTTTTAAAACTCGGGGTTTGGGCTGGGGATGTGGCTCAAGTAGTAGTGTGCTCACCTAGCATTCATGGGGCACTGGGTTTGATACTCGGCACCACATAAAAATAAAATAAAGATGAAAAATAAATATTAAAAAATTCTCTTTCTCTTCTCTTCTCTTAAAAAAAAAAACAAAAAAACTCTGGGTTCAAGTAGCTTTGCATACTATCATTTCTTAATTAGGTCCTACATGTTTTTAATTAGATGCCATGGATTCTATTAGCCATGATGTCCCCTTAAGGATTTCAACTTATAAGCATCAAGACAAAGGTGAAACAGTCCGATTCCCTTATGACCACTTTGATTTTCAGAAGCAATACAGTGTAGCAAACCATCTGAGTGGTAATACTGGTATACTGGCATACTGCTCCAATAACCCCCTCAGCCAGGTCCAGAAACACACAGAACCCAGTGTTCTGTGTGGCAGAATGATCTGACTTCCTCAGAGTTAAATTAGAGAGGGCAAGCACTGAGCCGGGACTCCCCAAACTGTGAATCTCTCAGTTCCCTTACAAAGTCACCTGAGAGCAAAGCCGAACCAGACACAATGGGTAGAGGATGGTTCTTGGATCACTGTCTAAGAATCACTGTCCTCCCTCATCCAAGGATTGATAGGTCTTAGACAACTTTTCCTGAGGAAGTGATTATATATTACTCGACATCTTCTACCTGGGAAGCTGGAGTGGCTGCAGGTGCTATTTCAAGAAGTCCTTATGAATCCTTTTAAAGGTGCTGTTTTTAGTGATCCCAGGGTGATTTGCTGACTCTTTTTCTCACTACAAAAAAAGGTGTGTGGGGAGTGTGGGGGAGTGTGTTTGTGCTTATGTGGGTATACATAGATTCACGGGACCCTGGCCACAGAGAAACAGAAAAAAAAAATCCTATGAAAGGATGCTTGCTCTGCTCTGTGCCTGTCCTCCTTGAAGTTCACCACCTAGCTGCTTGGATTTCTGCTGAGATTTGGTCCCCAAATCCCCTCAACTGGTTTTTGCCCTTCTATGTGGATGACTTTCTGTGCATTCTGTACTGCAGCTTGCCTTCTGCCAATGACTACAGCCCTCCTCTACAGTCTCTGCTCCACTCTAGAGATCCCCCTCTCCTTATTCTGTGTCTGTTCACCGCCAGCAGAACAATCCTTAAAGCAAAGCCAAAGAGTCGCCTATACAGTGCACGTTTTATTATTCAAGTAAGACTTTGTCTTGATAAAGTACTTTTATTTTTAAAATTTAAAATTAGAGATTTGACACACATTTATATATTAAATAATTAATGATACATAATGTTCTTATAAATCTTTTAAATTGTCCTTGATTCCAGAATTTAGATGGCATTTTCTTTTGTATTTTAAAATGTGATATATTTCCCACACAATTGTCTCTTAAAAACGCTTGCCATATTTCTTTACCTTCAGATATACTTGTTTAAATAGATTTTCCCAGAGAATAGACAATTTCCTTCTGGAGTTTAAGCCACTAGGAGTTCTGTTTCCCTTTGTATATTCTACATTTTGATTCCAATAATACAAAACATCTTTATTGCATCTTTTTAATTGTTGCTATTGAAATTACCCTTTGGTTTAAAATTCTCTTGTTGTCTACATATCAATAAGGCAAATGGAGAGTCAGTTCTGATACAATCTTGTGGAAAAGAATCTGACAAAACAAAACCTCAACAGTGAGGAAGAAAATTAATGATGGTAGCCTGACCCTGACAAGAAAATGTATTCAGTTTTAGATTTAACACAATAATTAAATATGCCAAGCAGGTTGCAATGTTAATAACATTTATAGGTTCATGATTTGCAGCAAATACCTGAATATGGTTGACTTCATTTAAAACAGCCTTTTGCAGAGGGCATTTAATATTTGGTGTTTCCTGCTTGGGATTCTTTCCATTTGTAATAATCTGATGCCTCAGAGGACTGAGGAGGGCATTCTCATTAACCCTGGGTGCATTGCAGTAGCACACAGCTGTTCTTTGCAGTGTTTTGTCTTTTTATTTATTTTTTCCTTTTAGTAACTAAATTAAAAAAAAATATATGCATTGGGTTTTAAGAGCACAGGCAGAGTTTGTCCCTGTGTAAAAACTCTTAACAGTATCACAAGACAAACAGAAACCTGTTATTGTGAAAAACTTATTGGCTTCATACAATTTGTGTCCTTGCTATTTCCTTGAATTATCTCTCTCGGGACATTTTTAAGGGTAGGCCTGTCTCTTTTGATGAATTGTATATGGTGTTTGTGGTTCTGATGTGATGCTAGAGAAACACACACGTACTTTTCTAATTATTGGCATAAATACACTAAACAAATTTTGAAAATGTACTTTAAGAAAGATGGCATGCTCACCTTTGAGGAAAAATAAAAAGAAACGTTAAGCTACCGAGAGAGAGAGCCTGAAAATGCTCATTAATGACTTCTCTTCATGAGATTTGGTTAACATTCCTTCTTATTTTCTTTCTTTTTTGTGTGTGAGAGAAGTAGACAAAATGAGGTCATAAAAGTGAATGATGCAAAGGTCCCACAGTGCTGTCTAGCTCTTTGAATCACTTTTCTATAGGCCTTTGTGCAATTTAATGCAATGAGAGGTCCTTACATTCTCTGGGATAAAGGAAATCGTCCTTTCTCCCAAATGTTGGCTCGGATCCATTTGAGTATATCAGATTCACTTAGAAAAGTTTTCAAACCAAATCAGTCATTTCTACCCTGAAGATTCTAATATATCCTGTCTTAGGTGAAACCGAAGGGGGGGGGGAATACTTCAACTCTTCTACAGAAAGCCTATCCTGAATTTTTATGACTTCTATTTTTAAGTACACTTTTTCTTTTCCTGTGTTACTCAAATTCATATAGTTCATTTTGGACAATAAAGTATATTTTATGGTTGCTTTCTATAAAGTAAGTGAATAGTACACATTCATCTACTTTCTTCTTCCCACGAAAATATTTTATAATGAGGACTATATAAATTTCTCTTTTGGAGGAGGAGAGTATAGGAAACTATGGTTAAAACTACCTTGAATAGCCCACATTTTTTTTTTGTTTTTGTTTTGCGTTTTCCTGAAATACTTAAACAAGTAGCATTCTGTTTCAGATATTTTAATGAAAGAATCTTATGAGGGAACATTTCTATAATAAGTGAGACATAATGGTTTGGAAAATTTCATATTACATGTAAAAAGGAAGACGTGGTGTTCAAGTCAAGATTGAAGGAAATTATAATAAAAGACTAGTAATTGAAAACAACAAGAATTTCTTGTCTTAAAAACTTGCTCCATGGATATAAACTAGTCATGTAAACTCAGTCTAATATCCCCATGTATAAATGAAGGAATTGAGTAAAACAACCTGTCTCCTTCCCTTTGAAAATCTGGGTTTTATTATGCCCTTTTCAGTGGGCTCTGATTGTGAGGAATGCCAAGTATTTTGTCCGTCTCATCTCAGTGCTTCTCATTGCCTGACATTTGTGTTATGTGTTCCTCTTATTCTCACCTAGTCTGACTGATCCTATATTTCACATTTTCCTTGAGAGACAGAAATGGGAGAGTGGCACGTGCATGGATCAAAGACATGAGTTCTCTGTGTGTCACTTTCCTTTAGATCCAGACATCAGATCTGTTTCATTCTTCAACTCTTGACTACACTGCTTGCTTCAGTACCTGTTCTCTTGGCTGCCATGTACACATTGATGAATTTTTTGATATACTGCAATGTATCATGGGTTTAGGGTTTCACTTGACAAGAAACCTAGAACTCAAAGTAATTCTAAAAAAATAAGTAGTTATTTTTTCTGTCTTAACATTAATGCTACTCAGTAAATTTCAAACATTAGCTTTATTTATTTTTATATTTTTCTAATTTTTCTATTTTAAACAAAGAGGACATTTTTATTCTCATAAAAGGAAAGTCATGAATGTCAATATATTCTGGTGGATGAAATTTTAATATATTTCTGAAAGTTGATTTGAAGACTATGAAAACAATCAAGAATAGTTGTGAACTTTACATATCTGTTTGCTAGTATTTGCTGATGGCCTATGCACATCAGGTTTGCCAAGTGATGGAAATATGCCTACCTTTTCTTTATTAACCATTAATAATATATAGCAAGAAGCTAGTTAGAATATATTGAATCTACTTCGACTTTAATTATATCAATATTGAACTTAATTCTCTACAGTACATAGGGAATGCTCTTTGTCTAGAAATGGTTTTCTAGGAAATAAACAAGAAGTATCCTGTCATTTTAAAAATACTGAATTACCAATGTGTTTTGTGTGTTCTATATAGTTTGAAAAAAATCATCTATAAGTACCTCAATGGGATAGGAGTCTATTGACATTCTGAAAGCTGAGCTGCCTCTGGATTGTACTTTTTTAGTAGTTGCTCATTAATTAAGGCAAACCTGCTACTGTTGATGTTTTTAAATAAACACTTCTTTCAATACAAAGAGTATTTTGTATTTGAACAAAAGGAGTTGAAAATATGCATTTTTAGAACATATGCTTAAAATGAGGGTCTATATACATTTGACAGTCTCTGTGATGGAATACACAATATATACTGTTGGTGTATCAAGAGAGGGGGAAAGAACAACAGAGAAATGATTTTACCAGTGCAGCTAGCATTTGGAAAACCCCAGTTGGTATCCCAGTTGGTTAGTCCCTGTCATTTTGGATTACCCTTTTTCAAATCTTTCTTTTTAAAATTTGGTTTTTAGTTGTAGTTGGTTTTTAGTTGTAGTTGGACACAATACTTTAAAATTTATTTTTATGTGGTGCTGAGAATTGAACCCAGGGCCTCGTACATGCTAGGCAAGCACTCTACCAACAATCCCACAACTCTATCCCCTCAAATATTTGACAATTTTTTTTTTTATGGTACTAGGGATTGAACTCAGGGGCACTTGACCACTGAGCCATATCCCCAGCCCTTCAAATCTTAACTCTGCTTGGTACTAGCCACATGATAATTGTCAGATTGCTAAGGTGATTTCTGCTTCATTTTCATCATATGTAAATCAGGAATATTAATAACATAAAACAAGACAAATAGAGAGCACTGTTGTTATGAGAGTTAAGTGAGACAATACAGGCTTAGATTTGAGTGAGGTTCAATAAATATTAGCTACTTTTATCAGCTATGTTTGTTTGCTTCTATTTTCCTCACATTACTTCTCATTAAAAATATTGACTCATTATTGATGCAAGATTCAAATTGAACTCCACTAGCCCTGAAATTACCTACAATGAACCTTAAGATAGCATAATGATTTCATGTTGTAATCAATGTAATGACTAATAGTCATATGCAACTATGCTATTAATGTTTAAAAATTTTCCTGCAGGGCAAAGTGGTAGGGTTATAGGAGTGATGGTCAGCAACAGCTTGTGATTTCTGGCTGGATGAGCAAGTTCAAATGCTAACCATACTTTTATTATGGCTAAACACCTCTTCTTTATCAATACAGACTATTTACTATAGACTCTCTAATCAATATAGACTCTGAAATATATGTAGAATGCAGACTATTTCATATAAGACAAAACTAGTCTTTCTAGATCTAAGCTACTCAGTGTGTGGTCCTAGAAACAACAGCATCTGTATGACTTGGAAGCTAGGTAGAAGGGAACAATCTGAGTCCTATCTCAGGCCTTTGCAATCAGAATTTGCATTTCAATAGGATTCAGAGATGATTTCTGGACACATTGAAGTTGAAAATCACATTTCCCTTCTTGTAGATCAAAATGTATGTAGTCTGTATTTAATTCAGTCTGTTTCCTTTTATTTATTTTTATTTATTTTTTTTATATTACTGGGATAAACCAAGGGCAGCTTTACTACTGAGCTACATCCCTAACCCTTTTGTTTCATTTTATTATTTTGAGAGAGGGTCTCACTAAGTTTGTCCAGGCGACCTTCAGACTTGCAATCCTCCTTCCTTAGGTGTTACTGGTATTGTAAGCATAGACCACCAAGTCCCACATTTCTTTTATTTTGTATAAAATGATCCACAATCATCTGTTTTAATTCATCAATGTCAAGCATAGAGACAATCCATTATAAGGTATCTTATGTAAGATAATGAAAATAGCACAGTTATTCAGACGCCTACCAATTCCTGATTTTTCTTTGTATAATCCAAGGCAGCTCATTCCATTCCCTTTTGTTAAATTCTGTTTTACATTATTTATTATCTTTGAATTCATTGTACATGGCATTTATTTTGTTTTATAACCACTTGAATCACAATTATTTGGACTCAAGACTATCTTGTTATTTTTCCTAATACTAAACACTTGATATTGTAGATATTTATTTTTATTGGTTATTTTTTAAATCTATTTTGATATATTTATATGGAATGGAATATATCTTATTCTACTTTTGGGCTCCCCGTCTTGTGGATATAAACAATTGTGAAATTCACTGTGGGGTATTCATATATGTACAGAGGAAAGTTATATCACATCCATTTCACTGTTTTTAAATCTTAAATAAATTGTTTTAGTTTCACAATTAGATTAACTTACATTCATGGTTCCATTATCTTCTGTTACTTTTTAATGGGCACCTGCAATCTAAATTGCTCTTGATTTTTCTTCCTATGAAGATAATATTTTGAAAAAATGCTGATGTTTAACCAAGACTTTCTTAAACATTAAAATATAAATGTTACATAAGGATAACACACGTATAAATGCATGCATTTTTTACATTAATATTTCTTTGAACAAATTGGGATGTTTGTTATGTATAATATTTAATTACTTTTAGAGAAAGTAAATGCACTTTTAAAAATACAGCCTAGTTACATAGAAGAAAAAATTTACCCCAAGTCATCTTATCACAAGATAATGGTTTCAGTTGCATAATGATTGCTTTAGAAATCTCTCTCCATGTGTTTCTCTGTGTCACTCTATCCATGTATCATATCAATGCACACATACACATACAAATACCCATGTATGTATACAATACACACACATATATTTTGCATAAATCACTACTTCAGCCTCCCAAGTGACTGGGACTACAGGAGCACACCACCCTGCCTAGGAGTATAATCTGTTTTTTATTTTTAATTTTTCTTAAATTCAGCCATATGTCAATGGAAATTTTTCTGTGCCAAAATAGATCTCTACTCTTTCTCCTTTTTTTTCTCTCTCTCTTTTATTTTATTTTTTTTGTGTGTGTGTGTGCTGGTGGTTGAACCAGAGCATCATACAATGCTAGGTAAGCAATCTACTGCTGAGTTACATGCCCAGCCCTAAATCTTCAAATGTTTTAATGCTATTTCTTTCTATTTTTATGCCTCTTTACTCTATTTGATCTCTACTGGTGAACATTAATGACACTACAGTAGATTACATTTGTTGGACTTGTCATGTTCCAGACACTGTGCTTACCACTGAACATGAAGTATTTTGATTAGTTCTTACAACAGTACCTCCTCATCTCCATTTTTCATGAGAGGAAATTGAAGGACTGAGAGGTCAAAGGACTTGCACGTGTTTTGTTTGATAACAAGTAGCAGAATTACATCTGTGTAGGCAAATCAAAACTTCAGGACACATTCTTAACTGCTGTGTTAGCGTGTTCCTCTAACTCTGACCTGAAAACAGGCATCAAATTCACTTTAAGACTTGTTTGAGGGTAAATGCCTGGATCCCAATTTATATCTCTTTTAGCTGTGAATAAAATCTAGATAATCTGCATTTAAAGTATAGTCCCTCAGTTGTTCTCTTTGAATATTAATTAAATCCATTCTTTCTGATTTCTTAATATTTATGTTTATCATTATAATTAACATGATGATGAACATCTTCATTCACAGCCTTTCCTTATTTTCAAATTACCTTCCAAAATACATCTGTCAAGTAATAGACATAGTTTTTGACCTGGATATTCATCTCCTTGTTTGGTTATGTTTCATTCACCTCATTTTCTTTTTCTTATTTTCAGTGATTAAAGATCAATTCACATATAACATAAATGCTTCTTGGATATTCTTATTCTTTGCTTGCTATTTCATTTTTATCTTAAGTTGTTGGTTTAATTCAAATAACTTCATGCAGTAGTTTACTGATGTAGAAATCAGAGAGGAATGTTTCAGGAACTAGAACTGAGTAGGGGTGTGTGTGTGTGTGTGTGTGTGTGTGTGTGTGTGTATGAGTATTTTGTTCTCTGTATATGATAAATGCCTATGGGAAAGGCCAGCTCTCCTTATCTTGATTTATTTGTGTATGAGTTAGGTATCTAGTTTTTCTCAGCTCTCAGTTCACTCATATATATTTTGTTCTGTGATACTGGGCTGGGATTCTGCAAACTGCCTTTTTTTTTTTGTTTTTAAAGAGAGAGTGAGAGATGAGAGAGAGAGAGAGTTTTTTTTTAATATTTCTTTTTTAGTTATCGGCAGATACAACATCTTTGTTTTTTGTATGTGGTGCTGAGGGTCGAACCTGGGCCGCACGCATGCCAGGCGAGCGCGCCACCACTTGAGCCACATCCCCAGCCCCTGCAAACTGCATTTTTAACACTTCCATGTCAGCTGGTTTTGCTTTGAGTTTGAGAAACAGAAGCATTGGAGGGATGTTGTAAAGAGAATGAAAGGGGAAGGTGCCTCTTTCCTATTATCTTACCATCATCTGTATCATTTTCATGGCCTCAGTTGTCCTAGTCTCCACCTCCCTTCAACCAGCCTTGCAGGGTCCCTTCAGAGAGGTACCATAAGCAGCTCAGAGGCTCCACCTCCTTAAAGTTCTTTCACCATTTCTCTGCACCCTCTTCTGATGTCACCTGGCTGTGTGATGTTTCCTCTTTGACTTTGTTCCTCCAGTCATTGGTTGAAGTAAGAGGATTGCTGCATCTTGCAGTTATCTTTATCTGGGTTATTTCAGTGTTAACCCAGAAAGCAAACCTTCCATATGAAGGCACTTCAACAACAGAAAAAGGCCAACTATTAAAAAAGCTTTCTAAGCTTTAGTTTTGAAATGACTTTACTTTCCTCAAGATTCCTTAGAGCTGGGTTGTCACTCCATGGTAGAGCACTTGCCTAGCACATGTGAGCCACTGGATTTGATTCTCAGCATCACGTAAATAAATACATAAAGGTAGTATGTCCATGGTGAGAGACAGGGGTTTAATTTCATTTGGTTGCATATGGATTTCTAGTCTTCCCAGAACCATTTGTTGAAGATGTTATCTTTTCTCCAGTGCATGTTTTCCATCTAGAACTAAAAAAAAATTTCTTAGACAGCTGATTATGAAAGTTATGACAAAAAAATGCTTCAAAATGGAAGAGTATGTATTCTCAGGTATCCTATAGCCCTGCTTGACCACTAACCCTTTTCTGTCCCAGTAACAGGTTTGTATTCATTTGTTTTCTAATTTCTACCTGTGTTAAGTTTGCATAAAGCCAACTTTAAAGTCTTTCTTTAAATTAAAGCCAGTAGCCTTATGTCTCTTAGAGTATTCCTAATGTTAGGCATGTCAATGACAAAGTTATCTGAATTCTAAGATGTTACTGTCTTACAAAAAATATTTATTTTTGTTTTCAGCAAGAGATTAGGAAAGAAGGTGAATATCTAACTTAAATCAGTGTTCTGCTGACTTGCAACTGAGTTCCACACTTTATAGAGATAGACCTACATATCTTTTTATTATTGTTATTCTTAATCATTAGGGCCCAAAAGGAAAATGTTTGGTGTTTACCAGTGGTCCTTCTCTTGGGTGGCCATGATCTATACATTTTGCTCTTCAGCCCTTTATGAATGACATAAGCACTATTTACCCTTTCTGTTCCTTACTAAGTTACTTAGCCTTATAGCCACCACTCACACATAGATGATTGCTTCCAAGAGGAATCCTGGGACAAATATTGTGCTTATTTGTAGGTTGCCCTTTCGTTCTTAAATCTCAGTCTCTCATGCTCATACTACCTTGGTGGCTCCCTGTTATCTTTTAACCAATATTGTTTGGTTTAGCAGTTTATCCAGGTTTTTGTTTGTTTTAGTTTTCTTTTCAACAGGTCATTTGATCTGTAACATACAATTTCCAGAAGTGTAGTTGTATTCAATTGTTTTTAAGGGGGGGAACTTTAATCATATATCAGCCAAGTCACTCACATGGTCAAACTGTTAAATGATCACTAAGAAGAGCAAAGTAAGCACCTATAATACCAGTGGCTAGGGAGGCTGTGAAAGGAGGATTGTAAGTTCAAAGTTAGCCTCGGCAATGGTGAGGACCTAAGCAACTCAGGCCCTGTCTCTAAATAAAATATAAAATAGGGCTGGGGATGTGGCTCCGTGGTTGAGTGCCCTGAGTTCAATCCCTGGTATATCCCCCCTACCCCCCGCAATAAAAGAAGAGCAAAGTAAGATCTTGAGAGTCGATACACAGAGGATTTTGACAAGACTGACCCCTAATCTTTATTTTCCTCATCAGTAAAACAATTGAAATAAAGATCTCTAAGAATCAAAAGTAATAGAAGTTATGGAAAATATTTTGCCTATTGGCATGTTATATAAATATCAGCTATTATAGTTATTATAAAGTCCTTCCCAAATCTAGTTCTTTTCAATATGGACTCTACTTGTGGGAAGAGTTTGGAGAGTGAGCAAAATATAGAGAGGGGTTATATAATCATACAATCAAAAATTTGAATTGATGTTCTCCATTCTGGTTCCAAAAATAATTCTAATTCCTAATCATTAGAATAAGCTATATCCTAGACAAATAAACCAATGCCTTTCAGGCTTAGACCAATCAATGTAAATTTAGTTACACCTGCTCATATAAACTTTGGATTCTACTGTCAAATGTGTAACAATAATTTATGTTTTTTGAGGTTATGTTATAGAATATGTCTTGAATGCTTATCTATGTGCCACACACACCCAATCTAAACACTTCATGTATTTCTAACTTGTGATAACTCAGTTATCACATTAACACAGTTACTTTGTATATTTCCATTTTACTTATGAAAAATCAAGGTAAACATGTTGACTAAGTTATTGACTACTTCTCAGTAGTGGAGTTGTAGTTGTTTTTTTTTTTAATTAGTGTTTTGTAGATTTTTTTAAAGTCAGTGTATTAAAGATACACATGACGGTAAAATTCCCTGTAGTATAATCATATATGTACATAGGATAGTTTACTCAATTTAATTCCACCCTTCTTCCCTTTTCCTGTCCCTTCTCCCTCCCTCTCAATCCCACTCTTTTCTATTTCATGGGATTACCCCCTATTTTTCCCTCCCCCCTTATTTTGGTCTAGCTTCTAGATAGAAAGTAAAATGTTGAAGTTTTTCTTTCATAAGTCTGTATTATATCACATCACATAGTACGATGTTTCTCAGCTCCATTCATTTACCTGAAAATGTCATAATTTCATTCATCTTTATGGCTGAGTGAAACTCCATTGTGTACATATACCACATTTTCTTTATCCATTCATCTGTTGATGGGCATCTGAGCTGGTTCCATAACTTGGCTATTGTGAACTGTGCTCCTATAACCATTTATGTGACTGTATCACTATAGTGTGCTGATTTTAGTGCTTTTGGATAAATATTGAGAAATGGGACAGCTGTGTCATAAAGCTGTTCTATTCCCACTTTCTTGAGGAATCTCCATACTGCTTTCCAGAGTGATTGTGCTAATTTGCAGTCCCACTGACAATGTATAAGTGCACCTTTCCCCCGCATTCTCACCAGCATTTTATTATCTGTATTCTTGAAAATTGCCGTTGTGACTGGAGTGAGATGAAATCTCAGTGTCCTTTTGATTTGCATTTCCCTAATTGCAAGAGATGTTGAACGTTTTTTCATATGTTTACTGACCATGTGTATTATTTTGAGAAGTGTTTATTTAGTTTTGTTCTATTTATTGATTGGATGTGGTTTTCAGTTGAGTTCTCTGTAAATATTAATCCCCTTTTTGAGATTTAGGTGGCAAAGATCTTCTCCCATTATCTAGGCTCTCTTCATGCACTTGTTTCCTTTGCTGTGCAGAAATTTTTTAACTTGATACCATTCCACTTATTGATCCTAGGTTTTATTTTTTGTGCTTTAGGAATCTTGTTAAGCAAGTCAGTACCTGTGGCAATATGTTGGAGTTTTCAACCCATCTTTCTTCCTGGCAATTGCAAAGTTTGTGGTGTAATTCCTAGGTCCTTTGGTCACTGTGGGTTGACTTCTGTGCAGTGTGAGAGATGGGGATCTAGTTTCATTCTTATACATATGGATATTCAGTTTTTATAGCATCATTTGTTAATAAGCCTATCTTTTCTCCAACCTATGTTTTTGGCAACTTTGGTGAGTATCAGAAGACTGAGTCTATGTGGATTTGTCTCTGGGTCTTCTATTGCATTGATCTTCATGCTTGTTTTGGTGCCATATCCTGATTGTTTTGTTACTATAGCTCTGTAGTGTAATTTGAGGTCCAGTATTATAATGCCTCCAGCATGGCTCTATTTGCTCAGTATTGTTTTGTTTATTCTGGGTCTATTATTTTTCTTTCTTTTTTTCCTTTGGCACTGGGTATTGAACCTGGGGGCACTTGAACACTGAACCACATCCCCAATCCTATTTTGTATTTAGAGACAGGGTCTCACTGAGTTGGCTTAGTGCCTCAAGTTTACTGAGGCTGGCTTTAAACTTGTAATTCTCCTGCCTCAGCCTCCCAAGCTGCTGGAATTACAAACATGTGCCACTGCACCCGGCTTATACTTTTTCCAAATAAATTTTAGAACTTATTTTTTTAGTTTTGTGAAGAAAGTTATTGGTATTTTGATGGGGAATGCATTGGTGTGTTTTCATGGTGATTGCTTTTGGCAGTACAGACATTTTGATAATATTAGTTTTGCCTATGCAAGAACATGGGATGTCTTTCCATCTTTTAAGGTCCTCATTAATTTTTTCCTTCAGTATTCTATAGTTTTGATTGTAGAGGTCTTTTGCCTCCTTGAATGTTAATTAATTAAGGGTTGTTTTTGTTTTGTTTTTTAGGTTATTCTGAATGGGATAGTTTTCCTGATTTCTTTCTCAGCAGAATCATTGTTGGAGTATAGAAAGCTGTTGATTTATGAATGTTCATCTTGTATCCTGCTACTTTGCTTAATTAACTTATCAGTCCTAAGAGTCTTCTGGTAGAATTTTGTGGGTGTTCTAGATATAGGCCATGTTATCAGCAAGTAGATAGCTTGATTTCTTTTCCTATTTTTTTCCTTGCCTGAGTTTCAGGAACCATATTAAATAGGAGTGATGATATTGGGAATCCTTATCTTGTTCTTGATTTTAGAGGAAATGCTTTCATTTTTTCTCTTGTTCAGTGTGATGTTGGTGTTGGGTTTGTCATCTATAGCCTTTATAATGTTGAGATAAGTTTCTTCTATCCCTGATTTCTTCATTGGATTTTGGCTTTTGTGAATGATTTTTCTGCATCTATTGAGATGATCATGTGATTCTTATTTTTGATTCTATTTATGTGGTAAATTAGATTTATTGATTTACATATGTTAAATTAATGTTGTGTCCCTGAGATAAAGCTCACTTAAACATGGTGTACAATTTTTAAATGTGCTTTTTTTGAATGCTGATTGCTAATATTTTGTTTAAGATTTTTATGCCCATGTTCATCAACAATATGTTCTGAAACTTAGTTTCCTTGATATGTTTTTTCTGTTTTTCAGGGTGATACTGGCTTTAGATAATGAATTTGATAATGTTCCCTCTCTTTATGTTTCATTGAATAATATGAGGAGGATTGGGATTAATTCTTCTTTGATGATCTGATAGAACTCAGCAGAGAATTCATCTAGTCTTGGGTTTTGTTTTGAAAGCTTTTAATTGCTTCTTCAATTTCATTGCTTGATGTTGGTCTATTTAGCTTTCTATTATCCTCATTGTTCAATATGGGCAGGTCATGTGTGTCTAGAAATTTGTCAACATCTTCAGGATTTTCTGGTTTATTCGAATATAAATTTTCATAATAATAAAATATTTCTTGAATATTCTAGTCATGATCTGGTCTCTTAACATCTTTTCTTTATTTTCAAGATTATATACTTTGTCTTCAATGCCTGAACATCTGTCTTCAAAGTGGCCCAATCTCTCGGTAATGCTTTTCATAGTTTCTCCAATCCAGGTATAAAATTGTAGTAATATTCTACAATAGATTGAGAAATTCATTTTTGAAGATTGTAAAATTGCTATTGCATTCATTATATAGGACCAGAAAAGGGAAGGAGAGAAAAATTGAGACAAAAGAAAAATACAAATGAAGATAACAAGGAAAAGGTGAATGGAGGGGAGTTGGGGCATTAGTTGGTAATGTGACAGGGAAAATATGAGATAAGAGGAGTAAGTGCAAAACTGAGCTAGGAAAACAAAGAGAATGGTTTCAATTAATGCTCTAATACGTCAGAAGAAATACAATCAAAAACTACTGAATCAAAATGAAGGGTAATATATGTAAGATCAAAACTGATGTTAGAACTATTTATAATAATCCAAGCTAAAGTAGAGAAAATTTTCATTTAGTCTTCCTGGTTTAGATTTCATCAGAATTTTGGACCTTTAGAAGATGCTCATCACTCTTCATCTTTGGATCCTCCTAGAAGTGCTGGGGCACAGGAGTTACTTCCCTGGTTGGTATGGATTTCCCATCAGCTGGTTCTTGTTCATCAGCCCAGGGGCTTGAGGTTGCATGATCTGATTGAATTGCCTAGGAGCTTGAGGTTGCATGCTGTGATGTGTACGCTGGCTGTTTCTATTGGGTACAGAAGCACAGGATGCAGGGATCTGGGCTGTTGTGCTGGTTGCTGTGGGATGATGTTCACTGGATCCCCTGCACCAGGTCGTCTTTAAAGTGGTGTAAAACTTAGTGGCTGTCTACAAGCATAGGACCTATGATTGCAGGATCTCTGTGAGTCATCTATGATGCAGAGCCTTCCCATGATTGATGTAGATCACTGGGATATCTTCCAAATGACTGGGATGAAGTCAGTTGGCCTGCCTGTGTCCTAGCTCCTGTTGACTTCACTTGTGAATCACTCACTGGTGTTTGAGCCCCTTTAGTAAGTCTCCCTTAGAGCAATGTTATCTAAGCGCTCAGTGGCTGCTTAGATAGGGGCCCATGGGTGCAGTATCTCTGTGGCATATCTATGGTACAGATGTCTCTGTCCAGGCTGATAGAGACCACTGGGGTACCATTCCTGTGACTGGAAAAAAAGAGTCAGATGGCCCACCTCTGTCTCTGCTCCTACTAGCCAGCCAGAGCGTTGAATTGCAGGCATCCACTCCCCTCAGTTGTAATCTCTTTAGGGTGGTGCTATCCAAGCACCTTTCATCCTTCTGCAACTATGAGACCTGCAAGTGTAGGCTCTCAGTGGGCCTTCTATGGCACGAAACTATGTTCTGGCTGGTGTATTTCAGAGGAGTTTTGCCACAGTCCAGGTTCAGCAAAATGACTGGGGGGTGACGAACAACTTGTGTACATTGATACAGCAGGAGTGGGAGCCATTTATTGTAGGACAGGAGAGGTATATATACATTCCACACAGCTTATCTTAATTAACATAAACTAGATACAGCAGTCAACCAATAAAGAATCTCCACACTTAATGACTCGCTGGTGTTACTTCACAAACCACTCCCTCTGGAAAAATGCCAGGTGCCATCTTGACTTGTTTACAGACTCTAATAATATATCACTATGTATCACTTGTATGCATTGTGAACTATCTATTGGTGCAGCCAAATGTGGTAGTGCTGGCGTATCTTTGCTGATGGTGTTACCAGTGATACAATTTTTCCAAAGGAACCGTCAGTTGACTTGGTGTCGTGGCATTTCTGTATCCTCCTCCCTTCTGCTAGTGATGGTCTAAAATTTGGGGGCCAACAGAGGTGAGGCAAAGAACCTCACCCCCCCCACTGGCACCAAGGCCAAATTTGGGGGCCAACAGAGGTGAGGCAAAGAACCTCACCCCCCCTACTGGTGCAAAGGCCAAATTTGGGGGCCAACAGAGGTGAGGCAAAGAACCTCATCCCCCCACTGGTGCATAGGCCTATCCAAAAGTATGGCTGTATGCTGGACCGGTAGTCAGTGACAGGTATGATTCAATTGCAGTGGTACCAACCTAAGACAGGAGGCTGACGCCTAGAGGTCAGCTCATCCGATGACGGGTAAGGACCATATGTTGTATTGGACAACCTAACAGGCACGGTCCCTAAGCCACATTGCTTGTTGTTTAATTAAACAGAAGGGGGGAGATGCTGAGAGCCATAGCCAAGTAGGACTGATGCATAGCATTTTGGTTTGAAAGGTGACCCTGCTCAGGGATTAGGGTGGCTCCAGGTTTAGGGTGGATCCTGCTGGGAATAGGGTGGCTCCAGGTTTAGGGTGGATCCTGCTGGGATTAGGGCGTATCCTGCTGCCTCAGGCACCTGCTCCTTTGGAGTTTTCATTGAGTTCTCGAGGGGGTTCTGAGAGATTTGGCGTGCAGAGCCTGGTGGAGGAGTGTACTCCCGGGAAGTGTGTGTAGAGTGTCGATGAGAGTTCGGGAATAAAGAGTTGCTGTTTGAATCTACAAGGCTGTGTGGTGGCTCGGTTATTTGTGCCCAGCCAGACTGCGGCATAGTTTTACTTGTCACTGCCATGAGGATTGAATGTCAGATGACTGGTGTTGGCCTGAGCTCCTGCAGAGGCTATGTTGAACACTGGGGTCAAGGCTCACAATCCCTGGGAGTGATTATCTCTCAGTTCTGTTCCACTCCACTTATCTTTTCTTTGGTGACAGGAGGAGATTTCAGTAACTTTCAAGAAGAAACAAGTCTTCTATAAATTCCTTCTAGATGGGCTCTTGAGACATCCCATTTCATAGCTATTCCCTCTAGTTTTATTTGTTTCTATCTGAAGGTGGGGACAAGATGTGTTGATTTCATTTTTTTTTCTAGAGATTCTGGATAGTTGTGAATTCTATAAAATGGCTGCCAAGCCCAATAAAGATTTTAGTCCATGATTTGGGCCAAACTGCTCAATCCCTTTAACTGTCTTTGCTCTTCCTGATGTGTTTTAACTTGGTCTACTTCTCATCTATTGTTAAGAAGTAAGCTTATCTAATTTTCTTCTTTCTCACTTTATTACCCTTCTCCACTGACCCCAACTAGGTCTGGGTTTGGGATTAAGAAATCCTTTCCTTATTTTCTGCTCTGGTTACAAAAAGACAAAAAATTTAAAAACCCTGCAAATTATTCTAAGTCTGAAACTGTCTGATGTTGAGTTTTGAAGTGTTTACTCTGTTAATCACCTCTCTAGTCAGCTACTGTTTCACTGCTTTCTTTCTGAGCTCTGAAGGATTCAGATTATGGCCTAGATCCACTCAGCCATCTTCAATCTATTGCACTTTGAATTCTAAATGGAGAGGCCAGATTTTTAACTACTATTTTATATCAGAATGGTGTCAAAAAATTTTTTAAGAATTACAAAATAGTGGTGACATCTAAATATGAATTATAGAACTATAAATGAAGTCATCAAAGAAAGATAAATGCCACAATATATATATATATATATATATATATATATATATATGAATGAATAATTTATAGGAATTTCTGGTTCTTTCAGATTTAATCAGTACTAAAATATAGCTTAAATATCATGGAATTCTTATCAGTTTAAATTAGAATTCATTAAGCCTCCAAAGCACATTAATAAGCATACTTCTTGGCCAGGCATGGTGGTGTATGCCTGTAATCTCAGCAGCTTGGGAGGCTGAGGCAGGAGGATTGAGAGTTCAAAGGCAGCCTTAGCAACTGTGAGGCACTAAGCTACTCAATGAGACTCTGACTCTAAATAAAATACAAAATAGGGCCAGGGGCATGGATCAATGATCAACACCCCTGAGTTTAATCATCGGTACCCCACTGGCAAAAGAATACTCCTTTATTTGACAAAGGCATACCACTTATTAAAAAAATAAAAGTTGTTATCCAGAAGCCAAGAGATAAGGATAAACTCTGTAAATATTTGCTTGCTTATTTTTAAAAGCATGATGTTGTTTTACATTTGATTCAGAATTTATCCTGGTTTTATTTGAATAATCAGGAGATGGACGTTGCTAAATTTCTATGGGAATGGCATGACTTAAGAGACAATACATTATTTTATGTGCTAGAAAGACTATCAGAACCTAGAGAAGACTGCTTCTAAGTAAGAGCTCCATTATAACTGTATCAAACACTGTTACAGTGGTTTCTGTCAACACTACACATCATTTATAGATACATTAAGTCCTTTTAGTTGTGAAGTGAGTTAGATGAAAACAAGTGGTAAGAATCAGTGTTTTTCTTTTATGGACTTAAGCACATTTATTGATCAATTTATTAGTCACAAATTATTTGTTAGAACAAAATTGACACCAATAGTTTAGATATTTGTTGATTTGTGATCTTTAAAAGAGTATTCATCTCACTAAGAATATCAAAATTTGACTGGTAATTTTTATAATACCTGTGAAATAACTCTCTTCCGATCTATTATAAATCAGGCTAATTACCTCTGCTTTCTTATTATAAATAAATCTTTCACAGTAGAAATAGTTGGCTCAAAATCCATGACTCATTCATCATTCAATTACTATGCAATTGTCTTTTAAAAATTAGTGAAAATGACATGGATAACCATAGTATCTTTTTATATCCTTCAAAACCCAGCAATACAAAAACTAATCAGGGAAATTTAAAAAATGCAGATATATTAGGATTTGCCAGAAGAATAGAATCAACAGGAAATATGATTATAAAAAAGGGATTTATTAGATTGGCTTACACAACCAGAAGCTGGATAGTCTACTATGGTCATCTGTAGCCTGGAGAGCTGGAGGAACCAGTAGCTGCACAGTCCAAGATTCTGACACCCAGAACAAGAGGGATCAATTTTACTACCCCTGAAGTCTGAGACTGAAGTCTTTTGGAAACTTCCTGGAGAACCACTGGCAGAATCTGCTTTGGAAGAGTGAAGGAACAAGAGTCTGAAAATCTCCCAGCAGCAATCAAGAACTTTCCAAGAAGACTCAAACTTGCATCTGCTATTGCTTCCTTGTTCTTCTCACCTTTATTCCACTCAAGCCTAGAGCCTATTGGATGGTGCTGTCCATAGTTAGTGAGGGTCTCCACTCCAGTTCCCTATCCTACATGCCAGTCATTCCTAAATATACCCTCACTGACACAGCAGAAGCCTCTTAACCTTTGGCGTCTCTTAATCCAGTCAAGTTGACAATTCAAATTAGTCATTCCCACAGATTTCCAAGTTCCGAATCCAGTGGTTGTTTAACTTACACCAAACTTGGAAATCTGAAGGTTTTTTTTTTTGTTGTTGTTGTTTGTTTGTTTTTTCCCCACGAAAATACTGTGGGTTTTTTTGTTTTGTTTAGTTTTGTTTGAGAAACCACAGCATAATCTAACTTTGGAATGGAACATACCTGGGTTTAAACCAAGTTGTTCAAAATATTGAAACTTTCTATTCATGAATAATTCAGTCTTTTTATTATTAAAATGCAGATTTAAAAAACTATTCTTATGACATTTTTAAACAATATTTTTAAACAATGCATATTATGCAGCCAGCACAAACAATAATTGGTTCTTAATAACTAGGAGGACTTCCTGCTATGAAATGTTATGATATTCCCTCTCTTCAGCAGAAAAATGAAAATAATATTTAGTTTTTAAATACTTTTAAATACTAAGCACAATTAAAAAA
This sequence comes from Callospermophilus lateralis, assembly GCF_048772815.1. Lineage (NCBI taxonomy): Eukaryota > Metazoa > Chordata > Mammalia > Rodentia > Sciuridae > Callospermophilus > Callospermophilus lateralis. Next base: position 63,621,188 of record NC_135313.1, on the reverse strand, counting down.
TTATAAGCTTGCAAAATTTTTGACCATATCACAAATGACTCTTGTGAGCCAACTATAACACACCACAGGGTGTTAACCAGACATGGAGGTGTGCACAACAAATGCCAGCTCAAGTCTCCTAGTTCTGAAACGCCACCATTTTCCTTGTACCTGTAGATAGAAAATGTCTTCAGCTTGTTATCATCCATATTGGATGCCCTCCAGAAACAACACTGTTGTAATTCAAGACTCTTCGTAGTTTGATGTCATCATGTCACATGGCATTATTTCCTGAGTTTTAGGGGTCCTATTGAGAAAGTCAATGCCTGTGTTGATTATGTTGGAATGTTACCCCAATGCTTTCTTCTAGGAGTTGCATGATTTCTAATTCCTAGGTAGGTCTTTGAACCATTTAGAGATGATTTTTATGTAGGATGTGAGAAAAATGTCTAGTTTCATTCTTCTATACGTGGGCAACCAGTTGTGCCAGCACCATTTGTTAAAAAGGCTGTCTTTTTTTCAATGTTTATTTTTGGCACCTGTGTCAAAAATAAGATGATTGTAGATGCATGGGTTTATCTATGTGAACTATATTCTGTTATCAAATGTGTCTCTGTGTCTGTTTTAATGCCAGTACCATGAATTTTTGCTACTAGTCAATAATAAATAGGAGTGGTAAGAGTGGACATCTGTTTCAGATTTTAAAGGAAATGTTTTCATTTTTTCCTTATTTACTATGAAGTTGGCTTTGGGGTTTTCACATATAGCCTCATGATGTTGAGGTCAGTTCCTTCTGTTCCTAAGTTCTTCAGTGTTTTATCATGAATAGATGATGAATTTTGTCAAAGGCCATCTCTGCATTTGTTGAAATGACTAAATTATTTTTGTCCTAAATTCTATTATGTATTCAATTACAGTTAGTGACTTGTGTATGTTAAAACATTCTTGAATCTCTTTAATAAACTTGGCTGTGGTGTATAATCATCCTAATATGTAGTTGAATATGATTAGCTTATATTTTAAAGAATTTTTGCAACTAAATTTTTGCAACTACAGAATATTGGTCTGTAGTTTTTCATTCCTTAATATGTTCTTATCTGATTTTTGTATAAGTGTGATACTGACTTAGTAGAATGAATTTAGAAGTGTTCTATCCTTTTTTAATTCATAGAATAATTTGAGGAATATAGGCATTAGTTATTTTATAAAGGGTTGGTAGAATTCCGCCAAAAATCTATCTAGTCCTGGGTTTTTCTTTGCTGGAAGGCTTTTTATTACTGCTTCTATCTCATTACAAGTTATTGGTCTGTTTTGATTTTCTGTGTCCTCTTCATTCAATTTTGGAAGATTGTATTTGTCTAGAATTGTACCTGTTTTTTTCTAGGTATTCCAATTTATTGGGGTATAGTTTTCAAAATAATCTCCTAATGATTTGCTAAATTTCTGTCATGTCTGTGGTGATAACTCCCTTTTTATTTCTAACTTTATTGATTTGGGCTCTCTCTATCTCTCTCTTTCACTTTCATGATTAATTTGGTTAAGGGCTATTAATCTTGTTTATCTTTTCAAAACAATTGCTTATTTCATCAATGCTTTGTGTTATTTTCTTATTTTCAAGTTCATTGATTTCAGCTAAGATCTTAATTATTGCCTTCCTTCTACTGATATTGGAATTAGTTTGTTCTTTTCCAAGGGACTTGAGAAGTATCATCAGGTTATTTATTTGGGATATTTTTGATTTTCTTATGTAGGCACTCATAGATACAAACTCTCTACTTAGAACTGCTTTCGTAGTGTCCCAGAGGTTCTGGTATGTTGTATTATTATTAATTTGATTTTAAAATTTTTAAAATTTCTCTCCTGATATCTTTACCCTTAATTATTGAAATTTGTATTGTTCAAATTCCCTGTTTATTTTCTGTAGGATTTATTTGTGTTGATTTCTAATTTTATTCTATTATAATCTCATAAGATGCAAGGAATCATATCTATTATATATATTCCATATATTTATATGTATCATATAAATATATATATTTTATAAATTTCATACATATATAATATATATTATATCTATATATTTTATATCTGTATATATTTTATATCTCTCTATATATTTCATATATATATTTTATATCTGTCTCTCTATATTTTATCTATGTATATATATTTATCTCTATATATTTTATCTCTATGTATTTTATCTCTCTATATATTTTATCTCTCTATATATTTTCTCTATATTTTATCTCTCTCTATATATTTTATATCTCTATGTATTTTCTCTAAATATTTTATCTCTCTATATATTTTATCTCTATGTATTTTATCTATATATTTTATCTCTCTATATATTTTCTCTATATTTTATCTCTCTCTATATATTTTATCTCTATATATTTTATATCTCTATGTATTTTCTCTAAATATTTTATCTCTCTATATATTTTATCTCTATATATTTTATCTATAAATTGTATCTCTCTATATATTTTATCTCTGTATACTTTCTCTCTATATTTTATATATTTTATTCCTCTCTAAATTTATATCTATATATATTGGATATCTCTATATATTTTATATCTCTATACATTTTATATATCTCTCTATATATTGGATATATCTATATATTTTTTAATATCTCTCTATATATTTTATATCTCTATATATTTTATATCTATATATATTTATCTCTCTATTTTATATCTATATGTATTTTATATATCCCTCTATATTTTATTTCTCTGTATTTTATATCTCTCTCTATATTTTCTTTCTCACTTCTCTATTTTATCTCTCTATATATTTTATCTCTCTATTTTATGTATATATATCTCTATTTTGTATATATATATCTGTATTTTATATCTCTCTGTATTTTGTATATCCATATATAAAATTTACTGAGTTACTTTGTCGTCCAAAATATGGTCCATTTTGGAGAGGGTTTCATGAGCTTCTAAAAAGAAAGTGTGTCTAGGTATTGTTGGGTAAATTGTCTATAGTGTCTGTTAAGTCCGTTTGATATATGATACTTTTCCGGTCCAAAGAGTCTCTACCAAGCTAATGTTTGAATGACCTATCTAATGGTTAGAGATGTGTGTTGAAATTACCCAGTGTTACTATACTTGTAAAATCAGAGGTTTTAATTCTAGTAGTGTATCTTTTATGTATATAGTTGCACCCACATTGGTTAAATAAATATTTCTTCTTCTTATACCTTCTTGTTGAATAGTTTCCTTTATCACTCTGAAGTGATTTTCTTTGTCTCTTCTGATTAATTTTGATTTGAAATCTGCTTTGTGAGATATGAGATAGCCACTCCTGCTTGTTTGGAGTCACCATTTGCATGCTATATCAATTTTTATCATTTCAACTTCAGCCTGTGGCTCTTTTTGCTTGAATGGTGTGTCTCTTGTAACCAACATGGTTGGAACTTATTTTTTAATCCATTCTGCCATTCTATAACTTTCAATCGAAAAGTTGAGACCATTTATTTAATTGTTATTATGAATAGATGTTTTTAATTTCCATAACTGTGACTTATTTATATTATTTATTTTTTTCTGTTTTTTCATTTACATAGCTACTCTTCAAATGATATTTGTTCATTTGTAAGATCTAAGGTTTGTTTTTGATCTTTAAGTTTAGTTGCACTGGCTTAGTAGTCATAAAATCTTTTAGTTTTTGCTTGTCTTGGAAGGTTTTTATTTTACCTACAATTTAAACAGTAGCTTTGCTGGATATAGCAATCTTGGTTGGCATTAATTTTCTTTGAGGACACAGAATACATAATTCCAAGTCCTTCTAGGTCATAGAGCTTTTGCAGAGAAATTGGAAGTTATTCTGATTAGCTTGTCTCTAAATGTGACTGACATTTTTCTGAGGCTTTTACATTTCTATCCATTTTCTGTATGTTAGGCATTTTCAATTACAATGTGTCACAGGTTCTTTTTTGATCTTATCTGGGATTCTGAATGTATCCTATATATGGATGTCCTATTCAATTCTGAATGTTTGGAAAATTTTTTATTATTATTTTCCTGAATAGCGTATAAGTTTCAATAGCCTGCATCTCAGAGCCCTCCTTAATTCCAATGATTCTTAAATTTGCTCTCTCAATGTTGTCCCAGCATTTTTGTAAGTTGTGATCATGGTTACTTATTTCCTTTTTAAAATAATGTTAGAAGGTTCACAGCTCGAAATTTTGTCCTCTACCTCTGAGGTCCTATTTTCAGCATTGTCTAGTCTATTAGAGAACTTTCAGATGAAAATCTTATTTGATTTATTGTGTCATTCATTTCCAAGATTTCTGCTTGGTTTCTTTTTAATATCTCTATCTCTGTATTGAATTTCTTACTCATACCTGTACTTCTTTTTGTTTTTTATTTTATTCAATAAAATAAAATTATTGGTCTTTTTTAATATATTATTTTTTATTTGTTCAAATTACTTGTTCGTGAAATTAGAATGCATTTTGACACGTCACACATAAATGGAGTATATCTTTTCATTCTTCTGGTTGTATGTGATATAGAATTACACCAATTGTGTAATATATGCACATAGTATAGTAATGTCCAATTTATTCTACTGACTCTCCTATTCCCATTCCCCATCCCTTTCCTTCATTCCCCTTTTGCTAATCCAAAGTACTTCTAGTCTTTGCTGCTTTCCCTCTCTTTATTGTGAACTTAGCATCAACACATCAGAAAGAACATTCAGCATTCAGTTTTTTGGGATAGGCTTATTTTACTTACCATGATACTCTCCAGCTCTAAACATTTACTATCAAATGCCATAATTTCATTCTTCTTATGACTGAGAAATATTCCATTGTGCATGTATACCACAGTTTCTTTATCCATTCATCTGTTGAAGGGCATCTATCTTGCTTCTATAGTTTAACTATTATGAATTGAGCTGCTATAAATGTTGATGTGGCTGCATCACTGTTGTATGCTGATTTTAAGTCCTTTGACTATAAAATGAGGAGGGGGATAATTGGGTATAATGATGATTCCATTCCAAGTTTTCTGAGGAATATTCATACTGTTTTTCAAAGTGGTGTAATCTATTTGCAGTTCCATCAGGAATGTATGAGTGTACTTTTCCCGCACATCCTCACCAACCATTATTATTGCTTGCATTCTTGATAATTGCCATTTTGACTAGAGTGAAATGAAATCTTAGAGTAGTTTTGATTGACACTTCTCTAATTGCTAGAGATGTTGAACATTTTTTTTCATATATTTGTTAATTGATTATATATCCTCTTCTGAGAAGTATCTGTTCGGTTCTTTACCCATTTATTGATTGGGTCTTTTTTGTTGTTGTTGTTGTTAAGTTTTTTAAGTTCTTTATATATCCTGGAGATTGTTGCTCTATTTGAGGTGCAAGTGGTAAAGATTTTCTTTCATTCTCTCCCTAGGCTCTCTCTTCACATTGATTGTTTCCTTTCTGAGAAGATTTTAAGTTTGACACTATTCCATTTATTGATTCTTGATTTTTACTTCTTTTGTTTAGGAGTTTTGTTAAGAATGTCAGTTTCTAAAGCCAACATGGTAGATATTTGAGCCTACTTTTTTCTTCTATTAGGCACAGGGTGTCTATTCTAGTGCCTAAATCCTTGATCCATTTTGAGTGGAGATTTGTGCAATGCAAGAGAGAGGGGTTTGTTTTTATTATGCTACATATGGATTTCCATTTTTCCCAGCACCACTTGTTGAATAGGCTATCATTTCTCCAGTGAATGTTTATGGTGCCTTTGTCTAGTATGAGAGAACTATATTTATGTGGATTTGTCTCTATTTCTGCTATTTGGTACCATTGGTCTATGTGTTTGTATTAGAGCTAATACCATGACATTTTTGTTAGCTTGTAGTATAATTTAAGGTCTGGTACTGTTATGCTTTCTGCTTCACTTTTCTTCCTTAGGATTGCTTTGGCTCTTCTGGGTCTCTTATTTTTCCAAATGAATTTCATGATTGCTTTTTCTATTTCTATGAACAATGTCATTGGGATTTTAATAGGAATTGCATTAAACTGGTATAACTTTTGGAAGTATGGTCATTTTTACTATGTTAATTCTGCCTAACCAGGAGCATGGGAGATTTTTTTCCATCTTCTAGATGCCAAAGCAGGAATTCTATATCTAGCAAAATTAAGGTTCAGATTTGAATATGAAATAATAATTTTCCATGAATATGAAATAAACAACAGTTTAAAAAATTCACAATTAGCCTCTACTACAGAACATTCTCAACAAAATATTCCATCAAGAAGAAATGAAGGAAAAAAAGTAAAAATCAGCAAAGGGAAGAACTATAGTAGAGAAACTGTCAATTAAAGGAGAAACCAATTAAAATTAATAACCAGAAATAAACTAGATGATTGGGAATACAAGTAATATCTCAAACATAACCTTGAATACTAATGCCTTAGACTCATCAATTAAAGGACAAAGATGGTAAGATTGGATTTAAAAACAGGACCCAACATATGCTGTCTTCAAGAAACTCACCTGATAGGCAAAGACATCCACAGACTGAAGGTGAGAGAATAGGAAAAAAAAAATACCCTCACATGGATGTAAAATCAGATAAAATTCAGGAGATGAAAGATCACTTTAAAAAACAGATAGAGATACTGAAAAAAAAATCAAGCATAAATCCTCCAAATAAAGGCAGCAGTAAACCTAATTAAATGGAAATGGAAAAATTATCCACTTTGATATTTTTGGGGTCAGTTGATGGTGAGTTATGAACTTTAGAAGGTGTCGTGTTTCCTTGTTTTACATATTTTTTGTCCTATGCTGAGTTTTATATGTCTGTTTGCAAGGATTTCCCTTCCAATCTTATATGTAAACATTTTTAAGGCATAGTCTTCTCAAAATGGCTAACAGTGACCTACACTGAGACCTCCTTGTAGGTGTGGTGTCCAAAAGTTTTGTGTTAGAGCAAAATCAGAGAATTAACAGTGGATATCCATGAGTGGCAACTGAGGGTTCACCCCTACTTGTTAATTTAGGTTTTTGCCTCTTCTATTCTTTGTAAGAAAGTAAAGCTAAAGTTTGAGTGTTGTTAAATTGTGTGTGGAACAAGGTTCACTGTCTTTTAGTTGAGTTTAGTTCAGAAACAGGATCTCTACCCTGCCAACTTGCAGTGTCCTTTTAAGTTCCCAGCACCTCACAGAATAGGGGGAAACAAATAAAATAAACAATGCAAATAATATACAGCCTTAATATATATTCCTGCTTGCCAATATGACATATACAATGTTATTACCCCCAAAAAATATCGCAGAAATGGTGGGGTCAGCAATTGCCAATAGCAAAACCAGTGACAATAAACTAGATTTGGCATTAAAGCAAACAAGAGTGTCAACTGTGTCATTAATAGCAATAAAATTGCAATAGCACAAATGGTGGGGACAGAAGATATATAGACAAATTAGTTATGAAATATGGTAAAATATAATTACTTAAGGGAAAAGGAAGTGTGTTATGAAGGTAGCAAAATTACATTGATGAAAAAATGAACAGAGAGAATGGAGAAGCTGTTAAGGAGGATAAAAACTATGAGAAACAAAGGGAGGGAGAATATGAGATCAAGAAAATATGACTGTTAGCAGGAAAAGAAAAGACAGAAAGATAAACAAGAGAAATACACAAATAAAAATAAAATTAAACCAAAAATCCCAATCCTTAAAAGACAAGGTAAGGAAAAATAGCTATATCCTAAAAATGAGGAAAAAAACCGCAAATATGTATATATGACATGAACCAATTGACATTGCAACAATGCACACACAAAGATTCTTAATAAAAAAATGAATTGTCTTTACTGAGATAGTCAAGTTAGTCAATGAGAATTGACGGCTACTATCTATACCCAACTCTCTTTGTGCTTGTTTTTATGTTATGGTGGGGGAGGAGGAGAGGGAGAAAGTGGGCAAGGGTTGGGACAGTTAACCTCTTCCTCTTTTTGTGTTGCTCACCAATCTGCCAGTTTGAATTGCCTAAGACTGATGCTAATATTAATAACTCATCTTTTCTTTTCACCAGTATAAGATACGATGAAATAGAAAGTACTGTCAGTTGGAGTTTTATCTGCACAGACCAAATTTATATTCCCAGGCTGGGGTTGCTACAGAATTCTATAGGAGGAGTTTTGAATGCTGGGTCTTAGATCTAATCAGGCCTTAGGGGATCTGTTCTAGTATCAGTTCTGAAGGAATTAGATCAACATATCCCTAGGGCCTGGCAGTTGCCAATCTCTGTTAGGAGGCTGGATCTCAAAAATCCTCTATATACTGTGTTGCTCAGGAACACAGCCTTCCCATGTTTAATCCCTGGGTGTATGTATACTTGCCTGTTCAAATTCCTGACCCATTTCAGCAGGTCATCTGAGCTGACAGATTCAAAGGATATGTGAGTTGGGCTCCCCTTCACTTTTCTGAATCCCACTGAATCCCCCTTGAATTCCCCTGGCTACAATCTTGTATGTGCCTATTTCATTCATGTTTTGCTAGCTATACCCTACACTTACTGAGACAGTGTGGCATTGTTGGCTACAATATCCCAGCTGCCACAGTAGCAGCTGCTCAAAATGACTCCTGTCTCAGGTCTCCATAGCCAGTTGAGAAACACAGAGCACTTTTCAAGTACAGTGAAGCCTCTGGATCCTTTAAATTCAGGATGTTTTGTTGATTTTAGGTTTTTCTTAACCAAATCTGTCCATAGTGTTTCTCTTGGAACTCCCCCTCCCCTCTGTGGTGAACCATTGCTGCTTACTGCTGCCTCTGCCACAACCAGCTTAACTCCAATGTACTCTTTCCTCTTTGTTTAATATACCCAAATTTCCAAGTCTCTAAGACACTCTGACTGAGACACTCAGACTGTCCAATATTGAACTTTGGTGAAATCCTTCTTTCACCCCTCTACTAAGAAGAAGTATCCCCACTGCTTGAAACCTAAGCCACATAGCAACTGGGAATGCAACCTTCCTATAATCTGCCATCTTGGATCTCCTAATCTATTAATTTCTTGAAATGTCATTTGAAAAACAGAAGTTGCAGCTTCAAATAATTTCTAAGAAAAATGTTGTATATTTACTTTAAATAATGAAGTGACATTGTGTGGTTCTAAATAATCATATGTGATGAATCAGAGAAACTGAAATTAAACACTAATTTAATCCTGCTCTTATAATGATTTTTACAGACCACAGTCCACTAAATCTGCTGCTTCTTTTCAAGTTCAAGGAATCCATTTTTCTTGCCCACAAAACAGATTCTAAGAAGGAATAAAATAATGCAATGGGGCTCTCACATCAGTCTATTTTCTGGCACACAGTGATGTAGCATTTAAGTGAAAATGGGCAATTAGTTCACCAAATGCTTCTATAAGAGGCTATATTCTGCAGTTGCAATTTGACATAGAGAACATCATCAGGATGAATTTCTGCAAACAAAGAATATAAAATAATACAAGGGAAGTAGTTGTTCACTACCAACTCTCTTGACACAATGTGATGGGTGGTCTCAAGCCCAGTGATGATAACCCTAGAAGATGCACGTATACCACTTCGGTGGACACTAGTATACCTTATCACTGTAAGGGTAGCTAGGACACATCTGTATTTAGGTTCATGGTGACACTGAAACCAGAGGGACTTTGGATATCAGTTTTCAAATAAAAATAAAACTAGGACTAATATTTCTGTACAGCCATAGCCACTTTGGTCTTCATTCCAACTGACCTGTAATGATTTAGTGCAATAGTTTCAGATCATTACAGTCAAGCATCCCCATGTGGTCTCAGGTTGAATAATTCTGTGTAAGCAACATAGTAAAAAATAATGACTAATAATGACCTCTGAATGTCATTGCCATATCATTTATTCCTTCTTCTCTCCTTTCATCTGTACTACTAGCTTAATGTAAAGATCAGCAGACAGATTTATTGTGTAAGTATCATCAAGCTACTCCAAGTGATTATACCAGAAGGGTCATTATTTTGAAGAGCTATTCTGAAATTCCAGCTGGTTCTAAATTATTCTGAAGGAGTCATGGTGAAATCTAAATAACTAAAACAGCTTTCTTGGAAGGATTTTAGGAAAAATTTTAAATAAATTATGCTTAATTCCTATATTAGAATGATCACATACTAGGATAATAGTGAAGTAGCTCTGTATAGCCCTTTGACTACTAAGTAGCTAGTATGATATGCTATTTCCAGATTTTGGTGGGAACATTTGCTTCCTTTTCCCTCTGTTAACTTAGTACACACTAGAAAAGTCTAATATTTTTTCAACTATCAGGTAATTTGTACCTCTTTCCAGACTCATCTAAACACTGTGTAGATTACCTGTTGGCACTAACATACTGCAATATCCTTGGATTTAGAGATCTTCTGAGATACAGCAGGGACAGGTGTGTGAGCAGAATGCATTTTCCAGCTGCACTGAAGATATGTTTAGATTAAACCTTCAGTAATCCCTCATCTTCATGGTCGTAAGACCTATGAAAAATTTAAAGTGTTTCTTCATTAAGCTAAACTTGAGTTTACTGGAGTTATAAGTTCCCCCCAAAATATGTTGAATTCCTCACCCTGATATCTGGGAATGTGGCTTTCTTTGGAAACAAGATCTTTGCAGATGTAATCAAGTTAAAATGAAGTCATTAGCATAGGTACTAATGTAATGTGAGTGTTTTCCTCTTAAAAGAGGAAAGATACCACAGAAAGACAGACACACAGGAGAATGCCATGTGACAAGAGGCAGAGATTAGAAGTGATGCATTTGCAGTCCAGGAAATACCAAGGATTGATGGATAGAAGAAGAAAGAGGCAAGGAAATATTTTTTTTCTCATTGAGTTTCGGTGGAAACATAGCTTTTCTGATTTTGAAATTCTAACCTTAAAAAATAATGAAACAATACATGTCTGTTTTTTTTCTTTGTTTGAAGATAATGCTACAGATTTTTATTTTTCAAAGCCTCTACGTCCCATTAACTTTTAAACTCTGCTTTTAAGTTGAATCAGGAGACAATTTCAGAGAAAGATTATATATATATATATATATATATATATATATATATATATATATATAAAATATATATTATATATAAATATTTTATATATATGAAAGATTATATGTAGTATATATGTAAATATATATAGTATATGTATATTTCTATATATCATATGTGTGTATATCTATATGTATATATAGAGAGAACATGCTTGCATGGGATGGGGAAGTAACTTTAAAAAAGGAAGAGAAACACATTTAAAAAATTTAGGTAAAATTTTGAGGAAAAATTTTATAGGGGGAAACCTCCTTTTTAGTGTAAAAATGCAAATTCAAATAAATATCAAATTTGTTAATACTCAGTTCTGTGGCCCTTTTTATGGAAGTAGTAGGAAATGAATGCAGCAAGCTATGTTGAACCTAAATGAGATTTCTCTTATTTTAACCATGGCATGTTTATATATATATATATATATATAAAATATAATGTATGTATTAATATAAATATATATATATATATATATTTTTTTTACAACTTTATAAAAGCTTAAAGAAAGTAAAAAATATATATTGCAAATATACACACAAACATAAACCAAAATTAGACTCCTCCTGTTGGTAACAAATTAACCTACCTTTTATGTTTTGGTCCTGAAATATTCCCCAAAATTCCCCAAAGTGTCATGTATTAAAAGCTTGTTTCCCAATGAAACAATGTTCAGAGATGGAAATTTGGGGAATTGATTGGGCCTTGAGGGCTCTGATCTCATCTATGGATTAAGCCATCAAGGAATTCACAGTAAACAGACTACCATGAGGCGATGGAAATTATAAGAGGTGAGACCTAGTAGAAGGGAGTGGATCCATGGCAGTTTGCCTCTGGGGCTATGACTTGTCCCAAGCCCCTTCCTTTCTCTCTAATTTATTGCTATCCCGAGGTAAGCAACTTTCTTTTACCATGTACTTTTGTTGTTGTGATGTTTCTGCCTTGGAACAGCGAACCATGGACTGACACCTCTAAAAACCTGAATCTCTAATTTGTTCTACTTAGATGGCTTTTCACAGTGACAAAAAAACTGATTAACATAATATGTAGTTTGGAGATCAAGTTCAGTGAATCTAACACATTGAGAGAGATTGAAATTATAAGAGAAGTTCAAGCGAAAATTCGCCTAATCTGAAGCTTATTTATGAGCAGTGTGCAGCATTTGCCTAATTGATAAATGTTGAATAAAATAAATGATGAATAAAATTTTCATCAGGGCAAGTGACAGATTATACATTCATCTCTTTATCTGATTATTACCACATATTTTAGTCAGCTTTTTCACTGCTGTGACTAAAAGACCCACCAGAACAATTATAAAGGAGGATAAGTTTCTTGAAGGGCTCAGTGTTTCAAAAGTCTCAGAACATAGCTGGCTCCAGTCCTGGGGCCTAAAGGTGAGACAGAACATCATGGCAGAAGACTGTGGTAAAAGGAAGCAGCTCACAAGATGATCAGAAAGCAAAGAGAGAGGTCTCCACTTGGCAGATATAAATATATGCGCCAAAGCCACTCCCCCAATTCCCACCTCCTCCAGCCACACCCTACCAGTTCAGTTACCACTCAGTTAATCCTGATCAGGGCATTAATTCACTGATCTTGTTAAAACTCTTACAACCCAATCATTTCTCCTCTAAACCTTTTTGCATTATCACACATGTGAACTTTTGAGGGTCACCTCACATCCATACCATAATACCGTATATAAATCGAAGATTCAAGCATTGAGAAGCACCATAAACTGAGTGAAATATATGAAGGTCTACCTTTCTTTCTTCAAATAGTCATTATATCATTACACAAAAGACTATTTAGATATACAAATATGGGAAAAAAAAACTTCATCTAGAAGGAACATCTATTAGCTTTCTGTTTCTGGCAAAATACCTAAGAAAAACAAGTTAGAGGAGGAAATGTCTATTTTGCCTCAGTCTCGGAGCCTTTACTTTATGATCACCTGGCTTTAAGGCAGAACATTATGGTGGATGGGCATGCTAGAGGAAAGCTGCTTACCTCATGGCAGCCAAGAATTAGCAAGGAAAGGACTGAGGACAAGATATACCCTTCCATGGTATACCCCAGTGACCTAATACTTACATCCAGTCCTGCATCCTAGAGTTTCCACCACCTCCCAGTAATACCATCAAATTATTAATTGATATGGTTTAGATATTAGGTATCCCCAAAAGTTCATGTGTGAGATAATACAAGAATATTCAAAGGTGAAATGATTAGATTATGAGAGCCTTAGCCTAATCAGTGCATTAATCCACTAATAGGGATTAAATAGATGGTAATTGTAGGCAGGTAGGATATGGCTGGAGGAGGCATGTCACTGCAGCATATCTTTGGGGGTATATATTTTGTTTGTGGTGAGGCCACTTCTCTCGGCTTCCTGATTATTATGTCCTGAGCTAGTTTCCTTCAACACACCCTTCCACCACACAGTGTGATGCCTCACCTCAGGCACAGAGCAATGGAGTCGGTCATCTATGGACTGAGTCTCCTGACACTGTGAGCTCCAAAATAAACATTTCTCCCTCTCAAATTTTTCTTGTCAGGTCTTTGGTTACACCAATGAACAAGCTGATTAAGACACTAATTAATGGACTAATTTATTGAGAAGATCAGAGCTTTCATGAACCAATCACTTCCCAATAATTCAACCTCTGAACACTGCTGCAACAAGGACCAAGCCTTTAACAAATGATCCTTGTGGGGATGTTGTCGGTGACAACAGGACATAACAGACCATTGGAAAAGCAGAGAGTAGTTACAATAAATAGGAAGTGGCTCAGGTGGGATGGAGCATATGTGTTTATGAAAAAGTGGAGATAAGCTTGATGAATTAGTTGGAGAAGCACTATTGAAGAATCTGAACAGCTATTAATTATATTCCACATTAATAAAATATTTAACATTTGCCCTATACTCACTTTGCATGCACCAATTATTTAATCATCACAATAACACTCAGATAGGTGCATCATAATTATGTAGACCATGATATGGAGTCTCAATGAGGTCAAGTGACTTTCTCAAGGGTAACATTTTGCAGTCCTTAGGATTGGAATCTAAACAGTAGTGTTTGAGAGCTTTAAACTACTGTGTAACATAGGCATTCTTAAAAAAATGCCTAAGTGAAGAGTGAAATAATTTGACATTTTTTTTTGCAGGCAATGACATATGCCTAATTATAATAGAGTACTTACTATGTGCTAACCACTCTGTTAAGCAATTCACATGCATTATCTAATTTAATCATCACATTAACTAAGGTGCTGAAAATTATAGAGCTAAAATAATAAAGTTTACCAAAATATAGAAATAACATTTTGAGGAAAATATCTGCACATTGTATATTGGACAAAAGTAAAGAGGTAAGAGGAAAGAAAATCGGCTATGAAGGTGTTTAAATAATCCAGGCTAGTCATGAGATAATTAAACTAAGGTAATGGAAATGGAGGAAAAGAAGAAACCAATAGAAGCTAATGTAGTAGTAGAATAGATAGTATTTGACAGTGAATCATTATAAGAGGAGAGAGAAAAGTTATTGATAAATGTTAGATCTGTATCTGGATAACTGAGAATAGTCTAGCCAACGTCAAGCCAGGAAAGCAGGGAGCATAAAGGGAGGAGAAGAGGAAGATGTTCCACTGGGGACCAATTTAAGAAGAAGTTAGTGAGCCATTCAGTGGGGTTGGCTAATCCTTCAGAAGTATTAGGTAAGGGCTCAGAGAACTTTCAGATTGGGGAGATAGATAAAGGACTGTTTTGCATAGAAAGAAAAGCTGTAAGATTGAAGAAGAACTAACGGAGAAAAAGAGAATAAATAAGAGAGAATACTAAGGGGTTGCTTGCAGCTCCCTGGGAATAAGGAAAGTTACCCTCCTGCTTCTCTCCTGTTTCTCTACCTCTTTCTCTTCTATACCTACCTTCCTTCTCCTCTTCCTCTTTCTTCTTTCCCAGTGCTTTGGAATTTAGTAGATGCTCAATATAGATTGAATTATGCAATAAAGGAATGAAAAAATGAATGTGTTACTGAATCCTAACAACACCTATGTTTTTTTAAGTAAAATGAGAAACTTTTAAAAAGTGGGGAAAGATCAAGCAAGGAATATAGAATGAGAAGGAGGGTAAAAATGTTCTATTGGTGCCTAATGCAACAAATTAATCAGTCAGTTGAAAGAGCACAATTGTTGAGCACAATTATTTAGCCCACAAATTACTAGCTTATATAAATAGTAATTACAGATATGTGTTTCATTTTATGAGCTATATGTAAATATAGTTGTTTTTTTCCCTTTTTTTTTGTTTGTGGTGCTCAAGCTCACTCTATTTCTCATAAATCCAATCTTTTAAATCATATGTTATAAGACATTTTATGAACAGGAACAGTTTCATTATTCTGAGAATAAATTAAAAATTCACTGTTATTATTTTAAGTAAATTTGAATTTTCATGTAATAGTGTTATTTATAGTTAAGTTTCATTTGTTTAGAGATTAGCTTTTGAGCTGGAGATGTGGCTCAGAGGTAGAGTGCTTGCTTATCATGCATGCAGGTGTGAGGTTCCTCAGTTTAATCACCAGCAGTGTAGGAAAAAAAAAGAAAAATACATATCCATATTAAATATTGATATACACAGGACACAATTTATTGCATTCACACATATGTATATTAAATCATATATCTGAAACTGTAAAGTGTGGTGTTTCTTATCATTCATCTATATCAATGAACATGCATACTAAAATCCTAATATACATGTAAATCTAAGCTAGAGCTTATATTTGATTTGATATGTATGTCATGTTACACATAATATAGACATCTGACATTTTGTTTTTCTTTATGATTTGATCTTTCATGTACTATTTTGATGTTGCTTTCTATTATGCTTTTTTTCTCAAATTAAAATCTCATACATTTTGGAAACATGCATCTCTCAAAATCTTTTTGAGTATCCTCTCACTGACATGTAATATTTTCATGTGCTTCAGCAGAGTCATACTGCTGCCAAGGTCTTTCCCTACACTTAATGTAAAAAGCAGAATGGATGGTTTGTCATATTCCATTGCAATATTTCATTTCTTTCCAACTGTGAGTGTGATCCCATGAGTTTCTGAAGCATCTATTACTCTGCCAAGACACACACGATTCTGCCCTCTTTTGTGTTCTTAAAAATAAAACTATTTTAAAAATACTTACTGTCTTGGAAAACCAGGACAATATAAGTGGAAATGTTTGAGAGTACTACAGAATAAGCACTTTATTTCCAAATTTGCACAGCTTCTGGATAGTTAAATTGTGACTAAAACTGAATTTCATCTATCACATGCTTATCTTTTGGTTTCTTGCCTAAGTGACACACATATTGAATTCTGTTTTTCAATTATACTTAATTACATGAGTATAATTTTATCAAAGGGAAAAGAAGAATGTGTTCAGTCTAAGAAGAAAGTTTTTCTTTTTTCCTTTGCCATTGAAAGTTTATACCTACAAATATTTCTAAATGTAGGTACGTACATTCAAACATCAGAGGGTTTCTCTGTTAAATCACTCCTTCACCCAGTGTGCCCAATACCCTGGCAGGTGAGCCTTGATGTAATTCACATCTATCTCACAGGCAAGTTTACTCAAAGTTAAGATAAAAAAATTGTGACAGTTTTATAAATGCCTGTTTGTGCACAGGTCTGCAGATGTTTATCCATCTTATACTTCAGAAGTTCTATATTCTTTGGAATTCATTCTGCTTCTGTTTGAGAGCTTGGCAGAATTCTCTTTATCCTGTTGTTCATTCTAGATTCTCTAATAAGCTCTGTGCACATGGATAACTCTTATAAATAAGAGAATGAGCAAGTCTGTCCTTATTCTGCCCCCATCCTTTTTTTTTCCTTGAGATTTTGATTTTGAAAAACGAGTTTGAAAAACTCAAAGTGAAAAGTCATTTTTGCAATCAACATTGATGGGGTTCTTTTGCTAGGTATTGAAGAATTAAGCAAATCATGAAGGAGCTCATACTCTAGTATGGGAGATTAAGAATTTAGTATGATGTAATGTAAACAGTGCTAAATGCTACAGGAGGCAGAAGAGAACCAGAAAGAAAAAAATATAAGATTGTCCAAACGGTATTCTTATCCAAGAGAAAAGAGACTTTTAAAGATGCCATCAAAGGCAGAGGGCAACAATTTTCAACTTGGGTTTCATCTAAATCACAACACACAGGAAAAGCTTGAGTAACTGTTTCCTTAATCCTCCTTCAAAGGTGGTACATGAGAAACACCACTTTAGAATCAGAGGAAATATGGTATTCTGTTACATATACTGGTTGTAGTTAGGACTTGGGGATTAATTCTTTCATGGCACCCAAATATTTCTAAAAAGACAAGAGTACTGGGCCATTGTTCAACTATTCTACTTTACACTTCTGCAAGAAGAGACTGATAGGAAGATCCTAGGTACTAGAGGTATAGAAGGTAATCTTAAGGAGTCTATATATAGATTAGGAAAATGTGGCCACAGTATTCTGTCATCTCATCCCCAATAATTTGACTCTTAACCTGAACTATGTATGGTACTGTACAACTTAATTTCTACTGTCATTTCAAAGGCAGCAAGAATTTAACACTTCTATGTGATCTATGGAAGTTATATACATTGAGAAATTACTTCACTTTCCTGCTAACCAAGTTGCCCCAGGGTGTTTAGGTGACTTAAAAATAATTATTTGTTAATTACTAACTTTCAGCAAAAGATCTATGTACTCCTGAGGCTTTGACTGTGTCTTAAAAAAATGTAAAAGATCCATTTTTTTTTTTTTATGGGTTACTTTTGTTCTCCCCTAGATTTCCCTAGGAGCCTTTCCTACCCGAATTCTCTCTGGAGTGCAAATTCTCTTCCAGTGGCTACAGCCCCTCTCTCAGTTTTTATAGTTTCTGGTCTTGCACATATTTTTGTAATTTTCCATGAAAAATATAAAAACATGCTTCGCTACAAATTATCCTATTGTGAATGTACATCATTGCTTAGCAAAGGAAAGTCAACCAAATTTTGCCACAATTACATAGTAATGAATGTTTGTTATGCCATACATCAAAATGTACTAAATTGCTGTTAGTTGGACGTACCTTCAACCTAACTTCAAAGTAAATAATTTGAAAGTATTAAAGGACAAATGTTAGTGACTGTGGAAATAAAGTAGTCTTGACCATGTAAGTTACTGACTTTTGCTCATTTATTTGGCCTTTATAATACAAACTATTCCTTTTTGGGTGAGGGGTGTATATGTCATATCAAGAGAATTATTGGACAGATATGCCATGTCTCCCACTATGAAATCCCTAGTGGGAGACGCTCGCTATCCCGTTTCCCCTGAGAATGAAGACATATGTCCTTATTTAGCAATCAGATGGTACCACCTGAGCCTTGGACTTTTTGAGAAGTAACACAAGCTCAATTGTAGAAACCATGTAAGTCTAAACATAAATGATAGGGTGATCAAGGTCATGGCAAGTAATTTGTGTAATTTATTTTTAGGTGAAAGCTTAAACAAGCAACTTTATTGATTTAAACTCATGCCATTATATCCAGCTTGCTTCCATAGCAATACAGATGAGCAATGACACAAACCAGATCATATCACTCTGTCCCCTGGATGGGAATGGGTATTGGCCAATAAGTGATGTTTCATTAGATTTTTAAACTTAGTGCTGGTGGAATTTCTTTCTCTCCAGTTATACGTTTGTGTGTTTTTGTGTTCAGAGTTCTGGCAGCCAGTCCTGTGTCATTGAGAAGGAAATTTCTAAAGCAAAGAAACTACAGAGAGAGATGAAATGTCATATGTTTAGAGAAAAATTTTACAAATTCAAAATTCTGGTGTTATGATTTGGATGTGATGTGTCCCCCAAAAGTTCATGTGTGAGACAATACAAGAAAGTTTACAGGAGAAATGATAAGGTTATAACAGCCTTAACCGAATCAGTGAATTAATCCCCTGATGATATTAACTGAATGTTAATTGAAAGGGGAAGGGTGTGGTTAGAGGAGGTAAGTCATTCGGAGCATGCCTTTGGGGTATATATTTTGTATCTAACCAGTGGAGTCTCTCCCTCTTTGCTGTCTGATCATCATGTGAGACACTTCCCTGTGCTCTTTGGCCATGATGTTCAGCCTCACCTTGAGTCCAGAGAAATGGACTTCACAATCTATGGACTGAGACCTTTGAAACTGTGAACCCTCAAATAAAATTTTCCTCCTTTACAATTGATCTGGTCAAGACTTTTAGTCACAGTGGTAAAAAACAAAACAAAACAAAACAAAAAAAAACAACCAGACTGAAACACCTGGTAATCATTTATTCCATCTTGAACTTTCCTCTGGTTTGGTTACATACACCAGCACTTTGCCTTTCCCCCCAAAGCTCCTGAAAAGTGGGTTTTTGCTATTTGCCACCAAATTGGCATGAATAAATTATGTTCCTTCACAGAATAATTCTTACTTTACAATAATTTCATTGTAACCAGCTTTTCATGTCAGAGGGGCAAACTAGCAAATTTGTGATTAAAAAATTTATTATAGTTTATGGGAAATGTGGGGTCTGACATATAAAATTATGAACTGTAGAAATTTTAGATTAAACACACACACAGTTCCATAAGCCACTATTCCATTCACTGATAATTATGTTCATATGCTCCCTTGTTGCTGCATATCATCTGTAGCTGAGGAGTCAGTGATGAGAGCCTAGAGTTGCCAATATCAGACTCAAATCCTGCCATTGTCTATTAATAATGGGGTGACTTAAAACACACTGCATCACTTTCCTCTTTGTAGTGCTTACTTTATAGCCATTTGTGAAGATTTTGTCAAGGAGTGTATTGATATTGGTTAGAAAAAAAAAGCCTGCCTGAAAAAAAAAAAACTAGTAATAAAAGTTAGGACTCATTACCATAAGTTTAGAGGTCATTTCTATTACAGTCTGTTATTTCTTGACTTCTGTCTTTTGGAACAGGATTTCTCTCATCACTGAGTGAATGCTATGAATTCCAACTGTCACTCCTTCAACATGATTCATACTTAGAAATGACTTTTTGAAAAGTGAATAATGAGCAGAGGATAATCTTGATTAGCTGAACTTAATGAGGACATAGAAAACTTTGGTTAATTATGGACCATGGGAAACTGATAATTTGTAGGTTAAATACTGATAGTAAAAGACAGTTTGGGTGATGGATTGATTTAATCAAGTTGTTTTGTAATTAAGAATCAATTAGTATAAAGCAGAATAGGGGAAATGTTGCCTTTGTAGATATGGTGATGTTAAAAACAGGGAACTTAAATAGCCCAATGGAGTATTTATTCATGATATTCTCTTTCTGACTCATTTTTCCCCCCAACGATTGATTACCTCTGAAAGTATTCCTGACATAGGCTTTTTTATGCTGATCCAGACAATGTGAGCCAAAGCACCCTGATCAGCCTTGGTGAAGATGGGTTTCTCCAGGAGTGGGCCTGAGGAAAGAGATTACACCCAGTGCTTAGCTGATGCTTTCCAGTGTAACTAGGTCTTTCATCACATTTTCATTTTGAAAAAGTTCTATGCAGAAGTTCAGGTCCTACCAGATAGACTATCTGGTGATGAATTTATAGTCTATCTGGTGATGAATTTATAGTCTATAAATTTCTGAGCTATGTTTCTCATATGTAAATAGAAATGACAGCTATTACCTATTAGTGTTGTCATAAGTAAATAAAACAACAAAGTTGCTAAAAAAAAAAAAAACAGTAACTGCTAGTTATTTTGAGGAGGTGATGTGTATAGCAATGGTTTCTTGTCCTGTTAGTCTCTTCCAGAAGTAGTGATCTTGAACTCCATTCTTACTTGCAGTTCTACTTGGAGGTGAGAGGTGACACAGAGATAATAGACAATATTTCCCAGGTATGAGAACTCAGTGTGTTAGGGGTCACATGAAATCAAGCAATTTGGTATATTAAATATCATATTCTTCATGTAAAAATGAAGAGTTGGGATGATTCATCACTTGAGTATCACTGAGAACAGGAAAATTTATCTAATGATATTTCATAATTGTGATTCTTAAATGTAAGAAAGAATATTCTATACAGTAAAACTATAGAGTGGAAAGTATTATACCTTCTAAATATGTGGAGTAACAAAAGCTGTTGACAGTGTGACTAAATCTTGTAGTGTTTTACAAGGATTACCAACTTATTTACATCAATTTTACTGCAAGACTGTACTTGAAATACAACATGTCAGTACATTTTAAAAATGTTAGAAATATATGATATCTACTATATCGTGTTTCCCAAAATAAATAATGTGAGAGGAAATGGGTAGATATATTAGAGAGAGCAGAAAGTAATTTTTTAAAAATAGTTGTCCAAATGTTTGAGTCATTTTAATTGTCGTGTTATTCATCAGTATGCAGAATATCAGAACTGCAACTTACAGTTGCAAATTACACCACATTTCTGCAATATTTCAGCCAAATAAATGTAGTTATTGAATACATTACAAAGTTGCATTTATTATGAAGGGAGAATAAAATATATGGTTTTACTTACTTTAAAATTTTGGTTTTAGCATTTATTTGTAATATAAAACTGTGTAAACTTATTTCTTCCAGATGGAACACAAGATCCCTTTAGTAAGTTAACCACTGAGTTTTTGTTTTTGTTTCAAGCGTAGCTGGTTCCCACTTTGGCAGCAGAGGGCAGCAAAGCATAGACATTGATTGAAGCTATTCTACTTGGAGCAAGAATGGAAAATGGCAAGTGATCTGATCTAGCTAGAGTGGAATGTATGTAGAGATGACAGTTATCTTGCACAGGAAATTTAAGATTAAATGGAGAGGGTCTTAGGACCTCAGGAGACTTGATAACTCTAATTATTCACCACTAAGTGAACAGTTTCCATCTTTTAATCTCATGGCATATTAAAAAAAAAGTACATTCAAGTTGCTCATTCAATGAACGTATAACGTATTGAGTAAATAGACTTAAGATTTAAATGAACTGTGCTCTATATGTGTACTATAAATTGAAATACATGCTGTTGTCATATATAACAAATTAGAATAAATAAATTAAAAATAAAAAAAAATAAATGGAGTAACTAGTTTAAGAAAGGTAAGGAAGATGAGCGACATAAGAGTTGTGGTTTGAACAATATAAACCTTGAATTTTTTTCTTCTTCCTCCCTTCATTTTTTTCTTTCATTTTATAGAACTTCTCTGTTCTTATTCGATGTTTTCTGCCTTTATCTTCCTGTTTTTCACAGTCACTATCTAATCGAAAGCCTATCATTCTGTGTCTCCAGCAAAGTTAAATTGGGACAATCTCAAAGCACTCTAGAGGTCTTCAGGAGAAGCCAAGTTCATTCACCAAGAGCAAGAGAATTGATCAATAAACTATCATCACCAAAATTTGTATTATTGTTTTAATGGGGAAAAATGTCACTGCCACATTGAATAGACTTGGCCATGTGCAATGCACTAAGTATTTCTACACCTCTAACTTTTTTTTTTTTTATTATTTTTTTATTGGTTATTCAAAACATTACAAAGATTTCAGAATCACATCGGTTACACATCCACATTTTTACATAATACCATAATAGTAACTGTTGTATTCTGCTACCTTTCCTATCCTCTACTATACACCTCTAACTTAAAGAAATTCTAATTATCTGAAGGAAGTTTATTCAACAGTTGAAATCAGACCTGGAAAAGCTGATGGTACTGGAAAGGAAACTTTTCTCCTGCCATCATTATTAACATTATATTGTGTTTTAGAACTAAGAAGCAAGTAAAGACACACTTAAGAGTGTTCTATTGGTCCATTCGTCAAACCACGGGGGGGGGGGGGGGTCACAAAAAGTATGAGATAATTGCTTTGCAGATGGCAGCCTTCTTCTAAACTCTTCTTCTGGTGGGAGGTCCTTATGCCTGCTGGGAAGTGTTGGAGACAAAGAACAACAGGATGTTTCCTCTCCAACAACAGTTTCTATTAACCTCCTGATGTTTGGCTCAGAGGGTTGTGATGATGATCCTGCTGATATCAGCCACCCATCTGAAATAAAGGAATAATGTTTTGACTCAAGCGGTGAAAGGCTGAAGACTGGGAGGTATGGTACCTGATGTCCTAACTGTCTCAGAGAATCAAGTGTGAGGACGCCTGCTGTGCTGTGCTCTTTGCTGTTTGCCATGTTAAATTCCTGGGGAGCTTCACCATAGTCCTAGTAATGTGTTAGGTATTTCAAGTTTACCAAGAAGCATGAGAGAAGTCACCTGCTCTTCAGAAGCCTTGCTGTGGAGAGGATTTTCACACAAACAGAAAATACAACATGATTTAAATGCTGACTTTAAGTGAGTCCTGTCAGAAAGGGAGTGCAGCTTAGACATGAAATGATTCTGCTTAATGTCTGGGGACTGGGGTAGAAAATTCTTCAGGCATAGATACATAGAGGATAAAGTTCTACTTTACTGCCTGTTATAATTTATATATCCCAAGCTGGTAAAATAAAAAATACTCACTGTATACACATCCTGGCATTTTGATGAGTAAAGGCCTTTCTACTTTGTCCATCCTGAAAATAAAGACAGTCAGGATGTGGCAAGATCAAGTGATTTGAGCCAAAAGTGTTAGGGGTTAGGGATTGTATTTGGAAACACCCTCTTTGGCTTTTGGTTTTCTGTTCAAAACATAGTTTTGGAAGTCATTTAGCAAATATATAGTAATAGCTATAATAACACTTTCAGTAACTACTCACTAAAATAGCACGGCTGCCTACTTAGTTTTTAAAATTCATATTAAGGATTAAATGTTAAAGTCCATAGGATGACAAAAAATAGACTAGGTTCTATCATTCTGTCTTTCTAGCAAAGTTAAATTGGGACAATCTCAAAGCACTCCAGAGTTTGTCAGGGGAAGCCAAGCTCATTCACCAAGAGCAAGAAAATTGGTCAGTAAAGTGTCATCATCAAAGTTTGTATTATTATTTTAATGGGGAAAAAAAGCTACTGCAACACTGAATAGACTTGGAACCCTGATGAAATCAAATGCTTACCAAACTTGAGTTATTGTAAGCAATGCATATTTGCAATTAGAGTTTGTCACTGATACCAAGTTTGATCATTGCTGCTAGTCTCCACCCTGTGAATCTGGGAGTTTTTCTAGGATAGTCGTAATGTCTTATTAAACTCTGAATACACTATACAATAGCTGTGCTTTCCAGTGGGAAGCCAACACTGATCATCTGTAGGCTGGTCTCCCAGGAAAGGAATTGACCTCCCTGAAAAATGCCATGAAGCTGACTATGGCTGGGGATTAAGAAAATTGATGTAGGTCAAGGGTAAGATTTGGACTCCAGTTTCAGATGATGCCAAAAGTGTCCAAAAGGAAGGCCTTCACCTTCCATGATTGGGATGTGGCTACTTTGGCTTCTATTTGCCACATAACACTGCAACCAAAGCTGAGCTGGCAGGATAGGACTGAAGCCAACGTTTAGTCTCATCACACTGATATTGCATCATGGTCCTTGACTATAGCAGGAGAGGGATCATTGCTTTCTAATCATTCAGCTTAAAACCTTACAGTGCAAGTCAAGTATTATCCCAAACCATAGAATTCTGAAGGCTGATTGCTCCCTGCCAGTGTATAAGATAGAGGCAGTTTTAGAGAATGATACTATCCATTCAGAAGAAAGAGATGAAGACCACCCTCTTCCTATGAGTTTAGAATAATAAAGTGGTCAGTTTGGTGGGTCATCCCTGCGTTAGATCACTGTGCAACCAGTCCATTCAAACTTAAGAATCACCCAGATTCTAGGAAGGGAGGCAAAAGCTTTTTCTGTCCGAATTCGGATGTTCCTGCACAATGATTTAGCCATTAAATAGATTGAAAGGAATATCTGTCACCAATTGATGTATCCAGAATCTTTTCCCTTAGATAAACTTAAAAAAATAATTAAAACAATTATTTCTTTGTGGTAAGAATACTTGAAACAGGTCTCTCTCAACCATTTTTAAGTGTATAATATGTTATTTTTGACTATAGGTACACTATTATATAGTAGATTTCTGGAGTTTATTCATGTTGCTTAACTAAAACTTTATCCTTATTGATTAGTAATTCCGCATTCCTCAATCTCATAAACACAACTACCATTCTACTCTTATTCTATGAATTTGGCAATTTTTGATACCTTATATATGTGAAATCATACAGTATTTGTCCTGAGATTGGATTATTTCACTTTGGATAATGCCTTCAAAGTTCATTTTGTTGTCTCATTTTTAAAAATGTGCTTTTTAAAGCTGAATAGTATTTCATTATTATACCAACACCTGCTCTTTATACATTCATCCAGTGATGGATATTTAGGTCATTTCCATGTCATGGCTACAGGAAATATAGGAGTACTAATATGTCTTCAAGATTCTCACTTCAGTTCTGTTAGATAAATACCCAGACAGCAGGACTGCTAGATTATATGAGAGTTCTATTTTTATTTTTTTATAGAAATCACCATACTGATTTTTATTCAAACTGACTATTTTGCATTGGCAGCAACAGTTTGCAAGGATTCTAATATCTTCTTATCTTCACCAACACATGTGGTGTTTTG
This sequence comes from Callospermophilus lateralis, assembly GCF_048772815.1. Taxonomy (NCBI): domain Eukaryota; kingdom Metazoa; phylum Chordata; class Mammalia; order Rodentia; family Sciuridae; genus Callospermophilus; species Callospermophilus lateralis. The sequence continues at coordinate 63,595,475 of NC_135313.1, read as the reverse complement.
TTTCATTATAAAAGCCATACTGACAGGTGTGAGGTCATAGCTCATGTGGTTTTCATTTGCATTTCCCTTATGACTGGTGATGTTGAGCATTTTTCTATGTACCTGATGGTTATTTGTATGTCTTTTTAAGAAATGTCAATTCAAATCCTTAGTCTATTTTTAATTGGGTTTTTAGTTAATTGGTATCAAGTTGTAGGAGTTTCATAAATATTTTGAAGATTAAATCCTTATTATATACATGATGTGCAATTATTTTTTCCTATTCTGTAGGTTATTACAGGCCCACTGAGTCACTACCAGTGCTCAGCGGACTCAGAAAAACTATCATCCCAACAGTTCCAGTTTATTATAGTGAAAGGATACAGATTAAAATAAAAGTGAGAAACCTGGTGCAAACTTGCAGCTATCTTCCCTCAGTAGCAGCACTCAGGTACAGGATTCTCTCAGCAACAATGTGTTCCTGGTATTGTCAGTCAGTGAAGCTTAATCAGGCCTTGTTGTATAGGGTTTTTATAAGGGCCAGTGATGAGAACTTGCCCTTCTTGAGTAACTGACTTCAACTCTTCTGACTTCAGTGTACACACGTACATACTTGCGCACACACACACACTCCAGAGCAAAAAACAGACATTTGACATAAAACATACTGTTAGGATAAATTTAGCTGGTCAAAATGATACAGCATGGACTCAAGTCCTCAGGCATACAAACCACTTTTATCATGCAGAATATTCCCAAGGTCTCAGGGCTTGCTCCCAAAAGTTGGCCCAAGGCCAGACCTGAAGAAGAAACTCTTATTTGGAATTTCCATGATTGAGCAACTCAAGTCTATGGAGTGAAACCTTTCTAGCCCTGAAGGAAACTCCTAGCATTACCGAGAGGTTAGAAGAGAATGCATACTAATTTGTCTTGTACTAGTAGTCTTGCAAGATGATTGTCATCATGGATGGGTTAAATTCAATATATACATCCCTGAGAAGTGTCAGCCTTTTCAGCTACTCTATCATCATGCAGGGCTTGATATGCAGGACTGGATGTGTCAAGTGGAAAGCTGGAAACCATTCCAGAATCTGGTAATCACATTGTTATGCTCCTGGGGTCACCCAGATTTCTGGTAATATCATTGAATTGTATCACCAGTATCTGCCAGGTAAACTCTTAGTAGAGGATGAACAATTAGAGGTTAAGTAGGGCTGTAGCGCTCCCTTCTCCAAATTTTGGAGGAGGTTTGGGAGCATGCTATTTCTAAGGCTCCATTCTGCAGCTGTGGATGGCAGCTTTGTTGCAGTTTCCAGAACTGGACATTATTATCCGGGCGGGAGGGAGGGGGGCAGTTCTTACCAAAGGTGTCCCAGTTTGTTTTGGGAGAACATGCTTCCTGGAGCAGGTCACCTAGCACCCTAACCACTTTCTGATATTTCTTAAATCAATTTTAGTGACTGATTTATAGCTCTAAAAGTTTAATATGAGACTCCTCTCTGACAGAGCGGGGCATGACATTTGGAGTCCACCATGTGGGATCAGGAGGGTAAACCGAGTAAATCCAAGAATGACTGCACAGGTTGGCCTCACCAAAAAATAAAAATAAAATAAAATAATATAAATCTTCCTTTCTGAATTTCAGTGAAAAGAGGCCATAGTCTGGTCCTTAAAGAAACCAAACCTCCTTAACTGTAAGTTTATACCAGAGAGAGGCAACTTGCTTTGGCAGTCTTGAGTGCTCATTCAGTTAATCCTGCTTCCAGTTTGCTATATTATACAGGTTGTCCCTCTGAGCTGGCAGCACAGGATGGGAGCCAAATTTTTATTGTATTGCTATTGAACCGTGGTTCCTAATGCCAACAGGCAGAGGGGGCAACCTATACTGCATAACCTAAACAGTTCTGAATAAAATTTAATAATCCCAACAATCCAAGTAAACCCTGTCCTAAAGTCTCCTGTCCAGCCTGAGACTTCAATGTGCTATTCCACAGTGTGAGGACCAACAGAGAACTCATGTTCTTGTTATCCATTTTTCCTGCAAAAGTTTCTCCCAGTGAATTCTGTTGTGCAACAACTGAGTGGGTTTTAAATGCCTGAAGTCAATGACCAAATGAGTTTTTATCTTCACCATTTAATTTGTTTATATTTTGGCGAGTTGCACGGCACAATTTTCACCTCTGGAATGTAACAGGCAAACAGTATTTATTGAAAGCAGAACTTATTTAAATCTGCAAATATGGACAAAATTTCACTGCAGAGGTTTCTTTATTTAAGATAGGGTTATGTCCTGATGAACTTATTGTAGTTAAAATGCATTCAATGCATCTAACCTGCTGAACATCAAAACCCAGCCACACTATGTCTCAGCTGTTCCCTTCGTGATTGTTAGGACTCAAGACTGCTGGCAGCATCATGAGAATATTATACCACTCATCACTAGCCTGCAAAATTCAGAATTTGAAATACGGATTCTAATTGTATATTGCTTCCACACTATTGTAAAGGGGGGAACAAGGTGAACTATTACAAGTCAAGGACCATCTGCATTCTTAAACCAGGTTTACTATTTTCTCCCTTTCTGTGATGAGAGCACACTTTAAATCCTTTAAATGGCTGAGTTTCTGGAAAAGTGGTTGATAATACTTGGTTACTAGAGCTTTGTGTTTATTAATTATGTTTTACGTCATATTAGGAAAACACTTAAAAGATGACTAGAATAGTAAAAAGTACTAAACACACCCATCAGAAAAAATGATAGGAGTCTTCTTGCTTTTTCTTTCAGTCACTTTACATACAAAAACCAGGTAGCGATTCAATACTGAAGATAGAAACTTCAAAAGTAGGGCATTTAAACACTGAATTTAATTGCCAAATTGGGAGATCACATGTATTGATAGTAATTTCTTTACAAACTTAAAAATTCTAAAATTTTACAATGGCATGTAGGACTTTTTTTATGTGATTTATGAACTACTTTATTTATACTGTTGCAAAAAGTATAAAATGTTATAGACTGACATTTATATTTAGAAGTCAAATTTGCACACTTGTGTATGCTACTTTCTAAAAAAGTAGGAGAAAGAGAGCCTCAGGACCCATCTCACAAAAAGGAGCAAGTTATAAATCCCATGGCTTAAGGGATCAGAGTAGAAGAATAGTTTTTATACAGTTCAGTTTTTTTAGTTATGTATCCATTGAATGAGAACTTGCTCTATAAAAACCCTATAAGCAATGAACTGTTTATTTCTGAATGAGGCTCCAGGGAATAATCTCATAAGAAACACATCTTACTTTTGTAGAAAACCCCAGGGGATATTGCTCATAAAACATTATCCCAACATGGGCAAAAAAAAAAAACGGCAACCAATGAAAATTCATCAAAGTATTGAAAAGAAAAAGCTTGATTACTGAATATTTTTCTCCTTTATTTCCTCCTGCTTCTCTCAGTGCAAACATCCATCATTTTATGGTTTGAACAGATTGATAGCCCTTTTTCCCTCACCCATTCTTTGTTCCTCCACAGCTGTTCTGTAGTTCCCACCCTACAATCTAACTAAGCAAAACTCTCTACAGAGCCTGAAATCTTTTTAAGTTAAAAGTCAGGGCTTTTGCATCATGTAATCTCCATCACATATTTTGTGAATTGTAATTCTTTTTATGGGTTTATTTCATGGTGTTTATGGTATAGGAGCACATGAAGATCAGCTGTAAGGTGTCAGGTGTTCAAGAGTTGGAGTGAGTAATTTTCTTATAAATTAGATTCAAGGTTATCCATGTAAGAATGTCATGTTCACTGACTTGCACTTGCTTTTGAGAGTGAGATGGAAAGGACTGGAATTATAACTAGGTGAGAGCATCAAGCATAACTCCAGGCTATGCTATAGCCTGTGGAACATCACACCTGTGACCTTTATAGATGTTTTAAGGCTGCAGAACCATTGTTCTAGATAACCTCTCCTCCTGATTTGATGAAAATGCAGCCATACATTCCTTAATCTAAGTCATTCAAATTCCCTCCCTGTCTTCTCTTAGCTACGTTTCTTTATTTTTATATTTCAGGGCCTTCTACACATAGACAGGATGAAGATGGTAGAAAGAAGCAAATTATTTTTTATTTGGCTTACTGGTTAGCACAAGAAAGACTTAGTCAATAACCATAAAAAGACAGAGCAGGGTTAGGATTTCAAGCAGCATCTGAAAGAAGACAGTAAATTTTTTTGAAAATATTTTTGGCAGAATTCAAATCACAAAAGGTAATTTTAACACTGACAGAATGGTGTGTGAAGTGATAACTATAGTGATTGGCAGTTCCAAATAAACACATGTCCCCTTTCACCAAGAGTGTAGGCCTTCCTGTGCTTGCAGAGAAGTAGTAGAAAGGTCAGAGGAAGTATGGAGACACTGAAACCAATCTGCTGAATACTCAGCATGATGTCATTGTATTGATTGCTCAGAAAGTTGGTCAGTTAAATGGTGATAGCCTTATCATATGACCACAGAAAGCATCCTATGACATCACAGAAGTGTATTTTTGAGGGAGTGTGTTTTTATTTTGAATAGTAGAGTGGTGTGATCATTTTACGAGGCAATATGAGAACCCATATCTTTTAAGTAAATACACTGCATACATTAAGATTTCTATTCATCTAGCATCCTGCAAGTATTGAACCACTGCAGAGGTAGACAGTGGTGATCAAAAGAGCCATGAGAATTGCAAATAAAAAGAAAAATCCAAGCAAGTCATCAAGATGATTTATTCTATTCAGGAGACCCCATAGGCAAATCCTTTTATGGATTTCTATAATTGGGGGATTTCCTGTGGTGTGTGAGTTCTCTAACACACATTCATTTTTTTTTTCCCCCATGAAAAGAGTCAGAGGGAAGGAGCAGTACTCTGCCTGCTGCTTCTCAAATTTACTGTATTGAATTGCCATGATGAGACTCTGGACTACAAGTTGAACTTGAAGGATGATACATTTGACCAGGGTCAAAAATTTAAATATTTCATATCCCTGCTAATGTAACTTACAGCAGAAGGACTGAGAGCTAAATCAGTTGGGAGTTTGTTATTATGAACTGGGATTTGTGGCGCAGAAAAGTGCAAACTCAAATCTGACAACTTCCACGGCTAAAACTTTGCTGTGCTCCTTCCTGTCTCTCCTTTGCCCCACTCCGGTTTTCAGATGATGCTTCCTATTTAAAGATATTTTCCTAACTCATCTTGCTTGCTCACATCTGACCTAAGGGAACTGCTACTTTTAAAAGGTGTACATTCTAAACATTCCATAAGAATTTAAAGTAGATTGGATGAGTAGATCAGCGGTAGAGCTCTTGCCTAGCATGTGCAAGGCCCTAGGTTCAATGCCTAGCATTGGGGAAAAAAATCTTAAAGGAAAAGTAAAGTTAAGGAAAAGAAATCACATTATAAGAGGTAAGCCTTAAAATCAACATATGAAAGCAGAGCAGTATTATCACCATGTACTATTGCTGCTGAAGAGAAACAATAGGCCACAAAGAGGTTGGTCTATCATGGACCCATAGGAAGAGGCAAAAGCTAACAGTAGCCATCATTGACCGGAGCAAGAACACATTGCTCAAGAATATACCTGTCTGATTCAGGTGATGGTTAGGAATTAGGAAAGAAGAGAAAGATAAAATATTCTTATACATTTAAAAGTTTAACGGCATTTGGATAATACCCTTATTCTGGTCTCATATATATCAGGCTTTTTTCTATCATGACTTAACTTTCCATGAAACTTGCTTAGGAAGAGATAACATATTTACTACAAAATTTCACCTGCCCAGTGCCTTTGACAGAAATGAAAACTTTCATATACTAAAATATTGATATCCAGGTTCTAACTTGATGTTCTCTGAAGTTGTCTATAGGGACAATCAGTAAATGTTAAAAAGAAGGCCCTACCATCTTTCATTTCAGTAAGTATAATCCTCTTCCTCCGTGGAGAAATTTGACATTCTGGCTTTAAAATAAAATCTCTTGAGTATGGTTAATGTAAATCTGTTCCTAGAAATAGAATCAGGTTAGAAATCAGGTTTGTTAGTCCTTGCAGCCAAGTAGTTCAGACTTCGAACTGGCACAATCACCAATCAAATGTTCCCCGGCAATGTGGCTCCCTAGGATTACTAGTATGCTATTCCTGCCATTACTCAGACACATTGCTCAGAATGACTTAAAACAAACAAGTTAATTTCAATATATAGTTATTTTCCTTGATATTTAATTTTTGTATTGTACAGTATTCAAACAAAGAAGTTGTAAATGACATTTCATCCTCAAGAAGACCCTGAATAGTCAAAGCAATACTGAACCAAAAGAGCAATGCTGGTAGCATCACAGTACCTGATTTCCAAAATACACTGCAGAACAACAGTAACAAAATCAGCAAGGTACTAACATAAGAGCAGACACACAGATCAATGGAATGAAATAGAAGACACAGAAACAAACCTCTTCGGTAAAGTTGCCAAAACAAAGGATAGCCTTTGAAACGAAATCTGCTAGGTAAACTGGATATCCATATATGAGAATGAGATTAGTTTCTTCTCTCTCACTATCATGGTTTGGATATGAGGCCTCCCGTCCCTCCACTCCACCAGAAGCTCCTGTGTTAATGCAGGAATGTTTAGAGGTGGGTTGGTTGTATTGTGAGAGATATATCCAAAACAGTTCTTCCAAGTTTGAATGAACTGACTGACTGGTAACTGTAGACAGGTTGGGCATGGTTATATGAAGTGGATTGCTAGGGGTGTGCCTCGGAAAGGTACATCTTCCCTGAGGCCTGCCTCCCTCTCTCTCTCCACAACCCCTGCTTTCCAGCCACAAAAACTAAGGAGCTTGCCTCCTCTATGCACTTCCACCATTTGGTTCTGCCTCACTTTGGGCCCAGAGTAATGGAGCTGGTCCACCATAGGCTAAATCCATGCAACAGTGAACCAAAATAAAATTTTCTATAAGTTGTTTTTGTCAAGTGTGAGAGTCACAGTGATACAGCACTGACTGAAACTGCACAAAAGTCAAAATGAACAAAAGACCTAGGAATAAGACAAGAAATTTCGCAACTGTTGGAACATAACATAGGGGAAACACTCCAACATACAGGCAAAGGCAATGACTTCCTTTAAAGGACTTCTATATCTCAGAAAATAATACAATAATACCAAGAATCAATAAGTGAATGGCATCAAATTAAAAAGCTTCTGCATAGTAAGGGAAGAGAGAGAGCCTATGAAATGGGAGAAAATCATTGGCAGCCATGTTTCTTCTAAGGGACTAATGTCCAGAATATATATGAGTATACCAGTTTGAAGTCTACAGTTTTGCGTGTTTATTATGCACCATTAAATAAATAAAATATTTGTCAATTTGGGTAAAAAAGATTTTCGCTTTCCAGTGAATCAGAGACATCTCTAAGAAAGGATTTGAAATTCCCAACACAGAATCAGTGTTGGAAACAAACATTCTATAATGCTATTATACCCCTGATCTAATTCATGTTACAAAGCAAACATGTAGAGAAGTGCAGATTGTATTCCCAGTTAAGTGTGAGAAACCTAGGATTCACTCAATTTAGATTACTGATTCAGACTTTTAATCTCTTCTTTCTGATTTCAAACTTTGTGATGTTTTGTTTTCCTTTAGACCTAGAACTAGATGCAACAACAATTCAGGTGTGAGAATGAAGGTGGTGGTAGGAAGTTGCATAAATTCAGAAGCAGAATAAATTAAAGTTAACAGGTGAAACTCATTGGGAGCACAGTAAAGTGAATGGCACAGTCATTATGATGTTAGTTATGTACCCCTTATTTATTTTGTAGTAATGCTTTTCTCAGAGTGAAGAATAGTAAACATGTCGCAAACATGTTAGTGTTTAGTCAACACAGAGCTCTATGACAAATGGTAGGTAAATAAACACACATAAATATATAATCTATTAAAACTACACTAAATGCAATATATATGTATATATATAAACATAACCTGTTAAAACTAAAGTATAAATATATGTGTACACAAAAACTATAGTTTATGTACATATACATAACATGTATGTATATATGATGTAGTTTTAATAGGTTATGTTTTTGTCCTAGATGCTAGTAGTCATTGCATATATAAACATTATGCACAATATTCTGTGGTGTCATATACATAGCACATAACATTAAGTAGGCTCTACCTTCACCATTACAAGCCATTTGAATTGCAAATAAGATTGAACCTCACAGTTCAGAGAAGTTGTTATTTCTAAATTACTACATTACTTGAGTCTTAAATTATATTACTGGTGGTTTGTTTTGGTGTCTATCTGTAAAGAAGCTTTGATTTCACCTTTAAGAAAAGGGAGGTAAGTTAAGTGCTACCTAGAAAGGTAAGGCTTTTCACAAGCTACAGGACAAAATTTGAAACAAAGTTCTCTAAAAGTCAGGGAGAAACAGTGAACTGGAAAAAGACAGCTGATCACAGTAAAAAGGAGGAGTGCTGATTATGGAATTCTTCAAAGAAGAATGGGTCTTCATAAATGTTAACCTTACATTATTAATTTGTTTATTAATACATCTTTCTTTGGACCCCATTAATCAAAAACCATTTTCTTGACAGTTAACAAAATACCACCATTAATAAACCTAGGAACATGATTTCTGCTTTTGGATCTTCTTTCCTTTCTGTCATCTTGATTTATATGCAAGTCATCATTCACTAAAAGGAGCAATCTATGCCTGTTCCCTTCAGTGGAGGTGTGGTACCCAGACATCAGTCTTTAGGATTAGGTCAGGATAAGGTTCTTACTAACATACATGAAATAGCTACTTTTGCATAAGGTTAAATTTAGGGCACTGTAGACTTTTTGTTTCAGCTCCTTTGCTGGTACCAGGATGAAGCTCTCAGAAACCAACTGGAGAGAGTGGTGGATATTTATTAAGCATATTTTGCATTATATTTCCACATCAAAACATATGTTAGGAATTACTGATAATGAGTGGAGATTTTTCTTTTTAATGCTTTATTTGAAAAGTTTAAAGTTAGTGCCATGCTATCTGAGAAAATTCTATTAAAACTTTTTTTTTTTTAATTACTGGTTTGTAAATTCTAGATACCTAGAATTTTTTTTCTTCAAAATATTGATTAAGAAAATCTTGTGTAAGACTATTTCAAATGTTGAAACATAAAGAAGTAAAGTATAAGTAGACCACCCTTTTTTCACCTTCATGGGGATCATTTATAATGATTTGGTAGTGCACAGGAATCGTGGAACCTGTATCTTTACAGCCTTCAATTCTTAATGAGAAATTAGAAAACTTATTCAATTAGAGCTGCAGTTTTCACAAATAAAGTGAGGCATTCTTACTAGAAGAGGATGTACAGATGGACAAGATTAAGTAGGTTTATGAGGTTGGATTATATTTCACTACAAATTACAAATAACACATGTTTATTTTAGGAACAATTTATGTAGAAGCATTTTTTTAAAGGAAAGAATAATTTTGGTTTTAGTGAAGTTTATAATTTATGAAATTAGAATTAAACATTATGTAGAGTAAGTATTTAGAACCAGATGGAATGCATGTATTATGGAAATTTCTTTAATTACTTAATATTATTTATTCAATTAATCATTAATTATTATTTAATAAACCCATACTGATTGTTTGGAAATAAGTAATATGTCTTACTACTTATATACAAACTTTATTAGTAAAAAATCTGTTAGTTATTTCCCATTAACTATTTCCCATCAAATAAGCATGTTTCATTCATCAATTCACTCATCTTACCTGTCCCTCAAAATTTATGTATCTATTATATGCTGCAGCTCTAAAGATAAGTTGAGGAGACGAACTTGAGAACATCCAATTGCCACAGAATAGTTCATAAGAAGAGGTAGAAACCATTTGTTGAGGGAATGCATGTCTCTTGGAGATGTCATGGGATGCTTCTGGAAGAGGAAATATTTGAATTCAGGAATTATTTGAACAAAGAGGAAATATTTGAACAAAGAGTAAAGGTTCTTTCATGATCATAAATATGTCTGAGGTAAGGATGCATTTGCTGTAGAGATGAGAAATGAGACATCAATAATTTTAGTCAACAGGTAATTGAAGAGGGAGAAAATCTGTACATCCTGTTTAAGAAACACCAGATAGTTTAGTATGCCTAAATTCTTAGTGCATATGGGAAGATGATGGTGGGAGAGGGATGATTGAAAGAAGTCAGAGATGGTATCCATGCAAAGGTGTGTTGACTTGACTGCCTCGGACAATAATATATATTGAATAGTATAGAACTGATAGCTTTTAAACTGAGAAGTCAAATAATTAGTTATATTAGAAATTTTGTTCCACTTGTATTGTGAATGTATTCAATGTTGGGAGCTAGCAAAAGTGGGAAGAAGTCTAAGTGAGAAATGAAAAGGGCATAAGCTAAATCAATGGCAGTGGAAGTTGAGATGACTGAGAAGATTGGTAGGCAGTTTTTCAATCAAAATTTTTACTGTTGCGACTTAAAAGACGTGACCATCACAGCTACAGTGAAAGAAAGGATTATTTGTGGGCTCATGGTTGCAGAGGTCTTAGTCCATGGAAGGCTGGCTGCACTGATCTGGGTTTGAGGTGAGGCTGAACATCATGGAGGAAGAGTGTGGAGGGAAGTAGCTCACATTGTGATCAGCTGGCAGAGAGAGACTCCACTCACAAGATACAAATACATACCCCAAACCACACCCCAATTCTCACCTCTTCCAGCCACACCCTGCCACTTCAATTACCACTCAGTTAATCCCTATCAGGGGATTAAATCACTGATTAAGACTCTTAAAACCCAATCATATCTCCTCTGAACCTTCTTGCATTGTCTCACATGTGAGCTTTGGGGAACACCTCACATTCAAATAATAACATGAACGGAATGAATAGGACATGACTAATGAGTAAATATAAGGAGGTGAGAAAGAAGAAAGAGTACAAAATTAATCCTCAGGCTGTAGTATATTTGGCACAGTGGAAGAATGTGTCAATAAGAAAATATAAACAGCTTGGTGAAAGTCCATGAATGATATTGATGTATATTCTAAAGATTCAATTCCAAAGAACTCGGTGTGTTTTTTGAATTTCTATAATTATTTATTTGCATGCACAATTTCTGTTGTTTATATTTTGCCAGCTCTTGAAGGTAAAAACTAAGCAAGCAGCTAACTTTCTTTATATATTATCCACTGGAGTGCAGACAGTTTTGATGATGATAAAGCTATAGCCAAGAAAATTGGATACACCCTTAGAGCAGAAAACACCCCCCATTAAGTTCTGAATCTTAACTTAAAAAGCTTTCAGTTTCTAAATATACTCAGTCTTGAAGATGAATGACTATATTTCAACATTAATCAATTTCAAGCATAGGAGGAAAATAGATTTATGCATTCCTTGAAGATAACATTGGGAGATCAGTTTAACCTAAGCAGTTTCCACTTAGGATAGCACAGTGTGTTTAAAATGCAGTCAGATGATTCATTTGACTTTTTGTTTCAGCTCCTTTGCTGGTGCCAAGATGAAGCTATCAGAAACCAACTGGAGAGAGTGGTGGATATTTATAATTATACCCTTGGTTACCGTCTATTAAAATGCAAGGGGACTAAGAAATACTTTGTTCAATGAGTCTTTGCCTGCAGAGTGCTCATCACCTTTACCTCTTAGGTGGGTGGTGTTTGTCTTAGACAAGGGACGAAAAGAGTAAGATTCAATCTGCCAGCCTTTTGAAGCTGATGGACCAGGTCTTTTGGTCATTGTCTATTGATAGTGCTTCCTATTCAGTGAAACACACACCACCTTTTATTTACTCTTCCATTTGTTTTAATTACATGAGCCAATACAAGAATTGCATACTTTATGTCAAATTATTCCTTTGGTGTTTTCTGACTGGAACCAATGCCTCAAAGCCTCCTCAATCCATTCTTCCTTCCCCAGAGACTAAATAAAATGATGGCTAGCTACTGAAAGAGTTCATAATTTCCCCAGGCCCACTCCCAGTGAAGGGTGGAAAATTCAACAAGGACCTGTGATTTAAACTAAGCTGGCTAAAACCATGGCAGTTTGTTAAGGATTGGCATTTTGTCCTCCCCCTTTCATTCTTCTGTATGTTTTCTCTCTACTAGAGAGATACAGTCCTCTGGCTTTAAAATGTGAAATCACACATGATATGTCAGGTTCCTTGGCTCATTTAGCAGCACCTTGAATGGACCATTTTGTTTCCTGCATTTATAAAATCTTGCTCAGAATTCCTGATGTTAAAGTGTATAAAATGCCTGTAAAAATCTGTAGACCCTTTCAGAGATAAGTCATGTGCTTTAAAAAGAAAGCATAAAAACATGACTGGGAGAAAGAAAGCTAAAGAAAACTTAAAGGTTAGGCCTATACTACAAGTTTAAAATTCTAATTTGCTTGAATAATGATTTTTGTGACTATTGAATAAATAGGAGTAAAATTTTCACTTTGTGTAATTCTGTGGAAGAATGCCCAAAGCACCATGTAGTATGAGAGCCTATACCATGATGCATTTGTCATCAAGAATAATGCATTTCCTGTTTCACCTAGCTAATAACCACCTTAAAATCAATTTTCCTCTCTTGAAATTAATGCATAACCTTTAATTCTTGCTGAAGGTCTTTGAGGTTGATGTGTTGAGTCTTCTGATTTCTTTTTACTGTTGAGTAAATATGAATCCTTGAAAAGAGAAAGAGAAAAGGAATATTCACTGCTACAAGGAAGTTTAAGGAAAATATGCAAATTAAAATTTATTTTATTGTTCAATAAAATGTGGTGTGAAAACAAAGCTAGAGCAGCTGAGCCTGATTTGCAGCAAAGGTTTGAGTATAATAATAATTATTATACTGAATTTGTTCCCCTGTAGGAAGATGCCTTGAATCTATCAGAATTTTATCATTTGTAGAGAAATTATTAACTCTTTCAGGTAGCTAGCCATCATTTTATTTAGTCTCTGGTTCTTTTGAACCCAAGACACTAGCAAGCATTTCTAAACATTATCTAGGAAAGCTATAACATTTTCTTCTACTTCACTAATTGTGAAAAATTTTCCTGGTGCTTGATAAAATATTGCTTTATTGTAGTGCTCAAATTGTTTGATATAATCAGAATCCTGTGTCTCAATATATTTGTTATGTTTAAAAATTCAGAGTGTGTAGGGTGGGAACTGTTTTGTAATCTCGGCTCTACTGAGTCTACTCCCAGTCTGACTGGTAGGCTCTATCTCTCACTCCCAGTTGGTGAAATAGAGGATGGTGGCTGCATAAACCAGTGCTTTGTTTTCCACCAGTAATTCTCTCAGCATTTTTATTTTAGATATACAAGTGGCAAAGAAACAAAAATCTTTGCCCTATTTGCTGCTACAACTGATTTAGAGGCATGAAAATACATATATTTGAAATAAAGTATTTGATATCCTCTGTCTTATAAGTAGACTTTGATTCTGAGATAATGCCAGGTGACATTTTGTAGTTTGTGATAGGACTGTGAACACTTTAAATCCTTCAAAGGGTGTGTAGTTTGGAGTAGATAAGGATGGTAAAGTAGCCTGTCTTGGCTAAGGTTTGCAGAGGGAAGATGGAGTGCTCGGCGGTGCACATTAGGGTGCACACCAGATTTTGCTTGAAACTGATGGATGAGTGAATGTTGACATTTTTCATAGCGAAATTGACCTGAAAATACAACATTTTTGAAATATTTTGACATGTAAGGTTTTTTATCCTTCAGTAAAAATACTTAAAGGTTATAATAGGTATATGTATGAATGTTTAAAAACTGTGATGTGCTTTTAATGTCCTCTCTCCTTTTTTTATTCTTCTCCTATGGGCTATTATTACAAAATATTGGAATCCAGTTTACAAATCTCTTTTGAACATGTTGAGAATCTCAAAGGAAAGAAGACGCACATTTTCTAAGCTCTTTTTATCCTGCAGAGGAAAGTCATCTGAAAATGTTTCCTTCTCTCATCTTACTTTGTCTGATTAGTATGAGGAGTTCCAAATAACATATTTAGATACTGTTCCTGCCAGGAGGTGGAATTTAAGCCATTCCCTGCCTCCTTGAGCATAGGTTGCACCTGATAGCTCTCTTCCAAAAATTGAATATGCAAAAGGGAAAAAAATATTTATTTACATTTATAAACTCCATAAAAATTGGTAAACATACATTAACCAAATGCTCAAAGTTAATATTACCAGTGATAAGTCAGTCCATGGCAGGTGCTGTTAAAGGATGTAATGAGAAGAGCACTTTACCTCTGAGGCATTCTTCTCCAAATCTATAACACAAATATAACCCAGAGGAAGATATTACAGGAGCCTAAATGGAGGGAAATTCTACAAAGTAATTGACCATTACTCCTTACAACTGTCAATGCCATAAAAGAAAGAAGAAAGATGTTGTCTTAGATCAGATGAAGCTCAGATATATGACTAAATAGGATGCAGCATTCTGAATGGAATCCTAGACATTAGTAGGATCCTAGTGGCAAAATGACATTAGTAAAACTAGTGAGATCCAAATTAGGTCTCGACTTTAATTAATTGTAATGTGCCAATATTGGTTTCTTATTTCTGAGAAAAGCATCACAGTTCTATAAGATGTCAAAAATCCAGAAAAGTAAATAAGTAGTTTAACAACAGTATAGTACTCTAAATAATAATCTTTGCAACTATTATGTAAATCTAAAACAATTATAAAATCAAATATTGATTTTAAAAATGGAAGACTAACTTGTTGACCTTTTTCATGACTGTTTAAACTTCAAGTATATTTTTAAATGTTTTCCTTTAGGTTTGTATTAATTCTGTAATGTTGAGAGGAGGAAATTATAGAAAGAGTTAATGGAAGTACAAATGATAAATTGCTATTTATTATTCATTCAGTAGGACTGAGTAAAATAAATATGCTGAAAAGCTTTTTACATTTTTTGATAGAAATAGCCTTTTCATAGTAACAACAACAAAGGCTTGAGAAGTTTGTTTTGAGGGAAAGTTTGCAAAATCCTATTAGATGGCATAAAAAAATGCAGCAGATTTAATTATTTCCAAACCATACCATAATAAGATTCGAAACATCAAGGGAAATACTTTTTAGAAAGTCATATTATGAGTATATAAAGTCAGTGTTGAAGCTATAAGCGCAGAGTATGATGAAAACAAACAATCAACAGAGAAGACTTAAGAATAGAATTTTCAGAGAAAAATAAGGCAGAGTAGAGGCAGTTGTGATGTCCAGTTATTCCATGATTCAGGATTCAAGCAGTTTGAAGACTACTTCACAGTAAGTTTTGGACAGGGGGAGTTTACCAAATGTCAAGAGCAGAGTCACAGATAGGAATTCAGGCACTTTAAACTTATGACAGGAAAGAATACCTCAGGAATCCAGCTAATAATGTCATGGCACTAGTCCACTGAAGAGGAGACCGAAACAGAAGGACAGACTGAATTTGAAAAAAAAAAAAAAATTGGACATGGGGGAACCTGTGGAATCGAGAGGCCATCCTAACTTGAGTGAACCCAGAGTCGGAGCATTGAGCAGGTGTGTCCTGGGTACTCCTGCTTCTTGGCAAGAGAGTGGAGAGCTGACATGGAATGTCATTTTGGGAAAGCTAAGGATGCTTTCTAATGTGGTTTTCTGCCATGGGAGCTCAAGAGTTCTTGCTTAATTTTAGCAGACTATCCCTAAATGTACCCTCTATGAGATTTAGAATCCTCTAGGCTCTTTTCAATTTAGACAGACATGGGATTATGGATGAGGGTACCCAAGACTGGGGATACAGAGCATAGTGCTTCTCATTTTCCCTTTGGGTTTGACAGTTTGGATATAACCCTGTCCAGAAGCTAGACAGGTGGGCAGATTTCCTCCTGGGGTCTGATCTTGGGAAGATCACATTTGTGGGTGATGGAATGTTTGAGAAGAGCGAAAAGGTGGTTGCGTTTTTAGTAGAGCCCTAAGGAGACCCCTTCATTGCAGCAGACGTTGGCATCTGCCCAGCAGTGAGGTGGTGGAGCTATTTTTGCTACAGTAGATACTTTAGGAAAAAGCTCAAAAGTTCTGTCAGAACTAAATGCCAGCTGCCTGAACTTCACATTAGGACTCTGAATAAACTATGCCTTGGTGTATGTGTGTGTGTGTATATATGTATATACACATATATATCTATATCTATCATATATATATATATATATATATATATATATATATATATATATATATATTTAATTTATACCGGGAATCAAATTCAGGGGCACCTTGGCACTGAGCCACATCCTCAACCTTTTTATTTTATTTTATTTTTTTTGAGAGTGGGCTTTACTAAATTGCTGAGGCTGGCCTTGAGCTTGTGATCCTCCTGCCTCAGCCTCCTATGTCACTGGGATTCCAGCAGTTCACCACCTCACCTGGCTCAGTTCTGCCCTGAGAGGCCATCTACCTAGTTTGAAAGGGGAAAAAAAAAACCCCAATTGTCACTATTTCCCATTTGGTGAGAAGGGAAACAGTCAATACAACCAGCTTCGATTTCGGGCACCTCTGTCAACCTAAGTGCACAATGCAAAGAAGAAATGTTTAATAACCCCCAGCCCTTGCTCTATGTAAGGGGTGCTCAGCCCAAGAAGAAACAGTGTTTTTGTTTAAACTTTATTTTCCATTGAGTGTAAATGTATAAATGTGTGGGTGTGTGTGTTCCAGCGGTGTTAATACATTCATGGAGATACATACATTGAGAGAAATAGATATGTTCATGTATTCCTTTTCATTTTATAAAATTTTTTCCCTTTTTTATTTTTAATGTTTTCCTTTCCTGAACCATTTGTTATGTAACCTTTTTTTGACCTTAAAGGGGTAAGATTTTTTAGTTCATGTGTTTTGGTTTGATTTTTTGCTTGTTTTAGATCTCATTTTTGTTTATCTTATTATTCTTTTCTTCACTGTTTGATAATTATTTTCCTTCTTCTATACTTTCTCATTATTTATTTTATTTCTTTTAGTTTTTTTTGTTTTGTTTTGTTTTTTTTGCCTCTTCTACTTCATGGCCAAAGCTTGCTACCTCTCTCCTGCTGTACGTGTATTGAACTTCTGAATATTTAATTTTTTTTTACTTTCCTCCTCATTTTATCCTTTAATGAATTAAAATTTTTCTGTCATTTAGAAAAATTTAGTTCATATAATTGCTGGCTCTACCATTTGGGTTGTTGTGATTATTAGTACTTGGGAGACATAGCTGGTTCCCACTGTTTACTATAATGCTAAATCTAATTCACACAAGTGTATTATTCCTGTGAATACATGCTAATGCTATTACTCTTTATTTTTCCATAATTAATTGTGTACATGCCATAGTAGGCACCCTTTTTCTGAAAAGGGCTGGGAAGGGACTGGTACACTATGAATTTACAGGGTAGACTCTGGCTGAGCTATATCCACAACTCGGCAAAATGACAGTACACATCCCTCTACACACAAACCAAATCTGCTCCAGCTTCAGCAGTACTTCAACACAAAGAAAAAGGGAGACAAAAATCCCAAACAACATCTAAGCCCCAGTAGACTGGAGGAGACCGATCTCACTCTGGGATCTGCTTCTATAGCAAAATCAAAGAAAGATGTCAAAAGGAAGACACAGAAAAGCCCACAGTGTTGTAGGAGCTGCACAAGAGTGAATTAATGTCAGATCACATTTAGAGGTAGACTAATAAGTCTCACTTCAGAATTAGAGTCTAAAAGTCAGGAGAATTCAGGATGAGATAACCCATTCCGCAGTAGCAAAATGAGTGTCATTGGTGCTTGAAACTAACGTTTGCATTACACTGAGCCTACAGGGTGAAACTAAGACAAGTAAACAACACAAAACTTATTACAAAAAAGACAACCACATGGCAAAGGGCATCATCACAGAAAAGGAAAAGGATCCCATCCCAACAGATGTACAGGTTCAAGTTCTCCAAAAATATGAGGAAACTGGCAAAGAAGTCTACCCCCAAAGAGTTACAATCCCCCCCGCAAAAGAAATACATATGGAAAGTGTGAAATTCCAGAGAAAAGCTTTTGAAATTTGATTATTCAAATAATTAATGAGCTTAAACATCTAACAAATTAAGGAATGAACTAAGAGAATACTTACAGGAGGTAAAAGACCATTTCAGTATAAACAAATAGAGATCCTCGAAATAAATCAATCTGAACTCTTGTAAATGAAAAGCCTAATAAAGAAAAATTAATTTTGAAGTTATCATCAACAGACTAGGTTACACAAGAAATAGAATTCCAGACCTCTTAAGATAGGCTATTTGAGCTGGAACAATCAATAGACAGTAAAACAAAAACCCATCAAAATTAATAGAAACACTTGGACAATATTAAGACACCAAATGTAAACAGTCACTGGAATACAAGGGGACATAGAATTACAGGCTAATGGCATTAAGAACCTTTTCAGTGAAATAGAAAAATATCCAAACCATAGATTGAGATGAACATTCATATACAGGAGGTGTATAGATAACCAAATAGATAAAAGAGAATCTCTCCAAGACATATCATAACCAAAATGCCTACCATAGAAAATAAGGAGAGAATATTAAAAACTGCAATAGAGAAAAAATGTCAGATCACATTTAGAGGTAGACTAATAAGTCTCACTTCAGAATTAGACTCTAAAAGTCAGGAGAATTCAGAATGAGATAACCCATTCTCTGAAAGAAAACAATTACCAGACAAGATTGATATATCTAGCAAAACAATCATTTGGAATTGAAGAGAAATAAAAACTTTCCATGAAAAGGATAAACAAAAATAATTAAAAAATCAATAAACTTACACTACAGAAAATACTTAAAGAGATACTACCCAAAGAAGAATTCAAAAATAGATCCCAGATCTTTCAAATGGATGAAGCTCTTCAGAAGAGCAATTAAGGAAATGAAAATTAAAAAATTTTTTAATCTATAAAACAAGTGAAAGTAATTGGAAATAATACACATCTATCCATACTAACTCTGAATGTAAATGGTCTAACTCCTCGATTAGTACATAAACAGGCAAAATATATTAAAAATAGGACCCAACTATATGCTATTTGCAAGAGATTCATATTATAGGCAATGATATCTACAGACTGAAAGTAAAAGAATGGAAAAAGACATTTCATGAAAATGAAGGTTGAAAACAAGCAGAAGTAGCCAGGTACAGTGGCACACACCTGTAGTCTCAGCAGCTCTTGAGGCTGAGGCAGAAGGGTTGTGAATTCAAAGCCAGCCTCAGCAAAAGTGAGGCACTAAACAACTCAGACCCTGTCTCTAAATAAAATACAAAATAGGGCTGGGGATATACCCCTGAGTTCAACCCCCAGTAGCCCCCCCCCAAAAAAAAATAAAGAGAAGTAGGTATTTGTATTCTGACAAAGCAAATTTCAAGCAAAAATTAGAAAACACAGGAAAAGCAACTATATACTGTTAAAGGAAACAATCTAAATGAAAGACAAAATGGTACATATTTATACCCCAAATGTCAGTATATCTAATTTCGTACAACCTACATTTCTTCACAATAAGTTCCAAATAGACCAAAATACAATAATACTTGGTGATTTCAACATACCCCTCTCAATAAGATACAGGTGATCCAGACATAAAATCAATAAAAATCACTTCTGTCGAAAAGAATACTATAAATCAAATGGACTTGCAGCTATTGATAGGATATTTTACCAAACAAGAGCTAAATACACTTTTTTTTTTTCCTCAGCTCATGGAAACTTTTCCAAAATAGACAATGTTTTAGGACACAAAGCAAGTCTTAGTAAAAACAAATTGGTATTACCATGAGCATCTTATCAGATTGTAATGCACTGAAATTAGAAATTGATAGCAAGAAACATACAGAAACTATACAAACACATGAAGATTGAATACTAATATTTTAAATGAGGAATAGCTCATAGAAGAAATGAGAAGAGAAATTTAGAACTCTTTAGAATCAAACAAGACTAGCGATAAAACATACCAAAACCTCTGGGAAACAATGAATGTGGTACTAAGAGGAATATTTTAAGCATTTAGTGCCAACATTAAAAAAACAGAAAGATCCCAAATAAACAATCTAATGTTACATCTCAAGGCCCTGGATATGTAGGAACATACTAATTCCAAAACCAGTAGAAGACAGAAAATAATTAAGACCAGAGCTGAAGTTAATGAATTAGAAAATTAAAAACATAAAAGATCAATTCAACAGAATTATGAAGGGAAGGGAGGGGAAATGGGACTAGGAAAGACAGGATAGTAATGTCTGATTCATTCTACCATGTGCACATATGATTTTATGACCAATGTAATTCTACATCATGTACAACCAGAAATAAGAAGTTATACTCTATACATGTATAATATGTCAAAATATATTCTACTCTCATGTATAACTAATTAGAACAAATAGAATAAAAAAGACAAACAACATTGATAAACCCCTAGCCAAACTAACCAGGAGAATGAAAGACTCAAATCAACAAAATTAGAGATGAAAAAGGAGATATTATTACAGACATTTTTGAAACCCAGAGGATCGTTAGTTAGGGAATGTTTTGAAAATTTACAATACAAAATTGGAAAATATAGAAGATATTTGCAAATTTCTATGACCTGCCCAAATTGAACCAAGAGTATATAGCAAACTAAACAGACCAGTATCAATGAGATTTTAGCAGTAATAAAATGACTCCAAAAAATAAGTAAATAAAAGTGCAGCCAGTGTGCAGTGACCCATGCCTGTAATCCCAGGAGCTTGGGACATTGGGGCAAAAGATCATAAGTTCAAAGCAATTTAGTAAGGCCATAAAGCACTTAATGATACCCTGTGTCAAAATAAAATATTTTTTTTTTAAAAAAAGGCTTATGTTGTGGCTCAGTGATAAAGCATCTCTGGGTTCAATCCCTTGTACCAAAAAGAAAAACCCTTAGCCAGAGGGATTCTAAGTTGATTTCTAACAAACTTTTAAAGAAGAACTAGCCCCAATCCTCCTAAAGTTATTCCATGAAATAGAAACACCTTCAAACTTATTCTATATTGTCAGCATCACTGATACTAAAACCAGAAAAACACCTCAAGGACGGGTACTACAGACCAACATCTCTGATGAACATAGATGCAAAAATTTTTAGTATGATATCAGCAAATTGCATTCATAAACACATTAAGAAGATTGTACAACAAGATCAATTTGGATTCATCCCAGGGATGCAACCAAGGTTCAATATACAAAAATCAACAAATGGAATTCACCATATAAATAATTAAGGACAAAACAAATCACATGATCATCTCAACAGATGCAGAAAAACCTTTGGCAAAATTTAGCACCAATTCCTGCCAAAAACATTGGAGAAACTAGAGATAGAACTTACCTCAATATCCTAACAAACCCAATGCCAACATCATACTGAACAAAGAAAAACTGAAAACAATTCCATTATATCAGGAATAATACTAGGATTTCACTCCTATTTAATATAGTTCTTTATAGTTGGAGTATGAGTCAAAATGAGAAAATTAAAGGAATATGATGAGGAAAAGAAAAAGTCAAATTATCTCTGTTGATAAGTTCCTATATTCACAGGACCTATAAACTCCACTAGAAGGCTTCTAGATCTGATAAACTTCTTCAGAAAAGTATCAGGATATAAGATTAATGTATAAAAATTGATAATTTTCTTACATTATCACAATGAATCTACTGAGCAAGTAATAAAAAATTTCCATTCACAATAAGATACAAAAATTCTTAGGAATACATCTAAGGCAGTGGAATACTTCTACTAAAGAATGAAATAAATTAAGACCTTAGGGGATGTTTATGAATAGGTAGAATTAATATTGCTAAAATAGCTATATTAGCAAAAAGTCATCTAAAGATTAAATGTAATCCCCATTAAGATAACAATAACATTTTTCACAGAACTAGAAAACAAACGTTCCTAAAATTTATATGCAAGAACAAAAGATCCAGAATACCTGAATCAATTCTAAGCAAGAACAATGCAGAAACCCTTATAATAACTTTTCTCAAATTATACTCAAGATCTCTAAAACAAAAACAGCATATTATTGACGTAAAAATAGAAATGAATACCAGTAGAATAGACTGGAAGGCACAGAGATAAATCCTCATAAACACAGTCATTTGATCCTTGAGAAAGGTCACAATGAAGTAAAGATCACCTGTTTAACAAATGGTGATGCAAAACTGGATATCCAAATGTAGAAGAATGAAACTGAATCCCTGTTCTTACCCTGAACAAATATCAATTCACAGTGGATCAACATCCTATGAATTAAACCAGAAACAGTGAAACTTCTAGAAGAAAATATAGGGGAAACACTACAACACATTGGTGCGGGCACCAACTTCCTTAATAAGACTCTTAAAACTCAAGGATTGAAACAAGGAATTAGCAGATGGGATAGGATTAAATTTAAAAGCTTCTGCACAGCAAAGGAAACAATAAAGAACATGAAGAGAAAGCCTCCAGAATAGGGGAATAATAACAAAAATATATAAAGAATATAAAAATCTTAACCCACAAATACTAATAACCCACTTAACAAATGGGAAAAAGATCTAAAAAGACATTTCTCAAAAGAAATACAAATGGCCAAAAAATACACACATACACACACACACACACACACACACACACACAAATGTTCAATATACTTAGCAATCAGGGAGATGTAAATCAAAACTAAATGAGGTTTCCTCTTACCCTAGTTAGAATGGCAATTATCAAGAATACAGATAATTATAAATTCTAGTAAGAATGTGGGGGGGCAAGGTAGATTATTACATTGTTGGTGGGAATGTAAATTAGTACAACCTCTTTGGAAAGCAGTATGAAGATTGCTCAAAAGACTAGGAATGGAAATACCATATGATTTAGCTATCTTACTCCTTGGTATTTATACAAAAGTACTAAAATCACCATACTATAGCAATATGTGTATACCAATGTTTATAGCAGAACAATCCACAATAGACATTGTACTGAACCAGCCTAGATGCCTATCAATAGATGAGTGGATAAAGAAAATGTGGTATATATACACAATGAAGTTCTACTCAGCCATTAAGAAGTATGGAATCATGTCATTTGCTGGTCAATGGATGGAACTAGAGAAAAATATGCTAAATGAAATAAGCCAGACATAGAAAGTCAAGGGTCATGGTTTTTTTTTTTTTTTTTTTTTTTTCATATGCGGAAGCTAAAGAGAAAAAAAAAACATACAAAGAAAAGGATCTTATAAATATAAAAGAGATCAGTAAAGTAGACGAGAAGAACTAAGTGGTAAGGAGGAGGAGAAGAATGTGGCATAACTGGGGAATGAAGTTGACCAAATTATAGTAGGTGAATACATACTGCATTGCATTCCAATTTTATATATATCTATAATGTATAAGTTTAAAAAATAAATAGAATTTCAATAGACTAGAGGAAGAGGATCAAGGGGAGGAAGGAGAGGAGGAATCTGGAGATATCAGGGATTGAAATGGAGAAAAGTATAATGTGTATTTATGAATATGTCGAACTCCACTATAATATATAACCATAATGCATTGAAAATAAAAATAACCTTAAAATAATTGAATATTCAGAAACAGTTAAATACTCTTTAATGCACATCTTCTTAAAATGCTTTTTAAGCAAGTGATTCTGCTTTTGCAAAATACAATTAACAAATATATTGAATCTGCTCTCTGCACAGGATATTGACATAAGCTATATTTAAGATTTGCAGTTACAGGTTTATATCACTTTTAAATTTTTGAACTCACCTTAAAATATAGTAGAGATTCCACATCTGCAGCATATTTTATCTAAGACTATTATTTTTCACAAGAGTGGGCTGAACATCTTCTCAATTTCAGGATTGTGTTCCATCCTGTTGTTATAATAACAAGTAATAAGAAAAAAACAAAATACCTGCAGTTTCTATCAGACAAATATATTTATTTCAGTGGAATACTTCTGTAACACAATGCTACTAAGAAATTAGAGTACATGATAAATTAACTTATGAGAAAAAGCAAAATATATAATTGTCACAATTATAAATAAAAATAATCTAAAACTCATTATTCCTTATTTCAACTTCTAAGTCATAATTAGGATGAAATGAAGAATTAAATAAATGTTAAAATGTCACAAATAAGCTCAAGTGTTTGAAACTTAAATGTAGTCATATAGGGCAAAGTAGTGAAATTTGGATTATGAAATATATGACAAATACAATTTGTATGAACTGATAAAATATATTAATTACAAAAAGAGGTAGCTTTAGAGAAAAATTAATTAGAATAAAATGGTATCTAAAGCAATGGAACACATTTAGATTTAATTTTTTTTCTGAGAGAGCCATATTTTGTTGGGCTTATAGTAAGATCATAATTCTAAGAGTATTTTATTGCAATAAATTCTAGCATATGCTGTGGAAAGAACATATGAATTATTAGAAAGCATTTGTTCAGTATCTGTGTTAGAATCAAATCCACTAGTCTTTGATTTTGTCTGCGTGTAGCAAAGCTGTAAGAATGAGCAGCAGTAAATCATACAAGGTGCTTTTCCAGGACTTTCAAGGTGGCACATTGTTCAACTTGTAAAAATATTACACAGAGAAGCAAGATGAGACATATGTTTCAAAGACAATCCTCAAAATGTGCTGAGGATTTATGGAAAGCAAAGCAAGGTCATCTTTGTGTCTATGCAAAGGGGAAAAAATCTCTGTAAAGAGAAACAAAAAAGTGAAAGTTTTAAATAATTCATAAAATTGAATGCATTACAAAACCTATTCCCAGAGAGCAATATATGTACATCTATTTTGTAACTAGAAATTGTTGATCTTGGCTCTCCAGAAAACATTGCAAATCATATCCCTTCATTTCAAAGAGGTATCAAAGAGAATTGTGTAAAGATCAATGAATAAGAGTAATTATTTAAGAACTTGATGAATAATATATTGGCTTACCTCCTGCAATCCTATATATATTCGAGCACATTCTAAAGATAACTTTATTTTGTATAATGCTTTCAATCACTGAGGGGAAAAAAACAAAGTAAATGGTGTAGGAGCTGACAGAAACTGAATCCTAAGTACCTTATTTTAAGTATAAACGACAGTTAAATGAAGCAATGTTCTGGTAATACACAATCTGGACAATGAGATGGTATTACAGTATATGGGTTTCTTCTTCCTTAAATTTTCATGTTTTTTGAATACTAACATTTTGTGAGTCATATCAATAAATGAGACAAATACAAAGTTAATATCTCTCATTTGAATAGTTCAGTGTTTTTCTTTCTTTATGATGTACAGGCCATCTACATCCTCATTTTCTGGCCAAAATGGTGACAATTAGAATTTGACATTGGGTTATCAAATTTCTGGCACGTTATTTGAAATTAATATTTGTAGATTCTTTCACACTTCTTTCTAGTTTTTTTTCGGAAGGAAATTGGATTCTTGTAGATATTTATATACAGAATATAGTTATGTTTCTGGAGAAGAAAGGAGGCATGAGTGGTGGTTAGAAGGAAGGATTTTGGAGCAGATCTTCAAACTTTGCCCCTCACTTGTGAGCTTAGTAAGCTGGGGTAAAATAATCAAACAATAACTTTCATCTTTGTAAAATGAGAATTGCAGCAATAATATTTAACAATAAAAAGAATATCCTGCATATTAGGGTAAAAGTAAAGAATAAAATTATGAAAATTATTAACAGTGCATGTTAAGGGTAACAGTAATTATGTGACAAGAGTAGACTTAAAAGTGAATCCTAAACCAGCAAAGATCATAAAGCCACTCTAACTTTTCTTTTAGGATCCTAAACTTGGCTCATTATAAAACTGAACTGAGCATACCAAAAAAATCTTTCTGTCCTCCATTTAACCATTGTAACATGTGCTCTTAAGACCTGAGTTGAGCAGTCTTTCCTTCTTGAACAATGACCCTGAACTGAGCACACTCAGAAACATACATCCTAAACAAAGCCATTTCCTAAAAGGCCTGCCTCTATGATATGTATAAGCTCCCTGAATAAAATCCCTGTGTTTCTCTTCCACAAGGAGAACATCCCTTTGCAGAAAATTCTGGTGCAACCTTACTCATTGATGTTAAGAAATTCTTTTGCATTTTCTTATCTTCTGGTCATACTTACTGGTTTAACACTCACCAAGGAGAGAACCTCTTGCATTTGGTTACAATAGATGATTAAGGAGAAGCTCTTGCTACTATACTGATATATGTTCTTTTTTTTCTTGTTATTCATGTTCTTACCTAAAAGAGCACATGATACCTTTGTATTTAAAAAGGAGAAAAATTAATACACACACATAAATATAAACAGTATACGTGTATATACCTAAAATATCCATGGAAGGATATATAAGAAACTGCACAGCAGGGACAGAAACCAGGCAGCAGAAACTGTGAGAAGAAGACTGTATCATATTACCTTCTGCACTTAAGATATTGAACCATGTAAATATACTGTCATTTCGAAAACAAATTATTAACCTTTAAGATAGTAAAAAAAAAAAAAAAGTGAATCCTACATGCGGTGCGCATTTATACCTTTGAATATTTAACTTTACTTGAGAGAACTAATATGTACACTGCATTATGGTAGTACAATTTAACACAAGTTTGTTTTGGGAATATACTAACTATATACTATTACAAAGTATAATAGGAGTAATTTATTTTACTTATGAGAAAAAAATATTCTCATAAATTTATAATATATAAATAATGAACATTAAACATTCTAAAATGTACTTTTTAGGAAAGTAAAACTAAATATGTATATAATCTAAGATTCACCAGTATATTTTTCTCCTGTTACATGAATAGATGGAAAAGATTCTTTTTCTTTATTAGAAAAAGAACATACATTTGGGGTCTTATAACAACAGGATTATAATATATTATAGGCCAAATTTATGTTAATATAAGTAGGTTAGCAATGTGTGCAAAATCATTGTTTCTTTTTAGGAAAGTAAAACATAAGAATCATTATTACATAAATAATATTTATTGATATAGGCTTTTACATTGATTTAGGCTTTCTCATAATAGAAAATATGATTGATAAACCTATAGAACATTCAGCATCTAAAGTGAAAAAAAAAACAATTTGAGTTCCTGTATTTTTCTTATTATCTATTTAACAAGGGCCATCTATACTCCTTATTCCCTTTGAATGAACTTTTTATTTGTATAAAATATGCAAAACAATACCTATAGAGTAGAGGGAATAAGAGTTTATTAAGAGAAGGTTTGGTAAGCTCCAATAAGAATGCACACAATGCACACAAGCAACTACCCTTATTTTTTGAGCCAAATTAAATTACCAACAAGAGTCACTGTAGTAAACTGACACAAATCAATATTTTCTATTGATAATAACCATGAAAATATAAATTTTGCTTATAAATCTATTAATAATTATCATAGTAGAAATGTGCTGTGCTTCCTGAATATTCATTCCCATCTTCCAGCATAAGATTCCAATTGTTGTGGAATCATCTTTTCCCCATTGGGTATAGTATTGATGGACACCATTTATAAAGATACTCCATCTTCCCTTGGCTAAGTGTGAGAAAAATGATCTAAGAACAGCCAATGGAACATGCTTCAAGGAGATTTTATACTGAATAGTGTTTTAATCAGTTTTTTGTCTTTGTGACCAAATACCTGATAAGAACAACTTAGAGGAGTGTTTTAGTCAGCTTTTTTTTGCTGCTGTGACTAAAGGACCTGAACAATTATAGAGGAGGAAAAGTTTGAGGGCTCACAGGTTCAGAGGTCTTGGACCAGAGAAAGCCAGCTCCATTCCTTGGGGCTTGAAGTGAGGATGAACATCAAGGCGGAGTGTGTGGCAAAGGAAAGCAGGTCACATAAGATCAGAAAGCAAGGAGAGACTCTACTAGTCAGAAACAAATATATACCCTAAAGCCACCCCAATTCCCACCTCCTCTAGTCATACCCTACCATTTCAGTTACCACACAGTTAATCCCTAATAGGGGATTAAATCACTGATTGGGTTAAAGCTCTTGCAACCTGATCATTTCTCCTCTGAACCTACCTGCATTGTCTCACGTGTGAGCTTCTAGGGTACACCACATGTAAACTATATACCAAGGAGGAAAAGTTTATTTTGCCTTTTGATTTCAGAGTTTGAGTCCATGATTGGCTGACTCCAAAACTCTGGGCCCAAGGTGAGGCAGAACATTATGGCAGAGGGATGTGGTCAAAGAACACTGCTCAGTTCATGACAGCCAAGGAGGGGGAGAGGGAGTGAGGGGGAGGAAGAGAAAGTGTACTCTCTCATCAGGGACAAAATATATACCCAAATCCACATGCCCAGTGACCTCTTTACTTCATCTACAACTTGCCTGCATACAATTACCACCCAATTCATCTATTCAAGTGGATTAATTTACTGATTAGGTTACAACTCTTATATCCAAACATTTCACCTCTTAAATTCTTACATTGTCACACACATTAGCTTTTGGGGGATACAAAACATACCCGAACCATAAAAAACAGTGATGTGCGAAGCAACTCCCCACCCCCCCACCCCCGCCCCGCCCGGCCCCACCCCATCCAAATCTGAAAATAACTGAGTTTTCTGTTTCCAAACTTCTTCCCCAAAGAGGATTTTTTTTTTTCTCCTGCTACTTGAATCCTTTAGCCTAGGTGGTTATTTTTCTGTGGTTTCTAAGCCCTGATCCTTCATTTCTCCTTCCTCAATTCTATGAGCTATTTTATGCTTTTACTATATATTTTAATTTTAGTTAACTAGCCAGAATTGAATCCTGTTGCTTGGCACCAAAGTTGATTCATTCATTCTTTTAAATGAAAATCCAATTTATGTTCCTTCATCTTTTTCTGGGGACAGAGGTACGGGGAATTGAACCAGAGGGATACCCACTGAGCCACATCTCAGCCCTTTCATTCACTTTTAATTTTTGAAACAGTGACTTGCTAAGTGGCTTAGGCCTCACTAAATTGCTAATGCTGACCCTAAACTTACAATCCTTGTTCCTTAGCCTTCCAGGTCACTGGGATTACAGACATGGACCACCACACCTGCCCAATTTATCTTCACTTTACAGATGTATTTTTCCTATTATTTATAAAATATATTAATTAGTCTTGTAATATAGCAAGCTTATTTTTTTCCTAATTTTTGGATGCATTAAATAAGCAAGCCCTAGGGAAAAAAAAAGCCTAGGTGCAAAAACATAAACAGAAAACCTATATAAATTGGTGCATGCCTGTGATCCCAGCTACTCAAGATGTCAAGAGGATCCCCAATGACATGTTAGCCTACATAATTTGGTGAGACTGTGCCTCAATAAAACTAAGGAGGGCTGGGGATGTAACTCAGTGGTTGAGCACTTGCCTAGCATGTGCAAGGTTCTGCATTCAATCCCCAATACCAAAACAAAAGCAAATATAAAATAAGAATAAAATTTTAAAAATTCAAATATATTTTCTTCCCAAATTTTTCTATACACTACACTCTCTTCTTCCATTTAGAATTTATTTTCTATGGGAGAAAAATTAGGAGTAAAGTGCAGAATGGTACCTCTGCTTCCACTTAGGTATTTTATATTCCCAGAGAGTGGAGGAACACTCATAAGCCAATATAATGCATCTCACTGATATGAGCCTTAACTGTGCTAACCATCATAAATAGTGCATAAGCCCCTATAAACATAGTTATTTTTTCTGCAGAGAATATATCCCATGGTATTCTCTAGAAGGAGGCAGACAGCAAACAGATGAATATTAGGAAGATGCTTTCAGTCATCAAGCTGCACTTAAGAAGAAAGAAGACAAAACTATCCCTTACTTTTATTGATAGGGTAGAAAAAAGAAACTACATCCAGGACAGTATTATGATATTAAATAAATAGACATCATTTTTTTTTTGGCCAATGAATATTTTTTGGGGGGCACCAGGGATTAAACCCAGGAGCACTCAACCACTGAACCATATCCCCAGCCATATTTTGTATTTTATTTAGAGACAGCAGGTGTACAAATATTAGTAACTTAGTGCCTTACTGTTGTTGAGGCTGGCTTTGAACTTGCCATCCTCCTGCCTCAGCTTCTGGGATTACAAGTAGGGGCTCCCAGCTTCCAATGATCTTTTGTAAGAAACATGCTTAAGAAAAACGTAGTTTATAGTCAAATAATAATATTATCACATAAGTTGAGAAAACTACATTTTTATCTAACTATTGAATCCACAGGAATACCTATTTCTTTTAAGGTGCTAAAGAGAGTCAAAAAAATAAAGAGAGCCAATAAAATTTCCTTCTAGTAGTATAAGCAATATGGCTGACTTCTATCTCTTCAAAACATTTCAGTTGTGGAGATTTAATCAAAGTGGAACAGATAATTGTCAGTTTTCTTCTAAACCTGCTTGGAGAGGTAATTTTTAATAAAAAGAGGTATTCCAGTGCCACGACAGTGACCTCTATTTCTCCATATTCTCTTGAGTGTCTAGTACAGTGCAGGCAGTTGGGAAATGTTCATATCTACTTCGTGAGTAGTCTTTTCAAAGCATTGGCTTGAGAGGTCTTCATGAAGATTTTTGATTACATCTAAAAATGATTTTTCAGAATGGTCCTTTAGGAAAAAGTGTAGGATGCTGAATAGTGAATAGAGATAACAACTTCAAAATACTGCATTTTCTTTAGGAAACTTCTTATTTATTTATTTTTCTTTGAAAATGAGAAAGCACCAATCTTGACCATAAGTTTCACTGAATATTTGTACATCTGCTGTTATGGAAAAAAAGAACTTTTAAAAGGTACATGACACTCTGCTTCAAAAAGCCACTATTGGATATTTTGTAAGAGCCCATTTTAGCTCAATAAAAACATCTCCAACAGAGGAAGGTGAGGAGAGACTATAAAAAATGGAGATGTACTGTACTCAAATGTAATTTATTATGGATAATTTGAAGATGCCAAATCAAGTTTAGCACACCAGGCCTCCTGGTATCACAGCACTTGGAAGGAACATGTTATCCTTCACATTTATTTCAGTTGCTATTATTTAAACAAAGTTTCTCAAATTTCTTTCCAGCAAATTAAAACAGGGTTGCTTATCAAAGTGTGTTGTGGATGAGGGTGAAATACATAATAGCCAACAAGTTAGATAAATGTATTAATATACATAATCATTTAAGCATTTTATCATTTGTCAAAGGAATTCAAATTAGCATTTTGTATTTGACTTATGATAGTGTATCTCAGTACAGGAAAAAGAAAAAAAAAAAAAAAACACCTCACTAGCTTTATTTATACCAAGCGACTGTTGCAAATAGTAACCAAAGACCCAGTCCCAGTTAATATATTTTTCTGATGGCTATTTTTAAGGATGCCAATTAATTTCAAGTACACATACTATGTGTAGAAATTGAATTGGTAAGCTGTTTCAAAGTTCAGCCACACACCTATCTCAAGTATAGGGTCAAAGCAATTGTAGTGAGCATTTCCATGCAGCTTCAGTTTCCACAAGATCAGTATTGTATTTATTATTATGTCAAACGGGCCCAATTTATTTTTGTTTGACTAATAAGGAGACCTTGTAAAGTACATAGACATGTTTTCTGAAATTAGTCAATAATTCCACTTATTTTAAAACAAGATAATGATAAAGAATAATGATGAATGTGGCTGTAATGAAAATTTTTACCTTTCTACATTAAGCTATTTAACGTTCTGATAACTGCTTTGTGGCATTAGTTGAATTATCTATTCATTTATTTAAAAATTTTTTTAAGTCATAAAGATATCTTAAGTTTGGGGTGCATATCTTTTTTTGAAATACAAATCAAGCAATTGTCTATACTAATTAATAGGAGAAATACTTATGATATTTTTAAACTTATTTTATATTGGATAAAAACCTTTGCCTACTTTGAGGATATGTATTATAATTTTAAATTATGTCATCAAAATTCGGGAAAGCTATGCATAAAAGTCTTATAAACATAAGAAAGCACTCATGTTTGAAAAACATGTCAAAGATTGTAATTTTATTTTTCTGTCTTTGAGGTACATTTTGATATATTTTGAAAGCTAAATGATTGCAGAAAAATAAAGCTGAGTTTTCACTGTTTACAAACATCATTCCCCGGACTTCAAAGTATGAGATTGACATATTCTAAATGATAATTCAGCTCAGCTCTGCTTCCCATAAATTAACATTTAAAATGCAACTTTGAAGAAAATAAGCATTTTAGACACCACTGACTTTATAAGGGCACATGGCCACAATTTCTAAGTTGGAGGGGTTTATTAAGTAGATAGACATGATAAGAGATTTATAGCTATGGACTCCACTAAGGTTCATCATCTTGGAATG
Source organism: Callospermophilus lateralis (assembly GCF_048772815.1). Taxonomy (NCBI): domain Eukaryota; kingdom Metazoa; phylum Chordata; class Mammalia; order Rodentia; family Sciuridae; genus Callospermophilus; species Callospermophilus lateralis. The sequence continues at coordinate 63,562,996 of NC_135313.1, read as the reverse complement.
AGTTTCACTGTGCTTCATTTTCTGAATTTATAAACAAGAGCTTATCTGTAGATACAAAATTCTGAGACCTTTGAGCAGAAGTCAAATAGAAGGTGGCATGGGACAGAAAAGAATTATTCAGAGAAAATCTTATGTTTTTCATCTTGCCATTTATCTTTATCTGTCCATCAGTTGCTAAGTAATAGAAAACGGGGGAACTGTTTTCAGCATACTGATGATTTTATTTTGTTGGTAAGTTTTTCTTGGGTATTGATCTTCATGGTCTTTTAAATATTTCCCTCTATCACTCTCTCTTACCAAGGTGATACAATGTTGGAAACTACAGAGGATGACCCTTGTTATTTAAACATTGCATAATTCTCATTATATTTAATAAATATATATGGGGGTGAAAAACAAAGCCAGAGATATTCAAGAATTCCTCAGAAAAGAAAAACTGTAAAAACCATAAATATTCCCTTGCTGTGCAGAAATGGTCTATACTTTATCCTTTTGAAAAAATACCAACTGAAACATCTACAGAAATAGAGAATGATGTAATCCTATGATTTGCATCTTAACTTCTAGAAATCTATCCTAGATACTTACATGAGAAGGAGGTGGGTACAAAGATGTTCATTTCAGACTGATGAGCAGTAGTGAAACATTGGAAACAATCTATATATTCTCTTGTATTGAAATAAATAAAAGTGATACATGTATATATGTGCAAAATATTAAAATTTGCATGTTTATTAAATTATATTAATCATTGGGGAAACAAATTTAGAACATTACAGGGTGAAAAATATGAGCTGCACAAAAAACATGTTAGCCTTTTTGTAAGTTTCAAAAAATACAGAAAAGTGTGTATACACTCTGGAGAAATGTATGCACACATAAGGACTGTACATAAGGGCTGAAAGAATAAATCATAAGCACATGACAATGGAAATTTCTAAATGGGGTCAAGTTAGAAAAATTGAAAAAAGTAGTCAAGTGAGTTTTACTTTTATTGTCTGCTAACAATTTATAGTAGAAGTGTTTTCATCAAGTTATTGTATATGTTTAATGTATATGTTGCGCCGTCTGGCTGGGCGCAAAATCACGAGCCACTCAAGCAGGAACAAACTTTATTTCCAAAACTCCCGCGAACTAATGGCTTTCTCCTGGGACACACTACTCCAACAGGAAATCCCTCCTCTGGAATTCCCTCCTAGGGCACTTCCCCAACCAATGGGAACTCTCCTGGAGTCCTGAGCTCCAAAGTAGCAGGCCAAGAAGGACAGCAGGGGTCTAATCTCCAATTGAATGCATCTCTTAACATAATCATTATCATCTCAATGGCTTTCACCTTTCAATCAAAAATGCCATGCTGTCATTCCTACTTGGCTATGGCTCTCAGCATCATGTAGAGTTATATTTGTATGCATGTGCATAAAAACCAAAACAATGGTAGTTTTAAAAATCTATTTCTTTGCCCCCATTTACTGCAAGAAGTAATAGATATTAATATTAAGCTTTGGGTTATAATTAAATATTAAATTTTTATTTTGTTGCTAAAAATATGAGAAGGCAGCGCTAGTATGGTGACATTATGGTGTCATCAGACACACAGTCATCCAATTTCTCCTGTGCCATTTTCTGAGTTCTTGTTGAACTCCTGATCCAAAAGGGTTATCGGAGTTCCAGTTGTTACCTATGCACTCTAAACCAGAAAAAAACAGGATTCATGAAGTTGCATCTCCAACCTTTCAGGTACATACTGACCTCTGTTTTTACTTCATTAGCCGCATTTAGTTATCTTGTACTTTCAGTGATAGGGCTTGCTGGGCTGTGTGGTGCTGTAACTTTTTCAGATAAAAAATAAGGAGAGAATGGCCATTGGCAATCAATTTGCATTCTTAAAGATAGTTAATCATCTATGCACACATATAGCTAGGTTGATGGATCCATAGATGAATAGATATTGGATATTTTTGTATTAAAATTCCCCTTTTCAAAACAAAACTTTTAAATATACTTCTGAACAAAATTACTGTCCAATCTCGACTGCAACATTTCACCTACAAAATGTAAATAATAGGACGATCTACCGTATTCCAGGGAAGTCTTCAGAGAGTCACAAGGACTTGCAGTAGGAAGCTGCTGCTACCACAGCTGATGCTGAGCAGACAGATGACCACCAGCAGCAGCACCTTCTATGATGTCTTGAGTTCCAAAGCACGCGCTCACTTAAGTCAGTCCTTGTGGGGCTATATTTGGTTTACTTTTCTTTGAAGATGGTGAGTAGGGAGAAAAGTTATTATAACTGGAGAATGAATATTGAAAATTTAAGTTGTAGTTAGAATAATTATGATTCCACTTTCAATTCAATTAATTCTAACTCGTCTTACAAGATGCACAAAAGGAAATAACATAAAATTTCTAAAATTTTCTGTTCTGATGCCATTCCCAGGAGAAGCTACCAAGTATGTTCTTTTGAGTATTGATGAGCACTATGGCACTGAGGTGACAGTTAGAGCACCACGGGGATGAATGTGTTTTTCTGAAGGCACTTTCTTCCCGGTGTATAAGCACAAGGTGGATTGATGGTAGTAAAATCCAGAATCTCATCTCTTTGTTTTCTCTTCTTTTCCCCAGATACTTACAAGAAAAATAAAAAGCTTACATTGAAATTATGGATTATTGGGTTGTGAATGATATTACTGTTTTTGCTTTTAGATTTCATTCTCTCTCCTTTTCTCCTTCCACCACTCCCTGTCCACTTTATATCTCCCAAAATAGACATTATAGATACAGCTAATCTCATTTCCCATCATATTTTTCATATCCTAAAGTTTATCAATCCACAAAAAAGGGTATCTTCTATTTTCATAAAATAAGATAATATACCTATGTTTGTTCAGTTTGCTTTTTTTACTCTTTATACTTTGGGAATGTATGTTTAGTGATACATGCAGATATAAAGAAATTATTTGATTTAATTCCTACTCTTTTCAAAACAGTGTGTTTCATTATTCATCTCTTGAAATTTTTATATGTAAAATTTGGGTCTTTGTTATAAATATTTATATATAGTTCCATTAGCTTTTATTTAGCTAGTATCTTAGTATTAGCCATTATAATTTTCTTTGAAAATTTGGTACTTTACAGCTTTAGATCTTGACAGATTTTTAAATACAATGATTTTTAAATATAATCGGGGTTCTTTTAGCTCTATAAGTTCATTAAGAACCTAATAGTTCTTTTTATAATACTTCTAATTTTGATCAATGACACTTTCTACTTGCTTACACGAATATTCCATTATTTCATGAACACTATTATTTGCAGCCAAAACAATTTATTGATTTAATGTAGTCTTTGAGTTCTTTCCATGATTATCTATCTTATCCATTCCAGAGAGGATGTTAAAATGTATTTCAATGACAGGCTTAGGGTATATGTTGTTAGCTAGAAGGACATGCCTTGTAGTTCTATATTAACAATACAACTCAATTTTTTTTAGGCAGTAGTTAATGCATCTGAATAAAACAAAGATGTCTTATTGATATATACATGTACTTATTGATATATACATATATATATATATACATATACATATATACAAGTACTTATTGATATATACATGTACTTATATATATATAAGTACATATATACATATGTATGTATATATATGGACTTTGCTCAAACTATTCAATTGTACATAATCAAATAAAATCAGGATTATTGTTAAGTAAAAATAATACATCTAGAAGTTTAACCAACTAGCTAGGACAAATCTAAAATCTTTAACTGAAATGCAAATATATGTATATTTAAAACTAAATTTTCAAATACTATTTTGACAAATTAATCAATATAATCCAGGTTTAAAATGAGTGATCTAGAGATACTGAATCTAAAAAACTTCCATAAAATGTTGATTAGCAACATTTATTGAACTCCTGGTGAATATATATGAAATATATGAAACAATTAAATTATATTTATAAATATATAAATTTATTAAATATATGAAACAATTAAATTTGAAGGGAAATACTAAAGAAATAGGAGACATATACTAGGCCCAAAAGAAACATATGATTAAGTATGAACATAAAATGAACCACCACAAAGCACATATTTATCAAGTATGTATGGATATTATGAAAACTCCATAAAATTTTCTGTTAACCTGATTTATTGGTATAGGCTCCATTACCTAAAAATAATTTCTATCTAACTGAAGTATTGAAATAGCGATTGTTTTCAATATAATCATGTAAATAACAACCATATATAAAAGAGTACATATTTCTAAATAGAATATATTCCATAAAATCTTACTATCAGTTATTATATTTCATGTAATGAAATATCTTTTCTAATTTTGTGATTTGGGGGCCTTTGCTATAATTCCCCTTTTAGAAAGATTATTCAGAACAAACCTTACTGTTTGTTCTCCAACCATGCTGCATAGAGACAAATAAGTTAAAAAATACTAAATTGAAGAATAGGGATTTTTAGAAATAATTGCCCATTGTTGAAAGTTTGGGAAATAATAAAATTAAAAACTTGCATTTGCTTCTAATTTACTCACAGCCTACAGGTTAAAGCCCTTCCGGTAAAGGTTTTGTTTGCAATGATTCACAAAATGTATTAGGTCATAGAACTCATGTTGGCATCTTAAAAGTACTGGTGTTCCACAAAACAATTTGAGAAATGCCCTGCTGGTTCTTGTTCTTGCACAGGTGACTTAAGTCACCAATTTGAAACAGTTCTATAAACATCTTTAAATCAAGAGAAACAGGTAAGGCCTGGGGCTCTAGATGTGTGGCGGATCACTTGCCTAGTATGCTGGAGATCTGGGGTCAATCCACAGAAGAAAGGAAAGAGAAAAGAAATGACAAAAAGTGGACCACAAGATTTACTGGCTTTCAGGAAAAAGAATCACTTGGCTACATATTTTAAAGCCTGAACATGTAATAACAGTTAACATGAACATACTGTCCCATGTAGATTTATGAGTTTTAAAACTAATCTTCAAAACAGTCTTTTTTTTTAATTGGTTGTTCAAAATATTACAAAGCTCTTGACATCTCATATTACATATATTAGATTCAAGTGGATTATGAACTCCCATTTTTACCCCCAATACAGATTGCAGAATCACATCGGTTACACATCCACATTTTTACATAATGCAGTCTTTTAAGAATTTTACTGTGATTATTATCACTTTAGAGACAGAGCAGCTGAGGCAGAGATATTTGGTGACATGAAAAGTTCCACACAGCTACTAAATGATAAAACTGAGTTTCCAGCTCAGTCTGTCCTCAGAGCCCACCTACTGTATGTTCTCCTACCTATTCATGTAGTGCTAAAACCCTAGGCTGGTCTTGGGGAAATCTGTTAGGAAGCAGCAAGGACAATGTAATTTCCTGATCATCTATGAATAGTATGACTATTGTACAAGTTATTTTATGACATTTTCCTGTTTAATCCTTGCTTCTAAGTCAGGCAATTTATAAATTAAGAAACAAGTTCAGGGAGACTTAAAGTTGGTTTTTAGGATGCAGCACCTCCCTTTTAGGAGTGACTATTTTGCTTCTGCAGCTATCACCTTGCTTTCTGGTGGTTATTTATTAAACTCCTGCAAAATTGCATAATTTATATAAAATTCCAGAAATATTTTAGAGAGTTATCAAAGTTTAATGACTTATTTGCATGCTAGCAGTGAGGGACAGGTGAAAGATAAAACTTTTGAGCCAAAGGACCTTACCCTGAAAGGGGAAAAGGAAGACATGTTGCCAATATTTATAGAGGTCCTAACTGCTACAGGCAGAGGACAGAAAATGCAGGATAGTTTATCCAGGATATGATTGAAAGAGTAACAGAGTAATAAGCAGTCTGAATTCATAGAAGGCAAATATAGCAGCCCTGTTTTTACTTGAAATCTATGCAAAAGATTCTTCTGAGGTGGAAGATTTGCAAGATGATGTTTATCCTCTTTTACCTCTGCCCCTCCCTTTTTTTCATTTAACTTTACAAAATTGTGTAGACAATTCTTGGTCATTTTTTTTGGTCATTATGAATTTTCAAATAATCTTGATAATTTCTACAAAAATGCTTCATTGGATTTTTATTGATATTACATTGAATTTACAGATCAATTTGGGGAGAGTGTACATTTTAATATTTAGTTTTCCAATTGATGAATATGAAAATATTATTTAAAATTTCCCTCATCAATATTTTGTGGCTCTTAGATTCAAGATATTTAACATTGCTTGTTATGCTCATTCCTAGGACTATTATCTTTGTGATAATATTGTAAATCATATTTTAAAATTTTAATTTCCTAATATAAAGAAATATAATTAGCTTCTGCATATGCAAAAGCTAGAGAGAGAAAAGGAATAGAAAGGTGGGAGTGGCTCTCCTAAAAATCAAAAGATCAGTAGAGGAAAGGGTCCAAGGGATAGGGAGGGAGGGGGAAATGCTGGGAATGACATTGGCCAAATTATATTGTAATATTATGTGCTTATATGAATATGTAACAACAAATCCCATAATATGCACAACTGTAATGCACCAATTAAAAGTGTGGCTGGGGATTAGCTCAGTGGTAGAGAGCTTGCCTCGCATGCACAAGGCTCTGGGTTCAGTCCCCAGCACCCCCCACCCCCCACACACAAATGTGGAAAAAAGAAATATAGTTAATTATTTTATATTGGCTTCCTATATGATGATCATGCTGAATTATTGACTCTAGATTTTTTTTAGAGTTCTTAGGACTTTTTGAATAAAAAAGCATGCTATCTATGAATAAAAATAAATCCACTTCTTTCCCTCAATACTATTATTTTATACCTAAAACATTTGACACAATATAAAATTTAATATGCTGCAATGGATGAACTCGCATTGTCATAGCTTTACAGAATTATCATTCATTACTTCAACTCTATATACATAATTAGCTATAGGGTTTTTGTGGGTGTCCTTTATCAAATTAAGGAAGTTCTCTGATTATTAAAAGTGTGCTAAGAAGGAGTTTTTTTTTTTTTAAAAAAGTGGTGATTTTATTTTGTCAGAGGATTTCAATATATTTATTGAATTTTTCACAAGTCTTCTCTATTTTGTTAATGACTTAAATTGCATTATTGATTTTCACTTATTGAACTAATTTTGTCCTCCTGAAAAAATTCCAACTTGATCCAAAATATTTCCCTCTCACATATTTCTGTACTGATTTTGCTAATATTTTGTTAAGACTCTTTGCATCTGTGTTAATGAAAGCATTTGGTATATAATATAGAATGTCTTGACCAGATTTTTGGTGTCAGATTTGTACATACATCATGCAAGTTGGGAAGCAATCACCTCTTGTCCATTTTTGAAAAGGAGTTTGTAAGATTATTATATTTTCCTTGAATGTCTGACAAATTTAACCATGAAAACAACTGATGTTGAAACTTATTGAGTTTAAATTTTTTAATTATGAATTTAATTTATAGGTAGAATGCTATTATGCTTTTCAATTTGGGTTGAACTTGATAGCATAGAATGTCATATTAAGGGATATAGAACAAAGACTATATATAAGGGAGAATATGTCAACATACAATAGTACCATGACATGGTTCAATATCCTAACAAACACGCCTGGGGCCACTCCTAATGTGTTGCAGTTGAAAAGAGTCCCCATGGTTTTAGACCATATGTAATGTACTTTCCTGACCTTATTATTGTATCACTCATAGTGCTATCATAGGCCTGTCATGCAACATCAGGTGGAGGGGTGTTCATTGAAGAAAAAGGCTGATCTCTTCACAGGTCCTCTCTATCTGGTTATTACATTTCCTCTGTGGTAGACATGAATATCTCCTGTGGCACTGAGGGATGATACAAAGATCTATCACTTTGTGACCATTCTCATAAATAAATCTATGTCCTTAGATCCCATCATTTTCCTTGGAGTTTTCAATCTTGTTCCATCTAGGATCCTGACCAACTATTCAAATCATTTAATATTGCTTGGGATGTCATGGCCACCTGTGTTTCTATTCACTTCTTTCTCCATGGCAAATCAACAGTCAGCAGTATAGCTCATTTATCTGATTACTATAAGATTGTTTTTTCTTTTTGCATTCTTTCAGAACACTTTCTTAAGATAGAATTTAATAGCAATACATTTTTTACTCCTCCCAGAATACCAAGCCAAGTTGTCCTGAATAAGACCTTTATTATTATTAATATTTATTCAGCTGAAAGAAACCTGTATTTATGAAGTGAAACAGAGGTATGCAACTGGGGTGTCTTGGATGTTTGATTGTTAAAAATTTCTCATGCACTTTGGATCTGCTTGAACCCAATCCCAAATGTACAACTTCCATCAGCTAAGCCCATTGGATTAACTCTGTTAGATAGTACAGAACACAAATCTCAGAGATATCCCACTGAATGGATGAGCAGTCTCAGCTATTTATGGACCAACATTTGTCAAACATTGTTTGAGGACTGTTCCTATGGGTTGCATAATTTCTAGATATGTTGTATAGACAGACAAAGCAGACTTCAATATTCAGAGAAGGCTCTCAGGCACAAAATACTTTTTTTGTAGTCAGAATTTGGAATTTGGCCTGATGTAAATGAGAAACCAGGATGTTAAATAAAATTTTATGTAATTATATGATATTGATAAATTTTCAAATATATTGCATTAGGTAAAAAAAAAATCTTGGAGTATTCTTTAATTGTTAAATTCTTTTTTAAAAAAGATATAAATAGATTATTCCAGTTCAAATTGCAAATATCACAAAGGAATTGCAGCAAAACTGTTTCTCAGAAGGCCCTCTGCTTGCTTCTATAAACACAATCGATGTTACTATTTTCTGAAGTGTTTCTGAGAAGTATTGAGTTTAAAGGCAAAGGTATATTCACATGCATTTTATAGCACTATATTCAATCATTTTAGGCTTTTTTACCTGAATAGGGGAACATAATATTCTATCTCATTTTTATTTTTTCATATCTCTTTATAGTAATGTAGACCATCTCCTCAGATATTTATGAGCTTCTTGAATTTACTTTTCTCTGAATTATTCTCATATTGTATATTTTCTTTTTTTTGATAATTTATTTTTTAGGAATGTTTTCCATATTAAATAATCTATCACATTGTTGTATAATTACCAATATTTTCTTTATCCCTGTGTTTTGCAGTATAGAACACTTGATTTATACATTGATCGATATACTGATCTTTTCTTTATCTGTCTTAGGATAAGTTTGCTTGTATCATGACTGCAAAAATTCTGCCATATTTTATTTATATGCCTTATGTAAATAAACTATTTTTACATTAATTCAAAATATAAAATTTGGCTATCACATATCCTAAAAACATTTATTGAAATTGGTATTTTGACCATGAATTTAAAATGTATTCTGTATGAAATTGTAAGTTCTGAATATAATTTTTGCATTGTAAAAAGTACTAGAAAAATAAACCATATAACAGACATCATAGAAAGTAAAGATTTCTTTATAACTAGGACTAGTATTACTAGTATCTTATATGCAAAATTGTATTTTTTCTCATTGCAAAATGTATTTTTTGTTAAACAATATTTTTGTGTAAAAGAAAAGTTAACAATTCAAAAATTAAAACTGAAGTTGATTGCCTTAAGTCCCTGATTCATATAACCTCATGTATACTCACTTATTTTTTGCCGCTAATAATTCATTTATTTTTTAATTATTTATTTATTTTAATTATATGAGAGCAGAATGGATTTTGATTCATTGTACAAAGTTGCAGCATCACTTTTAGTATTTTTTTTTAGAGAGAGAGAGAATTTTTTTTTAATATTTATTTTTCAGTTTTCGGTGGACACAATATCTTTATTTTATTTTATGTGGTGCTGAGGATCGAACCCAGTGCCCTGCGCATACCAGGCGAGCATGTTACCGCTTGAGCCACATCCCCAGCCAATCACTTTTCATTTCTCTGGTTGTACAAGATGTAGCATCGCACCATATATGCATCACCTAAGGTAATGATGTCCTTCTCATTCCACCATCTTTCCTGCCCATGCCTCCTCCCTTCCTCTCCCTTTGCCCAATCAAACTTCCTCCATTTTTCCCATCCCCTCCCTCATTATGGATCAGCATCCACTTATCAGAGAGAACATTTGGCCTTTGGTTTTTTGAGATTGGCTTGCTTTGCTTAGCATGATATTCTCTAACTCCATCCATTTACCTGCAAATGCCATGATTTTATTCTCTTTTAATATTGAGTAATATTCTACTGTGTAAATATACCACTGTTTCTTTATCCGTTCACCTATTGAAGGGCATCTAGGTTGGTTCCACATTTTAGCTATTGTGAATTGAGCTGCTGTAAACATTGATGTAGCTGCATTACTATAGTATGCTGATTTTAAGTCCTTGGGGTATAGACCAAGGAGTGGAATAGCTGGGTCAAATGGTAGTCCTATTCCAAGTCTAAGGAATCTCCACACTGCTTTCCAGATTGGTTGCACCAATTTGCAGTCCCACCACGAATGTATGAGTATGCCTTTCCCCCATAACCACACCAACATTTATTGTTTGTATTCTTGATAAATGCCATTCTGACTGGTGTGAGATGAAATCTTAGAGTAGTTCTGATTTGACTTTCTCTAATTACTACAGAAGTTGAACATTTTTTAATATATTTGTTGATTGATTCTACATCTTCTTCTGAGAAGTGTCTGTTCAGATCCTTAGTCAATTTATTAATTAGGTTGTTAGGGTTTTGTTTTTTTGTTGGTTCTTTTTGTGTGTGTGTGTGTGTGTGTGTGTGTGTGTGTGTGGTATAAATAACTTTTTGAGTTATTTCCTGGAGATTTAGTGCTCTATCTGATGTGAGTGACAAAAATTTACTCCCAAAATGAAGGCTCTTTTTTCACCTCATTGATTTTAATTTTTGCTTGGAAGAAGCTTTTTAGTTTGAATCTGTTCCATTTATTGATTCTTGATCGTATTTTTTTGCACTTTAAGAGTCTTGTTAAGGAAGTTGGGGCCTAATCAAATGTGATGAACATTTGGGCCTATTTTTTCCTCTACTAGGTGCAGGATCTCTGGTCTAATTCCTAGATCCTTGATCCACTTTGTATTGAGTTTTGTGCATGGTGAGAGATAAGGGTTTATTTTCATTTTGCTGCATATGAATTTTCAGTTTTTTCAGAATTATTTGTTAAACAGACTATCTTTTCACTAATGTATCTTTTTGGTGCCTTTGTCTAGTATTAGATAACTGTATTTATGGGAGTTTGTCTCTGTGTCTTATGTTCTGTACCATTGGTTATGTGTCTATTTTGGTGCCAATACCATGCTGTTTTTTGTTTCTATAGCTTTATAGTATTAGTTGAAGGTCTGGTATTGTGATGACTACTGCTTCATTCTTCTTTCTAAGGATTGCTTTGCCTATTCTAGGTCTCTTATTTTTCCAAATGAATTTTATGATTGATTTTTCTATGTCTATAAGGAATGACATTGGAATTTTAATTGGAATCACATTGAATCTGTATAGCACTTTGGGTAGTATGGCTATTTTGATGATATTAATTTTTCTTATCCAAGAGCATTGGTGATTTTTCATCTTCTAAGGTCTTCTTCAATTTCTTTCTTTAGTGTTCTGTAGTTTCCATTTTAGAGTTCTTTCACCACTTTTGTTTAATTGATTCCCAAGTATTTTTTTGAGGCTATTGTTAATGAGGTAGTTTTCCTAATTTCTCTTTCAGAGGATTTATCACTGATGTATAAAAATGTGTTTGATTTATGGGTATTGATTTTATATCCTGCTACATTACTGAATTCATTTGTCAATTCTATAAATTTTCTGATGGAGTTTTTTTGGATCCTCTAAGAATAGAATCATGTCATCAAAAAATAACAATTCTGGAAATCCATATACAACAAAATGAAACTGAATCCCCTCCTCTCGCCATGCACAAAAGTTAACTCAAAATGAATCAAGGAGGTTGTTATCAAATCAGAGACTCTGTGTCTGATAGAAGATAAAGTTGGCTCCAATCTACATATTGTTGGGTTGGGCTCCAAATTCCTTAATAGGACACCCATAGCACAAGAGTTAATAACAAGAATCAACAAATGGGACTTACTTAAACTAAAAAGTTTTTTCTCAGCAAGAGAAACAATAAGAAAGGTAAATAGGGAGCCTACATTATGGGAACAAATTTTTCCTCCTCACACTTCAGATAGAGCCCTAATATCCAGAGTATACAAAGAACTCAAAAAATTAAACAATAAGATAACAAATAACCCAATCAACAAATGGGCCAAGGACCTGAACAGACACTTCTCAGAGGAGGACATACAATCAATCAACAAGTACATAAAATGCTCACCATCTCTAGCAGTCAGAGAAATGCAAATCAAAACCACCCTAAGATACCATCTCACTCCAGTAAGATTGGCAGCCATTCTGAAGTCAAACAACAACAAGTGCTGGTGAGGATGTGGGGAAAAGGGTATTCTTGTACATTGCTGGTGGGACTGCAAATTGGTGCGGCCAATTTGGAAAGTAGTATGGAGATTCCTGGGAAAGCTGGCAATGGAACCATCATTTGATCCAGCGATTGCCCTTCTCGGACTATTCCCTGAAAACCTTAAAAGAGTGTACTACAGGGATACTGCCACATTGATGTTCATAGCAGCACAATTCACAATAGCTAGACTGTGGAACTAACCCAGATGCCCTTCAATAGATGAATGGATAAAAAAAAAAAAAAGAAAAATGTGGCATTTATACACAATGGAGTACTACGCAGCACTAAAAAATGACAAAATCATGGAATTTGCAGGGAAATGGATGGCACTAGAGCATATTATGCTAAGTGAAGCTAGCCAATCCCTAAAAAACAAATGCCAAATGTCTTCTTTGATATAATGAGAGCAACTAAGAACAGAGCAGGGAGGAAGAGGAGGAGGAAAAGATTAACATTAAACAGAGACACGAGGTGGGAGGGAAAGGGAGAGAAAAGGGAAATTGCATAGAAATGGAAGGAGACCCTCTTTGTTATACAAAATTACATATAAGAGGTTGTGAGGGGAATGGGGAAAAAAAACAAGGAGAGAAATGAATTACAGTAGATGGGGTAGAGAGAGAAGATGGGAGGGGAGGGGAGAGGGGATAGTAGAGGATAGGAAAGGTAGCAGAATACAACAGTTACTAATATGGCATTATGTAAAAATGTGGATGTGTAACCGATGTGATTCTGCAATCTGTATTTGGGGTAAAAATGGGAGTTCATAACCCACTTGAATCTAATGTATGAAATATGATATGTCAAGAGCTTTGTAATGTTTTGAACAACCAATTAAAAAATTTTCAGTAAAAAAAAATAACAATAGTTTGAGTTCATTTTTTCCTATTCACATCCCTTCAATTTCTTTTGTCTGTCTAATAGCTAGGGCTAGAGTTTCAAAGACTATATTGAAAAGAGGTGGTGAAAGATGGCATCCCTGTCTTGTACCAATTTTTAGAGGGAATTTTTTAAATTTTTCTCCATTTAGAATGATGGTGGCCTTGGGTTATCATAGATAGCTTTCACAATGTTGAGGTGTGCTCCTACTATCCCTAGTTTTTCTAGTATTTTGAACAGGAAAGGGTGCTAATATATTTTGTCAAATTGACTCTTATCTTTAAGTCTATTGATGTAATGAATTATATTTACTGATTTCCATATGTTGAACCAATCTTGCATCCCTGGAATGAAACCCACTTGATCATGGTACATATTTTAATATGTTCTTGTATGTGATTTGCCAGAATTTTATTGAGATATTTTGGAGCTATGTTCATCAGGGATATTGGTCTGAAATTTTGTTTCCTTGTTGTGTGTCTGCCTGATTTTGTATCAGGATTATACTACCTTCATAGATTGAGTTTGGATGGGATCCCTCCTTTTCTATTTCATGAAAAAATTTGAGGAGTATTGGTATTAATGCTTCTTTGTAGGTCATGTAGAATTTGGCTATGAATCCATCTGGTCCTGGGCTTTTCTTGGTTGGTAGGCTGATGATGCCTTCTATTTCCTTGCTTGACATTTATCTGTTTAAATTGTGTAGGTCCTCTTGACAAAGTTTAAGTGAATCATATGCTTCTAGAAATTTGTTGGTTTTCTATTTTTCTGGAGTATAAATTTTCAAAATAGTTTCTAATTGTATTCTGTATTTCAATAGTGTCTTATTTTTCATCACAAAGTTTCTTTTACTTAGGGTGGGTAAGGTTTTGTCAATTTTATTTATTTTTTTCAAAGAACCAACTTTTTGTTTTGTCAATTTTTTGAATTTTTTGTTTGTTTTAATTTCATTGATTTCCACCCTGATTTTAATTACGTCTTCTACTACTTTTGGTGTTGGTTTGTTTTTCTAGGGCTTTGAGATGTAATGTCAGGTCATTTATTTAGTGACTTTTTATTCTTTTAATGAATTAGGTTAATGCATGAACTTTCCTCTTAGCAATGCCTTCATAGTGTCCCAGAGACTTTGATAAGTTGTATTGAAGTTCTTATTTACCTTTAAGAATTTTTTAAATCTCTTTCCTGATGTCTTCTATTATCTATGTATCATTTAATAGTATATTGTTTAGTCCCTAGGTGTTAGAGTAGCTTCTATTACTTATTTTATCATTGATTTCTAACTTTGTTCCTTATCATTGGATAGAATGCAGGGTAGTGTGTGTGTGTGTATATATATATATATATATATATATATATATATATATATATTTTTTTTTTTTTTTTTCTTTTTTTCTTTTTTTTTTGTATTTGCTAAGACTTACTTTGTGGCATAACATACAGTCTGTTTTGGAGATGGATGCATGTACTGCTGCTGATAATTAATAAAATAAAATAGAAGGTAGACATAAAACACTAATAATTCATTGAATTTGAAATAGTGAAAATAGGGAGACACTGTCATTCAGAAACTTTGGTTGTAAGTGTGTCAGATTGTTTATTACACATCTGAGAAGCTTGTTTTCCCATCCTACCCATGGATTTTTCAAAGTGGAAATACTTTGAACACAGAAAATATACCATTTTTCCAGCTCTACACGCCAAATCGTGATTAGTTTAAATCTGTCTAAGTCATCTCGGTGTCTTTCTCTAGTCTCTATATGGTTTCTCTGATGATCATGACACATGTGGAGTCCACCTAATTTCCTTTTCTGGTAAAGGTATAATGACTGCTAAATCCAACCCTTCTCAAATTTCCCTGCCTTAAGCTGTAACTAGCTGGCCCTCTAAGGGGAAGAGACCTAGAGATCATAAAAGAGTCATTGTGGTCTTAGAGACTGCATGAGGCTTTCACATTCATCACTATACATCATAAACAATATTGTTGGGCAACATCATTATGGATTAGAAAATGATTCCAAGGAAATACATTTTTTTTTCCTAATTTGATATATTACCTTATTTAAACACGTAATACAAGTAGATCTATTGTTAAAACATCTCTAATCGTTGATACTATTATCTTTTATTCATTTGTTCTTTTTAGTTATAGTGGACAGTAGAATCTATTTTTTATTGATTTTTTTTAAGTAATACATGACAGTGTGATCCATTTTTATATAGTTATATAAGCATAGAATATATCTTATTCCAGTTAGGACCCCATTCTTATGGATGTACATGATGGTGGGATTCATTGTGATGTTTTCATATATGCACATAGGAAAATTATGTCAGATACATTTTACTTTTCATATCCTCCTTTCATTCCCTCCATTTCCCATTGTCTAATCTACTGAACTTATATTATCCATCCCTCCTATTGTGGGTTAGCTTTCACATATCAGACTTAGTATGATGGTTTCCAGATCCATACATTTGCTGGCAAAAGTCAGAAAATCATTCTTATTAATGGTTAAGTAATATTCCATTATAGATATATGTATGTGTGTGTGTGTATATATATATATATAGATAGATAGATAGATAGATATAGATATATATGTAGATATATACATAGATATATATGGAATCTATATATATATCTATATCTATATATATCACATTTTCTCTATCAATTCCACTGCTGCAGGGTACCGAGTTTGGTTTCAGAGCTTAGCTATTGTGAATTGAGCTGCTATAAACATTGATGTGGCTGCATCCTTGTAGTATTCTGATTTTAAATCCTGTGGATGTAAACCAAGGAATGGGATAACTAGGTAAAATGGTTGTTCCATTTGAAGTTTTCTGAGGAATTTCCTTACTGCTTTCCATAGTTGTTGCACCAATATGCAGTCCCATCGGCAATGTATGAGTGGATGTTTTTTTTTTTTCCACATTCTCTCCAATATTATTTGTTATTTTTATTTTGATAATTTCTATTCTGAATGGAGATGGAATCTCAGTGAATTTTTAACCTGCATTTCTCTAAGTGTTAGAGATGTTGAACATTTTTTTTTAAATATTTGTTGACCATTTGTATTTCTTCTTCTGTGAAATATCTGTTAAGTTACTTTGCCCATTTATTGATTAGCTTATTTGTTTCTTTGTTTTGGTGTTAAGTTTTTTGAGTTCTTTATTCTGAAAATCATGAAGACATTGATATATTCCTGGTGATACGTAACTTACCCAAATTAAACCAGGAGGATATAGAAAAATTAAAAAAAATCAATTTCAAGTCATAAATTGAAGAAGCCATCAAAAGCCTACCAACAACAAAAAGCCCAGGGCCAGAAGTATTATTAACAGAGTTCTACTATACCTTTAAAGAAGAACTAACATCAATATTGCTCAAAATATTTCACAATATAGAAAAGGACAGAGCCCTTACAAACTCATTCTATAAAGCTAGTATCACCCTGATACCAAAGCAAGACAAATACACATCAAGAAAAGAAAACTTCAGACCAATATCCTTGATGAACATAGATGCAAAAATTCTCAATAAAATACTTGCAAATCATAGGCAAAATCCCATTTAAAAGATAGTCTACCATGGTCAAGTGGGTTCATCTCAAGGATTCAAGGTTCGTTCAACATACAGAAATCAATAAATGTAATCTTTCATATAAATATACTTACAGGCAAGAATCACATGATTATCTCAAGAAATGCAGAAAAAGCATTTGAAAAAATACAACATTTATTCACGATTAAAATGCTAGAAAAGGTAGGAACAGACAGAACATACCCCAACATTGTAAAGGTTATATATGTTAAACCCTAGGCCAATGTCATTCTAAATGGAGGAAAACTGAAAGCATTTCCTCTAAAAACATGTTTAAGACAGAGATGCCCACTTTCACCACTTCAATTTAAACATAGTCCTTGAAAATCTATCCAGAGCAATTAAGCAAAAGAAAGAAAAGGATATGAGTAGAAAAAAAGCTCAAACTATCTCCATTTACCAATAACGTGATTCTATATTTAGAATATCCCCCAAAAAACTCCACCAAAATCTTCTAGAACTCATAAATAAATTCATCAGAATAGGAGGATGCAGAATTAATACTCATAAATTAATACTCATAAATCATTTGCATTCCTATACTTCAGCTGAAAGAGAAATTAGGAAAACTATATAATCCCATTCACAAGAGCCAAAATAAAATACTTAGGAATCAATCTAACAAAAAAAGGCAAAAGACCTCTACAAAAAAAAAAAAAATTTGAGAGAACATTAAAGACACTGCAAGATGGAAAGACCTCTCATGTTCTTCGATAGGCAGAATTCCTATTGTTGAAATGGCCAATCCAAATGCCTCTGTGAAGGTCTTGGGTTAGTCTTTCTTCTGGAGTCTTCCTCTACTAGCATACCCCCAGAAAATTCGTCTGCAGAAGTTTTGCTGAGGGTCTAAGAACAATTATGGTGAGAGTCTCTGGAGAAGTTTAATTAAGATTTTCTGTGGAGAAGGGGGTGCCACTACAACATTAAACATTATTTTTAAACATCATATACAAATCATTTTTTTGGCTCTTGCCTCAGGTTCTTGAGTCACAGGGATTAAAAAGTGTTATATATATATATATATATATATTTTAGCAAATAAACAACAACAACAACAAAATCTCAAAGCCAGCTGACAAGAAAGGGGGAAAAAAACTCTCCCTTTCCTAGGCACTGATTTTCTGAGGGTTTCCTTGGCCTGAATTTGTTGCCTAGAACAGTACAAAAAAACCTACTGTTATATGGATTTCTGCAGATTGTGAGCCTTTGAGCCTTTCCCCCTACATACTGGGTATAAAGTTCTCAAACTTTCTGAACTTGGGGTTCAAAGGGATTGCTAGACTGTGGTGACAGCCACTCTTCTGAACCTGGCTACAGCCAATAAACCTGCTTCCTGCTGATTCCTGGGTGTCCCACCTCCTCTACCCCACAACAGTGTATTATTAGTATTATGAACCCTCACAAATTCAAAGTCAACCTTGACAATTTAGTGAGGCCCTGTCTCAAAATAAAAATTTAAAAACAGCTGGGGATGTAGCTCAGTAGTAGAGCACCTCTAGGTTCAAGTCCTAGTACCACAATAAATAATAAACACTTTTTACTTTTTTTTCTTTAATAGTCTATTGCACATAGTGTAACCTGTCTTTGAGATGGTACAACTTTAGGATGGTACAACTAATAAAAATAAACCAATGATATTTTTTTTTTTAAAAAAAAGGCCATACTACCAAAAGTGCTATACAAATTCAATGCGATTCCCATCAAAATTCCAATGATATTCCTTATAGAAATAGAAAAAGCAGTCATGTAATTCATTTAGAAAAATAAGAAGCCCCGAATAGCCAAAACAATCTAGAAAAGTGAAGCAGTATGCATCACAATACAAGCCTTGACCTTAAGTTATACTACTGAGCTATCCTAACAACAACAACAAAAGCTTGATATTAACACCAAAACAGGCAAGACGACCAATGGAACAGAATAGAATATAAGCCAACAAAAATACCAGACAAAGACACCAAAAACATACATTGGAGAAAATATAGCCTCTTCAACAAATGATGCTGGGAAAACTGGAAATTAACACTTAGAAGAATGAAATTGAATGCCATTTCTCACCCTGCACAAAACTCAACTCAAAGTACATCAAAGACCTAGGTATTAGACCAGAAATTATATTATACCCCTTCCTTATATCCCTTTCTATCTACTAGAAGAAAATGTAGAGCCAACACTCTAATGTAGGAATTCTGTGTTTGGAATTGGAGCCTACAAACTTTGTGATTGTGATATGCTTGGTGTCTAGGAAGTTTCTGTGCAAAGACACAGATGCCTGGCTGCTAGGTAATACCTGGAGACTGGGAAACTCCTGTACAAAAGCATGGAATGCCTGGCTGCCATAGCGTTGTCCTTCATAAGTTTACCCTGTTTCCCAGACCTAGAATGCCCAGGCTTCTCCCTCTGAGCTATGGAGCCAACCATGCAGGCACTATCTGGTTTCCATGGATATGCCCTTGGTAGGTAGGAGCCCCATGTTACTTCTAACCTGGACCTTATCTCAGTTAGCTAGGACTTAGAGTAAAAGACATACTAATTGGAAGTAGACATGGTAACAGGTGCTATGTAACTTTTTTCTTCTTCTTTGGGATAATAAAGATGATGGCAGAGAGAGGTAGGCATCCCTTTGTCTGCCATCCCTCTGTCCGTTTGCACCTGCCCTGTGTGTCTGTTCTTTGTTCGTCTCCTCTGCAGGTATTCCCCCACAGGTGTGTTTTTACGCTCCAACGTGTCAGCTTAGGAACTGACTTCCTCAACAAGACTCCTGAAGTGCAAGAAGTAAAATCAATAATCAATAAATGGGATGCTATCAAACTAAAAAGCTTCTCACAGGAAAGGAAATAATCAAGAGTATGAAAAGAAAGCCTACAGAATAGGGGAAAATCTTTGCCACTTGCACCTCAATAGAAACTATTTTGATATATTTATATAAGCATGGAATATATCTTATTCTAATTAAGATCTACGTGGCCGTATAACCAATGTGATTCTGCAACCTGAACACTTGGAAAAATGAGAAATTATACCCCATTTGAGTCAATGTATGATATGTCAAGATCATTGTATTGTCATGAGCAACTAATAAAAACAAAAAAGATCTAAATCTTGTGAATGTACACAATGTTGACATTCACTGTGGTGTAGTCATGTATGTACATAACAAAGTTATGTCAGATTCCTTCCACAGTCCTTCCATAATCCTAAAAAAAAAAAAATGGTGCCAACATTTTTGTTTGTGTGTGTGTAGACTCTATCAGAGCATGGAGCACAAATCACCCTGTTTTTGCAAGTACTGTGTTTAGTCTCTGTGGTAGGCAGCCCTGGTCATAGCCCCCAATGATTCCTACTTTCTGGTATGTGTGCCCTTATTTGATCCCCTTCCCTTGAGCGAAGGCTGGATTTAGTGACTAACTTCTGGAGAACAGAATGCAACAAGGTGAATAGGTTGTTGCTTGTGAGATCAGGATTCTATTTGGAGTCACAGCCCTGCCCCCATGCTGTGCTAAGAGCTGCCCTTTGAGATGCCTGTGTGTCAGGAACTTTAGTTTCTGGCCAATTACCAGCAATACTTACACGACTGGACATGAAAGTGTCCTCCAAAAGAGCCTACATTCTAGCTCATAAGCCTTGATTGCAGCAAAGGATTTTTTTTTTTTTTCATCATGTGTAAAAGTAGGAAAATCATGAACAAAGTTACATGGCCACTGTTCATTAGTGTCACTGCTCACCACTCAGTCTCCCTTAACTATTTCTCATTTGTTAGGTCGTGCTTATTCATTAACGCACAGATGGATAGACTTTCCTCTCTAATTCTTTCTCCTCTACATTAATTTGTCTATGAAAATTTTGCTTTCACTAAACACAATTGTAATGAAAGTAAAACATTTTCATCCTTTCAGCAATCTTCTTTAAATAGTTGGTGATTACTGTATCACATTCACTCACCTTTCAAGATTTTTTTTTTCTTTTTCCCACAGAGATGCAAATTTAGTAATAACAAAGCTAAATTATATATAATAATATTATGCAGGAATGATTTCAATTTCATAGTGGAGTGATTATTATGAAATATTTACATTTTGGTTCTTACCTTGAAACATAATGTGATAATTATTAAGCTATTTTTTCTAAGATACCGACTCACCCTTCAGGCTCTTATTAATGGGACTCTGTCAACAGTGTTTCTTCTTTGCCAACTTCAGACTCTCTAGGTTCTGCTGGTAGAAACACTAGTGCAAGTATGGAAGCAGGAGCAAGCAGAAGGGATGTCTCCTTTTTGTTGGTTATCTGTTTGCATTCGCATTGCCCCAGCCCTTGGGAAGTTGCAATTGCTTTTAGTTCCCAGCTTCCTTCCCATTCTTAGAACCAGCCTTGGTGGCAATGCCATGCCAATCAGGCAGCATCCCTGTCCCTATGAACCCAAGTGCATAGACTCCTCTTTCCAGTTCCAGAATTGCTAACATTTGCTTTGTAGTGTCTTTTCCTCAGAGTCCTGGTAGTAGGTCTAGGTGTCCTTTCTTGAAAATGCTCCCTTCTGATAATCCCACCTCTTCCCTATGGTTCTTCAGATTTAGCAGTTAGCTACCTCTTGAAGTTAGTATATCTTAACTCATTCTTTTCCACCTGTGATTTTCAATCATCAGTTTAACTAATTTCCTGTACTTAAAAATAGCAACTGCTTTGGTTTCTATTCTATCTGGACTGTGGCTGCTACATAGTATAATAATAAAAGCATATGAACTCTATAATGAAACAGTAACAGACTTAGAGTCAGGTCCTATTAAGTTTGTGCTATGTTTTGAATATTTTAAAATGTGTTTTGAATATTCAGAACTGGTTATAGAATGAAAATGTTCATAATGATGACCTCTTCTAAGGAAAACAATTTAGGGTTAATAAATGAGATAACCATGAGCCATTTCCTCATGTCCACCCTGTTTTAGGGAAAACCTCTACCCTTCAGTAACCACCCCTTTCTCTGAATTTATATTTGCTTTACATATTCTGTTCTTTATGTAAATAGTTCTTATATATTATACTTTTTCTGCTAGTTCATTTTACCCAAATATAAGTGCAAGAATTTGGTGGGTAATGGATCCCATTCCTTCTCTTGTATCTGTTGGAGTATCTAGCTCCATTTTTGTGAACTATGACATTCTTTTTGATAAATATATCCACATTGCACTACCTTTATATTCCTGAAGAAAGATGTCTTTTAAACACATGAGGAAAAAGGAAGTGTGTTAGGGCCACATGAAAAAAGAGTGGAGAGAGTTAATAAATATCAATAATATGAAGTAATGATTGTTGGCCTAATTTAATAAAAGCTGTCCACTGAATTATCACTAAAAAAATTTGTTAATATTTTTTAATTATCAAGTTCAAAATTTACTAAACACTTAATGAATAATAAATTTGTAATTATTTGATTAACAACTGAAGAATTTTTTGAATTTCAGTTACTTCAAATAAAATGAAATATATGCTTATTTGACTACATTTTCCTTCTCCTATAAATAAAGTTTATTTAATTGACACATAAAACTATATATATTGTTCACATATGTTTTGTTGTTTGCAAAAATGTTTACATGGTAGAGGGCTAACTCAATCTAAACAACATATGCATTACCTCACATGTTTATCATATTTTGCTGTGAAAACACTGAATATGGCTACTTCCATAGCAATTTTTAAGAATATAATTATTAACTATTTTCACCATGTCGTATGATAGGTCTCTTGAACTTATTCTTCCTAATTGATATTGTATGCCCTTTGCCCAGGGTCTTCCTGGTCCCTCACCCTCTATTCCAGGTTCTGGAAACAATATTTTATATTCTGTTTCTATGAGTTCAATGTTTTGAGATTCCTCATATAAATAATAACGTGCAGTATTTTTCTTTTTCAGCCCGGCTTATTTTACTTAATATAATGTCCTTCAGATTCAATCATGTTATTGAAAATGATAGAAGTTACTTTAATTTTAAGGTTGAATAGCCTTCTATTGAGTACATAAACACCTCATTTTATTTGCATATTTGCCCACTGAGGGGTACTTATATTAATTTTATGTTGTGGGTATTGTGAATAATATATATGTGTGTGATTTTCTTGTAGTTTCATTGTCTGGCTTTAACATTGGGGTAGTACTCTCCTCATAAAATGAGTATGAAAGTGTTTTCTTTTTTCAGGTTCTTGGAAAGGTTTGAGAAGGACTGGTACTAATTCTTTAAATGTTTGGTAGAATTCTCCTGTGATAACATATGGTCCTGGTGTTATCTTGGATGGGAGAATTTTCATTACTGATCATTCTCCTTACTCATTATTGGCCTCTTCAGAGATTCTCTTTCTTACTAATCAGTCTTGACAAGTTGCCAAAATTAATATTTCTATTTTACAAATAGGAAAACTGGAACTTAAGAAGGTTGTTGCCTCAGCTCACACAGCTAGTAAGCACCAGAGTTGGAATTAAATTCAAGCTTTGTTAACATTTCTCGTGAATGAGCTAAGTCTCAATTTCTATAAAAATTAAATTTTTATGACATCATATTTACACTGGAAAAAAATGTTTATGGATTTAAAAATTCTTTCCAGTCCTCAGAGGTTACTCAGCTTTTTGTCCAGTAGGTTCAGTGGTTTGAGAGTCTTGTTCACAGTCTGAGTATGAAGCAGGTGTGATGAAGGTGTCTCAGGATTGTGACTTCCAGCCAGTAATCCAGCCCTCTTTGCTAGAGTTTTCTCACCTGGAAAATACATTTAACAATAACTTTAGTGCAGAGATGCTTTTTGACAACCAAATGAAATAAAACAAATACTTCAAAGGTATTTGCCAAATGCCAGCACAGAATGCCAAGTGTCTTCCTAGCCCATGATTCCAAGCACCTAACTGATGATTAAAAATCAACACATTTTCGTTTATTTGTATGTTCACCCTAGCACATAATTTTTAAAGGTCTAATTTGCAGTCCATTGTCTTCCCACTTAGAAGAAATCTCTTAATCTATTTAAAGTATAAACACACCAAAATGTCTATTAGTCTAAATGCTTTTTAGAATATTTGATCCTTTTGACAGTTTTATTATAGACACATATGATTTTTATGATATATAAAATGTTAAACTTTGAGATAGCAGTTTTCTTATTAAACACTTGAGTGTAACCTTGAGTTGTGGTACAGTTTAAACTAGAGAACAGTGTAGTATAGATAAAAGAATTTAGATGGTCCTAACATCAACTTGATAGCAGTGAATTACATGTGTTAGCCTGGGATGTTTTCTGGTACCACCGTGATGGAAACACTATGTAGACATGTCTGTTAAACTCGAAAAGATCTACATCTTCCCAGAGATTTTTAACTCCTTTGACAAATATTGTTAACATCAATTATAAGTTCCTGTAAGAAAGTAGGATGGCTCAAACACAATATAAATACAATAGAAGTGCATTCTTCCTTTTTTTGTATCAGGGCATCTTTGTTACACTGAGTGGTGGGTTTCGCTGTGTCAGATGAGTGAATTTGATCAATTTCACTCTCACATTACAATCTGGCTCAAGTAGGCCAGTGGGACAGCTGTGCTCAGAAAGATTGTTCATGTAATCAGGCTTCTTGCATTTTAGTTTTTCTTTTTGTGTGCAGTTGAACATGGATTGCTGCTTATCTGAAGTTCAGTGAGCTTAGAGAAGACAGAAAACAAATCTAAGACAAGTAGCTTATAACAAGGAATGGAGATATTGATTACTTCTCCATGTTTTGGCAAGAACCAAGTCATAAATACATATTGTAGCAAAGGATTATATTCCATTGTGTTCACATAATGGTACCAATATGATAAAATTATTGATTTTTTAAAAGCTTTCTAATGAGATCTTGCACCATGTTTTGTAAATATATAAATCTAACTTTTCAGATTATCAGATTGCATAAATATGAATATACGGATAAATAGTACATATAGTCAAGTATGTTCATATTCATTTTATGTAAGTTTCTGATAGAAGTATTTTGTATTCATTCTCTATGGATATAGTTATTAGTATATGGTTCATTTCTTTCTAGGCAATATATTAATGATGCAAGTTCATAAACGTTCTATAATATCTGTAGGTGGGTTTACTCTTTATTGAATCTTCTGGCTCCAATATTACTGTTCCTTTACTAATATTATGAAAGTTATTTTAGTTTTCACTTTATAAATCTCTCTTTTAAATTGTACATGTAACCTCCATGTGTACAGGGCACAGGCAGGACGTCTGCCCTGAAAGCAAGTCACCCAGACTTTTTCTATTTATCATGGCTGATTCTGTGTCTATTGGTACATATCTCCTCATATATCTTCACTGAGCAATCCACGTCATTATTGAGGGCAAAACTAGTCTCAGGAATGTATTAATGATTAAGTAGTCATATTTCATCTTAAGGTTTATCATAAAGATAAGAACTTCATGAGCATATAAAGAGCTGTCACTTTTTACATGTTGGGAATATTTTGAAAGTCTTTGATAACGATGATCCTCTTAGAAATAAATAATTGTTCAGCTACCTGCTCTCTAAATCAATTTTTGATATCTGCATTTTGTTTCTCTAATTCCATTAAAATTACACTACAGAAGTCAGCCATCTATTCACCAAATGACAGAAGTTTACTAGAGTTGGATGAAATCTTTATGAATTTCTATGTCATCTCCCTAGAACCTGTAGAGCACATGTTATTTGTATCCGTAGCTCCTCTTAAAATTAAGTAATTTTGTGAATGTTTAAAATAATCATTTTCCTTGCAATGTTCTTGCATTCATCAGTATCTCCTATTCTAGGTTGAATTCCACAACTTTAGAAAAATTTAGAGCTTTGGTACTTCCTCCTTTGTGCATGTTCTTCCTTGGTTATCTATTAAACCACATGGTTTAGATACACACACACACACACACTAAAATACAAAATACCTCTACTGTTTTTTATTATCATTAATGCCAATTTTCCTTTCTAAAAACAAACATATTTGTAATCATCAGTTCTGTATCATTTTAAGCCAATCAATTAAGTTGTGAAAACCAAAATAGGGTTCTTTTAAAAAGCTGCATAACAAACAGTTATTCATTAGTATATACTATCATAGTTACTAAAAAGAATTCTGGTGATAAATATAAGACATGATATATTCACATACTATCTGATCTGATCATGGGGCAACAATGATATTCACCATTACAACATAATCATTTTTTTTGCCTGTGCTAGAAAGTCATGCAGTGATAATATAAATTTTTAAAAGACACATGTACTATGTTTTTATTAATAGTAAATGATAAATATTCATTCCAATTAAATGTTAATGAAAAGAAGATACTTTAAATAAAATATGGTCTTAGGTTACTGTTTAACAAATATGTATCATTGTTTTTTTGTATTCCAATATACAGAATGATGTCATGAGAGTAAATTCTCAAATTGTCCACTTTACATTCTTTTGTCAGTTTCCTAATATTAACTTGTAAGATGTTTTTCCACAATAACTCTTTTCTTTATGCTCATTTAAGGTAATACACTAGGAGAACAGAAGACGACTGTGTTCTTAATGATCTGGCTATTAACGTTTTGAGAGCATATTTTTATCTGCCCTTATAGCATCTGGTTATAAATTTGTACCTTATTTAGGGCTTTGCAGTTATGTGTGTTGTGTCTCCTGCTTAAAGGTGAGAACATATGTTTATGAGTTTTACCATTTGTCAGTGGTATTTAACATATAAAAGCATTTTGCAGTGTTTGAGCAGCATTGCCAGAATGTCAGAAAGCTTTAAAAGTTGTTTAATATTTTTTGAGGCAGCTCTCCTCACCTACAACATTTTCCCACATTGCCTATTAAACATTCCAGCCATCTGGAACCCTCATTGCTGTTCAAGAATTCATTTAAATAAAATCTCACAATTTAGTTAGTTAATAATCCATTAGGCACTGTGTTGCTAAAGAAATAATTTGGTTAACTTTTAGAGAAGTAAGTCATACAAAAAATTATCTATTGGCCATGTAGGCCTTAGATATAGCAGAAAACAATTTAAGTGCACAATTTGTAAATCTATATTTTTATTGAAAATAAGTATACATATAGATATAAAATATAGCTTATCACAATAATCATAGTTGAGAAAAAATATTGTCAACTAGTAATGTAAATTGAGCACTCAAAAAGAAGTTAAAGATGCTAAGTAATTATTATGGCAAGATATTGAAATGAACCAAAGTCACAAACTGAATGCTTGAAAATAAAATAGGTAAATCCTCTGTCTTGCAAATTTGAGTGTAAGAAATATGCAAGTTATTTCAGGCATATTAAAATATCATTAGCTTTGCATATAAATCAAACCCAAATTGAATATGTTAGTACAATTGGGTTGAAATGAGGCTCTGTACTAAAAAGTTGCACAATTTTTAATGGGTCTCTGTTTTTACCCTATTCATTAAATGAGAAGATCAGGTAAATCAGAGATCACAGAACAGGAGTTCATGTTTTCCTGGTATATAAATCTGTTTATTTACCCATGGCAATTATCCTGAAGATATCTGGGTTTGCTTCCCATAGGTGGAAAATTTCAATGACCTCTTTCTAAGTTAAAATTTTACAACTTAAAATGTCGTGCATGCATCAATTAGATGAAAAAAACGTAAGTGGGAGAAACAAGATTATGGTTGCCTGAAACTTACCCTTTTTCTGTCTATAAATACGTATGTGCATCACCCTCCACTGGAGCCTCAATGGTAGCTTTCACTGTGATAGTTCATGGGCTTTAGAGAGACTTTGTGTAAGAAAACCACTAGCTAATGTAAATGTCCCTTTCTCTTTAAATAAAAATAACTGGTGACCTCTAATAGCAACAGAATATTAATAGGAACTGGTGAACTTTTGGCAGATAAGTAATTCACCCATTAACAGTGTGTCCTTGATTCCATTTCCAGACATATGCTCTCTTGAATTTGGCAACTTGCAGATGTTTCAAGGGGAAACCGTCAGTAGCATTGTCCTTTTGATATACAGTAGTTCCAGAATGTCTTGCATGTATTATTACATGACTTAATCAAAGCCTGTAAATTTCAGTAGGTGAAAAGTAAATCCATATATTGCGACTTTGATGTCACTTTGATAAATATTGCTGACTATCACAATTTTATTCTTTGGGGACTAAAATCAGGTGCTATGATTTGGAAATATAATTAATATCTTTATTATCAATCATTGCAAGTCACCCATAATTTATTCTGACCCATAAAATTTATATAAGGTGGTTGTCAGAATGTAAGCTCTTGAACACATTTTGATATAGAAACAACAATTTCTAGTTCCTGGGCTATCTGTTGAAATGAAATACAAACAGGTTTTCTCAGACTGGGTTTGTTTTATTCTGAATTATAATTTTCTAAACCTTTTTTTTCATTGTATATAACAATAATGCTATAAAATATATCTTAGTCATTGCAAAGATTAAGTAAAACCTGTATCTAAAGTTTCCTGTGTTTGTAAAGGGTGTTCATTTTACAAAGCTTAATTGTTCTGTCTCATTTCAAATTCATATCAACTCACAGACGTGAACTGAAATTTGTGAGCTGAAATATTATTTTCATTTTATAAATGAGACACCAATGCTCAGAAAGAGAAAGTTGCTCAGCCATGATCAGCTCCTGAGTGGCAAAGCTGCCCCTTCCTGATTCTCATCCCAATGTTCTTTCTGTCACACAGTGTCGCCTCCTCCCAAAGTATGTCATTGAACCTCGAAGCAAACCAAGTACAGAAAGTGCTTCTCAATGTTAGTTTGCCCAGAGGGTTCATTACAAATGCATCCTATTGCTCCCATTCCCTAATGATAATGATTTGAAAGGTTTGGCCTAGGTTCTAGAATTGGCATTTTAAATAACACTTCTGATATTCTATAGCAAGTGGAAATAAAATTGCACTACATGAAATTCTCATTTAGAGAAGTGAAATACAAATCTTGAGTGGTTTATAGAATAACTTAGACCAAAAGCTATGATATTTCAGCAGAACAGAGACACTTAAATGTGCTTCTATGCCTATGTGTTCAGTTTATAGTTCATATGTAAAACTAGTTGAGATAAATAGTTGATGTTATCCCCTGATTACCTTATCCCATGACCCCATATAGCAGAGGCTGCATCTTGTATGCAGCATGTTCCTGAGTGTCTGAAATTAAACAGGCCTTCTCTCTTTTCCTACTCCCTCCCATCCCACTGTGCAGAAGCAGGTGGTGGAAGGAACTTCATACTAGGATTTAGAATGAAAAGCAATTAGAATAGTAATTAAAAATTGGAACTGACATCATGTTCTGATGTGCATGATACATAAAATATAAGTATTACAGGGAAATTTTTTTCAGAATATTTTAAAAATGATGAAATAGGGGGAAGCCTAGGCTGTTGGATTTTACTAGAGTGCCACATCAACAAGGCTTTAATCAACTGTGTTCTGAGCAAGAGACCAGAGGGAAATGCAAAGTATGTTTTTTAGGAGAACTGATACTAGGAAATGGAAAAAAAAAAAAAAAAAACTACTAGAATTACTTAATTCTTTTGCTTTTGGTAAATTAAAAAAAAAAAAGTCTTATAATATACTTTCTTGGCCTAAATATAACTCCAAATTCTTAAGTTTTAAAAGCAGAAGGCATGCAGAATTCTACTTCCATGATGGCAGATCAAGCTGCTTCAGAGAAATGGTCTAACAAGCTAAATTAAACCCACCCTTACTACTTAACATCTCTGAAATTACTATAAAGCAAATGATTTTTTTTTTCTTTTTGTACCAAGGATCTAACGAAGGAATGCTCAACCACTGAGCCACATTCTCAGCCTTTTGTGTGTTTTATTTTGAGAAAGGGTCTCGCTAAGTTGCTTGGCTCCTCACTTAGTTGCTGAGGTTGGCTTTGAACTTGTGATCCTCCTGCTTCAGCTTCCAGAGTTGCTGGGTTTACAGGCATATGCCACCATGCCTAGCATAGATTAGGAAACTTTTACTGAAGAAAATTACTGAAATTCAGTAAGAACTGTGAGTCTGTGGTATTTCAACTAATCCCTCCCACTTCAGCTCAGGATCACTCTGCTGGAGTACAGTGAAGAACAAAGGGTTCCTTTTCCTGCCAGCTATGAGTCAGAGGACTACGTTCCCTGGAGACAGGAAACATTGGTATTTCTTATTCTGTCCAAGCTACCTGTTGGAGAACCTAAGATTCAGATAAATGCAAACGAGAGATGGATGTTCCCATTTTTCTCCCATCTATCACTGGGGAGAGTGGCTCTGCCTCAGACATTGTCTTGGCTCTGGTTCGAAGTCCCTATGACATATACATCCACACACACAGTCACACATCACTTAACAGTGGGATACATCTGAGAATTGCATCATGGTACCATTCAAACACTTCAGGTGGTCTCTTCATGCAATCAGGAGATGAGATGAACACGAAAAGTACAAAGCTCCTGCTGGCAAAGCATGGCGTATTATTTCACAGTAAACTTTTTTTTTTTTTTATAAGCAGAGGATGTACATTCTAAAATAATAAGTATAATAAAATAAATACATAAGCCAGTGACATAGCTGTTTATTGTCATTATCAAATGTATGGTATAATTAATTAAATGTGCTAATACTCTCATATTTTTTTAGTATAATAAGTTTGCCGCAGCATTACCACATACTCATAAGTAAAGCAGTGATGTGTGATATTATGGCAGCTACAGTGACAGAAAATAGGAATTAAAGGGCTCCATTATGATCTTATGGGATCATATTATATGTGCAGTTGTCTAAAGTAATGTTCAGAGGTGCATAACTACTATAGCTCAAATACATGTGAGGGGGGCTGTAATAGAAGAGTAATATGTTTTAACAATAAGAATACAAAGAAGATAGAAAGAAGCAGTAGTGTATTAAACTAAGGAAATGACTATGACTACAAATGGAGAAAATACTCTAAGCTCCACAGAACAAAGAAGAGTAATAAAACAAAACAATAAATATATAGTTGTTCTCCTTTACTTCCTTTGGATTCTTTAAAAAACAAAAAAAATTATAAAGTATAATATGTGTTATTTGATTTGTAACAATTATAGACTCATGTATAACAATTTTATAATAGAAAAAGGAGCAGAATAATATTTCTATATCTCACTGGAATTTACTTGGTATAACTGAAACAGTTCCTCATCAGTTAATATGCATAATGTGAATCTTAGAGTAATCGCTGAGGTATAGCTGAACCCTGAACCCACACACATACACACAAATTAAAGTGTTACTATCAAAAACATTTACTTAAAACTATAAAGGAGAAATAGATAAACAAAAAGACAGGAGAAATGTAGAAAACAAAAAATACAATGGGAGATATAAAACCAAATATGTTAATACTATTAAGTGTAAATGGATTAAATAAAACAATCAAATGGCAGACATTCTCAAACTGGAAAAATGTCAAGATCCAATTGTATACTGAATACAGCAGACATACTCAGATTAACAATATACAAACAATTTAAGTGGGTAAAAATAGAAAAGTTATTATGCAAATTAGTAATGATAAGAAAGCAGGAGTGCTTTTATTAACCTGACAAAATAAAAAAAAAAAAAATGTAGGGATAAAAAGAGACATTTGTGTCACGCTGCTTGTTCGGCAGATCGCCCCGCGGCTGGAGTCTGCGGCGCACGCTGGGAAATGATGGGCTGGCGGCGCAGAGATACAGCGATGCTGATTCTGCGGGCTCCTGCCAGCTATGCATTTGCTGAGCTCAGAGCTGAATTCTGGGTTTGAGACGGGGAAGGAAACGGTCCAGTTCGGTTCTCCACACCGGTCAGACCACGGAGGAAGCCAGCGGCCACCATCTTGGAGAGCTGACGTCACCATCCTTGTTTTCGACTGATTGCAGCTCTTTCAGCTATAGAACAGGTAATTTCAGGCTGACAATTGTCTGCGTCTCGCAGACAAATTGCTCAGACTTAGTGCTAAATAACCTGCGGAAACTGCTTCTTGGAGCCTGCTCCTGTCGGAGCATGCACCAAGTCCGAAGAGGCCGAATTCTGGCTCCCGGAACTGCTCTGGCCCAGGGATAAAGAACCCGCAGAAACTGTTTCTCGGTCCGGGTCCTGCTGAATACTGTGGAGGCCAGAGGGGCGGAGCAGAGCCGCTGCCGGAGCCCGGAACAAGCCCAGCAACCCGCCGGTGTGGTAGTCACGACACCCCAATTGGAGAAGGGGCAGAGCAGAGCCGCGGCCCACGCCCGGAACAGGCCCAGCGACCCGCCGGTGTGGTATCACGTCACCCCAATTGGATAAGGGGCAGAGCAGAGCCACCTCCTGCTCCTGGAACAGGCCCAGCAACCCGCAGGCATGGTAGTCACGACACCCCAATTGGAGTAGGGGCAGAGCAGAGCCGCCGCCCACACCTGCAAGGTAGTCAGATCTGCGACTGACCGGCAGAACAGGCCCAGGGGTTCGCGGACGTGGTAGACACGTCACCCTGACTGAAGTAGGGGCAGAGCAGAGCCGCTGCCTGCGCCTGGAACAGGCCCAGAGGCCTGCTGGCGTGCTAGTTACGTCACCCCAATTGGAGTAGGGGTAGAGCAGAGCTGCCGCCCACGCCCGGAACAGGCCCAGCGACCTGCCAGCATGTTATCACGTCACCCCAATTGGAGAAGGGGCAGAGCAGAGCCGCCTCCCGCGCCTAGAACAGGCCCAATGACCCGCAGGCATGGTAGTCACGACACCCCAATTGGAGTAGGGGCAGAGCAGAGCCGACGCCCGCGCCTGCAAGGTAGTCAGATCTGCGACTGACCGGCAGAACAGGCCCAGGGGTTCGCGGACGTGGTAGACACGTGACACCAATTGGAGGAGGGGCAGAGCAGAGCCGCTGCCCGCGCCTCCAAGGTAGGCAGACCTGCGACCGACCGGCAGAACAGTCCCAGCGGCCTGCCAGCATGGTAGACAGATCACCCCAACTAGAGGAGGAGCAGAGCCGCCGCCCACCCCTGCAAGGGAGACTTTTCAACTATACAAGAGCAATATAAATATATAGGGGGAAAATTTCAAAAACACAACAGTTTCACCAAGCAGAAAGAAACACGAGCAATATGAAAAGACAAGGAAAGAAAGGACCACAAGCAATGCAGGTCAACTCAACTTTCGAAGAGGTAATAGCTGCAGCAGATGGAATGTCAGATAAAGAATTCAGGATATACATGCTGCAGATGATCTGGAGTCTCAAGGAAGACATTAGACAGCAAAATCAGACAATGAAAGATCACTTCGACCACTTCAACAATGTATTACATAAACAAATCCAAGAAGCAAAAGATCAACTATACAGGGAGATAGAGGTAATAAAAAACAAACAGAAATCCTAGAAATGCAGGAAGCAATAAACCAACTTAAAAACTCAATTGAGAATACTACCAGCAGAGTAGAACACTTAGAAGATAGAACATCAGACAATGAAGACAAAGTATTTCAACTTGAAAAGAACATAGACAGCTCTTTAGAAACAATGAGACTCTTTAGAAACAATGAGCAGAACATCCAAGAAATATGGGATAACACAGAAAGACCAAACTTAAGAGTCATTGGGATACAGGAAGGTATAGAGGTCCAAACCAAAGGAATGAGCAACCTATTCAATGAAATAATACGCGAAAACTTCCTAGACTTGAAAAATGAGACAGAATCCCAAATCCTAGAAGCCTACAGGACGCCGAATGTGCAAAATCATAAGAGATCCACACCTAGACACATTATAATGAAGATGCCCAACATACAGAATAAGGAGAGAATTTTAAAAGCTACAAGAGAAAGGAAGCAGATTACATTTAGGGGTAAACCAATCAGGATAACAGCTGATCTTTCAACACAGACTCTGAAAGCTAGAAGATCCTGGAATAACATATTTGAAACACTGAAAGAAAATGGGTTCCAACCAAGAATCGTGTATCCAGCGAAATTAAGCTTCAGGATGGAAGATGAAATTAAAACCTTCCACAATAAACAAAAATTAAAAGAATTTGTAGCTAGAAAACCATGTCTTCAAAACATCCTTGGCAAAACATTACAGGAAGAGAAAATGGAAAATAACAATGAAAACCAACAGTGGGAGGTAGGACAGTAAAGGGGGGAAAATAATCAAAAAGGAAAACAAACCATGTTTAGCAACATAAATAAACAAATATGGCTGGAAAAACTACCTGTATCTCAATAATAACCCTAAATGTTAATGGCTTAAACTCACCAATCAAGAGACACAGGCTAGTAGAATGGATCACAAAACAAGACCCAACAATATGCTGCCTACAGGAGACACATTTGATAGGAAAAGACATACATAGACTGAAGGTGAAAGGTTGGGAAAAATCATATCACTCATATGGACTTTGGAAACAGGCAGGAGTGTCCATACTCATATCAAATAAAATAGATTTCAAGCCAAAGTTAATCAAAAGGGATAAAGAGGGACACTACATACTGCTCAAGGGAACCATACAACAACAAGACATAACTATCATAAATATATATGCCCCAAACAATGGTGCAGCTATGTTCATCAAGCAAACTCTTCTCAAGTTTAAGAGTCTAATAGACCACCATGCAATAATCATGGGAGACTTCAACACACCTCTCTCACCACTGGACAGATCTTCCAAACGAAAGTTGAATAAGGAAACTATAGAACTCAATAACACAATTAATAACCTAGACTTAATTGATATATATAGAATATACCACCCAACATCAAGCAGTTACACTTTTTTCTCAGCAGCACATGGATCCTTCTCAAAAATAGATCATATATTATGTCACAGGGCAACTCTTAGACAATATAAAGGAGTGGAGATAATACCATGCATGTTGCCTGATCATAATGGAATGAAACTGAAAATCAACGATAAAAGAAGGAAGGAAAAAACATGCATCACTTGGAGAATGAACAATAGGTTACTAAATGATCAATGGGTTATAGAAGACATCAAGGAGGAAATTAAAAAATTCTTAGAGATAAATGAAAGCACAGACACAACATATCGGAATCTATGGGACACATTGAAAGCAGTTCTAAGAGGAAAATTCATTGCTTGAAGTTCATTCCTTAAAAAAAGAAAAAACCAACAAATAAATGATCTCATACTTCATCTCAAAATCCTAGAAAAAGAAGAGCAAAACAACAGCAAAAGAAGTAGAAGGCAAGAAATAATTAAAATCAGAGCTGAAATTAATGAAATCGAAACAAAAGAAACAATTGAAAAGATTGACAAAACTAAAAGTTGGTTCTTTGAAAAAATAAATAAAATCGACAGACCCTTAGCCACGCTAACGAAGAGAAGAAGAGAGAGAAATCAAATGACTAGCATACGGGATGAAAAAGGCAATATCACAACAGACACTTCAGAAATACAGAAGATTATCAGAAACTATTTTGAATCCTTATACTCCAATAAAATAGAAGATAGTGAAGGCATCTATAAATTTCTTAAGTCATATGACCTACCCAGATTGAGGCAGGAGGATATTGACAACCTAAACAGACCAATATCAATTGAGGAAATAGAAGAAACCATCAAAAGACTACCAACTAAGAAAAGCCCAGGACCGGATGGGTATACAGCAGAGTTTTACAAAACCTTTAAAGAGGAATTAATACCAATACTTTTCAAGCTATTTCAGGAAATAGAAAAGAGGGAGAACTTCCAAATTCATTCTACGAGGCCAACATCACCCTGATTCCTAAACCAGACAAAGACACTTCAAAGAAAGAAAACTACAGAACAATATCTCTAATGAATCTAGATGCAAAAATCCTCAATAAAATTCTGGCGAATCGGATTCAAAAACATATCAAAAAAATTGTGCACCATGATCAAGTAGGATTCATCCCTGGGATGCAAGGTTGGTTCAATATACAGAAATCAATAAATGTTATTCACCACATCAATAGACTTAAAAATAAGAACCATATGATCATCTCGATAGATGCAGAAAAAGCATTCGACAAAGTACAGCATCCCTTTATGTTCAAAACGCTAGAAAAACTAGGGATAACAGGAACTTACCTCAACATTGTAAAAGCAATCTATGCTAAGCCTCAGGCTAGCATCATTCTGAATGGAGAAAATTGAAGGCATTCCCTGTAAAATCTGGAACAAGACAGGGATGCCCTCTCTCACCACTTCTGTTCAACATAGTTCTCGAAACACTGGCCAGAGCAATTAGACAGACGAAAGAAATTAAAGGCATAAAAATAGGAAAAGAAGAACTTAAATTATCACTATTTGCAGATGACATGATTCTATACCTAGCAGACCCAAAAGGGTCTACAAAGAAACTATTAGAGCTAATAAATGAATTCAGCAAAGTGGCAGGATATAAAATCAACACGCATAAATCAAAGGCATTCCTGTATTTCAGTGACAAATCTTCTGAAATGGAAATGAGGACAACCACTCCATTCACAATATCCTCAAAAAAAAAATAAATAAATAAAATACTTGGGAATCAACCTAACAAAAGAAGTGAAAGACTTATACAATGAAAACTACAGAACCCCTAAAGAGAGAAATAGAAGAAGATCTTAGACGATGGAAAAATATACCCTGTTCATGGATAGGCAGAACTAACATCATCAAAATGGCGATATTACCAAACGTTCTCTATAGGTTTAATGCAATGCCAATCAAAATCCCAATGGCATTTCTTATAGAAATGGAGAAAGCAATCATGAAATTCATATGGAAAAATAAAAGACCCAGAATAGCAAAAACAATGCTAAGCAGGAAGGGTGAATCAGGCGGTATAGCGATACCAGACTTCAAACTATACTACAGAGCAATAGTAACAAAAACAGCATGGTACTGGTACCAAAACAGGCGGGTGGACCAATGGTACAGAATAGAGGACACAGAAACCAATCCACAAAACTACAACTATCTTATATTTGATAAAGGGGCTAAAAGCATGCAATGGAGGAAGGATAGCATTTTCAACAAATGCTGCTGGGAAAACTGGAAATCCATATGCAACAAAATGAAACTGAATCCCTTTCTCTCGCCATGCACAAAAGTTAACTCAAAATGGATCAAGGAGCTTGATATCAAATCAGAGACATGGCGTCTGATAGAAAAAAAGTCGGCTACGATCTACATACTGTGGGGTCGGGCTCCAAATTCCTCAATAGGACACCCATAGCACAAGAGTTAATAACTAGAATCAACAAATGGGACTTACTCAAACTAAAAAGTTTTTTCTCAGCAAAAGAAACAATAAGAGAGGTAAATAGGGAGCCTACATCCTGGGAACAAATCTTTACTCCTCACACTTCAGATACAGCCCTAATATCCAGAGTATACAAAGAACTCAAAAAATTAGACAACAAGATAACAAATAACCCAATCAACAAATGGGCCAAAGACCTGAACAGACACTTCTCAGAGGAGGACATACAATCAATCAACAAGTACCTGAAAAAATGGTCACCATCCCTAGCAGTCAGAGAAATGCAAATCAAAACCACCCTAAGATACCATCTCACTCCAGTAAGATTGGCAGCCATTATGAAGTCAAACAACAACAAGTGCTGGCGAGGATGTGGGGAAAAGGGTACACTTGTTCATTGTTGGTGGGACTGCAAATTGGTGCAGCCAATATGGAAAGCAGTATGGAGATTTCTTGGAAAGCTGGGAATGGAACCACCATTTGACCCAGCTATTCCCCTTCTCGGTCTATTCCCTAAAGACCTAAATAGAGCATGCTACAGGGACACTGCTACATCGATGTTCATAGCAGCACAATTCACAATAGCAAGACTGTGGAACCAACCTAGATGCCCTTCAATAGAGGAATGGATAAAAAAAAAAAAAAAGGTGGCATTTATACACAATGGAGTATTTCTCTGCATTAAAAAATGACAAAATCATAGAATTTGGAGGGAAATGGATGGCATTAGAGCAGATTATGCTAAGTGAAGCCAGCCAATCCCTAAAAAACAAATGCCAAATGTCTTCTTTGATATAAGGAGAGTAACTAAGAACAGAGTAGGGACGAAGAGCATGAGAAGAAGATTAACATTAAACAGGGATGAGAGGTGGGAGGGAAAGGGAGGGAGAAGGAAAATTGCATGGAAATGGAAGGAGACCCTCATGGTTATACAAAATTACATACAAGAGGTAGCGAGGGGAAAGGGAAAAATAATACAAGGGGGAGATATGAACTGCAGTAGAGGGGGTAGAGAGAGAAGAGGGGAGGTGAGGGGAGGGGAGGGGGATAGTAAAGGATAGGAAAGGCAGAATACAACAGACACTAGTATGGCAATATATAAATCAATGGAAGTGTAACTGACGTGATTCTGCAATTTGTATACGGGGTAAAAATGGGAGTTCATAACCCACTTGAATCAAAGTGTGAAATATGATATATCAAGAACTATGTAATGTTTTGAACAACCAACAATAAAAAAAAATAAATAAAAAAGAGACATTTGTAAAGATAAAATAATTAATTCTGTAGGAAGGTATAATAATCATAAACATATGAGCCTAAAAACAGAGCAGAAAAATTAATAAGGAAAAACTGACAGAAATAAAAGAAACTAAAAACAATTCAACAATAGTAGAGACTTTAATATATCACTTCAACAAAGGTTAAAAAAAAGCACAGCTGCAGATGTGACTCAGTGATAAAGTCCTTGCCTAGCATGAATGAGGCCCTGGGTTTAGTCCTTAATACTACACACACACACACACACAAAATATCTAAATAACAGAAAAACCACATAACAGCAGAATACCCATTCTTCTTAAGTACACATGGAACATTACTAAGTTTAGAACATATGCTAAAGCAGAGATCAAACCTCAATATATTTAAAGAATAGAAATAATACAAATTATGTCTCTGACCACAATGGGATGAAATTAGAAGCTAGTAATAGAAATTTGAGGCAATTATAAAAATGTGAAAATTAGGCAACATATTCCTGAATAATATGTGAAAAAAAAAACAGTAGAGATCCAGAAATGAGAAAATTGAGATGCTTGAAAGGTGGTTCATAACGTGCCAGAACTTATAGAATGCAGCTGAAGCATTGCTGTGGATAATTGAAAGCTTAAAATGTTCACATTAAAAGTCAAGTTTTTTTTTTATATATCCTAGAGATTAGTGCTCTATCTGATGTGCATGTAGTAAAAATTTGCTCCCCTTTTGTAGGCTCTCTCATTGTCTCACTGATTGTTTCTTTTGCTGAGAAGAAGCTTTTCATTTTGAATCCATCCCATTTATTGATTCTTGGTTTATTTCTTGCACTATAGGAATCTTGTTAAGGAAGCCAGGGCCTAGCCCAACATGATAGAGATTTGGGCCTACTTTTTCTTCTATTAGGCACAGGGTCTCTGGTTTAATTCCTAGGTCCTTGATCCACTTTGAGTTATGTTTTATGCATGGTGAGAGATAGGAGCTTAATTTCATTTTGCTGCATATGGATTTCCAGTTTTCCCAGCACCATTTGTTGAAGAAGCTATCTTTTCTTCAATGTATGTTTTTGGTGCCTTTGTCTAGGATGAGATAACTGTATTTATGTGGTTTTATTTCTGTGTCTTCTATTCTGTATCAATGGTGTACAAGCATATTTTTTTTTTTTACTATTGCTCTGTAGTATTAGTTTAAGTTTTGGTATTGTGATGCCATCTGCTTTACTCTTCTTTCTAAGGATTGCTTTGGCTATTCTAGGTCTCTTATTTTTCCAGATGAATTTCATGACTGCTTTTTCTATTTCTATGAGGAATGTCATTGGGATTTTGATTGGAATTGCATTAAATCTGTATAGTGCCTTTAGCAGTATGGTCATTTTGACAATATTAATTCTGCCTATCTAAGAACAAGGAAGATCTTTCCACCTTCTAACATCTTCTTTAATTTCTTTAATAGTCTTTAGTTTTCATTGTAGAGATTGTTCACCTCTTTTGTTAAGTTGATTCTCAAGTATTTTTTTGAGTCTATTATAAATGGGGTAATTTTCCTAGTTTCTTTTTCAGAGGATTTGTCACTTATGTACAGAAATGCCTTTGATTTATGGGTGATGATTTTATATATTGCTACTATTCTGAACTTATTTATTAGTTTTAGAAGTTTTATAATGAAATTTTTGGATCCTCTGGATAAAGATTCAAAAAACTTAATGCCAAAAGAAAACAAACAAACAATCCACTCAATATATGGGCCAAGGAGCTGAACAGATACTTTTCAGAAGATGATATACGATCAACCAACTAACAAATATATGAAAAAATGTTCAACTTCTCTAGCAATTAGAGAAATACAAATCAAAGCTACTCTAAGATTTCATCTCACTCCAGTCAGAATGGCAGTTATTAAGAATATTAAGAATAAGACCAACAATAAGTATTGGCAAGGATGCAGGGGAAAAGGCACACTCATATATTGCTGGTACAAATTGATGCAACAAATCTGGAAAGCAGTATAAGGATTCCTTGGTAAACTTGGAATGGGACCACCATTTTTGCC
Organism: Callospermophilus lateralis; assembly: GCF_048772815.1. Lineage (NCBI taxonomy): Eukaryota > Metazoa > Chordata > Mammalia > Rodentia > Sciuridae > Callospermophilus > Callospermophilus lateralis. The sequence goes on along the minus strand of NC_135313.1, from coordinate 63,522,440 downwards.
AGCTATTCCACTCCTTAGTTTATACCCAATGAACTTAAAAGTGGCATACTACAGTGATGCAGCCACATAAATGTTGACAGCAGCACAATATTCACAATAGCTAAATTGCAGAACCAATGTAGATGCCCTTCAATAGATGAATGGATAAAGAAACTGTGGTATATATTCACAATGAAAAATTATTCAGCATTAAAAGAGAATAAAATCATGGCATTTCCAGGTAAATGGGTAGAGTTGGAGAATATTGTGCTAAGTGAAGTAAGCCAATCCCCCCAAAAAAAACAAATGCAGAATATTTTCTCTGATATGTGGATGCTGATCCATAATGGGGGTGGGGAGGGAGCATGGGAAAAATGGAAGAACTCTAGATGGTGCAAAGGGTATGGAAGGGAAGGTAAGAGGCATCAGGGTAGGAATGATTGACATCATTACCCTAAGTACATGTATGAAGATACGAATAGTGTGACTCTACTTTGTATACCACCAGATACATGAAAAATTGTGCTCTATATATTTACTATGAATTCAACTGCATTTTTCTGTCATGTATAACAAGTTAGAATGAATAAATAAAAAGAAAGAAAAAAGAACAATAAAAGGTCAAGATTCTCAAATTGATAGCTTAACCTTTCTGAAAAACAGGAATGAAAGAACAGATTAAAGTTAAAGCAAGCAGAAGGAAGAAAATTGTAAGGAGTGGAGGGGGTACCAATGCAATGGAGAATAGAAAAAAATATATAAAATAAATCAACAAAACAAAAATCTAGTTTCTTGAAATTAATAACACATCTGAAAAACATTAAGATGAATCAAGAAAGAGAAGATTCTAATTCCTAAATTCAAAAAAATGAAAGAAGGATATAATTCCTGACTTAAACAAGGAATTATAAAGGACTACTATGAACAAACATTAGATACATTCAAGGAAATGTATAAATTTATAAAAGGGTACAGGCCACTGCTTCAGGAAGAAGAATCTGCATTGATTTGTTGCTTAAGTAGTAAAGAGATTTAATTAATAATGATTACCAAAAAAAAAAAAAAAAAACACACCAAAACTCTTCACAGTGAAAAGGCCTGGCTTAGATGGCTTCCAGTCATTTATCTGATTTGAAAGTGAGGAGGTAAAGGCAGGAAGACTTGGAAGTGGAGATCCCTGGGGACAATCTTGAAGTGTGTGCCCACAAAATGTAATCCCTTTATAGCATTCCAATCTATGGTGTAAGAACAGAGAGAACATGGAGATGTTCAGTCCTTCAACATAAATCATATCTGGAGACCAGTGGGAACTTGCAGTTTCATATGAGATCCTGTGTGTTTGCTTTCTTTGTTTGCTTGCATTTTGTTTATTTGTTTTCTGTTTGCCCTGGATGCTTAAAAGAGCTAAGAAATAGGAAAGATCTATATTTTCTGAGCCTTTGTAGATGTTTGTCTGGATAACCTGTCAAAAAATAACCAGAGAAAAGAATCCTCACAAAGCTGTGCTTTCCTTGAGATGAAAGCCACTGGGAGATCATCTTTCCAACACAATCTGATAGCACAGGAAGCCCCTAAAATAACCAATATTGTGTACTACTTTATGTTATTGTCTTATTGTAGTTTTGCTTCTCGTGTGTACTCTCCTCACCTAAACTATAACCCAGTTATATCCTTTCTCATTTTTCAAATTTCATAGAATTATACCTCAAGAATAGCGGGCCCCCAAACATTTATCAAACATTGCTGCGCCCCTCCCCTGACTCAGGCAATGGCAAGGCCCTACTGAGGTGGATGGCGCAAGGCGTCCATCCTCTGGAGGAGCACAGTATATTTCTGGGAATGGGCTAATTTGCTTTGTATTCCTTTAATAAGTATAGTTGTGACTTCTCATATGACCATTAAGTATGAAGGAAAAAACATGACTTTCCCAATTAATGCAACTACTTCTAAAGAATAGATCTGTTTGCTCTAAATGCAATGATTCAGCTGTGGAGTGTAAATTGTTATGTCTAATGAAAAACTCCCTGTATTCCTGTCAAGGAAGTTTTTGAGAAATTAATTAAAATCTAGAGAAGAAAAATTAATGTTAAGAAGACAGATTAGTGCTTAGTACTGGGCAACTTGTTCTTGTTCCTGTGCACAATGGTTTGTGCTCTTACTCTTGTTTGATTAAAATTAATAACAAGTCAACCACTTGCCATAACCATGGCACCGGTTCCAGTCAGTAAGTCAAGAAAGAATAGTCAAGGTATAGGCCAATAGTTTGGGACATTTGTAACTATTATTAAAAGTTAACTAAGCAGAAACAGCTCAAAGTAAAACACGAACTGAAAGTACAAATGTTTGCTTATGCATGAGCCAAGATACATTCTTCTATTCTGATTGTAGCTAGGTAATATTTTGTTTCTTTGAATAATGATTCCTGTTTTGTAACCACAAAGTACTGTGAGCCTGCCAAAATGAAAAGTATATATGATCAACTTCACAAGTAAAGATTGGGATCAACACCTGCACTTTGGTGTCTGTATTGTTTCTCCACCCCTCTTTCGCCGACTCCTCACCATCTGTTCATCTCCTGAGACCCCCTGTTGGAGCTGGTCTCCGACAAAACATCAGTCTATTAGTTAGGCCTATGCAATCCCCCTTTTCTTTGTCATATTTTAAGCTTGGCTTTTCATAAATGAGGCTTCTGAAATACAGATAAATTTGCCTGAGAAATGTTGATTTACACTCAAGGGAAGTTTGATTGACTTAAAATATATTTTACCTCACTTATTTTCACCTTTATTTGTTGTTTATTTTTCTTGTGCCTGAACCATAGTTATTAGCTCATGGAAGTTTGGTATGTATTTTTTCTGTAGTGATAAAAACTTCTTCAGATCCATAAACTATATAAATACAGAATATATAAACCTGGTAGCTTATTCCATGATATTACCCATCCATCTCAATCTATGAAGGTGCTCTCTGAGGTCATTTTCTCTTGTAAAGAAGAAATGAGTTTTCAAAAGATTTTCAAAGTTATTACTTTAAAATATGACTCAAACTGATCCCAAAATTTAACATGTTGAGTATCTATATTGTTTCAAAACTTCAGGTTAACAAGAAATATAACTTTATTCTTTTTTATAACTTAGCTTAATTTTTATCTCAAATACCTGGAGAGCAGAAACTCATTATAAATCAATTTGAGCAAACTTCTTTCCCACAGCTTGTTGCTTGTATGACATTACAGGGAAATTCCTACCACAAATAAACAATGGTTAGCCCCCTCTAGACAAAAGAATATACTGACTAGATTTTTAAGTATCCAGGGGATAATGAAATTGCAGTCAAATCACTGAATGGTAATTGTTAATATGTTGAAATTGGCAAATTTATTCAAAAATTTGTAGGAAATTTTACATGAAATATGAAGGAAAATATGATATGATGTATATAAATATTATATGGAATTTTATATGGAATAGCTAAAGCAAACATGAAGAAGAAGAAATGGGAAAAGATATAGAGGACTTACACCTACTACAGAGCAAGACTTATTATAAAACTGAACTAATTAAAAACATGTTGAAAACACTAATAAATTTGGACTTTTTTAAAATTAGAAACTGTTCATCAAAAAGTACTTGAGTAGAAAGAAAAACTACAGATATGGAAAAGATAGTTATAGTTTCTGACAAAGAACTGTAAGCTAGAATGAATGAATCTTCCTAGATATTAGTAATAAAAGTCACATTTTTAAATGGGCAAAAGAGAGGTGTTTCTCAAACAGGTTATCTATTTCCAGTTACTATTTGAAATTTTCCAGCAGCATTATTAATCAGTGAAATGCAAATTAAAATGGTAAATGTGATTCAATTACATCTCAAACAATATATAAAATTAAAAATATTATAAAGAGATGTGGACCAACTGGAAAGTTGATTGCAATGCAGATGAGGTAGAAACTTATAAGCACTTTGGATAAGTGATTGACAGAATTAAAAACAAATATATTTGTGGCCTCAAAATTTCATGCCTGGGAAAATACTGAGACAGATTCTTTTGTCCCCTAGTGGTTATCTACAATAGTGTTGAGAAGCAGCTTTATATGTAATAGTCCCAATGTGAAAACAACTTTTGTTGTCATCAATAGGAACATGTAAAAAGAAGTTGTGTACTTGTACAAGGGTGCAGTACACAATATTCAAAATGAAGAACTTCCTAGGGGTGGAGAGTAATACTTTACATCAGCTACCAACTGCTGCTTATCACAATACCCCAAAATTAATCTCTCAGACATAGTATGGAGAAAAATCAACTAGACCACTATATCTCCAATTTCATTTATGTGTTGTTTAAATCACAAATCTGATTTGTGATAATAGAGGTCAGAATGTAGTTATCTTTCTGGAAAAGACTGCAGAATATCATCTGGGTGAAGGCACAATGTATTATTGTTGGAAGTAAATCTTTCTATGTTATGAATTGTTAAGTACCTATATAAATGTCTTTTGGTTACTGAGAAGACTGTACCCAAATCTGAGGATTCTCAAGTCCTTTACATAAAATGGCGTAGTGTTTGCACAGAACCTACTCACATTTTCTCACATTTGTAAAGTCTCTATATTACCTTGTTTGGTGTCTGATTATTCACTCAGGACATTAATGAATCCTTAGTATCACCCATAAGGTCAGTTTAGTCTTGAAACACCCTTCTCTTTTCTACTGAGTTACATTTAAATCATTCCTCTCTAGAGGTGTGGAAGTCCCTGAGAGGTTATCTAAGGCCCTCTATTCATAATGAAAAACTGTATGCATTTTCTGGCTTGTCTGCTTCATTGCTCTTTACCCAGAGAGCAAGACCCCTGGCCCCTCAATTAGGGACTCCTTAATGATCTCCCACTTAAAGTTTTTCCTTTTATTCTTGTCTTGCTTTAAACCAGTATTCAGTTTGTACTCTCCAAATGATAATCCTTTTCTTGTGTGTTATTCTTCCAAATGCATTGCCTATGCTTGAGAGCTTTTAAATTTTAAGTTCTAGGACTTAAAATTTCAAAGACCTTTGCTTTCTTTATTTTCTGCTTCTAGGACTTTCACTAAACCATAGATATAGCCTGTTTTTCTGAATAGGATAAAGAGGTATAGGATATATGTTTAGAAAATATACATCCTGATAGATAATTATGAAAGAATTCATTCATTACTTACTAATCCAATTCGAAGTTTTTCATTTTTAATTCATTCATGGGAAGATTTTATCATCTGAACTTCAAATTAAGTGTGCCTCAGGTTCGAAGATGGCAGATTAAAGGAAGAATGCACTTCTTAGTTCTTCTTTAGCGAAATATTTAAAAAAACGGAGACTGCTCCTCTGCAAGTTGTGTCACTCAGGTGTTTGCTGGAATTTAGCATTGGACAGTAAAAACCCCATAGAAACAGAAAGTTGGAAACTTTGAGCATAATATAAGAAATAATATGTTAGAGACATGCTAACCTGGCAGGTGCTTGTGCTGCTGAGGGGAGGGAAAGTTCAGGTGGAGCCAGAATTAAACAGGCAGTCAGCATAGATAGGTAAATCGAGGCAGGTCAGATCAAAGAGGCCAATTTTGAGTGAGACTGGCAAGTTGGAGACTGTCCCCTGAGGGATTAAAATGTTGATTCATTCAGACCCCTTCCTCCACCCTTATCAAGAAACTGCCCCTACTTCAACCTGTTGCTAAGGTAACCTGTCCCAAGAATTGCCCCTCCCTATAAGGAGCTATAAGGTTGTAATTAATGTGTCCTGGGCTGCTCCATCCTGCCCTTCTCCCTTTAGTCCCTCCCCCCTTCCCACCTTTGGCCATCCCATTGAGCATTTCCTAGACCTAGTCTAATGCCTAGTTACTGTATGCAGGAAGGAGAGAGATAAGGAGAAGAGAACAGGAGAACCAAGGAAGCCTAAGACCTATAAAAAGGATAAAACCCCTCATTTCTTGGGATATCAGGATACCAGCTATGGCCCCCTTATCCTTCCCCAAAGAAGTCTATGTTACCCCCTTTTTTTCCCCACTGCATAGCAATATTTATTTATTTATTCATTTATTTATTTATATTTTTATTAGCTACACATGACATTATAATGATCTTGGCAATTCATACATTTGAATCCTTGGGGTATAATTTCTCATTTTTATAATTGTACAGATTGCAGAATCACACTTGTCATAAAGTCACCTATATACATACAGCAATCATAATGTCTATTCTGCTGCCCTTCCTATCCCACCTACTCCTCCCCTCCCCTCCCATCATTTCTCTCTATCCAATCTAATGTGACACACTTTTTTTTTCTTTTTCTCATCACAACATCATACATGTATTCTATATAACGATGAGGGTCTCCTTCCATCTTCCGTGCAAATCCCCTTCTCCCTTTCTTTTCCCTCCCACCTCTCTTCCCTATTTAGTGGTAGTCTTCTCACGCTCCTCCTCCCTATCCCATTTTGAGTCACCCCCCTTATATCAGAGAAGACATTGGGCATTTGTTTTTTAGGGATTGGCTAACTTCACTTAGCATAATCTGCTCTAATACCCATTCATTTCCTTGCAAATGCCATGATCTTGTTATTTTTAGTGCTGAGTAATATTCCATTGTGTATAAATTCCACATTTTTTTAATCCATTCATCTATTGAAGGGCATCTAGGTTGGTTCCACATTCTAGCTATTGTGAATTGTGCTGCTATAAACATTGATGTGGCTGTGTCCCTGTAGTATGCTCTTTTTAGGTCTTTTGGGTATAGTCCAAGAAGGGGAATAGCTGGGTCAAATGGTGGTTCCATTCCCAGCTTTCCAAGGAATCTCCATACTGCTTTCCAAATTGGCTGCACCAATTTGCAGTCCCACCAGCAATGTACAAGTGTACCCTTTTCCCCACATCCTCACCAGCACTTGTTGTTGTTTGACTTCCTAATGGCTGCAATTCTTATTGGAGTGAGATGGTATCTTAGAGTAGTTTTAATTTGCATTTCTCTGATTGCTAGAGATGGTGAGCATTTTTTCATGTATTTGTTGATTGATTGTATATGCTCTTCTGAGAAGTGTCTGTTCAAATCCTTGGCCCATTTGTTGATTGGGTTATTTGTTTTTTTGTTGTTTAACTTTTTGAGTTCTTTGTATACTCTAGAGATTAGAGCTCTGTCTGATGTTTGAAGGGTAAAAATTTGTTCCCAGGATGTAGGCTCCCTATTCACCTCACATATTATTTCTCTTGCTGAGAAAAAAAAAACAAAAAACAACAAAAAAAAACTTTTTAGTTTGAATTTGTTCCATTTGTTGATTCTTGGTTTTAACTCTTATGCTAGAAGTGTCTTATTAAGGAATTTGGGGCCTGCCCCCACGTGATGAAGATTAGGGCCAACTTTATCTTCTATTAGATGCAGAGTCTCTGGTTTGATTCCTAGCTCCTTGATCCATTTTGAGTTGACTTTTGTGCATGGTGAGAGAAAGGGATTCAATTTCATTTTGTTGCATATGGATTTCCAGTTCTCCCAGCACCATTTGTTGAAGGTGGTATCCTTTCTCCAGTGCATGTTTTTAGCACCTTTGTCTAATATAAGGTAGTTGTAATTTTGTGAATTTGTCTCTCTGTCCTCTATTCTGTATGTTACCCCTTTTAGAAAAAAAAAAAAAACCCAATTTATATGTTTGCCTTGGCATGCTTCTCTAATGTTCAAACTTCAACATTTGAGGGAGCAGAACTCATCACCTACAGGCCAGTATCAGAGACAGAAAGAGGAAAGTGCAGTAGAAAAAAGTTGGTATAGGAAATCTGTGGAATACAGAGAGAGGCCTGATCTTATGGACTCAGAAACAAAGTTGTTGGGTAAAAAGTGAACAAAATAGTTCTGCCATGAGCAGACAGTACAGTAGGAAATGGGGTTACTGACACAGAAACCATTTATAAGTGGACTCATGGTGGCAGCAAAGGCAGGAGACTGGGAAATCAAAAAGAAGTTGCAAGTCTCACCTAGCAGATACCTATTGTGGATCCTAGAGTGTATTTGGACCACTGTGACTTACATAGTGGAGATAGAATTGTGCCTAGTGTGATCCACTCTCAGACTCCTAGGAGACAGCTCCCTTATTGCTGGCACCCTATATGAGCTCTTGGGAAAATGCCAGTAACATCCAGACTGGAGCATCTGTACTCCAGGTATGATCCTGGATAAGTCACATTCATTGTGGTGAATGTGAGACCTCTGGAAGTTGAGATTCTGCCCATTAAAAGGAGAATATATGGAAGGCCCCCCAAACCCAGATTGAGATGAGCAACTATTCAGAAATAGGAGGCGTGGGTCAAATCTCATATATGCACTTGAAAGGAAAGTGAAGAACCCAGAGTAGGGCCAGTGAGAAATAAAAGACTGAGACCAGACAGATACACAAGAGAGTTTATTTGTCAGAGCTGACAATTAAAGGCCATCACTCCATAGATGGAGAGAAGCTACACAGGCTTGAGTTCTGGGACTTTTATGGGGCAGCTCAGGGATTAGAGCCAGGTGGGTCCTAAAGCAGGCAATTAAGGGTGGGGTTGGTATGAGGGAGTGGTGATATGCTTTTGGGTGGGAAAGTAAAATTTTTCTTAAAATGGTGGCTGTCACTTAAGTTGGCCATCCAGATGCTAAGCAATGAACTTACACCACTTAAAGAGCTCCAAAGGTCAGCCAAAACTAAATCCCAGCTACTGGAACTCTGCACCAGACCTGCTTTCAGAATACACAACTTGTCAGCACTCCCCAGTTTACACCACCCCATGCTGAGAGGCAGGAAGCTGAAAACTACTACAACCAGCTTTGTCTCCTGGCCACAACAGCAGCAGCAAGTTGAATACAAAAACATTGAACTTAGAACCCCCAGCCCTGACCCAAGGGTCACAGAATCTCCTAAATATAAAAACAAAGAATTGCACAACAATATAAGTAATGGAAATGGATCCTTCCAAAAGTTTTTACTTTAGAGGAAATAAGTCCTTTATTTCTCATTAAGAAATTTCATCTTTTTTCCTTTTCCCTCCAATTTGCTTTTAACTTTTTAAACTCTTTTTAATTTTGATTTTTAACTTTTTTTTTTTTTTTTTGCTTTTTACATTCTATATGATTGTGGGCATGCGTTCTCAATGCTAAGATAGATTTGAAATACAAACATGTACAAATACACACACAAACATATAATTTTACTTTAATTTTAATTGTTTTCCTCACCTCTTTTTTTATTTAACCTTGGTTTGATTTTGGTAGAGTAAAACTACATGTGGGTTTATGGTGTTTCAATCTTATATTTGTTTGTTCATACTTTGGTTTTTGGTCTTATATTACCCTTCTTCACTCTCTTACCCCACTAATAGCTCAACTTTCCTGTTCTCTTTTCCTCTCTTTTATTATTTTATTACTTTTGTTAATTATTTCTTCTTCTTTATAGCCATAATCTACTGCCTATCTTCTGTTTCTCCACAGTTCTCTTTTAAATATTTCAAATTTTCTCTTACCTTCCTACCCTACATTCTTCACTTTAGAAACTGTAATTCCATTATGTAAAATAATTATATAATTTATGCAATTTCTCCTCCATTTATGTTGTTGGAATTATTAATACAGTGGACAATATAGTAGACACCTGTCACTTAATGTTTGATCTAGTTTAAGGTTGTTTATCATTGGTGCTGTTAAATGGTGATGCCATCATTCCTCTACAGGTGGTAGTTAGTGTTATAGATGTCAAAGTAGATTCGGACATTAATTTTAAGGCTATAGACTTACTACCAAAATTACTGCTATTACTGGATCCCCACTTTCTCTAAGAGGGACTGGAAAGTAATTGGACACTTCAAATCGACAGAGTAAAGATCCTGCTCACAACTCACAACTCAACTATGTAAAAGCAGACCTCATACCAAACATGAATTAGCCCAACTTGAGGCTCAACAGTACTGTAACATATAGGAGAGACAAAAAACCCCGAACAAGGACCCAAGGAGTAACAAGACTGGGAAGGGGGACCCCAGGTTTCATTCCTGAACATCTGCTCATACATCAAAAACAGAACTCCATAGAACAAAAAAGGTAACTACAAACAAAATATATAAAAGAAACACCTTTTTTCTGCTGTGACTAAAAGATCCAACAAGAAAAATATTAGAGGAGAAAAACTTTACTTTGGGGGCTCATAGTTTCAGAGGTCTCAATCTATAGACAGCAGACTCCATACCACAGGCTCAAGATGAAGCAAAACATCATGGCAGAAGAGTGTACTGAAGGGAAGCAGCTCATGTGATGATCAAAAAACACAGGGAGAGATCTTCACTTGTCAGATACAAATATATACTTCAAAACCAAGCCCCCAATGCCCCACCTCCTCCAGCCACACCTTATTTGCCTTCAGTTACAACTCAATTAAACCCATCAGGTGCTTAATTCACTTATTGGGTTAAAGCTCTCATAACCCAACCATTTCTCCTCTAAACCTCCTTACATTTTCTCACACGTGAACTTTGGGGGGATACCTTACATTCAAACCATAACATTCCACCCCAAGGCCCCCAAGTCTCACAATCCTGTAACAATGCAAACTAAATTTAGTCCATTCCCAAGAGTCCCCATAGTCTCAACTGTTCTGAGATTGCTTGAATTTCAAGTCCAAAGTCTCCTATGAGACTCAGGGCAAACTTGCATTGTGAGTTCCTATAAAAATCAAAAGCAATTTACAAGGATCCAATATATAATGGTACAGAGTAAACATTTACATTCATAAAAAAGGAGTGTAGAAAGAAGGGATAAACCAAACTCTGAAATCCAGCTGGGCAAATAAATCTTGTAGCTCTATGTTCAGTCTCTGGGGCACACGACATGGTGATGTTCTGTACAAGGGTTTGTGTAGCTCCACCCCCATGGCCTTCTTGGTCCCAGCCCAAGTGACTTTCTGTTGGCTTGTCTCAGCTAAATTCCTGAAGCCTTCCTCAGGGTACATTCCATGGTACTGACATTTCTTAATCTTGGAGGTCTCTACTTCAGTGTTGGCTTCTTCCTCCACACTTTGATTTCTCAGGGGGTGCCCATAGGCATGACCCTCTGAACTCAGCCTGGCATCCCAGGCTTCCTTTGAAATATTGGTGGAACCCTCAATAACCCCCTAACTCCAGCATCTTGCATTCCTGCAGAACCAGTGCCACATGGTTGATGCCAAGGTCTGTCACCATCACAAGCACTGGTAAAGACTCCAGGGACCCTGGATGCAACAGCCTCTGAGTGTCTGGGTGGCTAAGCACATTGAAAAGACTTCCTAGGCTTTCTTGTGCAAGAACAGTACCCAACTAGTACCAAGTAAACATTTACCTTCAGAAATAAGCCTTATTGGTTTCCCTATCACAACTTTTAATATTCTTTTCTTCTTTTCCATGAAAGTCATTTACCTTCACTTTTACTCCCTGGAGCCTGCGATGGGTGTGGTCTTCCCAGCTCCTGAGATGCCCTGAAACCATCTTTCTTATTGTCTCTGAGCAAAGTCTTCAGCATTTCTTTAGTAGCAGTAATGTCTTTAACAACTACAACTTCATTAGCCCCAGTTTTATCCTCCCCTTTTAAGTCCACATTTTTAAAAATATTTCTGCTCTGCTTTCTCTTCCTGAATATAACAATAAACTTGGCTAAAAGTGGCCAGCAATACCCATCACCTTCCTGAGTGCTATGCTGCCTAGAAATTTCTTCTACCCCATTAAGAAGCCCATGGTTTTTAAATCCAACCTCACAGAAAGTCTCAGGACATTAGAAAAACAGACAACTTCTCAGTCACAACATAATTCAAATGGTCTCTAGTCCAATTACCAATAGTGTCCTTCTTTTCCTCTAAACCCTCTAGAGCCCTGTCTTCACTCTCAACAGTCAGGGTTAGGGCTCTCAACCTTAATAGTTTCTCCTCTAAACCTTCTTACATTTTCTCACACATGTGACACCTCACATCCAAACCATAACAGGAATCTATCTTATCTAATGCACAAGTCCAAGTCCTCTGAAAACAAACAAACAAACAAACAAGCAAATAAATCTCCCTCCAAAATTCACAATTCTCCAGAAAAGGAACACATCGATACGTGGAAGTGGAAAACATTTCAGAGAAAGACAATAATAAAACTATAATAAATCTAATTCTTAAAATGTTCAATAATCTAAATATATTGAATTAAGACCTGTAGGAGATAAAAAAATTAATAAAGAATCAGATATTGGAAAGAAATTAATCAGAACTCCTGGAAATGAAAAGGCACATTGAATCAAATAAAAAATTCGTTTGAAATCATCACTGAGAGGTTAGATTGCATAGAAAATAGAATGCCAGGCCTTGAAGCCAGAATTTCATGAGTTCTTGAAGACACAGTATACAATAAAGAAAAATAAATAAATAAAAGGCCATGAAAGAACTCTGGGACGACATCAGCAGACCAAATGTAAGATTCATCAGGGTAGAAGAGAACATGGAGATCCATGTTAAATGCATTAAGAACATCTTCAGTGAAATAATAGAAAAATAAATAAAAAATAAATAATTCACCTTAAAAATGAGATAGAGATCCATATACAGATGCATATAGAACTCCAAATAGACAAGATCAAAAAAAGAATCTCTCCAAGACACATCATAACCAAATGACTTACATAGAAAAGAAGGAAAGAATATTAAAAGCTGTAATAGGGAAACCAACTAGGCTTATTTCTGACTTCTTGACTCAGATCCTAAATTCAAGGTGGGCGTAAAATGAGACATCCCAAACTCTGAAAAAGCAAATGGCCAGCCAGATTGCTATATCCACAAAGACATCTTTCCAAATGGATGAAGACATGAAACTTTCTATGATAAGAATATACTAAAAGAATTAATAACTCTATTTACAAAGAATAATTAAAGATCTACTACAGGGGCTGGGGTTGTGGCTCAGTGGTAGAGCGCCCACCTAGCATATGTGAGGAGGCACTGTTTCAATCCTCAGCACCAAATATAAATAAATAAAATAAAGGTATTATTCCAACTACAACTAAAAAAATTTTTTTTAAAAAAACATGGTACAAAGAAAAACTCAAAAACAAACCCAAAACTCACAAATAGAAGAGGCTCCCTAGAACAGCAACTAGTAAATGAAAATCAAGAAAGAATTAAATATAGTAAACAAACTAAAATGCAGGAAAGGACAACTATATATTTATAATAACATTAAACATAAATGGTGTTAACTCCCCAATTAAAAGACATAGATTAGCAGAATGGATTGAAAAAATCAAATTGTATGCTGTTTGCAAGTGACTCATGTTGTAGGCAAAGATACTTACTGGCTGAAACTAAAAGAATGGAAAAAAATATTCCACGCAGTGGAGTCTGAAAATAAAAAGGAATAGTTATTCTTAGATCTAACAAAGAATACTTCAAGCAAAAATTAATCAGAAGACACAGTAAAGGCCACTACATGCTTGTAAAAGGACTGATTTAATAAGAAGATATAATAAATATATATGCTGCAAAATAACTAATTAATTAAAAAAAACTTTGTGAAATTAAGTCTCAGACCCAAATACAATGATACTTACTAGTTGATAACAGTATATTCTTATTATCCCTAACAACAATAGACAGGTCATCCAAACATAAAATCAATAAAGATATTTCAAACCTAAATAATACTATAAATCCAAAGGACCTAATAGAAATCTATAGATATTTCATCCCCCCCAAAACTGAATTTACTCTTGCCTCATAAAAATATACCATATTCTATGTCACAATGTTACATCTTACTTATTTAAAAATAATTGAAATAATCTCATGAATCCTCTCAGATCATAAAATGGAATAAAAGTAGTAATCAACAGCAAGAAAGATAATAGAAAGCACATAAACATATGGTGTTTGAACCATACTCTTTTAAGTGAGGAATGGATCATAGAAGAAATGAGAAAAGAAATCAAGGAAATCTTAGAAACAAATGAGAACAGAGATACAACATATCAAAATCTCTGAGCTATTTATGAAGGCAGTTCCTAGAGGAAAGCTTAGATCATTGAGTTCCTACATTAAAAAAAAAGAAGAAAATAAAAATTCTAAATATATAATCTGCTCCATCTCAAAACCATAGAAAAGGAAGAACAAACTAATTCCAAATTAGTAGAAGATGGGAAATAATTAAAATTAGACAAGAAATTAATAAAATTGAGAATAATAAAGCAATAAAAATGAGTAATGCAACAGAATTGGTTCTTAGAACAGACAAATAAAATGGAAAAACTCTTAGTTAAAATAATAAAAAGCAAGAGAAAGTAGACTGAAATAAACAAAATTAGAGGTGAACAAAGAGATATCACCATAGACACTTCTGAAATTCAAAGGATCAATAGAAAGTATGTAATAAGAATTGTAATGCATTCCGCTGTTATATATAAATAAAAATAAAGTATTTTGAAAATATATATTCCAGTATTAGAAAACCAAGAATACATTCAGAAATTTCTACATACATATAACCTTCCCAAATTGAACCAGGAATCTATAAAAAACCTAAATATGCCAATGTCAAGTAATGAAATTGAAACCATTAAAAGCCTTCCAAAAAAGAGAGGCCCAGGACCAGGTAGATTCTCAGCTGTGTCCTAACAGATCTTTAAAAATAACTAACACAAGGCTTTTTCAACTATTGAAAGGGAGGGAACAAATCCAAATATATTATATGAAGTCTATAACCCCAATACCAAAACTAGGCAAAAACACATCAAGGAAATTTAACTACAGAATAATATCCCTGATGAACATACATGTAAAAATCCTGAATAAAACATTTACAAACTGTATTCAGCAACACATCTAAAAAAGACTACATGGAACCCATGGATCAAATGGGTTTCCTCTCAGAGATACAAGGTTGCTTCACCATAATCAAATCAATAAATGTAATTCACCACTTAAATATAATTAAGGACAAAAATCATATGATCACCTGAATAGATGCAGAAAAGGTGGATGATAAAATCCATTACGCATTCATGTTAAAAATGCTGTAGAAACTAGGGATAGAAGAAATTTACCTCAACATTATAAAGACTATATATGACAGACCCAAAATCAACCTCATAATGGATGGAGAAAAAATGAAACCATTTCTTCTAAAATGAGGAACTGGACAAGGATGTCAACTTTCACCACTCCAGTTCAATATAGTACTCATAACTCTAGCCAAAGTAATAAGGCAAGAAAAGAAGACTAAAGGGATATAAATAGAGAAAGAAGTTAAACTATCTCTGCTGATGACATGATTCTAAAAGTGTCCTAGAAGACCCCCAAAAAACGATACTAGAAAAATGATGAATGAATTCAAAAAAGTAGCAAAATGCAAGATCATCCTTCATAAATCAATAGTTTTCCTATACTCCAAAAATGATTCTTCTGAGAAAGAAATCAGAAAAACTAATCAATCATAATGACCTCAAAAAATAATACAACATTTGGAAGTTAATCTAATGAAGAAGGTAAAAGATCTCTACAATGAAAATTAGAGAACATTGAATAAAGAAATTTAGGATTTTACAAGATGGAAAAACTTTCCATGTTCTTAGATGGGTAGAATTAATATTGTCAAAATGGCCATACTACCAAAAGCAATATACACATTCAAAACAATTCACATCAAATTAACAAAGACATTCTTCAGAGAACTATATAAAAGGGTCCTAAAATTCATTTTAAAGAATAAGAAACCCAGAATAGCCAAAACAATTCTAAGCAAGAAGAGTGATGATGAAAGCATCACAATATCTCATCTATATTGTTATAGTAACACAAACAGCATGGTATTGGTGTCAAAATAGACATGAAGACTAATGGGATATAACAGAAGACACAGAGACGAACTCACCTATGTACAATCATTCCATACTCAAACAAAGTGCCAAAATAGTTGTTCAGGGAGTCTCTTTAACAAATAGTGCTGGGAAAACTCAATACCCATAAGTAGAAAAATGAAATGTTATATCTATCTCTCTGTACAAAAGTCAAATAAAAGCGAATCAAAGATTGAGGAAGTAGGCCAGAAACTTTGCAACTGTTATAAGGAAACATAGGGTCAACAGTTAAACATATTGGGACTGGCACTGACTTCCTTAACAAAAACCCTAAAACTTAAGACTTAATAAGTGGGATGACATCAAATTCAAAAGCTTCTGCACATCAAAGGAAACTATTAAGAGTGTGAAGAGAGAGCCTACCATATGGGAGAAAAATATTTAGAAGCTACTCCTTTAATTGGGGATTAATATTCAGAATATATAAAGAACTCAAAATGCTTAGTGCTAAAACCACAAATAGCCCAATTAATAAATGGGCAAAAGAACTAAATAGTCACTTCTTAAAAGATGAAACACAAATGGCCAATAAATATATGAAAAATATTCAACATTTCTAGCAATCTGGGAAATGTAAATCAAAACTACATCAAAAATTTCTCTCCAGAAATAATGGCAATTATCAAGAATATAAACAATTCTGGCAAGATGTGTGTAGGGGGGAGTACAGATACATTTTTGGTGAAACTGCAAATTATTGGAAAGCAGTATGGATATTCCTCAAAAAATAGAAATGGAAGCATGATAGGACTCAGCTATTCTATCCTTTATTTCTAAGATTTCTCTTTGGTATTTATTTTAAAAAAACCCTAAAATCAGCATACTATAATGATACAGCCAGCCACATCAATGTTTATAGCAGTACAATTCACAATATCCAAGTTATGGAACCAGCCCAGATGCCTATCAATGGATAAATGCATGCATAAAGAAACTGTTGTATATAAATACACAAACAAGTTTTATTCAACCATAAAGAAGAGTAAAATTCATTACCCTAGGTACATGTATGATTGCATGAATGGTGCGTCTCTACACCATGTACAGCCAGAGAACTGAAATGTTGCATTCCATTTGGGTACAATAAACTGAAATGCATTCTGCTGTCATGCAGAACTAAGTAGAAAAAAATAAAAATAAATAAATATAATTAAAGAAAAAAAGTGAAATTATGTCATTTGCTAGTAAATGAATGGAACTGGAGAACATCATGAGGAGTTAAATTAGTCAGACTCAGAAAGTCAAAGGTCAAATGTTTTCTCTCATATGCAGAAGTTAAAACAATATAAGGTCAAATGGGGCACAGTTGAATATCATGAAGATATATAGAATATTAATAGAGTAGAGGAAGAAGGGAGGGCGGGAGGAGAGTAGGATATGGGAGGGTACCCAGGACTGAAACTGAGTACATTAAATTCCATGCATGTATGATTTTGTTCAAATGAACCCAACCATTATGTATAACTATAATGCACTAATGAAAGAAAAAATTAACAAAGAAGACCCCAATTCTCCAATGTATAGTTTCTCATTTGTAAAATGTGTGCTCAGCATATAAATGTCTGCTCTGAAAGGAAATAGTTGGTACAGTGACCCTGTGATTTTGTGTTCATTAGTGCTTATGTATTCATCTGAAGGCAGAACTGCACATGCAGGTCAGGATAGAATGGAAGAATGAGGTCCCACATTATACTTATGTAGAGGAGACACCATCCTGTGATGACTACTTATTTGACAATTGAGCAAGATAATGCTAGAGTAGCTATCCAAGTATCCCTTTGACTTTTAGATTCTAGGACAGGAATGCTGGGTGCCTTCTACTAGATTTGTGCCTCTCACAGATAAGGCCCATATATCATAAAATAGTAATGTGGTAGAGATTACTATATATTAATGAAAATTTATTTACCCAAGCGTCTCTTTGACTTTACAGAATTCTGGGCTGGGAAACAGAGTGTCTTTTACTCAGCTGTGCATGCAGATAAATGTCACATACCATGAAGTTTAGACTACTAGATATTCATCAAAATTTGTTTTCTATTTCTCATGGACATATACCCAGATGAAATTTAATAGCTTCTAATTTTCAAGGGACTATGTGTAAGTTAACTAATGTTATAAAAGTGATGATTGTCATATCTGGATATGATCCCCAATTTTTCCTTCCACATATTCTTCTCTGTGATACTTCCCCTTTTCAGCCATTTGGGAAGGAGAAGATCCCCTCGCTCAACTTTGGAAACTTTGAAGTCATGTACTGCATAGTAGAAAGTCACTGATCCAGAATACTTTTGTTAAACATATAAATGTCCATTGATAAGTAAGGCATCTACATATCTCCTGCATAAGCCAAAATATACTCCATTTGTATTTAACACCTTTACATTTTCAGATCTTTTGAATGCAACTGTTAGCATTACCCTAACTAATTTAAATTGGAAAGAAAAATGATGCAATGATTAAAAAGTCTATAATCTCAGTTTGCATGTAACATTAACTGCCTCTGAGTAGCCACCTCTTAGGGTTGCATTTCCTTATTCTGCAATGAAGGTGATAGACTTGGTATAACTGACTCCATTTATTTTTCTATTCCAACTTTGTAGGTTGGGATATTTTTATTAATTTTCTCAATAGTGCCTCTTTTTATTTGCCATTAGTCTGTGTCTATACATCTATTTTTTTAACTGAAAATTCATCTCCATTATCTTTCTAATGGTATCTGCTCACTACTATTGGTTATAATTTGAAACAACTGTCTGGGATACAATGTCACTTCTGTGAACTGGCACTTTTTCTAAACAATTAAGATCTATATCATGGGGCTGGCTCATACGGTGGCGTGCTCGCCTGGCATGCATGCGGCCCAGGTTCGATCCTCAGCACCACATGCAGGCGGGGATGTTGTGTCCGCCGAAAACTAACTAACTAACTAACTAACTAACTAACTAACTAACTAAATAAATAAATAAATAAATGATAGAATTCATTCTCTCTCTCTCTCTCTTTTAAAGATCTATATCATTGATAAACTTATAAGTTTGTTCTCAAATCAGTAGAAAAGTAGTATTTATTTATCCAAAGCATAGCATCAAGAAGTTGTTACCACTATTGCTTCCACCCTATGCTGTTTGTAAACGTAAAGAAAAATGCACCTTTTGAGCAAAATCTTCCTATGCCTGGCTTTTGCACAAAGGCATTTTCTTTCTTTCTGTTTCTTTTTTTAAAGTTTGAGTGAAAATGATTTGACTACTTTTTAGTTATATGAGGGTCACAAAATAAATGCTTCCTATAAGGAAGAAAAAGGAATAAGGATTGCACATTACCTTCTTTAGTTTGTGTCACACACACACACAAAAAAGAAAAGAATGATGAAATGCTACTTGCTCTTTGAAGTATATGTTTTCTATACATGTTGCAATTGACCTTCTGGGTGCAAAAGTGCATGTATGTCTGAAAGAGCTGAAATGTTCCAACTTTAAGCTCATTCTGTTTCTCTGATAAGATTTTTCATAAGTGTTTTAGTTACCTTTGATACTCATAATTCAATAGTTTCACGTATTATAATTCATTGTATTTGGAAATGAATGGGTGGATGATTTTAAGTATTAAGCATTATTTAGCATATATTAAATATTTCTTAAATATTTGATTGCATTTTTCAAAATACTTATATCAGAAACTAAAGATGTTTCATAAATTGCAATGTATCCTTCATAAGAAAAAAAAATACCGACACACTACAAGTAGTAGAAGAACTGATGTTTTTTATTCAAAGCACACGTAGACTGCTCAATGAAGTTGCATTGCTGGTAAAGGAACTTTACCATTGACATTTTCCCATTACTTTCCTTTTTCAGAAGTACTACATTTTTCTCTTCAAGTGCAACTTTGGACATCTCACTAAGGACAATTGGTCATTGTTGGTGTGCAAGTCATTCAATCTTCTGACACTTAGAAATGCCTTTAGCTGCCTTCCCTAGTCCCACAGCTAACAAATTCAAGACTTGTCAAACAGCTGACATCTGAAGAGTAGAATGAATGATGCTAAGTGTGTGCGTTGGGATAAATTATTCTGAGCCAATATATAGAAGCAAATGAATTGCTTCTATATATTGGCTCAGATGAGAATGATAAGATATGTATGTAGGTAAATGTCTGTAGATCTTTTTATTTTTTTAGATAGAAATTGGGAAGATGAATTATCCTTCTACATAGTTTGTGCTGCTCTCTTACCACTGTCCAGCTGAAACTTATAAATAATTGGCATCATTCAGGCCAAATTTCACATTTTTAACTTATTAATGTCTCTTCTTGATTTAATGAAATACATCTCAACTTCAGGGCAATAAACACTTCTGTATCTTTAATACTTGCTGTAGCCAAAAAGAAAATTTTCATATTGCCCTGTGTTATGGCAGAGGGAGAAGATGAAAAGAATCCCTGAAAGCATAATAATATTTACAAACTAAAAAATTCAGCCTTGGCACACTGAGTTTTCTGTAGGTGATATGTATGAGCAGAATAGTCAGGGATTTAAAGTATTCTGTGGAATAGAATAGAAGAAATCAATGCATGGTTTCTTTAGTTCCCTGGGCTGGTGGGGAAGGCCTATCTGTAATTGTCAGGCGACTGTCACCATCTTGGAGGGTAGCAATAAGTCGAGGCATCCTATTGTTTCCCTCCAGTTGTAAGTTATTAGAGAAGCTGCTTTAAAGAAATATTTACTGAATTCCTTCTGAAAGATTACAGCTTATTACTACTAATTTTCATCAAACGGAATATTTCACCTTTCATTCTGCACTTTGTAGCTCTCCACGAACTCATAATAGTGAAAGCAAATGAAAATAATTTTTTCTTGCTGAAGCCTAAAAGTCACATTAGCATCATTCATAGCCATGTAGCAAATGCTTCCAGAGAAACAGGAATTAATCAGGATGAGAAAGCATATAACTTTGGAACTCTCATGACTATCATTTTAATGTTTCAAAGTAAATTACCTTAAAATGATTTCCACCATCACATAAAAATATGTCTGTGACTTATAATGTACATATTACATTTTAAATATAATTTTTATATTTGTGATTTTGTATAAATATTAGTATCCAGTATTATATTTTTTAATTATAAAAGCAAGGCAAGAGCATTTTAACAAAATCAAATGGTGCAGAATAATGTAAAATTGAAAATCTGCATTTCTATTCCTTTGATTGCCAGTTTCTCTTCCAAAGATAATGGCTCTAATCAGGCTTGTTTTTGATTTTTCTATCTTTACATGACATAAAGTATAGTATGTTTACATAAACACAAACATGTTGATTGTGTTTATATAAATAATTTTATATTTATACAACCATGCTATATTCATCCCTATGTCTCCTGATTTTATTGATCATGCTCCAAGAATGATTTGTATCTGTAGTTACGTTCAAATGAATTTCTATTATGGACAGATATGTATGTACCTACAAATACATTTGTGTAGATATATAAGTGTTTAATAAAAGTTTTCAAAAGGTCTCAAATGTATATCACGGTGTGTACAGACTTCAGTTAACTCAGTTTGTCATATTTTTCAACTAGCAGGAACAACTCCCAAATTCATGGAAGATGATAGAGCACAGATTTTAGAATCAGAAAACAGATGTAGAATCTGGCTTCAATGCTGACTCTGGGATAAGTAATATAACTTGTTCAATATCTTCATAATTTTCCCCTTAAATTTATTTAATAATGACTTGTTTCTAAGGATTAACCTAAATACTCATTCCTCAATTAATTTATCATAAGATTCACAATCCCTCTTCTTTATCCATTCTCTTATTCTTTACAGATATCCCCTATAATTTAACCCCCTAACAAAAAATGATACTACAGATCTATTTCTTAGGTTTTCTACTTATCAAAGTGATTTGAATATTATTGGATAGCTCAGATATTATGAAATGTCCACTATTAATGCATGATTGAGGAAGCAAAAATATAATCAGTGAATTCATTCTGACACAGGAGCCCCTGTTGACACAGCTAACCACATATCCATAAAGCCATGTCTAAAATGGTTTTCTTCCTGAAAATCACTAATTACTACTTCTAAAAATAAGGAAGAGTATCAGGGACAATCTCTGAAGCAAACATACTAGAAATTAAATTTTTATTCATTGTCTTCTGATCGTGTTTCTCTATAGAATTCAGGGAACTGATACAACCTTAATTATTTTTCAGCAAGTAGTACCCAGTTTGATTCAACCTGAAGTTGTTCTATAGTTGCAGGAGTGCTGGTGTTCCAGAAAAACACCAGAATCCCTGTTTCTTCAGATAGTGATGGATATGCATGAGAAAAAGAAATTATTAATAGTCTCAGAATTTCTGCACTAGAAGATGGTTCTAGAAACACTTTGACCCCAATAGGTCTGAAAAAATTTAGGTCAAATGGATTGAAATGGAAGCTTGACTTTGCTGCTTTTGATCACTTAGAATAAAACTACATATTTCTAAAACGTGAAATTCAGTTCCTAGAGGTGAATTTATTGATACTTAGATATAGAATAAAAGAGAAGGAGACCAAGCAGAGAAGAATAAAGACATGAAGGAAGAGGTCACAAAAAGGGCAACTATATTCTCTCTTCTGTGCTTCACATGTATCAGTAGTACACCTGGCATTCTTTACCCTAATCTTTATGTAGAATGAGCAGATATTTATCAGTAATTCCCATAAAATGTTTCATGATCTAGAAGAGTAAGTGGATTTCCATTAACTAAATTCATAAAATATCTTAACAATGGTTTGCCAAATATTTACAAGCACACTTAAAAGTTACAGTAAAAAGATTACAACTTGCAGCTTAATGCTCTTTTTCTTAAGAAAGCCTATGATTGTATATGCAGAATTTAAACCAATTCATCCTACATTTATGTAAAATTCTGGCTGGTTCTGAAGGTCAAAACAAATGCCATTGCGTTTCTTACACTACAGTGTAGGCTTAAAGATTTCTTTCCTTCAAATTATTTCAATTTAATGTGTTTTTTGCTTTAATGTTAGATAACTTAATTATCTAAGTAATTGATTTTTTGATGGGAAATCAATATAGTACTTAGAAACTCATTCTTTTTAATGTAATATATATATATATATATATATATATGTGTGTGTGTGTGTGTGTGTGTGTGTGTGTGTGTGTCTTTATAATATGTATAATTATTATATAGTTTATCTACCTATATCATAGGTTTATAACAAAAACTAGATAAGTCAAATTCATAGTAATTAGCACATAATAAAACCTCGTGAAAGGTAGCTATGATATGGTGATGATGATACCTCAAGAAATAATTAGTTGATATATAGCATCCATTTTTTTCCCTCTGAGGATCACATTCTACTATATTAAAGTGTGAAAGATAATAATAATAATTCCTAGTTTATGATCTACGCATATGTTTAGCTGTTCCATACAGGTAGCACAGCCCTATGGCTACTCCTCTCCAATTCAGGAGATTCTTATTTGGTATTAAGGTGAGAAATATTATCAATTTTCCATCTGAGGTTATTCTTTGGGCTTGCATTATAGTTCAGTGATAGAGTGACTGCCTGGGATGCATGAGGCTCTGGGTTGGATTCCTAGCAAGCAAGCAAACACACACACACACACACACACACACACACACACACACACACTCTCTCTCTCTCTCTCTCTCTCTCTCTCTCTCACACACACACACACACACACACACACACACAGGAAGAGGGAAAGAATAACAAGGAGAAGAAAAGTCTTTCTTTATAGTCTACAGTAGAGTTTTGAAATAGAGGGAATTTCCATGAATCTTCCAGAGGGTTTGTATTTCTAATATCAGTTATTGTAGATTCTCTATTGGTTGTAGTGTTGATCAGAATTCAAAGCAGAAACAGAACTGTCTCCATTATGTTCTTTCTTTGTGTTTGTGGATAGAAAGCAAATGAAGAAACTCAGAAAAGACATGCTATTTTTGGAATCTAAAAGCAAAAGCAAAAGCTACAGCATATAAGATGTCCTGTTTGTAATGGGCAGCTGCTACTAAGCAAGTAAGAATAATACTGTAGTTCAGCTAAAGTCCAGTGGATTGTCAAAGCAGTTCTTCTGCTCAGAAGACCTAAAAAGAGCTGCACTATACACAGGAGGGTCCCATCTAGCTATTTTTTCACACCCTTTGAACTTGTAGCAGCTTCAACTTTAGAGTGACATTCTATGACAGGAACCTGACTCAAATTCACCAGGAGTAGGCTTTGAAAACAGTCCTTTTCTGATGATGTTCAACTCAGAAACAGCGCAGTATAGGTCTGAAAATGACCCACAAGTATGAAGGGGGATATAAAATTTTAAAAGTGGCTAAAGGAACATAACCTGCATAAAAGAAGTTCATAGACTGACAAATGCCCTTTCCTGATAGAGTTTGAGGTCAAAATGACCTAGAAAGGGTTTGGAAATAAAGCAGGGAAATTTCAAGTCATTTCAGCCTTAAAACTGAGGTAACAAGTAAGGAAAAAGTCCATGGATCTATTTTCTTAAGTAGAGCAATAATTGATGGATGGTGTTATTGGTTTTATTGTTTGCTTAGTTTCTGTAAAGACATGAAGTAGGTGACCAATTGAATCAGGGCTTTACAAATCACAGTGTGAACAGCAAGCAAAACCACACCCATTGGTGAACTGTTACCATCATTGTTGAGATAAGTACAAAAATCAAGAATAAAGTTCTATGAATGTTTATAGAAATTTGACATTCTGCAACATTGAAGCTCATGATCAGTGGACTAATATCATCAAATAGGGTTTTACACATTTCAGGCATTTTTCAGCTCTTGTGGTGCAAGCTGTGTGTACTCATCATGTGTGATAAGACCCTAAATCTGTTCATGACAGCATGACAGATTTGAAATAAAACAAAGGAAAAAAAAATCTAGTTCTTCACCAAGGCATGTTTAAAAGGATTGGCCTGAGAGACTCTTACAACCCAAACCACTTGTACCATACAGTGTGAAATGGTTATTCACTTTCTTGTATTATTGTGTTAAGGATTTTAAAGCTCTTAAAGTACACATTGTTTATGAAAGTGGTCAGGGCAACACCTTTGGGCTGTTTATATTCCCCCTTCTTCAGGATTAAAAGACTGATTTCCCCAGCTTCTTGGAAAGTTGACAGCTGACCACTGGGAGTTGGGTATTCTGGCCTAATGTATGCCCTTGGCTGGAAAGAGCTACCTCACCTGACAACACGCTGCCTTCCCGGTGTTGGTCTGAATCTCATGGCAGTTTTAATTGGGGTATTATAGTCTTGGGTTATCCCTCGGGCCCATACCCACCACAGAGCTCCCTGTGACACCACCTGAGAGCTTTGCTGTGATCACATCTTAGTGGAACCCTTGCCTTAGTCTAGTCTTGTTTCCTTCATATCTCCATAGCTACTGATCCCAACAGTAATTCCCATAAACTCACTGCACACAAATTTCCACCTCAGAATCTGCATCCTACGAAGAGAAGTATCACAATGATCCACTGACAGATATTTTCATTTTGATTCCATTCATTTGGAAAGTATTAGTAGAGAATAAAGCCATGAAACAATGAAAAACTGGGGTCTGGAGAAAGGAGGGTGATTTGGGGAGTGCAGGGCTACCTAGTAGTTCTAGGAACAGAACTGAGAGCCTGGGACCCCTGGGGCAGGAGTGGAGAGGGGCCAGTGTTGGAAGAGTGCAGGGTCTTAGTCTGTGTAGGAAGGGATGCTAAGGATACGTTCTTTCTTTAACATTGCCAGAGAGAACTTTTCCTTTCTACACATTAATAAAGCCCAGGTCAATTTTTTCCACATAGAATTTCACCTGGGATTTTAGAGCTGGTGATCATCCTATATTCCCCTGTGATATGAAGGACCTACAAAACACTAAATTCCATTTTTCCCCCAGAGTAGACCATTGTAGTTTTATTAGTAGTAGTATTAATATTATTTTCTACCTGGACCTGTAGTGGAGATAGATTTCTCTCTAGTTGGTTTTCTGCACAGATATTTTTAAAATACATTTTTTATTTTGAATTGATACATATTGCACACATTTATGAGGTACAGTGTGAAGTTTAAATATATGGGCACAATTTACAGTGATCAGATCAAGGTAATTGTCATATCCCTCCCTCAGATATTCATCATTTCTTTGGGGCACATTTAGAGTTCTCTTTACTAGATATTTTGGAATATTCAATTATTGTCAACCATAATTATCCTATGGTACTCTAGAACATTAGAAGTTATTCCTCCTATCCAACTGCACCCCTACATCCATAATTATAAGGGACTCTAGTCAGATTCTTCTTTACTTCTTTGCATTTCTAAATGCAATCTGCAGAAACATCAGTAGCACTGCGAGCTTGTTTGAAATTCAGAATCTCAGGCCCTTCCCTGCATTACTGAATCAGAACCTGTGCTTTAAAAAGATCCCCAGGTAATTCTTATGCATGCTGATATTTGGAAAGCTTTGCTCCATGTGCATTAAATCCCCTGGAGTTGTGAATTTTGCTGCTTTCTTGGCAATATACACCACTCTGATGGTATAAGCAAGTTCTGCAACATTACCTTTGTCATTTACTCCCACCAACTATGATAGTCTTTACTTTCTGTAAGAAATTTGGAGAAGGAATTAACTACAGCCAGAATGGTAGAAAGAAAAACAATATGTTCTCCATGATCCAAAATTTTTACTAAATGAAGAAAGTTTTACTAAGTGAATCACCCTAAGATATAGACACCTAAAGGAAAATAGCTGTTTCTTAGGATACAGTCTGAACTCTTTAAAATGACTTATAAGGACAGTTGCACATGGGTCTCTACTTCCCTTTTGAATTTTAATTTTTTTTCAAACTCTAATCTCTACTGAACATCTAAACATACATACATACCCTTACCTAAACTGCTGGGCTGGTCTATTTGCAGTTTCTCCCTCTCTCCCTCTCTCCCTCTCTCCCTCTCTCCCTCTCTCCCTCTCTCCCTCTCTCCCTCTCTCCCTCTCTTCCTCTCTCCCTCTCTCCCCCCCCTCTCTCTCTTTTCTTTTTGCAAATCAAATCCATGGTCATTTTATCTTGAGCATTGATGTGTTTTAGCTTTCTGAAGCAGTCTGATTTTCACCTAGAAAATTTACACTCTTATTTCCAATTTCACATTAGATATCTTTCTCCCAGAAATCCCTCTGTAGCTCCAACAGAATTGTATAGTTCCTTGACATTGTTGCACAGTATAGTGGGTGTCTGCTCCATTAAGCTATCAGCCTTTATTGTGCACTCTACTCAGCATTATACCTGAGGAGTACATCTTGATTAAAGGAACAAACAAGAGAATAGGTGTATTATTCATCTGCTGCACATTAACAAAATTGCCATGGACTTTGAAGGTTAAAACACCACATATTTATTATTATTGAGTTGTCATGGATCAGGAGTCCACTCATGGCTTCCTGAGGCCCTTTCTAAGTTGACAATCAAGATGCTGGGCAGGGCTGGGTTCTCATCTGGAGACTTGAGTGGGGAAGACTCTACTTCCAAACTCTCTGGCTATTGACAGCACTCATGTCCTTGCAGTTATATAATTCATGGCAGCCTGCTTCTTCAAAGGCTGTGACAGAGGCAGAGGCTCTGGCAAGAGAGATGTCATACTCCAACTTGATCCTGTACGTGCAATCTTCTCTTGGTCAGAAGCAAGTCACTGGTCTTGCTCAAAAACAAGGGGAGGGGTTATACAAGGTGTGATTATGAGGAGGTGGGGTCACAGGATCTGCTTACATCTATCCACCCCCACAAGTACTCTTAAAGGGATTTTCCATCGTTAAAGTTTTATTTATTTAAAAGTTAACTCTGTCCAATATGAGATTCGAATAGTGACCTTTAAGAGATTTTCTAAACACTTTCCTCAATTCTATTTCCTTCTCACTAAGACTTTGCAGTTGGATGATATACCTCTGAATTAACTCAACTTTTTCTCTAGAGATGAACTTTCTCTTCCACAAGAAGCCGTGCTCCCTTGGTTGGCAGATAAGTAATATATTTATCTTCCCAGTGTAAGTCTCGAGTATGTTTTTCATTTTTGCTAAACTTGATCAATACTTAAGTTGTTTGCTAAGCTGAAAATTTGCAGCAGGTTGGCAGTTCCATGTAATTCTCATATATATTTTCACCTCAGTAGTTTTATTTTACTCATACTCCTCTGATTGTTTCTAAGGAGTTGGTAATAAACAGGCACTTGGGTCTATTGAAAAAGAAGAGTTTCAATTTAGCTCCTGCCAGGGGCACACATTTTCCACTTGTTGTACACAGAATATCTCTATATCCATAGAAATGGCATAAATGCAGTGTGAAACCCACTTTGGCTATACTACCCCTTCAAAAAGTAAGAATCATACCTAAAGAAATATTTTTAGTAGAATAATAATAGACACTAGGATAAATAAAAGTAAAATGGAGATGACTTTTGGTTATTATAAATTGTAAGAAATTCTTATTTTATTCTTTAGTAATATGTAACTTTATTCAAGTTGCTACCATCTTTCCAACAAACTCATTTATTCCTTTTCATGAGTTATGTATGTGTGGGCACATGTGTATATGGGGGTGTGTTTTAAATTAATTCTCAAACAATGGTTAAATGGGATTCGTAGTAGTAATCAAGGCAGTTGCCACTAGGTTAAGCATAATTAAAACAACAGCAACAAAAAAAAAAAGAGAAATAAATCATTGTCAACCCAATTATTTTTGTCAGATATGCATGAGCCATAATGTTTTGTGGAAAGAGTTCTGGATATTTCGATACTTTTCATTTTTGATGTTAATATTGTTCAAGTCAATAGTGTTGTAATGATATTCATGGAAAATATTGTTTATTCTTGTGGGCAATCTCATATACTATTAAAATCATTTAAATGATTACATCTCACCAAATTTTACCATTCATCAAATCTCTACCTTTTGATTCAGGTACAAACATCAAATACCCTATATCTACTTTTGCATTGCATCACAAGCAATGCAAATGTGACATTTAAATTACTCATCATTTCTCACTAAAGCTATTCTTCCTTCTTCATTTGTCTTACAATTTATGGCACTTTTACCCAGATAATTAAGACCCAAATCTTGAAGGCATCTTTTACTCAATCCTCCTTTACTCTTACTGAACCCAATCTATCACCAACACTTGCAAATTTCATTTTCTATTTCTACAACATATCCCATTCTACTGACTTTTAATATGATGGCCTAATTCAGATTTCCATCATTATGTGTAATACTTCTTAACTGATCTATTTCAATTCACTGTTATTCTCCTCAAATTCACCCTTCCCAGTGAACTGCAAGTAAGTCACTTAAAAATTTGCAACAGAACCCCTAATCTCCTTTAAACCTTTTAGTAACTCCAGTTTATCTAACATATAAACTCCAGAGTGTGGCACACAATATAGAATATGATGTGGCCCTAATTACATTACTAGCCTTTCTTTTATCACATCCTGCTCAGTCTGATACAGTGTCATTTATACTGTCTCCATCAACCATAAAGAAGAAGGTATTCAAGGGTGAAACTGTGGCCAGTTGGAGATACATAGAAATCAGGAAGCTATAAATCTGTTAGAAGAAAATGATAAGAAATATCTGCTTTTCTATAATTTCTAGTGTTGAAAGTTAGAAAATAATAATTGAGGATAGAACTCTTTCTATTAAGAGATTAAATGTCAGGGACAGGTGGTGAGGAGAGCCAGATGCAATAGTCAGTTCCTTTGCCTTAGCAAGTCCTAGTAAAAACAAAATATTATAGTATTACCTTACTATTTTTTTTTAATTTTCAAAAAACATACAAATGAAAAACACAATTTTTTAAAAATAGTATTTACATGCATCCTCTCTGACATTCTAGCTAGGTAATAAGAATTTTTGCTCCCATCTTTGAATACACCCTTGTTGCTGGGTCACACTCTAGAAAAAAAAAGGATAATATTTAGTAAACAAGAAGTTGTTGTAGTCACACAACCTTTATTGTTGCAAACTCACACTCATATTCTTCTCAAATTCTTTTGATGCTTACATTTCACTGAATCCCTCAATTTCTAACTGAGTGTCCACACTCTTTCACCAAATTAATGTAGGATCCAGTATGTTTGATCTCCAGCCTCATAAAAATGTCAACTCATAGCCACTACCCTCTCTCTTCCTGAGAAGAACAATTATATATATATATTTCAATAAGAAGAAGTAGGACACTATAAATATCAATATCAAGCAGATGAATTAGCAAACATAGGGAAATCTATAGAAGCTTTCACTATTAAAGTAATAATTATAAATGTAGGTGAATTTATAAAATATATGAAACTTACATATGATATAATAGTATAGAAATTGAAAAATAATCACACAAAGGATTGACTATCTTAATGTTCTTTATGTAGAAAGAGGGGAGATAAATTGGGCTATATTCAAGACAAGCATGCATGTTAAAAACTTGAGGATAACTGCCGAGAAATTAAAATATAGCCTAATTACTGAACAAGAAGTGAGGAAAAGGTAAAAAGAAAACTTTAAATTCAATAAAAAATAGACATGAAATATAGAGCAAAAATATAGATTAAAAAGCAATGTAAAATTATAGAAATAAGAGCAGGCATACACATAAAGTTATAGGAGTTGATAATAACCCAACAAACTAGAGGTATTCTCTAATAAAGTATAAATCTACTCAGCTACTTTATATGATACACTTAAACCTAATGACTCAAAAATGATGAAACTTAAAAGATAAAAAAATTAAGACAGCATTAATAAAATCTCATGCATCTCCCCAAATCAGAAAAAAAAAGTAAATAAAAACAAAAGAAACCTTGGAATAGCACTCTTAGTATTGGATAAAACAGTACTTAAAGGCTTCTTGGCAAAATGACTGATTTCAGTTCTAAGACAGAAAACATACAAGATGAGCCTGGAGCATCATGTAGTGCCAGATATTAAGGAAGTGCTAAAAACCAACAAAACTAAACAAGACTATAGAAAATTGGCAAAACAAACAAGTAGTACGGGATTATCACCAAAAGCATAAGATACTCATAGACTCACAGTGATATAAATGACCAAGTAAACAAATAATGCGGAGAAGAATACCTAGCCCTCAAGGAGGAGGACAAACATGTCTACTGCTTTTAAATGTGGGTTGTGTATAATGACTTCCTTTCAAATACAGCCATATAAAATGGAAGGAAAATAACTCTACAGTGGAGAATTCTGACAGTCTGCCTCAGCCAAGAAATCCAGGCCATTATCAACTGTCGTAACTCTTGATGGTGGGAGCACTTCAAATGATGTGGTGAATATGGAAGTTTACTTCTGTGATCTTACTCCCTAAAACAAATGACTTAATCTTTTGTTGTTGTTGTTGTTGTTTTTTAGATATGCATGACAGTAGTGTGTATTTTGACATATTATGCACACATGGGGTGCATCCCATTATAATTTTGTCCTCATTCTTGTGGTTGAACATGACCTGGAGTTATATTGGTCATGCATTCATATATGAGCATAGAAAAGTTATGTTCAATTCATTCTACCATCTTTCCTAATCCCCTCCCTTCCTTTCATTCCCGTTTGTTGAATCCAATAAACTTCTATATTTCCCCTCCCTATCCTCCCTTGTTATGGGTTAACACCCACAATTCAGAGAACATTTGACTTTCTTTCTTTTTTTTTTTTTTTTTTTTTTTTGGAACTGGCTTATTTCACTAGTGTGATATTTTCCAGTTCCATCCACTTGCCTGCAGATGCCATAATTTCATTCTTCTTTATAGCTGAGCAGTATTTTATTGTGTATGTACACCACATTTTCTTTATCCATTCATCTATTGATGGGCACCTAGATTTTTTCCATAGTTTGGCTAGTGTGAATTGAGCTACTAGCAGAATATAAAATTAATTGCATATTTAATCCATAGATCAATTGCATTCCTATACACCAATGACCATTCAACAAAACAAAACAAAACAAAACTTGGGAATCAATCTTAAAAAAAAAAAAAAAAAGGTGAAAACCTCTACAATGAAAACTACAGAATACTAAAGAAAGAAATTGAAGAAGACCTCAGGAAATGGAAAGACCTCCCATGTTCTTAGATAGGCAGAATTAATATTGTCAAATGGCCATACTACCAAAAGCACGGTACAGATTTAATGTAATTCACATTAAAATTTGAATGACGTTCTTCTTAGAAACAGAAAAAAATGATCATGAAATTCATCTGGAAAAATAAGAGGCCCAGAATAGCCAAAGAAATCCTCAGCAAGAAAAGTGAAGCAGGAGGCATCACAATACCAGACCTTACATTACAGAGCTTTAATTACAAAAGCAGCATGGTATTGGCACAAAAAATAGAATTGAAGACCAATGTAACAGAAGAGAAGACACAGAGATATGTCTACCTAAATACAATTTTCTCTTGCTTGACTCAATATGAGAAAATATCAGACAAATCCCAATAGGGGTATACCTAATATTTTCCTGGCTACTAGTCCTCAAAACTGTCATGGTCATCTAAACTAAGGAAAAATAACAAGAAACCCATCACAGAAAGCCAGGGGAGCCAAGGAAACATGAGAACTAAACATAATCTAGGATCCTGGAAATGAACCTCGAATAGAAAAAGTACATTAAATAAATCATCTTTATATTTCATGGACTTTAGTTAGCAATAATATATTGCTGTGTTAATTGTTAACAAATGTACCAGATTAAGTTAGGATGTTCATAAAAGGGAAAGCAAGGTGTGCAGTATATGAAGATGCTCTCTACTTTCTTCTCAAAATTTCTGTAATTCTATTTTGTTAACTATCTTTTATTGTAACAAATTATCTGAGATAATCAACTTATAATGAGGGAAGGTTTATTTTGGCCCATATTTCAGAAGTTTCAGTCCATGGTCACTTGGCCAGGAAGTGAGATAGAACAGAGGGGTGAGTTCTCAATATCACTTTCAAGGGCAAACTCCCGATGACCTTCCTCTGAGTAGACCCTATTTCTTAAATGTTCCACTGCCTCCCAAAATACCACAGGCTGGCAACTAATCCTTCAGTGTGTAGGCCATTCAGGGTCACTTATCCAAACCATAGTAACTGTCCTTTAAAGATGTCTTTTCAAAAAAGTCCTGAAGCAAATATGGCAAAAAGTTGTTATACATTCAGGGTCTGGGAGGATACTATCTTATAATTGATCATTTGTAAGTAGAATTTTTATTTCATCAGCTTCTAATCTCCTGTGCACTGGCAGATCACACAGGAACCAAATATGCTCATTTAGAATGCTGTAGGCTCCTAATCATGCTTTCCTGAGCAGTATTCAAAATATGGGCCTGATGATCACCAACAATGACAAGATGTTTCAACCACTCCCACAAATTTTCACATTCTAAACATAAGCATCCTTGGAAACTTTGTTTAAAAGAACATAAAATGTTTACATTTACTTGGCAGAAGCAGTAATAGTTGAACTAAGAAGTCAACGTGTCTCATAAAATAAAAAGTTAATAAATTTAAAATATGTTATTTTGCAAATTTTATATGTTAGGTAATGTCAATCAAAAGGAAATATAAAAATATGTTATAAAAGTCACTTTATTTCTAGAATTCACTTACAACTTTTTTTTTTTTTTCCGAAGAAAGAGTCTTATTTTGTTGCCTAGGCTCACCTCAAGCTCACAATACTCCCACCTCTGCCTCCTAATTAATTGGGATTACAGGCATGCACTGCCGCATCTGGCCCTATTTTTCTAAAAATTAGTGCATAATTACCTAATGTGGCCATTTACTGTGGTTAACTCCACATCCTGGTGTACTGGTGAGTGTTCTCTAGAGAAAAGTGTGTGTATTTGAGAAGAAAGAGTTATTGTGAGTAATTGGCTCATGAAGTGATGGAACAGGTCTCAAAATGACAAGTCTCAACATCTGCTGTCACTGCAGTGAACAAGCATCAGATTGTTTGGTTTAGTCTGAGTCTGAAAACCTGAGAACCAGGAGAGTTAACAGTTAGCTTGTTAGTTGTAGTGTACCAGGAAAGGTGGTGGTTAGTTGGTTAGCTGATTTTTGGCCATAGAGTACCAGGATAGTTGATGGTTAATGTAACACTCCTACTACCTACCTTTACCTGCGTTCTCCAGAGACATACCTGCCACTGAGACTTTCCCTTTTCTTTTCCTTCTAATGCTCCCCTGTCTCAGTTAATTGTAATTTACTATTGTGATTTTGAAATCTAATCATGAGACTAATAAGGAAAGTAACCATAAAAGGAAAGCCACTAGGCTAAGGTGGATTCTAATAAATAATTACCATGTATAAATTTTATTACATGCCAATAAAAACGTCACTTCCCCTCACTGTAAAACAGAGACTTTTTTGGGAAGGGTATCCCCTCTGTGCTATCTTCAACCATATTTCTTTCTTACTAGTAATATACATTAGTTTTAAATACTAGACAATTTCTGATACAATTTTCCATGAAGGCATCTTCTCTATGGATTCCAAGTACACACAGAAATCCATGAAGCAACCATGAACAACATTTGGAATCACAATAGATGCTTTCTAGAAATGCAAAGTGAGATACAGAAATGTTTATCATGAGTTTCACAGAGCTGGAATTCTATCAACGGCTGACAAGATGAAGAGGAGTGATGCTTTATATCTGCCAGTTTTCAGCAAACCCACTCGGTTACAAGACAAAGGCAGCAGACTCATCCAAACTGTCAGAGCATTATCTAACCTGTCCCACAGGCTTCTGGAGCCATGATGTCTAAACTGTTCTCGATTGATAGCTATCTATACCATTCTTCAGTTGTGTCTTCTGGTATTTCTTGAAACTCATAGGTTTGAAATTGTTGACTTTTAGTAAAGGGGGCTTCTCAGCTTCCACTGTTAGAAGAATCACATTCCTTCTATATATGTTTTTGAATTCTGTTCATTTTTCTTCACAGGAGACCTCTACGTGTCTTCGGAATTGGGCGTATTTGTTCTTCTGTTGATCGCAGTGTGACATTGTAAGAAATGTATTACTTGGTCTCTGCCCCTGTTTCCTGGCACACAACTAAAACATTTAGAAACTCTGAAGCGATAAGTAAATTTTTGCATTCTAATGAGCTGACATGACTGTGGACTTGGGATTTCTAGATAGCCTCAGGAGGAGGTAGTTAGAACCATCATGTCATTTACCTGCATGGTATGTGTTAATTTGAGATATTGTCAAATATAACCTTGTATTGGAGAACTGATCAGTGTGGGAAGAAAGTCATGCATCTGATGACACAAGTGTTCTGTGCTGAGGAACAGTACAGAGAAAACAGTTTGCTTTTCCTATACACATAAATGTAGAGGAAATTTGTTTACCATTTAACCTTAGGCACTCAGATGAATTCTAACACAAAAGCCTTGTTGTTTAATGTTGTGCTGATTTAATCTTAATTTTTGCATATTTTATAAGGTACCTAAATAGGTAAGGTAAGGTAACTCAATGAAGATGTTGCTATAATGTATATGAATCCTGAACCAGAGGGGCATGAGACATGAAACAATCATCAAATTCAGAAGGACTTATACAAGCCTAGAAAATGTTAGTGCCTTTGTCCATCATTTCATAAATAAATCAACTGAAGCTCAAAGGGTGAAGTGGCTTGCCCAGGGCCAAAAAGCTAATTAGGAAGGAATAGAATCCTAGCCTCCTGACACCTATCACAAACACTTTCTAGGACACTGAGCTGCCTCAAGCTTATACTTACAAAACAAAACAAAACAAAACGTTCTCATAAAAGAAGCTTCTTAATAGAGGGAGTGTGAAGCAAACAAAGCAAATGTAGCAAATGTAAAGAATTGAGTTAGGCTTGATGCCCTTGGTTCAATCCCTGGTAACTGAGGTGGGGATGGTAGGGGTGGAGAATTAGTGTTTATGTCTTACTCTGTTTATTAGTAAGACCATTAGTCCAACTATAAAATTAAATTCTAATTATTTCAAATTATTTTAACAGAGTTATCTGGATTCACTTCTGTCTAATGGTCAGACTGTACTAAGATAAATAGAATTCTCTTGTTTGTGTCTGCGCTCCCTGATCTAACACAAAAATTATAATTCTATCTTTTGGTTGGTTTTGAATTCTTCTATGTTTAAAGTTGTTTAAAGTGTTTTTAGATTTCATTTATTATCCAGAAATAATTCCCTCTGAATGGGAATGTTCTAGCAATTGTCAAAAGAATGGCATTCAGCTAAGTAAATATAAGTAAGCACCATTCCCTTTTATGTAGGTAGAATTCATTTTGCTACTTTGAAAATTGATTTAAAAATATAGACATAATGTCCAATGTACATTTGTCCTTAATATCATAGCAACCATCTGTTTTTATTATTTTTCTTCCTTTGTAACCAAACATTGATATTAGATATATACAATCATGTTGCTTTAAGATATGATCAGTCATCATTTGGAAAAAAGAATCAATGAATGATGATAAAAGATGGCATTTACGTGTTCATTACTTAGATAAAT
The DNA here is from genome assembly GCF_048772815.1 of Callospermophilus lateralis. Classification (NCBI taxonomy): domain Eukaryota; kingdom Metazoa; phylum Chordata; class Mammalia; order Rodentia; family Sciuridae; genus Callospermophilus; species Callospermophilus lateralis. The sequence continues at coordinate 63,485,987 of NC_135313.1, read as the reverse complement.
TGTGATTATTTAATCCAATTTTTAAATGCATGCATTTTGTGTAATGGTAACTATGAAGAATATTTTTTTAAATTCACTTCATTTTTCTATTGTCTTCTTCCTGTGAATTTTCTCAATAGATCTACAATGTCTTTATGTTCCAATTTCTAAATGTTCCCTGGAGAATTTTCAGAGCCTAGAGATATTCCATTTTCCATGTTAAGTTGAATTAGACTCTATTATCAATTGAATTTTAATTGCATAATCACAATTTCTGAACATACACTTTCTTTGTGTCAGTTACAAATTCATGTTTACATCATTAAATTGAGCAAGACATGAATTTTCTTTCCATGTTGTCAATAAATAGAGGATACTGTTTAGAAACTTTACAGAATTTTTCTGATAATATAACTGAAGTGTCCTATAGGGCTCACATTTATAGTCACAAGGGACATATAACTATGGGAATACAATATTATTAAGTAATGTTATCCCTCTTGTAAACTATATATTTTCCAGCTTGTTACAACTTAAGAGAGCTTGATATTTATGATCTTCTATGTTTGAAATATATGTAGTCATTAAAATTGTGAAAGAGTAAGGTTTTCAGGTAGATTTGTGACATCAGAATAATTGCATAGAAAAATAAGTATGTTTAGTTCAGTGTCAACAAAAGGTCAAGAAAGTATCACAAGGAAACAGTTTAATCACTTAAATAACTATTCAAAAACACAGTCTCCACCCAAAAGCTCTGCCCCTGTAAAGAAATGTGCAGATCCCAGGATAATTATTAGTATAATGCTGACATCCAAAAGAGCACCAAAGCACAATGATTTGAGAATATGAACTCTGAAAATAGATTCAAATCCTGATATCACCACTAGATATCACCTCTATGATTCATCACAAAGTCTTCCTTTTCAAGTTTATCAAAGGAAATAATAGAAATTTCTCAAAGGAGAGTTTAAGCTTCAAATGAAATGACCTTAAGTTTTTTTTATAATACCCCAAATATTCAATACACTTAATTTTTATAACATTTATTTGGACTAATTCATACAAGTCTGACCACTGGCTCCATATCATTTTTTCTCCAGTCATTTCAGTACATAGTAGTTAAAACCATATGTTCTCAGACTTTGGGATCCCTAAAGGTTGTAGTATGCAACTTACTGGAAATGTAAGTTGTGCACAGTAGGGAACCTCCCCAAAGAATGTGTAAGTCACCCCAGCAAACAAACAAAACCAACCAACAAGTAGGTCTTAGATTCTCACATCCTATCCCTGAAAAAGGAAATGGCTTTATCCATAAAGTTCATTTGCACCAAACTACTTTTCTTGAGAAAACAATGTACTACACAGGCATCTTTACTGACTGAAATAATCATATTCAATATCACTACATGGAAAAGTACAAGTACTAATAACACAAATGAGACTGACTTCTTTTAGTACTGAAAGTTGTAGTTTCTGTCAGACTTTCATATTATTTACTTCATTTGATACTCAAGACAGACCTTCAATATCATTAAATATACAAGATGAATGACAGATTTGACCAAAGTTATACAGGTGGGAAAATATCAGAACTCAAACCCTTACCTCTTCTTATATTGACAAACAGCTCAGATGTAATAATCTTACTGAACAGAATGGGTGACTACTGCTTATAAACAGATGGAAAGCAAGAATTAGATTGTTGTAGTCAACTTCTCATTGCTGTAACTTAAATATCTCACAAGAGGAGGAAAATTTATTTGGGGGCTCACAGTTTCAGAGTTTCAATCCATAAATAGCTGACTCCACTGCTCTTGGCCCAAGATGAGGCAGCACATCACAGAGGAAAGGTCCAGTGGAAGAAAGATGCTTTCTCAGCTCATAGCAGGATCAGGAAGCAGAAAGAGGGGAGCTGCATAATCAAGTGCACAAAGGTGAAAGAGGCCACAGCAAAGTTGCACCCTTCTGGTACATACCCCTTTCCTTATAGTTACCACCCAGTCCATCCAAACATGGATGACTGATTAGGTTACAGCTCTCGTAATTAAATAATTTAAAATCTTAAATATCCCTACATTAATAGTAGCTTTGGGGGATACCTCATATCCAAACCATGACATCTATCAAACAAGTTTAATAAATTTTTATTTTGAAAAATCATCTAGTATAACTTTGTGGCAGATATGATAATCTGTTGACTGTACCAGTTTCCTTAAAAGACTGTGAGCTGTTTCAGCACAGAGGAGAGGTTCCTATTTTTCACCTACATAACCTTAGTGTCTGGCACAGCATCTACCCAGGCTAGCCTTCAGCTAGTGTTGACATAATTAGGTTAAGGCAAGTGGAGTTTTAAAGCTACTTTGTGATTCCCAAACCATAGTGCTTGTATTTTGTAATTTTCTCAAGAAAATGTGGTAATTGATAAGATAGGCATATGGCCAAATTGTTAGCAGAAATGAGAAATACCCAATCTAGGGACTTGAAGAGTATTTCTTAGTAGAAATAATGCTATAATTAAGCCCAAATCTGAGTAAACATTGTCCAGGAGGAAAAAAAATGGAAAGGATGTCAAACAATGCATTAACTGATAAATGTGGGTGTAAAATAGATGATGCATTTAGAGAGAAAAATAATAAAGAACAAATTATGCTACCAGCATATAAGGGATAAGGCAGAGAGTATGGAGGCAAGGGACTAGAAAAATAGGTAGGGCAAGGTGATTAAAGCACTTTTTGGCCAAACGTTTGTGCCCAATTTTGACACAATGGGAGACTATGAAAAATTGTAACAGAGGAAAATCAACATCACACTTTGTGCTTACATTGATCCCTCAAGTCACAAAATGAAGAGAGAATTTAAAGATATTAAGACTGGATGAAAGGAGATTAGTTGATGGGGACAGAAGGGCATTATTGCATAAGTTGGAAAACATTTGGACAAAGGCAATAGGTATAAGAATAGAAAGATAAAAATACATTAAACAGGTTCAGGGGGTAAACTTTAGAATTTCATAAGTAAAAAAGAATAAATGATTGATAAAGGAAGTAAAGGGAAAATTCAAATGAGCTTTGGGTTTGTTTCTTGAATGCCATTTAGTTAACATAGCAGGGGTATTGTTACAAAATGAGTTGTTTTTAACAAACCAATTGTGAAATCCATAGAAATTGTAAGAGGGAGTTTATTAGGAAATAGCTTCAAAATTGAGCCTGAATCTTACTGTAGATGTCAAAACTATAGATTTGAATGTCATCTGAATATTAAGTGAAACTTAAATCCATGGAGTAATGGAATTCAAAAATCTTTAAATTGTAAAATATAAGCTATATTCCTATGTTGGTTATTACTTCTAAGCTTATAATTTTTTTCTAACATAAAAGTTTTGGCTTTTTCTGAAAATTTTCTCACTATATACATTTAATTTTTTTTTCTAATTTTCTTGGCCTAGAATCAGTGACAACCAGTAGCATGGAGCATACCTTACATTTAGTTCTCAGTTTCTAAATGTTATTTTCCCATAAAAGGAGACAGAGCTCCTGAGACAAATATCTAAGACTGGGAAATACCAAAAGAAAATAAGAGAAAATACCAAAAGAACTGGGAGCATATAATTCTGGCAGAAATTGGGAAAGTGCTTAAAGGAAAAAAAAATAGTACTGTTGAAACTACCTCAATATTGACAACTATTTATTGAAATAATTAAATAAGTAAATGAGAAGTGGAGATACATCTTCATCACAGAAGAATTCCAAATGATGTCTTCTTCCACAAAGAGGAAATCAATTTTCCTGTGAGCACTGACTAGACTTTGTGACTCATTTCCAAAGGACAGAGTATATCAAGGGGAAAAGATCAAGTGTATGTTTGGGGAAACCTGACATACATCACTTTGATCAAAGATTAAAATTGCCAGTGAAAAGTCATACTGATCTTGGGTACCCTCTGATGCAATTAGCAGGGCACTTCCCATCGGTGGTATTCTTATGAGAAAATAGCAGACACATTCAAGTTGAAAAATACTCCACAAAATATCTGACCAACACTGTTCAAAGCTGTCAGTCTTATAGAAATCAGGAAAGAATGAGAAAATGTAGCAGGTTGAAGGATACTATAACAGCATGGTGACAAAAGGCAATCTGGTATCTTGGATTGGATCCTAGAAGAGGAAAAGAACATTAGTGGAAATACTGGAGTAATCCAAATAAATATCTAGTTTAGAAAATATATCGTACCAATGCTGATTTTTTTTTTTGTTTTGACAAGTGTAACAGGGTTATGCAAAATGTTAATAATATGGGAAGCTTAATGAGGGTTTTATTTTACCAGGGTTATTTCATAGCTGAAAATAAAGAAATTCTGGTGATAATTAGGTCAGTGGCCTACAGGATTTATGGTTGATATGGAATTTCTGATTTCCTCTGGTACATTTCATTCCTATAAATTTGTTTACAGAATGTATAAAGAAATGCCTAGAGGAAGTTTTATAGAGATAGTGATGGGGGAAGCCTAAAAATAATAATCTATTTTGCTAAAGAACTGGATTCACAATTAAGGTGTATGATTATGTAACTCCTTACCTTGAGAAATGTAGTGAAATACAGGAATATTACCAGACAAAATAGCAATCACAGTCATGACGCTTTGGACTTGATAGAGATAATAATATTTCTTTTCCAACTGTCAAGTCACTACAAAGTGGTTTCTAACCAAGGAGGGGTGTTGAAGTGACTGAATCATTTATTCATTTTGCATTGTTCATTCACTCAACAAAAATGTTTTCAGTATCTGTTACATTCCAAGCATCATGTAAAGTTTTGTGATCACAATTAGAATGTTTCCAGTAGTCTGCTCTACTCTGATTACAGACAAAATACTCTAAATTGGGGAATACATCCACAATCAACATAGGAGAGTATGATTGCAACTCTGCCTTTTAGATTGAAAAATCTACTTAAGAACTGTACTATTTCTAGATGAAGCACTTTGTTCTTGTTTTCTGCCCAGCGGTACTTCCAGGGCCTATGTGAGATATACATGAATAATAATTTAGAATTAATTTTATGTAGCCTTCATTTTCTAAAACATGGCTTCCTCTACATCCCAAATGATTCATCATAAATAATTTAGAATTAAATAGAGCATTGACTCTGAATGAAATGGAGATAAAGTTGGCTCTCTGGAGTAGAGTAGCTAAGAGGTATCATCTGCTATTGATTGCTTCTAAAATATTAAGGAACTCTATTCCCAGAACACATGAATGGAATAAAGTTAGGCAAAGGATAGAATCATTTTTCCTGGTGGAGCTGTTTACTGTTTCAAAAGTTGTTGTATGTAATGAGGGAAAAAACCTAAACCTTTTGGTTGAAAGGAATGAATTTTCTAATGATTCTTATTTGGGGGCATCACTATTACTTCTGAAAAAAATAATAGAAATAATTCATACATGGGAGAAAATATGTAAAATGTTTACTACAGGATAATTTTTCCTATTCACCAGTTTTATTCTGGGAAATAATAAAATCAAAGAAACCAAACCTTATCATCTAATGCTGTGATACAAATATCAGCTAGATCAATGCTTGGATACTGAATTGAGGGCAGTAGGTAAAATTATAATTACTGACATTGAAAACCAAAAAGTTAAAACTATGCTACAATTATCTCAAAGTTCATTGTAAAACAAATTCCGCAAAATTTAATTCATGCTATTGATTACAGACTCAAATATCTTTATGTTAGAAAAAAAGACACAAAAATATTAACTGTAATTTTAGGGGATATCCTTGGGAAAAAAAATTTAGTTCAATTTGAAGTGTGTGTGTGTGTGTGTGTGTGTGTGTGTGTGTGTGTATACATATATATATAAAATATATATAATAAAAAGAGATATACATATTCATAATACATGTAGAGAATTAGGTAAATAATGCTATTATCCATTTTTAGGAATTAAATTACTTGAAAATGAAACTAGTATTCTACTACATTAAAATAAGTTATAGCATTTAAACTGGCATTTAGAAAATATCATCTGAAAATAAAAATGTCAAATGCAAATTAAATTAAATATAAAATTTCATTTTAGTGTCTTCCTTGCAAGTCTTTAGCTTAAAAGAACAAAACTGATGTATCTGCATTAAAAGCGTTCTTTTCAGTAACCATCTTCCCATCTGATTCAAGTTTTAATGAACAGATTCAGCATGTAAAAGAGGCATGAAAGTCCAGGGAAATATGATGTGATTGAGTAGAATATCAACACAAATATTTTCATATAAATATTTTAACATGGAAAATCTTTCCATAGTAAACGTGAACAAGTCTACAGTCCTAATATTGTGAAAGCCAGTAGTAAACCCCTTTAAATTTTTTTATCATTTTCACTCTCCAATGAGAAATCTCTTTGAAGAAAATCCATAGGCTAGCACTACCAAGAAATATTCTATAGCCAACAGCTGTGAAAAGCAAGCTTTATTGTTATGGTTTTGGCATGATGTCAATGTCCCCTAAAACTCAAGAAAGTAGTACCATTTTGCTGGTCTCTCCTCTGAAAAAACTCACTTGTTCTTTCATAAAATCTCTTTGAGGAGATCAATTTCATAAAATCTGGAAATGGATCTCCAATTGAAAATATTCTAAAATATCTGTAAGAAAAAAAAAGAAGAATCTGAAAAACTGGCCAATAAGTTTTAATCCAGTGAAGTGTTCAGGGGACCACATTTTATTTCTCAGCTCTCTGGGGTGTGGAAGTGAAGGGAGAGCTTAGTAACTCAAGTCAACAAAAAATTGTTATGAAGACAAAACAAGTGTAGTAGATCATTGGGAATTCAAAATATTGATTTTGATATGTACAATATGTAACTTTTATAAAAAAATAGCAAGAGTTATCCTTCAATTCAGAATATATTAGGGAAACATCCAATTTTGATGGAACAGTGTAGTATTCAAAATTCAATAGTGATTACTTTGAATGATATATTTATGCTGGCTCATAAATTTCACTTGGATAAAACAAAATACACCAGACTCCTGAATTAATGTATGATCTCAGGCTCAACTAGCACAGAAGTCTTATTTCCAATATCACTCTCCAATAAAAGTAACCAGGGCACCATAAGAAAGTGACTGTATCTAGGACTGCAACAGGAAATGACAAGATGAGCCTGAAGACTTGCTGTGACTGAAAGCAAGGAGTTAAGCAAACAAACAAAAATCCCCTCCTCAATGGGAATATGACAAAAGGGCATGTGAGTCAGCAAAAAGCGGCACCCAATAATCTGAACTAGGTCACTTCAAACAACAACAACAACCAAATAACATTGACTCATAACCCAGACTATAAAATAAATATCCATGAATCCATAGTTACATAAATAAATTTTAAATAATTTATGTAGCTACTCTTTTCTAAACCTGGGAGAACATAACATTCTACCTTCTAAGCGTAGGCTGTGCATAGTGATTTCTTCCAAAGAGAATACTATAGAAAAGCAGAAAAGACTTTACAGAACAACTTTACAGAAGAGAATTCTGACAAACACTCCCTTAGCTAGGTGATCAAGGTCAAGACCAACAGTCATGAATCATTTTGGTAACTTAAACCCTTGATAAGATGAGATGGAAATATCACTTTGCCCCTGTGATATTTCCCCTCAAAACTCATAACTCTAGTCTCATCATCAGAACACCAAAGGAAACCCAATTGAAAAGTATTCGATATATTAGTAGACCTCAAAACTGTCACATCATCAAAAGCAACATAAGCCTGAGACACTGTCACAGGAGCCCAAGGAGAAATGATGACTAGGATGAGCAGAGGTAATGTGATATCCTGACCAGGATCCTGTCATAGAAAAATGACATCAGGTAAAAATGAAGGAAGTTGAATGAACTACAGACTTTAATGATAATGTATCAGTATTTTTTTCATAATTCTATAAAATATGCCATACTAATGCAGCATGTTTAAAATAAGGGGAAATAGATGTGAAGGCATATGGAAATAGTACGATTCCATTAATTTTTTTTCTTTTTGGAAAATCTAAGTTGGTTCTTTAAATAGTCTTTCATTAAAAATACAGGCTTTCTAGAGAAGTCTAGAATAAAAGAATGATTAATGTGAAGCTAAGCACAAGCAAAAGTAAAAACAAAAATACTTGGTATTAGCAAAGTGTTGGCAGAATTGTATGTATTTGTTGTGTATTTGCTCCTATTTCCAATATATTTATAGACAAATTAGAAAATATGGCTTTAGATTAAATTCAAAGCTTAAGTACTAGACAAGGCAAACTTTTATATGTCATTTAAAGCTTTTAGATGTCATTCTCAGTTGTTCTCGTCCTCAGTTTTCTAAGGGGGTAGAATAGTGAACCTATGAAATTTTCTCAAAGTCTAATATTTTTGTATTCTAAATTGCCTGATAGACATTCTGTCCACTTTGAAGAATTAACTTCTTTTTGAGCCAGTAAAGTTGGTCACATCATAAATAAACATCTTAACCTCTCTTTGAGCCCTATAATTATTATCTTCCATTAAAATATATAGTGTAAAATGTAAGCTTTCTGTGATTATTTGGTAAAAAAGGTTTTGTTTTATGAAGAAATAAAACAATTTTTCGTATGCTAATGAGAATTAATCCTGGTTGAACATAAGAACCAGTTTCCATATATTCACCTCAATCTGTAAATGCAAACTGTAATGATGTTTGGCTAAATTTTTTCACTACTTTTTCTGACAGTGAGACTCTATGTAAAAAATTCAGTAGTCCATCCTTTATAGTCACAAAGCAAATAACATCAAGACATTCCCAAATCAACACATGAAATTTTAACATACTTTCAAATAACATTAAATGAAATATATTCAAAATTTTTAACTGACATATTCTACCTTCAGTAATTTCTATGCATTGGATTAAGAGTATTTATAAAATGATTAAAATAATTTTTGAAAAATTTAACATTGGTCAGAGATATGCTATTTTATTACTGTAGTATTTTAGTGAGTCCTGAAATACAAGTTTATTCTCAAAGAACAGTTTACTTTCTAGATTCCTTGCATGACTATACATTTTTAAAGTCAGTTTTTCAACATCTTTAAAATAATCTGCTATGGATTTTTATTGGAACTAAGAATAATAATTCAAAATTAAGTAAGATAAGTACTCATACCGAGTTGGGTCAGTGATTGGTCTTATCATGACTCCAATATGCAGTAGCAACTGAACTGAAAGAATGATGAAATAGTTTTCACATATTAGGTTTGACAAACCTGGGAGATGAGAAATCCTTAATGGCTTCTGTAGCACTGCATAACTTATGTGCCTTTATATATAATGAATTTTGTTCTTTGGCCAGAATTATGTATTCTTGTGGAAGAAGTGGTTTGCTTTACCCAATGTTTGATTTTTGTGTGCATCTTTGGACTTGGTTGTTTTTGAGTCTTAATTTTTAAGGGATCTGTGCCTTTACTGGGGGACACAATTATCATCAGATTGAATTGAGGTTTCCATCTGGCCACATTAGCCACCTCCTGATTCTGAACAAATAGGCAAAGGGGCTTACCATACTGCCTGAGATGATGGATCCTAGCCACTAAGGGGAATTCTAGTTTCTGCTACATAGTGACAAGGAGAAGTATAGAATATATGGGATTTTTTTTTTCAGGCACCCATTATTTCCTGCATTTCTAATGGCAAAAGTTAATGGAGAATTATGGCAATCTCATCCAGTCAGGAGCACAGGCCTCTTAGACCTTCATGAATAAAGATCTTATTCTCCTAACAAGTAAAAAAAAAAAAAAAAAAAAACCCACTATAGCTGAGTTGTTAATGAGAGAAAGGAACATAAAATGAGTACTGGCAGAAGGAAGTCATTTGAAAGGCATTTAATGGCCCTGGGTATTTCCCAAAACAATAACTGTTGCAATTAGATATTTCTATCATTTCTCATTCATTTCTCTATCTACAGAAGTACACACACTCAAACATACAGAATTTTCTCTGTCTCTTCCTTCAATAGTTTATAGAAATGGATTATATTGGTCTTTAAATTATATAATATCAATGGGTGATTATGACTGAACAAGTAAAGAAATAAGGATCAGTCCAAAAAGCCTGGAGTCCTTTATAAAAGTGGGGTTTTTTTCAATTTTTTTTTTGTATCTCCATTTATATGGGGAATAATTGCACAATGTAGTTTGTTGGTGACATTCACAAAGTCCATGTATGGAAGTGAAATAGCTATATCCAGAATAAAGCAGATATGTGCTATTGACTTTTAGTACATGCCCATCCTTCTCAGCTTTTCTATCACCCCAGGCATTGTGGTGGATAATTTCATGTCTACGCCTGGGTAATACTTGGGCAATACAGTAGTCCCCCTTTGCCTACTGGTTCAGAATCAGGAGGTGGCTAATGTGGCTAGATGGAAGCATCAATTCAAACTGGTGATAATTGTGTCCCCCAGTAAAAGCACAGCTCCCTTAAAAACTAAGACTCAAAACCAACCAAGTCCAAAGATGCACACAAGAATCAAATGTTGGGCAAGCCTGGATAGAGAGTTCAGAATCTCTATCACTGATACAGATTCTCTTAAAGAACCTCTATCAGTAGGTATCAGAGGTAACACTTATGGGAGGTTGCAAAGAAGAAGCTATTACTGATGACAGTTGTGGTCTGAAGCTTGGGAAAAGTAGCCAGTCAGTTTTCTTTAGAGATACCCAATCTCTTTAGGAAGCTCAGATCATTTATGGTGGCATCTGCTTAATTACTCTATAAACAGATTTCCTAAAAGCTATCAGAAGCCTCAGTAACCTTTGTTCCTCAACCCTTTCAACTATTGTACAGTCTTCATAAATAGATTTGTTTGAAAAGTGGTAGAAATGGGGTATGATATTGGCCCTGGGTTACAGAGACTATTTTTTTAAATCTTAATGTTATGATATAATATATTCACATTAAGAAAATCCATTGAGCTATACAATTGTGGTATGTATACGATATGGCTATATTTTAGATTTTAATTAAAAGTTAACACAATTTTTGCTCAAAACACATAAAGTAACTTCTATTGTTCTGGCTGATTGACTGATACATAAATATAAATCAGTACATAGAAACTATATTAGTGCTACAAATCCCTTCAATCATCCCTTTCACATAAATTTAGCCCACCCATTTTTTATGTAACATGGCAAGTTTCATTTTTCTGCAGAAATGAGTCATCTGAAGGTGTACACTTCCTCCTCCTTTAGAGCGTTTCTGAAGTAGTCTCCATTTCTGACTTTGCCTCTTATTTGCACATCAGTACACAATTCCCATTCACTAATGTTTTATTCCATTCATCATGAAGTAATCTAATATTGGAATCCTTATCTTGGTATTTCTGGTGGAAGTAAATATGCAATGTATCTCATGCACTATGAAATAGTTTATAACTGCCTCACTGTGCAGATGAGCCCTACAATAATATCAAAGGAAGATACATAAAATCAATATGCAGAGGCATAAAAGTAGACTTCATAGAAATTTTAGGATGTTCTTCCTGAAGATTAAAGTTTTAAGGCAATAAGATGTTCCTTCACTATTGGTACAAAGAGGTTATGCATCTCTACAAAGATGATCTAACATTTTTTTTTTTGAGATAAATAAAAGTCAGAAGTTATCATCCTCGCTTCTTCATTCCCTGGTGTTTATAACACAGGAGGGTCACTCTGACTTAATCATTGATTGTATAGCATTGCCACAAAGTGGAAATGCCAATTAGTTCTTATTCACTGATCTTGATTTTTTTCTCTTTAGAAATCTGTTTATGAAGGTATTTTGTTCCACTAGAAGCCTCTTTCATTTGTATTGTGTATTCTTGTCTAGCTTATAAACGTTTTCTTCATAGTCTGCTTCAGTATGAATAGAAAATTTTCTATTTAGAAAACTCATTCTCAAACTTTTCAAAGAAAATTTTTCTTATAATAAAGACTAAAACTTGTAAAATCTACTGCTTTTTTTCTATTTCTTAGACAAAAAACTTTTTTGTAAATACTTATTCAGTTGATGTCTGGCATGGTGGCACTTGCCTAAAATTCCAGGTGTTTGGGAATTCAAAGCAGGAGAATCACCAGGTAAAGGCCAGCTGGCAACCTTGTAAGACCCTATTTCAAAATAAAATAGAGTAGAATAGAATAGAAAATAAAAATAGGCTGGGGATGTAGGTCAGTGGTAGTGTGCTTGCCTAGCATGCATGAAACACTGACTTCAGTCTATAACACCACACACACACACACACAATATGTATATCATTTGAGTTAATTTTTAAATACAATTTCATGAAGAAAGCCAGTTTTTCCCATGTTGACTAACCTTCTGATCTTCCAATCTGAAGTCATGGTGAAACCTTTTTATCTTTCTGTAGAGAATCATAAATGGTCAAAACCACACTGCAGAATTTTATACACTGGCTCTGTCCCTTACTTGCTCTGTGACTTTAAGCAAGCTACTTGACCACACAGCTCATTTTTCCCATCTGTAAAATGAGCTAGATGATGATATAACTTATGATAATGAAGAAATATTAAGATTCTTCAATTGATCAAAATACATGCCATATATAAGGCTATGTAAACCTTTTTTTGGTTAACATATATAAACAATACCTACATCTATATATAAACGTACATACATAGAAGTTTAAGACACGTCACATTGCTAGACTTTATGCTCCACATTGTCAGTGGAAATGTGTCTGTTTTATTCAGCATTAAACCTTGAACAGTGGTAGGCACGGGGTAGGTGTTCAAGAAATGCTAATTGGATAGATTGAATCCATTAAAGCCACACATTTATTATTATATTCCAACCTATTCCTAAATTACCACCTTCTGACTAAGAATAATCACTAAGCATCTTTGCCCTTTCTTCATTTATACACTACTGGTCACTTTCTCTAAGGAACTATTTCTTACCAAGAGACAAAGACTGATCATGTCAGAGTCCACTGAACATGTAACATCAAATGGGGAACAACAGAGTCATCCCAAAATGGAGAGCCTTGTGGTCTACTGGTTTTAGTTACCAGTTGAGTCCTGTCCTATTCCTGGACTGAGTGTGTGCAATTCAGATGCATGATTTAAGAAGTGACCTATTCATGTAGTGACTTTCAGAATCAAAGTTAGCTGTCTTGAACTCAGATGTTAAATTCATTTTCAAGTGTCTACTCTAGTTCTAGGTTTTAAGCTATAAGTTATTTTTAAGGGTTATACATTCATGAAGATTGTCATGTCATTTTCAAACATGGAAAACTAAATGAGGGAAGGATCAAAAAGTAAAACTAATCTCAGTATTTTTCCTGTATATTGTATTTTAATATTGTGAATATATTTGTATGTATGCTACATGAGGAAACAGTGAACTTTGTAATAGTAGTTTTTTTGAGAAAATATACAGAGAGCAAAGAAAATTGTAAATGTATATCTGGGTAAGCCTCTAAAGAAACAATTACTGAAATGGATTTGTTAAATGTTGTACATAGTTAAGGGAGTTTTAGTGTAGGTAGAATTATTATCCCAAACCTCTCTCTACCTTTCTTGATATGTCCAGTGTCTGGACAAGTGAGTCACTTTAATCCTCAATATCAGACGACTTGTATCATATATTCAAGTTAAAATAGAACATTTTCTTGCTTGAAATCAATTTAAAAGGAGGAAAGGACTCAGCAGTTTTTAAGAAAGATGGATGATTTTTGTCTGGCTTTGTGGCTGGCTAACTCTAATCTGGATAATGTGTTCCATTCCCACATCACCTATATTGTCAATTTCAAAGATAAAAGTTCTGCTTGGGGATGGGGTGACAAAGCCAATTTTGATACTACTAGAAATGCAAAGACTACTTTCCAAACCAGACATATTTTCTAGATCTAATTTTTATTCTTTTTAGGAAGACCAGGTAAAAGGGAGTTTTTCACTGTTTTCCTCTTATGAACATTAATCTCTGTATAAGGTATGCTATTGGATCACTAAAAAAGAACATTTTTGAAATAAAGAGATGATTATCTCTTCATCATGGCAGAGCCATCATATTCTTTGGAGGTAGAAAAACTAAGTAGTATTCTTATTTGTCTTTAAAATTCCATGATATTACACACACAAGAATTTGTAGAATATTTTAACTTCTGTATAGAAAAGAAATATGTATGTAGAAAATAAAATAAAGAAAATAATGTGAAAATATGTTTGGTAAATAAAGATCCAAATCATTAATAACATACAATATACTCAAAAATATAGATTGCTAACAAAACTTTAATGTGACTAGGAATCCCTGGATCATGATTTTGCTTGGGTAGCAGTAAAGGCAGAGGAGAGATATTTGATAGGCCTAAAATTTAAAAGACTGGAGAAAATGTCAGTCATTTTTCAAATCTGACTGTAAGTACAAATTTGAAAACTAAGAATGGATGCTCCATGAGACATCATTCAGGAGAAACAGCAGGGTAGGCAATAGGAAAGTGAATAAATGAAAAGCTCAGGACTTTTGGATGATGATTAGATATACTTGGCAAACATAGAACTTGACTAACTGCTCAAATGAATGTAATTGATTATTGTAATTCAATATAATTATCTCTTTATGAGATACTAAGCATATTTATATATTTTATTAATTTACTCATCCATTCTCTAATTTCAATATATGTATACATATGCACCTATACTGTACACACACACATATATGTTTATATTGAATGCCCTGCCTCTGCCTCTGTCTCTGTACATGAATCTTTAAGATACAGAGAGGAAAAATATCCAAATACATATAAGTATGTAAAGTAAAAGTATAGAAATACACAAACAAATAATTTCCGTGTTTTTTTTTTTCTATGATAGGAAATATAACTGAGTAAGTGCTTCAAGGTACTATACTGGGATGTTTTAGTCAGCTTTTACATTGCTATGACTAAAGCTGCTGAGAAGATTAATTTTAGAGGAGGAAAATTTATTTAGGGGGCTCACAATATCAGAGGTCCATAGATGGCCAACTGTATTTCTCAGGGCTAAAGGTGAGGCAGAATATCATGGTGGATGACTGTTAAATATTTAAAATATTCCACATCATACTAGGAAGTGGGGAGACGGGGAGAGAGGAGAGAGGGAGAAGGACTCTACCAACCAGATACAAAATATACACCCCCCAAATTATGCCTTCAATGAACACCTCCCAGCCACACCCTACTCACTTTCAGTTACCAGTCAGTTAATCCTTATCAGGGATTAATTCACTGATGTGGTTAAGGCACTCATTACTCAATAATTTCACCTCTAAGCCTTCTAGCTTTGTCTCCCACATGAGTTTTTTGGAGCACCTCACATCAAACCATAACAAGACGGTAGGAATTTGAAAAAGGTATCTGGAAGGGCTCTTTGAAGAAAGGTCAGTGAAATGAAGATTCAGAGATGAACTCATCCCAGCAAGTAGTGCAGAGAAGAACCTTATGGATAAAAGAAATAATGGGCTCAAAGTGTGTAGGTTGGCAAAAGGCTTACAAAGTTTTAAATGAAGTCTGAGGATGCATATGTGAGGGTATCACAAATGAGGATAGTAAGGTAGGCCTGCCATGAGGGACCTTTAGATTGTGTTTAAAATGCTATATTTTATTCTGTACCTAAGTAAAAATCATGTGGAATTTTAAGAGTAAAAGTGCCCATAATTTATTGACATCAGCTGGCTGCTGTTGGAAGGGGTGGAAGGTGTATTAAAGGTGATGAATAAAAAAGCAATAGCAGTTTGTTCCAATGGAGTCTTTGAAGGAGAGTATGACGACAGTTGTCGATGAGAAGTGGATGCAGGCAGAGTCTGTAGCATGCCAGTGTCCTGAGAGCATTAGGGAAGCCTGAGACCCAAGCCACAGGAGTAAGATGGGTAACTTGGTGGGTGGAGAACTACAGCTCTGGTGACTGGCTGGAAAACAGGTATAATTATTTTATATCATGCTGAGGTCTAAGAAATAATAGAAATTCATTGGCTCTCTTCATTGTCAACGACTGCCTGTGCCAAAGAAATAGCTGGGTTCTGCCTAAGTCTTTACATTAGAAACTTTAACTACAGTAAAAAAGTTGAAATCATACTTTAATACCTAATTTAGTTAAATAATTAAATCATTGGTAAATTAGAATTCCATTGGTCAGTCTTGGAACCACTCAATATTTAAAAAGTTGTAAGTTGTTTTTATGAGAACAAACAAGATCTAAGTAAGATATAAACCTGTCATGCAAAATTTACTCTACAGTTAGATGAATAGAAAGTCCAAGTGGAGTTGTTTCCTCAAAGATTTGAGTGGATTGCAAACACATACTTTAGAAATTCTATGAAATAAATCTTCAAGTTTTTATTATTAAACATCATTTAAAATTGATTTACTTTCAGCAGATTCATCATTGCAGTATATGAACAAGTTAATTTATGAGTGCTGATCCTGTGTCCTGCAACTTTTCTGAATTCATTTATGAGCTCTAGTAGTCTTGTGGTGGAATTTTTTGGGCCTTTCAAGGTCATGAGATCGTGTTACCAGCAAACAGATGATATGAGCTTTTCTTTTCCTATTTGTATCCATTTTAATATCTGTTCCTATTAGTTATATGTGATAGTAGAGTTTATTTTGACACATTTTATACAAACATGGAGTATGTCTTATTCTAATGAGAATTCTGATCGTATGTATGTACATGACGTGGAGTTTCACTGTGGTGTATTCTTATGTGTACAAAGGAAAGTTATGTTAGATTCATTTCACCATCCTCCTTATTCCTATCCTCCCCCTCTTCCCTTCATTCCCTTTTGTCTAATCCAATGAACTTCTATTCTCCCTCTCCTTCATTCCTTCATGTGTGTTAGCATCCACATTTGACACTGGTTTTTTGAAATTGTCTTGTTTTACTTAGTATGATAGTCTCCAGATCCACCCAGTTACTAGCAAATGTCATGATGTTATTCTTCTTTATGGCTAAGTAACATTCCATCATGTATATATGCCACAATTTCTTTATCCATTTATCTGCTGATGGGCACATAGTTTGGTTCCATAACTTAGCTATTATGGATTGAACTGCTATAAATATTAATGTGGCTGTATCACTTAGTATGCTGATTTTAAATCCTTTGGATATATACATAAGAGTGGCATAACCTGTCAAATGGTGGTTCTATATTCCTAGTTTTTATTTATTTATTTATTTATTTATTTATTTATTTATTTATTTATTTATTTTTGGAGTAATCTCTGTATTGGCTTCCAGAGTTGTTGCGCCAATTTGCAGTTCTACCTGCAATGTATGAGTGTACATGTTTTCCCATATCATCACCAATATTTGTTGTTGTTTGTATTCTTGATAATAGACATCCTGACTGGAGTGAAATAAAATCTCAGGGTAGTTTTAATTTGCATTTCTCTAATTGCTGGAAATGTTGAGCATTTTTTCATATATTTGTTGACCATTTGTGTTTTTTCTTCTGTGAATTGTCTGTTCAGTCCTTTGTCTTTTTATTGATTATGTTTTTTCTTTGGTGTTAAGTTCTTTATATATCCTGGAGATAAGTATATCTATTTAATTTCCTTCTCTTGCCTGATTACTCTGGTTAGAGTTTAAGAACTATGTTGAATGGGAGTGTTGAAAGTGGGCATCCTTATCTTATCCCTGTTTTTATAGGAAATTCTTTCATTTTTTTTTCCATTTGGTATAATGTTGGTCTTAAGTTTGTCATATATAGCCTTTGAAAGGTTGATTTAAATTCCTTCTATCCTTAGCTTTTTAGAGTTTTAAACATGAATGATTGCTTTACTTTGCCAAATGTTTCTTCTGCATATATTGGTAGTTATGTGATTCTTGACCTTGATTCTGTTTACATGGTAAGTTATTGATTTCCATATGTTGAATCAACCTTGCATTCCTGGGGAAAAATTAGGAAAACTGTCCCTTTCACAATAGTCACACAAAAAAAAGAAAGGAAAAGAAAAGATAAAAGAAATAAACTTGGAAATCAATCTAACAAAAGAGGTGAAGGACCTCTACAATAAAAACTATAGAAGACTAAAAAGGAAATTAAAGAAGACCTCAGAAGATAGAAATATATCCCATGTACTTAGATAGGCAGAAATATTATTGTCAAAATGGCCATACTCCACAAAGTGCTATATAGATATAATGCAATCCTCATCAAAATTTCAATGACATTCTTCAGTGAACTAGAAAAATCAATTATGAAAAATAAGAGATCATTTGGAAAAATAAGAGATCAAAAGTAGCCAACACAATTCTTAGCAAATAGATTGAAGCTGCAGGCATCACAATACTAGAGTCATAGTAACAAGAGCAGCATGGTATTGGCACCAAAACAGATATGTTGGTGAATTGTACAGATTAGAAGACACAGAGACAAGCCTACATCAATACAGTTATGTGGCACTATACAAAGATTTCAAAAGCATACATTGCAGTAAACCTTAACAAATGGTGCTGGGAAAACTGGAAATCCATATGTAAAAGAATGAAAATTTATCCCTATTTTTAACCCTACACAAAACTAATAGTGGATAAATACAGAAAACTTGCAACTGCTAGAAGATAGTCCCAACACTCCCACGTGTCGCACAGGAAGTATTTCCTTAACAAGACTCCTAAAGTGCAAGAAATAAAATTAAAAATAAAAAAAATATGAGATGGCATCGAATTAAAAAGCTTCTATACCGCAAAGGAAATAATTAGGAGTGTAAAGAAAGCCTACACAATGGGAGATAACTTTTGCCCCTTACTACTCAGGGCATTAATATTCAGATTACAGAAAAAAAAACTTTAAAAAAACTAACACTAAATAAACAAATAACCCAATCAATAAGTGGACAAAATAACTAAACAGATACTTCTCAAAAGAAGAAATACAAATGGTCAACAAATATATGAAAAAAATGTTCATCTCTAGCAATTAGAAAATGCAAATTAAAACTGCATTAAAATTTCATCTCACTCCAGTCAGAATGGTAATTATCAAGAATACAAATAACAGTAAATGTTGACGAGGATGTGGTGAAAAGGTATACTCATACATTGTTGATGGGACTGCAAATTAGTACAACCACTCTGGAAAGCACTGTGGATATTCCTCAAAAAGGTAGGAATGGAACCACCATATAACCCAGCTATCCCACTCCTCAGTATATATCCAAAAGAATCAGAATTGGCATAATACAGTGATGTAGCCACATCAATGTTTATAGCTGTATAATTAACAATAACCAAATTATTGAACCCTCATAGGTCCCCTTCAACAGATAAATGGATAAAGAAAAAAGTGGTATAAATACAATAGAGTATGGCATTTGCTGGTAAATGGATGGTACTGGAGATTATAATGCTAAGTGAAATAAGGCAGTCCTGAAAAGTCAAGGGTCAAATGTTTTCCCCAATATATGGATGCTAACCCAGAATTATATGGGGAGGAAAATAATATAAAGAGAGAGAAAGTGAGGAGAGATTGGAGAGAGGAGAGAAGAAGGGGAGAGGGAATTTCATCAAAAGAAAGAAAAGATCAGGAGAGTAGATGAAGGAGATTGAGGGGGAAGGAGGGACTGGAAAAGGGAATTAGTGAATGAATCTGAACAACTTCCATATATACAAACATCAGTATAGCACAGTGAATCCCAATATTGAGTATATCTGCAAGATGCTAATTTAAAAACAAACTCTAAATAAATTACAGAATGATCATTAAAATACACAGAGGGGAGCAGAGGAAGAGAGAAGATGGAGAGCAGGAAAGTGCTGGGAACTGAATTAGAGTAAAATAAATTCCGTGATTTTGTGATTATGTCAAAATACATCCTAATGTTATATGTAACTAAAAAAGAGTAAAAAACAACTATAGCAAAAGGCCATCCAATTTATTTAAAAAAACACATACAATTTATTTCTAATTTTAAAATAAAGAAACTCATGCAAAAGTGGAACTTGATAGAAACATTCTGACTGCATTAAACCTATACCACTACCATAGTTAATAATGAAAATACAGGTTACTATTATTAAAACCAGGGCCATACAATGATGCAAGCTATCTCATAAATATTAATTTAGCATTAGTCTAAAATATTAATGAATTTAATAAATAAATGACAAACATGCAAAGGTAGAAAAGTTATTACTTTTACATGTGTATAATTGCGTGTTGAAAATCCAAAAAAAAATCAGCTAAAAGATTGTAAAAATGAAAGAGAATGCAATAAAGTGACTGGCTAAAAATTATTGTGGTTGTAAAAAGCATAACAAAGAGAAGTTTAAATATATTATTTATTCATCAAGTCATCCATGCAAGATATCAGAATAGCTTTAAAATGATTTATGTATCCACATAAAATGTCTGTAGAAAACTGTTACCTAAAAGCTCAAGAGTATTATAATTTCATTTAGGGGGAAAAAAAACCCAAACCAGAGTAAAGAAGCATTATATGTATCTCAAAATGCCTGGAAAAACTCACATTATTTTTTTAATAGTTGCTTGATTGCTCTGAGTAATGTAAAGAAGTATTATGTGAGAAATTGTTATTTCTGTCATGAAATCATCTATTATGTTTTGTCAGTTGTTTATTTCATAAGAAAAAACATTTTAAAATAAAGCTACTATTTTACTTTTCTCAGAGAGTCATTTTAATAAATGAATATTATGTAATTTAATGGCATTTTAAACTATTTCAAATTTCTTAGTACAATGCAAATAAATGCCCCTTGGCTATGGAGCAAGGAAAGTATGAGTGTTGTTTCTCAAATTGTCCACTGTATTCACAGTTTCCCCACTTCTAAGAAAAAAAAAATATTTTTTTCTACTATCTTTATGTTCTTTTCCAAATTTATGTTCTAAACATTTAAAACACATTTATAAGAAATGTTTGACGGATCCAACATGGCGGCCGGCGAGGAAGCAGCACTTTCAATATCTCCACATTAACGGGATCAGAAACACCCATTAAAACAGCTACATTCTACCTACTGAGGATCTTCTAGCAAAATTCCGTTGAAAGGAGACCTGCCGAGAATTAGTAAGTTTATTAGATGTGACAGTTTGCCCCAGACAAGTGAAACTTGACCGGCAGCGCGGGCTCAGAGTCCAATCCCGCGGCCACCGGCCGCTTCTGCAAGCAGCAGGCGGCCCAGAGCAGCGCGGCAGAAGGGTCCCCGCCCGGCCAGCAGACAGCTCCCGCCATCCCGGCTACCCTGGCGGCCCTGCTCTCGCTTGGCGAACAGCCACCCCGCCCGCCTGGTTCTTAGCCACGCGGCTGCAGTCACCCGGCTTTACAAGCGGCCCCCGGCGGCCCTGCTCGGCGAGAAGGGTCCCCGCCCGGCCGGCAGACAGCTCCCGCCATTCCTCTCTTGTTCTGCAAATAGCCACCCCGCCCGCCTGGTTCTTAGCCACGAGGCTGCAGCAACCCGGCTTTACAAGCGCCCCCGGCGGCCCTGCTCGGCGAGAAGGGTCCCTGCCCGGCCGACAGACAGCTTCCGCCATCCCGGCTACCCTGGCGGCCCCACTCTTGCCCTGCAAACAGCCACCCCGCCCGCCTGGGTCTTAGCCACGCGGCTGCAGCCACCCGGCTTTACAAGCGCCCCCGGCGGCCCTGCTCGGCGAGAAGGGTCCCCGCCAGGCCGGCAGACAGCTCCAGCCATCCCGCTCTTGCTCTGCAAACAGCCACCCCGCCCGCCTGGTTCTTAGCCACGAGGCTGCAGCCGCCCGGCTTTACAAGCGCCCCCGGCGGCCCTGCTCATCGAGAAGGGTCCCTGCCTGGCCGACAGACAGTTTCCGCCATCCCGGCTACCCTGGCGGCCCCGCTCTTGCCCTGCAAACAGCCACCCCGCCCGCCTGGGTCTTAGCCACGTGGCTGCAGCCACCCGGCTTTACAAGCGCCCCGGCGGCCCTGCTCAGCGAGAAGGGTCCCCGCCCAGCTGGCAGACAGCTCCCGCCATTCCGCCCTTGCTCTGCAAACAGCCACCCCGCCCACCTGGTTCTTAGCCACGAGGCTGCAGCCGCCCGGCTTTACAAGCGCCCCCGGCGGCCCTGCTCAGTGAGAAGGGTCCCTGCCCGGCCGACAGACAGTTTCCGCCATCCCGGCTACCCTGGCGGCCCCGCTCTTGCCCTGCAAACAGCCACCCCGCCCGTCTGGGTCTTAGCCACGCGGCTGCAGCCACCCGGCTTTACAAGCGCCCCCGGCGGCCCTGCTCGGCGAGAAGGGTCCCCGCCAGGCCGGCAGACAGCTCCAGCCATCCCGCTCTTGCTCTGCAAATAGCCACCCCGCCTGCCTGGTTCTTAGCCACGAGGCTGCAGCCGCCCAGCTTTACAAGCGCCCCCGGCGGCCCTGCTCGTTGAGAAGGGTCCCTGCCCGGCCGGCAGACAGCTCCCACCATCCCGGCACTCCTGGCGGCCCGCCCGCTCTGCGAAGGGTCACCCCGCCCGGCTCTTAGCCACGCGGGCGCCGTCTGCCTGGCTCTGTGGGCGCCCCCGGCGGCCCAGAGCAGCCAGAAGGGTCCCCGCCTGGCCTGACAGAAGGCCCGTGCCCTTCCGGCTCTGCTAACGGCCCTGCCCACCCGGGAAAGGGCTCCCCCCCTTGAGAGGACGGGAAGGAAATCTAACCAAGCTTCTATGAATTAGCGAACTGGGATCTAAAACCAGAGATGGTGTCAGACAAGAGACAAGCCAGTTCCACCTCTCCCTTCGGTCACTCCTGCAAGGAGCCAGGGGCCCACCATAGCAGAGAGGGGAAGTCACCAAAGATCGGCCAAAGAGATTCCTTCGCAGCGGATTCTAAATTAGCAGGAGCAGCGCGGGAGCCGGCCGGAGCTGGCGGGAACCGTGGCAGCGGCACGGGAACCGGCGGGAGCCGAGGCGGAGCTGACGCAGGAGCTGGCCGGAGCCGCGCGGCGCGGGTCTCCCAGCTACCGCTCCCACCAGTGCTGACAACTGAGATCTCTTGCACCAGATACGGGGACGTGGCTACCAGAAGGTAAGCAAATTTGCTGGGGGTTCTCAGCCCCAAGCTCTACAAACTTAGGGCCTGAGGGAGGCAAACAAGGAGAGTGTGCCCAGGCACTAATGAAACAGCTGCTCCACGCGTGTGCAAGGTAGGCGGAACTGTGACCACCGACAAAACAGGCCCAGTGGACCGCCAGACACATCGCTCCAGTTGGGGGAGGGGCAGAGCCGCCGGGCGCCTGCAAGGTAGGCGGACCCACTACCCACCAGCAGAACAGGCACAGCAATACACAGAGCGGCAGAGCCACCCCCCGAGCCTACAAGGTAGGCAGACCTGCGACCCACCGGCAGGTCAGGCCCAAAAACCTGCGGAGGGGCACAGCTGCCCCACGTGCCTGCTAGGTAGGCTGAACTGTGACCACCAACAGAACAGGCCCAGCGGCCGGCCAGACACATCGCCCCGCCCCGGTTGGGGGAGGGGCAGAGCCACCGGGCACCTGCAAGGTAGGCAGACCTGCGACTCACCAGCAGATCAGGCCCAGTGACCCGCGGAACGGCAGAGCCACCCCCGCGCCTGCAAGGTAGGCGCACTTGCCACCCACCGGCAGGTCAGGCCCAGCAACTCTCGGAGGGACACAGTTGCTCCACGCGCGTGCAAGGTAGGTGGAACCGTGACCACCGACAAAACAGGCCCAGTGGCCCGCCAGATACATCGCCCCGGTCGGGGGAGGGGCAGAGCCGCCACCAGCGCCTTTTAGGTAGACAGAACTGCAACCGACAGACAGAACAGGCCTAGTGGCCAGCGGAGGGGCAAAGCCGCTGCTCACGCCTGCAAGGTAGGCGGACCTGTGACCACCGAAAGAACAGGCCCATCGAAAGAACAGGTACAGCGGCCTCCTGGCGTGGTAGGCACATTGCCTCAATTGGAGGAGGGGCAGAGCCACCGCCAAAGCCTGCGAGGGAGACTTTGCAGCTATACAAGAGCAATATAAATATATAGGGGGAAAAAATCAATAACACAACAGTTTCACCAAGCAGAAAGAAACGCGATCAGTATGAAAAGACAAGGAAAGAAAGGACCACAAGCAATGCAGGTCAACTCAACTTTAGAAGAGGTAATATCTGCAGCAGATGGAATGTCAGATAAAGAATTCAGGATATACATGCTTCAGATGATCTGGAGTCTCAAGGAAGACATTAGACAGCAAAATCAGACAATGAAAGACCACTTCGACCACTTTGACAATCAATTACATAAACAAATCCAAGAAGCTAAAGATCAATTATACAGGGAGATAGAGGTTATAAAAAACAAACAAACAGAAATCCTGGAAATGCAGGAAACAATAAACCAACTTAAAAACTCAATTGAGAATACTACCAGCAGAGTAGAACACTTAGAAGATAGAACATCAGACAATGAAGACAAAGTATTTCAACTGGAGAAGAACATAGACAGCTCAGCAAAGCTGTTAAGAAACCATGAGCAGAACATTCAAGAAATATGGGATAACATAAAGAGACCCAACTTAAGAGTCATGGGGATACAGGAAGGTATTGAGGTCCAAACCAAAGGAATGAGCAATCTATTCAACGAAATAATACGAGAAAACTTCCCAGACTTGAAGAATGAGACAGAATCCCAAATCCTAGAAGCCTACAGGACGCCGAATGTGCAAAATCATAAGAGATCCACACCTAGACACATTATAATGAAGATGCCCAACATACAGAATAAGGAGAGAATTTTAAAAGCTACAAGAGAAAGGAAGCAGATTACATTTAGGGGTAAACCAATCAGGATAACAGCTGATCTTTCAACACAGACTCTGAAAGCTAGAAGATCCTGGAATAACATATTCCAAACACTGAAAGAAAATGGGTTCCAACCAAGAATTGTGTATCCCGCGAAATTAAGCTTCAGGATGGAAGATGAAATTAAAACCTTCCATGATAAACAAAAGTTAAAAGAATTTGCAGCTAGAAAACCATCTCTTCAAAACATCCTCGGCAAAATATTACAGGAAGAGGAAATGGAAAATATCAATGAAAACCAACAGCGGGAGGTAGTACAGTAAAGGTGGGGGGGAATAATCAAAGAGGAAAACAAACCATGTTTAGTAACATAAATAAACAAATATGGCTGGAAGAACAACCCATATCTCAATAATAACTCTGAATGTTAATGGCTTAAACTCACCAATTAAGAGACACAGGCTAGCAGAATGGATCACTAAACAAGACCCAACAATATGCTGCCTTCAGGAGACGCATTTGATAGGAAAAGACATACATAGACTGAAGGTGAAAGGTTGGGAAAAATCATATCACTCATATGGACTTCGGAAACAAGCAGGAGTGTCCATACTCATATCAAATAAAATAGATTTCAAGCCAAAGTTAATCAAAAAGGATGAAGAGGGACACTACATACTTCTCAAGGGAACCATACACCAACAAGACATAATAATCATAAATATATATGCCCCAAACAATGGTGCAGCTATGTTCATCAAACAAACTCTTCTCAAGTTCAAGAGTCTAATAGACCACCATACAGTAATCATGGGAGACTTCAACACACCTCTCTCACCACTGGACAGATCTTCCAAACAAAAGTTGAATAAGGAAACTATAGAGCTCAATAACACAATTAATAACCTAGACTTAACTGACATATATAGAATATACCACCCAACATCAAGCAGTTACACTTTTTTCTCAGCAGCACATGGAGCCTTCTCAAAAATAGATCATATATTATGTCACAGGGCAACTCTTAGACAATATAAAGGAGTAGAGATAATACCATGCATCTTATCTGACCATAATGGAATGAAATTGAAAATCAATGATAAAAGAAGTAAGGAAAAATCATGCATCACTTGGAGAATGAACAATAGGTTACTGAATGATCAATGGGTTATAGAAGACATCAAGGAGGAAATTAAAAAATTCTTAGAGATAAATGAAAACACAGACACAACATATCGGAATCTATGGGACACATTGAAAGCAGTTCTAAGAGGAAAATTTATTGCGTGGAGTTCATTCCTTAAAAAAAGAAAAAACCAACAAATAAATGATCTAATACTTCAACTCAAAATCCTAGAAAAAGAAGAGCAAAACAACAGCAAAAGAAGTAGAAGACAAGAAATAATTAAAATCAGAGCTGAAATTAATGAAATCGAAACGAAAGAAACAATTGAAAAAATTGACAAAACTAAAAGTTGGTTCTTTGAAAAAATAAATAAAATCGACAGACCCTTAGCCACGCTAACAAAGAGAAGAAGAGAGAGAACTCAAATTACCAGCATACGGGATGAAAAAGGCAATATCACAACAGACACTTCAGAAATACAGAAGATTATCAGAAATTATTTTGAATCCTTATACTCCAATAAAATAGAAGATAGTGAAGGCATCGATAAATTTCTTAAGTCATATGATTGGCCCAGATTGAGTCAGGAGATTATTGACAACCTAAACAGACCAATATCAATTGAGGAAATAGAAGATACCATCAAAAGACTACCAACTAAGAAAAGCCCAGGACTGGATGGGTATACAGCAGAGTTTTTCAAAACCTTTAAAGAGGAACTAATACCAATACTTTTCAAGCTATTTCAGGAAATAGAAAAAGAGGGAGAACTTCCAAATTCATTCTATGAGGCCAACATCACCCTGATTCCTAAACCAGACAAAGACACTTCAAAGAAAGAAAACTACAGACCAATATCTCTAATGAACCTAGATGCAAAAATCCTCAATAAACTTCTGGCGAACCGGATACAAAAACATATCAAAAAAATTGTGCACCATGATCAGGTAGGATTTATCCCTGGGATGCAAGGTTGGTTCAATATACGGAAATCAATAAATGTTATTCACCACATCAACAGGCTTAAAAATAAGAACCATATGGTCATCTCGATAGATGCGGAAAAAGCATTCGACAAAGTACAGCATCCCTTTATGTTCAAAACTCTAGAAAAACTAGGGATAACAGGAACATACCTCAACATTGTAAAAGCAATCTATGCTAAGCCTCAGGCTAGCATCATTCTGAATGGAGAAAAACTGAAGGCATTCCCTCTAAAATCTGGAACAAGACAGGGATGCCCTCTCTCACCACTTCTGTTCAACATAGTTCTCGAATCACTGGCCAGAGCAATTAGACAGACGAAAGAAATTAAAGGCATAAAAATAGGAAAAGAAGAACTCAAATTATCACTATTTGCAGATGACATGATTCTATACCTAGCAGACCCAAAAGGGTCTACAAAGAAACTATTAGAGCTAATAAATGAATTCAGCAAAGTGGCAGGCTATAAAATCAACACGCATAAATCAAAGGCATTCCTGTATATCAGCGACAAA
Source organism: Callospermophilus lateralis (assembly GCF_048772815.1). Lineage (NCBI taxonomy): Eukaryota > Metazoa > Chordata > Mammalia > Rodentia > Sciuridae > Callospermophilus > Callospermophilus lateralis. The sequence continues at coordinate 63,458,638 of NC_135313.1, read as the reverse complement.
TCCTCTGAAATGGAAATGAGGACAACCACCCCATTCACAATATCCTCAAAGAAAATAAAATACTTGGGAATCAACCTAACAAAAGAGGTGAAAGACTTATACAATGAAAACTACAGAACCCTAAAGAGAGAAATAGAAGAAGATCTTAGAAGATGGAAAAATATACCCTGTTCATGGATAGGTAGAAGTAACATCATCAAAATGGCGATATTACCAAAAGTTCTCTATAGGTTTAATGCAATGCCAATCAAAATCCCAACGGCATTTCTTGTAGAAATAGAGAAAGCAATCATGAAATTCATATGGAAAAATAAAAGACCCAGAATAGCAAAAACAATTCTAAGCAGGAAATGCGAATCAGGCGGTATAGCTATACCAGACTTCAAACTATACTACAGAGCAATAGTAACAAAAACAGCATGGTACTGGTACCAAAACAGGCAGGTGGACCAATGGTACAGAATAGAGGACACAGAAACCAATCCACAAAACTACAACTATCTTATATTTGATAAAGGGACTAAAAGCATGCAATGGAAGAAGGATAGCATCTTCAACAAATGGTGTTGGGAAAACTGGAAATCCATATGCAACAAAATGAAACTGAATCCCTTTCTCTCGCCATGCACAAAAGTTAACTCAAAGTGGATCAAGGAACTTGATATCAAATCAGAGACATGGCGTCTGATAGAAGAAACAGTTGGCTATGATCTACATACTGTGGGGTCGGGCTCCAAATTCCTCAATAGGACACCCATAGCACAACAGTTAATAACTAGAATCAACAAATGGGACTTACTCAAACTAAAAAGTTTTTTCTCAGCAAAAGAAACAATAAGAGAGGTAAATAGGGAGCCTACGTCCTGGGAACAAATCTTTACTCCTCACACTTAAGACAGAGCCCTAATATCCAGAATATACAAAGAACTAAAAAAATTAGACAATGAGATAACGAATAACCCAATCAACAAATGGGCCAAGGACCTGAACAGAAATTTCTCAGAGGAGGACATACAATCAATCAACAAGTATATGAAAAAATGCTCACCATCTCTAGCAGTCAGAGAAATGCAAATCAAAACCACCCTAAGATACCATCTCACTCCAGTAAGATTGGCAGCCATTAGGAAGTCAAACAGCAACAAGTGCTGGCGAGGATGTGGGGAAAAGGGTACTCTTGTACATTGCTGGTGGGACTGCAAATTGGTGCGGCCAATTTGGAAAGCAGTATGGAGATTTCTTGGAAAGCTCGGAATGGAACCACCATTTGATCCAGCTATTCCACTACTCGGTCTATTCCCCAAAGACTTAAAAAGAGCACACTATAGGGACACTGCTACATCCATGTTCATAGCAGCAGAATTCACAATAGCAAGACTGTGGAACCAACCTAGATGCCCTTCAATAGACGAATGGATAAAAAAAATGTGGCATTTATACACAATGGAGTATTACTCTGCATTAAGAAATGACAAAATCATAGAATTTGGAGGGAAATGGATGGCATTAGAGCAGATTATGCTAAGTGAAGCTAGCCAATCCCTTAAAAACAAATGCCAAATGTCTTCTTTGATATAAGGAGAGTAACTAAGAACAGAGTAGGGACGAAGAGCATGAGAAGAAGATTAACATTAAACAGGGATGAGGGGTGGGAGGGAAAGGGAGAGAGAAGGGAAATTGCATGTAAATGGAAGGAGACCCTCAGGGGTATACAAAATTACATACAAGAGGAAGTGAGGGGAAAGGAGGGAAAATATAAGGGGGAGAAATGAATTACAGTAGAGGGGGTAGAGAGAAAGAGGGGAGGGGAGGGGGGAGGGGGATAGTAGAGGATAGGAAAGGCACAGAATACAACAGACTCCAGAATGGCAATATGTAAATCAATGGTTGTGCAACTGAAGTGATTCTGCAATCTGTATATGGGGTAAAAATGGGAGCTCATATCCCACTTGAATCAAAGTGTGAAATATGATATATCAAGAACTATGTAATGTTTTGAACAACCTACAATAAAAATTAATTAAAAAAAAAAAGTAAAAAAAAGAAAAAAAAAAAAAAGAAATGTTTGATACAAGAAAAATAATTGGCTGCTCTTTATATTTCTATAACAGATTTTTGATATGATATCAATGGCCTAGGGAAAAAAAATAAGGAAAATGAATTATCTTAAACTTGTGATTAGAAGACTGGGATTTCTTCAAATAAAAGGGTCTATGTTATAGTGTTCTATATTAAATATCTACAAGTTTTAGAACTATCCAAATGTTACAAGGTCATAGACTCCAAAATGATTTTATTTATAAATGTATAAATCTCCTTTCCCAAGTGAACACAGTGCAATGATAATCATTTCCATTATCTTTCATTTTGACTTTTATTTCATATCTAAATTTCATTGCACTCTTATTTTAATTGTTCTAGGTTCAAAAACAGGTAAAAATTTAAAGCTGTGTATTTCCATGAAATGTGAATATAAATTTTAATTTGGAACTTATTTGATAAATCAAAATTATATAAATGTTAAGATATCATCAGTAGGTAATATTTAAACCACTGTGTCTCTTATAATCAGTAGATTATAAGAATCTTTCATAATGTTGGTTCTTAAACAAGAAAAGGCTAATTATTTTAACATATGCATCATTCAAGCCATTGAAACCAAATTAACTTTTTTAATTTAAAAAAAAGAGAAAAATTAAAATATAATATTACCTGGTTGGTACAAAGGTAAAAAGACACCAAAATTGGACCAGGGTTTTGAATAATAGTCATGTCCTTCAAGTCTAATTATTTATATCATTTAATAATTTAAAAGGCTAATATTTTAAGGGACTCATCCCAATCCTTTAAAAACAAATATTTTATTAAACTTAGCATTTGCTAATCATCATATAATTATGATGCCAAGAACTACTGATATGACCTCTAGCCAATGAACTTATCTCTCAATTTCAGTTTCTTCTTTTTCAAAGTGGGGACAATGACATGTCTATTGTAGAACACATGTTGATTAAATGTGGTCAAGCACGTGAAGGCTTTAAATAAACACCTGCCCCACAGAAGATGGGAGAGGATTAAATGTAGATTCCTTACTCATGGCAATACTGGGTGGTGAGGACTTAATATAATTTTGTACTACCTAAAGAAAAAATGTGCCATCTGAGGAAGAATGAGACTGTTTGGTGGGCTGGAGGGGTATGCATCCAGGGAGGTTGGGGAATGGATTCGAATTTAGCATTCAGACAAAATGTCTCTTTTGGAAATCTCCACACAGCATTTCCAGGAGCAAGCAGTTGTTAGAATGATTATTCAGGAGCCAGGTCAGAGATTTAAAGTCAAGTTTACAAAACAACTCAGGATAAAGCTTTTCATCCCAAGTCACTTAAGTCAAATGTCATCTGGCTCATCTAATTGAACCTAAGACTAAAAACACATTAACTGCTAAAAAAATTCATTTTGTTTTCTTTCAATTTTCTTGCCTATTCCAGCATATTATGAAGATGAATTATTATCATTGTCAAAACTGAAATTCTCACAGTCTTTTTTAAAGTGGAAAGATCAACAGACTAAAATTTAAAATGGCATTTTCTTGTGATCATAACTGCATGGGAAATTTAATTTATCACCTGCGAGATATATGGAAAAGAAAGAAAACAGTCAGTAAGGCAATACAGAGCATAATTGTTTTTCTTGAGAGGCATGAGAGACAAGAGGTAAAATATGTTCTAATGTTGAGGCATCCAAAAGGAATGAGGAAAGAGACTTGGGGAAAGGAACAGTGAGGACCAGGGAAAAAGAAAGAAATCCAAAGAAAAACAAAGGTCTGTCTGACATGGTCAGCTGCAGCCTGAGCAGATCCGAGGGAGGAGGAAGGTCAGAGAGAGCAGAGAGCACAGAGAAGAGCATCAGGTGACTCTTAGAATTACCCTGGCCCCAGTGAAACCTAAACCCAAGCAAGAAAGCAGGTATATTCAAGGTGGTCCAGGGAGCTTAAAATAAATAAATAAATAAATAAGGAATTGAATATCAGGAAACATTTTGTGTTGCTGTAATGAGATCTCTGTGTTGGTGGATTTGTGTCCTAAACATACAATGCAAGTTCTGTCATCTGAAACAAGTTGAATTAGAGAGGAAAATCTACCCGAAGAGAATAAGAGGAAATACTCTCATAACATCACTTTATTCATATTATGGTTAAAATTTTGCAAATGTTGTGTTTTGTTTTATGACTCAGTAACCCACTAAACAGAGGTAGTTGAAAGTAGCCACTTGGAGGCAAGATATTATTTTCATGGATAGAATTGTTCCGTGTTGTTTTGTTTTGAAGACCTGATGCAGTGACTTCAAGTTCCTTTTATCTATCTAAATCCAACTAGTTGTAGATTGAGAAGTCCCTCAGATACATCCTACTGAGGTACTTACATGATATGCATAAAGCACAAATTGGCATATATATATATTATTGGGAATGGAGTAAAAATAGGAAATAGATACCCTTGGCTGCCTCCCATAGTTGACTTGATTTTTTCTGCTCTCTGCTTGGCATGCTGTTACTTTGTGTTAGCTGTCATACTAAATCAGGCAATATTTTTCATTCACCATAATAAAACAGTTCATCTTCCTAGGAATGCAGATTAGTACCATTCTGTATTAACCAAAAGAAACATTGTTTGCAAATTACCTAATATTTTTTGAGAAGGGAAAGAAATAGGATAAAGAATCTAAACAACACTGTTTTTCTTAGCACACTGAAATGACTGTGTTTTATTTTGATAAATGATATTTAATGAACCTTGGGAACTTTTACAGGTGTGTGATTCCTCATTTCACTATTCTGCTATTTCTATTATTTTCTGTAGAAGTACCCACATGCTTTTGAAGAAAGTCTGTCAGACAGTCTAATTTTTTCTCATCATTGTTTTGGCCACAATATATTTAGAAATTGAATAATCAAAGAAAGTCCACTCCAAATTCTGTTTGTTCTCACAGTGCCTCTCTTTATCAATCTTACTGTTAGAGATAGTTCAGGGAAGCAAGGGACTTTGTTTTTTCCTACTTTGTCAAACTAATGAACATGAGCTAGTTCTGTTTAGTATGTTCTAGGGTTAGGTCATGTATACTGCCTTACTGGGAAAAAGAAAGATTTGTTTAAAAACAAAACAACAGAAACCAACAAGCATTGTAGGTAAGCATGGCCTACCAGTGCTCATACAATTTGCTAGGTTGTAGCAAAACATTTCATGAGGTTCTATAGTAAGCCAGTCTGCAAAGAGGGAATTCATAACATCCAGGAGTGTTGTCAGCAGGGTCATGACCTGGTAAGATGTTGCCTTGCCTTACAGGAACCCACAGCTTCCCCAAATCTAGTCCTCTTCTTGAAGATATGGAAAGCAGGTTGGTAATGACATATTTAACTAGCACCCTGTACGTAGGGATTGTTGTAGTTACAGTAGTAACCAGGAACATGTCCTAGGACTGAGGTTGGGATCCCTTTCCCTTTTGTGTTTGAGTCTTTTGGTCAAGTTGGAGAAGTCCACCACAATATCACAAGTTTCGACCATACACATGGACCAGAGCTGACCACTTAAATATGTGTCATTATTTGTGTAGGACTCTAGGAACATTGTTTGCTGCGTTAAATAATTCAAATAGTTAAGGTATATGAAAAGAGTTAAAATCATCATATTTAATGCTTTCTCAGAGGAAATCATTTAAAATATTTCTTTTCAGAATATTTTAGGGTATAGATCAGCATTATGTTAAAAAGAATATCATTGTATCTATCTTTTAAGCCCCATTTTGGTAATCAGCTACTCTGATTTTCCTTGACCATCAAACAGATGCCTATAAGATTGGCAAATTTTCTCATTCAAAACAGAATTAAAATGACTCTGTCCAACAATGTTCAATCCACATAGACTGAAACTGAGAATAGACTTTCTTTCCTTCAACTATATTCTAGTGTAGATAATGGAATTCTTGGGAGAAGATTTATAAAATGTGTGGTGGTGGAATGTTGTCTTTATGTTATTATCTAACCCTGGCTTATCTGGCATATATGTATAATATATAATATAATGATATACAGTGAAGTCTCTTAGTAGATCCTGTACACTAGTATTTTAGTGAGTCACAGAACAAGAAAAAACTTCAGTAATCAGGCAATACAACTTTCTCCTTTTATAAATATGATGCTGAGCTGCAGCAAAATAGAGTTGACGAAAGTTATATGACTCTTGGTGGCTGGCCTGAGATTAGCACCTAGTCCAAGTTATGTCCAGTTAAATCTGTGATGAGATGATGGCTGTCAAAATCAAGCTTCTGGATCAGAGTTTTCCTATCTGCCCCTAAATACTGGAGATTGAACCCTGTGGCATTCTACCACCAAGCTATACCCCCAGACCTTTTTTTATTTTTTGAGACAAGTTCTTACTAAATTGCCCAGGCTGGCCTAGAATTTGCAATTCTTGAACTTCTCAACTTCTCAAATAGCTGGGATTATAGGTGTGTAACAATGTGCCAAACTCTGTATCACTTTTTAAAACCTCCTTTTAACCCTTATTCCATCGAAAAGAGAACTGCATAAATTTACTTTGCTTCTACATCAGCATTCAAGACCAGGTGAAATATTAAGTTCCTCCTACAGTAGATATTTAATTGCTATTGTAAAGCTTTCTTAAAAATTCTAGGAAATTGTATTTCTTCTATGTTTATCCCCTTGTTGGCATCCTGTTATGGGTTTGTTTTAATGCTATACTTGTCTTTTAGTTTTGTTATGCCAAAAACTCCCTTTTGAACCATTGTCAAAATGGCACATAAATGTAGCCCGCAGATTATATGAAATCAATTTTGTCACAAATTCAACAGATTTAACTTGCTTCAAAAATATTTATTATCTAATATTTGTCAAGCACCCAAACTATATTATACTAGGAAATCGAATTGGTGTGATATCAGTTTTCCTATGGTCTCCATATGTTTCTGTTTCCAAACACCAGATGAAGGAGCATTCTTTATCTGATCAGACAGCAGCACTTATGGAGTAATGCTCAGTGTCTATGCAGAGGTCGCAACACACTTTCTAATACCACATGGAATGTTCCAGGATTTCCTGAGAGGATTTAAAATTATTAAAGCTTTCCTTACCAGCTGTGGGACCTGAGTGACATTATTGGGCTGAGGTCACCTTGAATAGGGACTCCAAGGATAAACTCAGAAAACTATCATTCTACCAGAGGAGATCTTGGCATTTTGTTTCTCAGAATGTTAAGGATCTACTATAAACAGCCTAGGAAGTAAAGGCATCCATGTTTTATTATTGTCAGTTGTAGATCTTCTCTTCTTGGACTGGCTCCATTTCTTTCTGTACCTGTGCCAGCAACTGATCCAGGCTCAAAGAAGAATGAAGAATTAGGGTTGAAAAACCCTGTTTATCATATCTATCACCTTTTAGTTTTATGTTTCCCCCATAAATGGTATCACAGCTGACATGCTCGGGGCAATTATCAATAGCAAACTCCTTTGCAGGTAGTTGTCCTTAAAGGCAAATAAAGGCAAAAGTTTTTCTTAGTCTTGTCATTATTGACTTTAATTCCTCAATTCCATATCTTTCTCTACAACTGTTTTTGACACTCTAAATTTAGACTGTTAAGTTTGGATTTTGTTCTAATGAAGGAAAGGTGCTACCATTCAATTATCCATGCCCATATTTTTTCTGATTTTGAATTTTCTGAACTCAAAAGAAATTCCTGTTTCCAGTCCTAACTCCAAATAACTAACTCTAGATAGGGCAGAGGAGTTGGAGGGGAAGGGAGGGGGCATAGGGTTATTAATGATGGTGGAATGTGATGATCATTATTATCCAAAGTACAGATATGAAGACATGAATTGGTGTGAATATAGTTTGTATACAACCGGAAGTATGCAAAATTGTGCTCTGTATGTGTAATAAGAATTGTAATACATTCTGCTGCCATGTGAATATATAAAAAAATCCCTTCTAGGAGAAGGACTTTGGATAGTTTCAGCTTTCCTCAGGAACTGCTCTTTCTTTACACTCTTGGTTCCAGCACTAGTTACTTCCAACATGTTTAAAATGCTCATAATCATACCTAGAATTATATGGAGATTAAGAAACAGAAAACTCAACCATTTACCACTCAAGATTGAGAAATTTCTGGAGCAATTTTTGTTTGGTCTATTGTACATTAAGGTAGTAAAAATGATATGTGGAATTAAAATGTTTACTGGTAACATTTCCACTAGGAATATAATAATTTTGGAATCACGTTTATGATCCCACATTTATTTAATTAATTTCCAGGTAAGTGCATATATGTTAATCGAAAGCAATATTGATGAAAACTGCAGATTAAGAAAAATGTTGGCCTCAATATGTGGGAATTCTTTAAGGAATAAGAAAGATTAGAGACAGTGATGAATCATTCATATGGGAGGAAAGTTAAAGGGGACGCTCCAGAGACCACATACACATAAAAGAAATATGACTCTGGAATGAATATGAGCTTAATTCTTCCAAGGCACCATAAAAAAAAAAAAAAAAAACCTAGAGGAAGTAGATCCAGACTTTCTTTTTTCCTTTTCTCCTTTCCTCTTTTCTTCCTATCATTCTTTTCTTTTTCAAGTAGATTATAGACTTGTTTTGAAATTTATTTTCCCTAAAGTGTTTGAAATAGGCATGAGAATCAGTATATAAAATTAGGAAAGATGGAACATCAACCTCTTTCTAATGCTTTAGGAAAAAAACAGGAAATAAAAAGTGGATGGGAAAAAAAAAAAGATAACATCCATGCTTTTTCCTCTACTGAAAACTGGGTTACCAGCACCCTGACAGAGCAGATTTCCTGCTTGGAGGTGAGAACCGTGTGGGAAAATGAAAAGTCTGAAAATAATCAATAAAGAACAGAAGACAATAGACAGAAAATAGGTTTAACGTGGGGCTCCTAGTTGGTCTTCCAATCCTGGTAGGAATTGGAATTGAACCACAGAAAAAAGGCCCAAATCCTTTCTTTAAGGGGAAATACATCAGAAAGTTTCATTGCCATAGGCTTCTTAAGGAAAACAGGATAAAGATGGGAAAAACAAGTTGATTGGGGCTAGGGAGGTGACTCCCACCTCCAGGAGCTGCATTTGAACCTAGGGCTCTGAGCTAAAGTAGGATGTCAACTTTAATCTAAACAATCTGCAACTGGTGTATTCACATTAGGAGGTCTCAGAAAAGCAAACCCCCTGCCTTATGATGGCTTAAACAAACCCATAATTCATACACAGCTTCCAACATAAAACTACTTTATTGAAATCCTACTTGTGCAAGACATTAGTATTCTGTGCATCCCTATATCGTCCTTCTTCCAGGCAATATATCGTGTAAAAGGGAGAATGATTCAGATAAGCAAGGTCTATAATAGGTAACATTTACTGATTATGGTGATGGTAGGAAAGAGAGAGACAAGTTCTCTTGAATGAGTCAAAGAAATTCTTATAAAAAATTTCATGAGCTGGGGTTGTGACTCAGTGATAGAGTGTTCCCTATCATGTACAAAGTGGTGAGTTTGGTCCCCATCAATGAAAAAATAAAATATATATATATATATATATATATATTAGAAATGAATTCATGATATATTTACCTGGGAATATGGAAGTAGAGAAAAAGGAAAAAGTTGTTACAGTTTTTTTGTGTGCATAAACAACAAATTTATAAAAATTCATAAAATCTTGAGTATTTTGTTATTTCCGGAATGAAGAATATTTATGGGATACAACATGAAATGCAACTGAAGTGGTATTCAGGGACCATGTAATAAAAGACCTTGTTTGACATACCAAAAGTTTGGGGATTTATTTGGTAAATAATAGAATTAATTGATAATTTTAAGTAAGAAGGTCAGAATTATGTCTTAGAATGTCTCTTATACTTCCTTGTTGGGCATAGGTTGGCACATCTATGATTAGATCACATCGATAGATAAAATATCAAAGTGAGGAGATGGTGATTATAACTAAGATAATTCCATAGTTTTGATAGCAAGATGACAGAACACACATGCAATTAGATATTAGAGGACTGGGGATATAGCTTAGTGATGAGGGACTTGCCTAGCATGTATGAGGCCCTGTATTCAATTCCCAGTATTGGGGGTGGGGGAAGGAAGGTAGAAGTTAGTATTGTTAGGACTTGCTGATTAGTCAAAAGTGTGAGGTCAAGTAGGAGGATGTCACAAAGATGATGGAGTAGTCCTCATCCTCACCAAAAGAAACTGAAACAGATACACAAGTTATCCACAAACCAAAATAATACAGACAGGGCTTATTAAACAATACAGTAGCCAGGAATGGTGGAGCATACATGTAATCCCAGCTTGGGAGGCTGAGACAGGAGAATCGTGGGTTCAAAGCCAGCCTTAGCAAGAGCAAGGCACTAAGCAACTCAGTGAGACCCTTTCTCTAAATAAAATACAAAATAGGGCTGGGGATATGGCTCAGTGGTCAAGTGCCCATGAGTTCGATCCTGGTAGTGCCTTCCTACCCCACCCCCAAAAAATGAATACAGAGGAGCAAAATAATGAATATCTTCTACATGAAAATGATTACTGGTGAGATCAGCATACCTTAGATGCTAAAAGATGTCTAGAAGCATATAAGAAAAGTAGAGGAAATTGGTATCAGCCACATGAGAGTAGCCGTCATGAATCCTAGAAACCTGGTCTGTGAGGACAGTTCCCACTAGGAAACCTCAGAGCAGAAGACATGGCTATGCACTAATTTCCTACCCACAATTCGGTTTTTGTGCAGCTACTTCAGGAAAGAAACCTGTATCTCTTCCAAATCCACATGTGCCAGAACCCTGGAGCTTCCCCGCAGATGCCCACATTCCATACCGTTCTATGACTGCACTGGTCCAACACACATATCAGACATAGGAACCATTGCGAAAGTCAGCTAGATCACAAGCTGGGCTCAGGAGTCACAGGCTCACTGTGTGTGCTCATGTACCAAGCAAAGAATGGCCTCTAACCTTTCCCTGGAGCCACTCCAACCACATCCACACTTATGCTTCTATTCTGGGCTTTCTGGTTACTTCACAATCATCTGTGCCTTAAATACTGCTACCATTGTGGTATCATGGGTGCTTGCACCATGGGCACCAATGACATTATTGCCCTGGATCCCAGAGATATAATCCTTCTACACATGCCCATGTTTCAGGCCTCAGTTCTGTGGATGCTCTAAATGCTTATTATCATACATTGGTGCCATGAACAGAACCATGAGCCAGACTCAGTGCAAAAAAAAAAAAAAAAAAAAAAAATTCCCCTCATCCATAACATTCTTGTGGGAGACTAGTAGCTGCTTACTCCAAAAACCTCAATACATTCACTATTACAGAGGACATCTACAACATTATTGACTACTGAAGATCTTAGTAGTCTTTGTCCAAATCGAACAAATAAGAAATGTAAAAGATTAAAGTATAATGTCACAAAACAAAGCAATAATTTCATAGTAGAAGACCCCAAAGACATGGAGATATATCAAAACCACTGAAAAACCACTCAGAATAATTGTTGAAGGAAGCTTAATGAATGTTTTTTTTTTTAAAATAAATACAGAGAAGTAATTCAGTGAAATCAGAAAAACAAATGTTCAAAATAAAAAATCCATACAGTATAACTGAAATTATCTTTAAAAACAAGCAGGAATTCTGGTGCTGAAAATAAAATAATGAAAAACACAATAGACAGCATCAACAGTGTACTTGATCAAGCATAAATAGAATTTATGAATTTGAAGAAGATTTTATTTGAAAGTATACATTCAAAGAAGAATAAGAAACAAGAAAAGAAGGAATGAAGAAAATTTATAAGATTTATGAAGAGTATAAAAATATCAAATTGTCAAGTTATAGTAATTCACTAATGCAAAGGGAGAACAAAAGGAATCAATCTCATTGAAAGAAATAATAACAGGAAATTTTATAAATATGGGGAAAATATAAATATCCAGTACAAGATTTAATCCAAATAAGACTACCTTGACACACTTTAAACTGTCAAAGATCAAAGACAAAAAGAGGATTTTGAAAGCAGCAAAGAAAAGCATCACAGATAAAAATTTTCCACTTAGGCTAGCAATGTACCTCCTAGAAGAAACCTATCGGCCAGCAGAGAGTGGAAACAATGAATAGGTCAAATAACTAAAAAGAAAAATTAAAATGCATCATGAAAGATGAAACAATAATAAAATGTACCAAAATGTGTGAGAAACAACAAAAGCAGTTCTAAGAGGCAAGTTTATAGCAATGAATTCCTTCAAAAAGAAGAAAGATTCCAAATAAACGACCCATACCAACACCTCAAGAATCTAGAAAAAGAAACAAAAAATAAGTCCAGTGTTATTAAAAAGTAGGAAATAATAAAAACAAAGAAGGAATAAATAAAATAGATTTATTCTTCAGACTCTATTGTATAAAGTTTTTATTGATCTAATCTTTAACCTCTTTGGTTTAATTTATTCCTAGATATTATTTTTAACATATATTAGGGAAAGAATTAATGAAAGTTAGATTTTAGAGTTTTTTTTCCTTGAAAAGATAAAATCAACATTTAACAGGCTTAATAAGAAAAAAGAGACTCTCAAATAAATACAATCAGAAATGAAAGAGTAGACATTACAATTGATAACTTAGAAATACAAAAAATCATAGGAGCTGATTGAAAAGAATCGTAAGATACAAAGAATTATACATTAACAAATTGGGTAGCCTAGGAGAAATGGATGAATTGCTAGAAATATACAATCTATGAAAAGTAATTCATTAAGAAAATTTTTAAAACATGAATAGACCAATAGTAAGTAAAGAGAATAAATCACTATGTCTACCATCAAAGAAGATCAGGAGCAAATGACTTCACTGTTGAATTCTTTCAAATATTTGAAGAAGAACTAAAAACATTCATTCTCAAATACTTTTAAAAAGTTAAACAGGAGAAATGTTTCCAAAGAGTTTTTCTTGGGCAACATTACCTGATGTCAAAGCCAAACAAGGAACCTAGAAGTATATGAGAAAGTGTTCAACATCTCTAATCATTAGGAAATGCCAGTCAGAACCACAGTAAGACATTACCTCATACCCATTAGAAAGACTACTACCAAAATGCTGAAGGATAACAAGTATTGTAGAGGATATGAAGTAAGGGAATTCTAATGCATTGTTTGTGTGAATGCAAGGTAGTAAAATCATTGTGGAAAATAGTATGAACTTTTCTCAAAAAATAGAAAAAATATAACTACTATATCATCTAGCAATCCCACTATTGGGTATATTTCAAAAAATATAAAATCATTATATCAAAAAGATATCTGCACTTTTATGTTCATTGCACTATTATATACAATAACCAAACTAATAGAACCAACCTGTGTTCATCAACAGATAAATAAAGAAAATATGTGTGTATACATAGACATACATATACATATATATGGTGGATGTTATTCAGACTTCAAAAATACAAGAAAGTCTGTCATTTATAACAACATGGATAAACCTAGAGGACATTGTATCTAATGAAATAAGCCAGCACAGATAATGAAATCTTGCCTGATTTCACTTACATATGGAATATAAAAAATTATAGAAACTGAGAATAAATTAATGATTACCAGAGGATGGAAGTTGGAAGGATTGAAGGGATGTTTTTAAAGGCTCAACATTTCAGTTTGTCAGAATAAGTTTAAGAGATCTAATACGTACATAGTGACTATAGTTAATAACACTATATTATACTCAAAAATTGCTGAGTAGATTTTAAATGTTGTCACTACAAAAATACATAAGCATGTAAAATAATCCATACTTGAAATAGTTTGATTTAGCCATTTCACAATGCATAGTGTTAAGGTTCGTATATAAAATGTCCCTTGAAAATCTCATATGGCAATGCAGGAATGTTCAGAGGTGAAATGATAAGATTATAAGAACTGTAACCTAATCAGTGGGTTAATTTATTTGATGGATTAACAATTTGAGAAAAATATTTGTTAGTCTTCAGTGTTATGTTTAAAGTTCTGTAGGCAAATATAATTGTCTAAAAAGACAGTGTGAAATATCAAAAGAACTCTATAGACAAGATCAACTGCTGGGAGCCAAAAGGACCATCAGAAAGACTTCTATAACTAAAAATAATGTCAGTTTGCAAGGTGACTTTATGCTATTGACTTTTTAAAATTTTGATTTGTTATATATGACAGCAGAATGCATTACAATTCATATTATATATGCAGAGCACAATTTTTCATATCTCTAGTTGTACAACTTAGAGTCACACCATTTGTGTCTTCATACATTTACTTTGGGTAATGATGTCCATCTCATTCCAGAGTCTTTCCTACCCCTATGGCTCCCCTTATCCTTCCTCCCCTTTGCCCTATCTAGAGTTCATCTAATCCTCCCATGCTCCCCAACAATACATTATGAATCAGCATCCTTAAATGAGAGAAAACATTCAGCATTTTTTTTGGGGGGGGTGGAATTGGCTAACTTCACTTAGTATTATATTCTTCAACTCCATTCATTTACCTGCAAATGCCATGATTTTATTCTCTTTTATTGATGAATAATATTCCATGTGTATATATACCGCATTTTCTTTATTCATTCATCTACTGAAGGGCATCTAAGTTGATTCCACAGTTTAGCTATTGTGAATTATGCTACTATAAACATTGATGTAGCTATGTCCCTGTTGTATACTGTTTTTAAGTCCTTTGGGTATTAGACCGAAGAATCGGATAGCTGGGTCAAAAGGTGAATCCATTCCCAGGTTTCCAAGGATTCTCCATACTGCTTTCCATATTGGTTGCATCAATTTGCAGTCCTACCAGCAATGCATGAGTGTGCTTTTTTCCCAGACATCCTCACGAACACTTATTATTGTTTGTGTTCTTAATAGCTGCCATTCTTACTGGAGTAAGATTGCATTTCTCTAATTGCTAGATGTTGAATTTTTTTCATATATTAGTTGATTGATTGTGTATCTTCTTCTGAGCAGTGTCTGTTCAGTTCTTTAGTCCATTTATTGGTTGTGTTTTTTTTTAAATTTTGGTGTTAAGATTTTTGAGTTCTTTATATATCCTAGAGACCAGTGCTCTATATGATGTGTGTGTGGTAAAAATTTGTTCCGAAATTGTAGGCTCTCTACTCACCTCACTGATTGTTTCTTTTGCTGAGAAGTTTCTTAGTTTAAATCCATCCCATTTTTTGATTCTTGACTTTAATTCTTACACTATAAGAGTCTTATTAAGGAGGTTGGGGCATAATCTGATACAATAGAGATTTAGGATTACTTTTTCTTCTAATAGGCGCAGTGTCTCTGGTTTAATTCCTAGGTCCTTGATCCACTTTGAATTGAGTTTTGTGTACGATGAGAGATAGGGCTTTAATTTCATTTTGTTGCATATAGATTTCCAGTTTCCCAGTAGCATTTGTTGAAGAGGCTATCTTTTCTCCAATGTATGTTTTTGGCACCTTTGTCTAATATAGGGTAACTGTAAATATGTGGGTTAGTCTCTGTGTCCTCTATATTATACCATTGATCTACAAGTGTATTTTGGTGCCAATACCATGCTGTTTTTGTTACTACTGGTCTGTAGTATTACTTTAAGGTCTGGTGTAGTGATGCCACCTGCTTCAATCTTTTTGCTAAGGATTGCTTTAGCTATTCTGGGTCTCTTGTTTTTCCAGATGAATTTCATGATTGTTTTTTCTATTTCTATGAGGAATATCATTGAAATTTTGCTTGGAATTGCATTAAATCTGAATAGTTATTTTGGTAGTATGGTCATTTTGACAATATTAATTCTGTCTATCCAAGAACAAGGGAGATCTTTCCATCTTCTAAGGTCTTCTTTAATTTCTTTCTTTAGCGTTCTGTATTTTTCACTGTAGAGGTCTTACACCTCTTTCGTTAAATTGATTCCCAAGTGTTTTTTGTTGTTGTTGTTGTTGTTGTTTTTTAGGCTATTGTAAATGGGGTAGTTTTTCTCATTTCCCTGTCAGAGGATTTGTCATTGATATATAGAAATGCCTTTCATTTATGAGTGTTGATTTTATATCCTGATACCTTGCTGAATTCATTTACTAGTTCTAGAAGTTGTCTGGTGGAATTTTTTGGTTCTTCTAGGTATAGAATCATATTGTCAACAAATAATGCTAATTAGATTTTTTCCTATCCCTATCCCTTTAATTTCTTTCATCTAATTGCTCTGGCCAGAGTTTCAAGAACTATGTTAAATAGAAGTGAAAGAGAGCATCCCTATCTTGTTCCAGTTTTTAGAAGGAATGCTTTCCATTTTTCTCCATTTAGAATGATGTTTGCCTGGGGCTTAGCATTGATAGCTTTTACAATGTTGAGATATGTTCCTGTTATCTCTAGTTTTTCTAGTGTTTTGAAACTGAAGGGGTGCAGTATTTTGTCAAATCCCTTTTCTGCATCTATTGAGATGATCATATGGTTCTTACATTTAAGTCTATTGATGTGATGAATTACATTTATTGATTTCCATATGTTGAACCAATTTTGCATCCCTGAGATGAATCCCACTTGATCTTGGTGCACTATCTTTTTGATATGTTTTTGTATTTAACTTGCCAGAATTTTATTGAAAATTTTTGTATCTATGTTCATTAGAGAAAGATATTAGTCTGAAGTTTTCTTTCTTTGATGTGTTTTTGCCTGGTTTTGGAATCAGGGTGATATTGGCCTCATAAAATGAGTTTGGAAGTGCTCCCCATTTTTCTATTTCCTGAAATAATTTGAAAAGTGTCAGTATTAGTTTTTCTTTATATGTCTTATAGAACTCAGCTGTGTATCCATCTGGTCCTGGGCTTTTCTTGGTTGGTAGCCTTCTGATGGTGTCTTCTGTTTTATCACTTGAAAATTATCTGTTTAAATTGTGTATATTGTCCTGATTCAATTTGGGCAAATCATATAACTCTAGAAACTTGCCAATGCCTTTGATATTTTCTATTTTATTGGAGTACAAGTTTTCAAAATAAATTTTAATTATCTTCTGTATTTCTCTAGTGTCTGTTGTGATATTTCCTTTTTCATCATGTATGTTAGTAATTTGAGTTTTCTCTCTCCTTCTTTTGGTTGGCATGGCTAAGGGTTTGTTAATTTTATTTATTTTTTCAAAGAACCCGCTTTTGTTCTGTCGATTTTTTAATTGTTTCTTTGTTTCAATTTTATTGATTTCATCTCTGATTTTAATTATTTTCTGCCTTCTACTAATTTTGGTGTTAATTAATTTTTTCTTTTTCTAGGGATTTGAGCTGTAATGTTAGGTCACTTATATGTTGACTTTTTCTTCTTTTAAGGAAGGAACTCCATGCAATAAACTTTATTGTTAATACTGCCTTCATAGTGTCCCAGATATTTCGATATATTGTATCTGTGTTCTCATTCACCTCTATGAATTTTTAATCTCCTCCTTGATTTCTTTTGCAACTCATCGTTCATTCAATAGCATATTATTTAATCTCCAGGTGTTGGAGTAGATTTTATTTTTTTTTAATTTTATTATTGATTTCTAATTTCATTCCATATGGTCTGATAGAATGCAGGTTAGTGCTCTGCTTTTTTATATTTGATAAGAGTTGCTTTGTGAAATAATATATGTTCTATTTTAGAGAAGGATCCATGTGCTGCTGAAAAGAAAGTGTATTCCCTCCTTGAAGAATGAAATATATATGTTAGTTAAGTCTAAGTTATTGATTGCAATTTTGAGCTCTATAGTTTTTTGGATGTTTTTTAAGCTTTTCTTTGAAAGATCTATCCAGTGGTGAAAGGGGTGTATCAAAGTCACTCAAAATTATTGTGTTGTAGTCTATTTGACTCTTGAACTTGAGAAGAGGATGTTTGATGAACCTAGATCCTCCATTGTTTGGGGCCTATATATTTATAATTGTTATGTCTTGTTGATGTATGGTTTTCTTAAGCAGTATGTAATATCCTTCTTTACCCCTTTTGATTAACTTTGGCTTGAAGTCTACATCATTTGATATGAGGATGAAAACCCCTGCTTGCTTTCTCAGTCCATGTGAGTGATATGATTTTTCCCAATCTTTCACCTTCAGAATGTGGATATCTTTCCCTATGAAATGAGTCTCTTGGAGGCAGCATATGGTTGTCTTTTTATTTTTTTAATCCAATCTGCCAGTCTATGTCTTTTAATTGGTGAGTTTAGGCTGTTAACATTCAGGGTTATTATTGAGGATGATTTATATCCCCAGTCATTTTTGTTGACTTTTGACATTTAACTTGACTTGGCTTCTCCTCTGATTAGAGTTTCCTTTAATGTTATAACTCCCTCTGCTGATTTTCATCATTGTTTTTTATTTTCTCTTCATGGAATATTTTACTAAGGATGTTCTGTACTGCAGGCTTTGTAGTTTTAAATTCTTTTAACTTTTGTTTATATTGGAAGGCTTTATTTCATCACCAAATCTAAAGCTTTATTTTTCTGGATATAAGATTCTTGGTTGGCATCCATTTTCTTTCAGAGCTTGGTATATGTTGTTCCATGATTTCCTGGCTTTGAGGGTCTGGGTTGAAAAATCTGCTGAGATACAAATTGGTCTCCTTCTCTTTATGATCTGATTCCTCTCTCTTGCAGCCTTTAAGATTCTGTCCTGGGCTGGGGTTGTGGCTCAGTGGCAGAGTGCTTGCCTCATACAGGTGAAGTACTGGGTTTGATCCTTAGCACCAAATAAAAGTTAATAAACAAAATAAAATATTTTTTAAAAGATTATATCCTTATTCTGTATGCTAAACCTTTTCATTATAATGTGCCTTGGTGTCGATCTGTTGTAATTTTGTATATTTTGTTTTCTGTAAGCCTCTTGTATTTGATTTTCCAATTTATTCTACATGTTTGAAAAATTTTCTGGTATTATCTCATTGAAGAGATTGTGCATTCCTTTGGTTTAAACTCTGTGCCTTCTTCTATCCCAATAACTCTTAGATTTGGTCTTTTGATGTTATCTCATAATTCTTGGATATTCTGCTTATGGTTTCTTACCATTGTCAATGTGTAGTCAACTTTATTTTACAGATTGTATACTTTGTCTTCATTATCTGGTTTACTGTCTTCCAAGTGATCTAGTCAAGTGATGCTTTCTTTTTCTTTTTTTTTTTTTTTGGTTGTAGTTGGACATAATACCTTTTTTATTTATTTATTTTTAGGTGGTGTTGAGGATCAATCCCAGCATCTCACACATGCCAGATGAGCGAGTGCTCTATCGCTGAGCCATAACCCCAGCCCATGTTGGTGATGCTTTCCACTGAGTTTTTATTTGATTTATTGTTTCCTTCATTTCAAGGATTTCTGATTGGCTTTTTTTATTTTTATTTTTATTTTTTTAGAATCTATCTCTTTCTTGAAGTACTATTTGCTCACTTATCTGTTTGTTGGTGTTATCAATGGTTGCTGGTATCCTCTCTCTTTGTAGGAGTGATAAATTTTTGCCTGTATTTCCTCACTTAGGTCATTCTTAAATTCACAGATCATTTTAATTATGAACATTCTGAACTCTTTCTCTGACATTTCATCAACTGCACTATCTATGGGTTCTGTTATTGTAATATCTTGGTTTGTTTGGGGTACTCCCCCCCCCCTTTTTTCATGTTGTCTATGTGATTTTCTTTCTTGCAGTGTGGATATGAGGTATTATAGTTTCTACCGTATAATCTTATAATATCTGTGCAGATTATCTCTACCTCACCTTGGTGTTGGGCTTCCAATCCGTGCCAGTGTCCCAGGATGGATGCTACCGAATCCATAGGTGGTGGCAGCAATAGCAGGAGTTAACTCAAGATAGCAATGGAGGTAGTACCCCACGATATATCCAATGTCTTTCAGAGATGCGGATGGCAGGGTGAACCTTACACTGGCTTTGGGATATCTGCTCCAAGATGCAGCTGCTTCTAGGCCCTAATTTTTTCCCTAGAGGCTACTTTATGGAAAAGCCTATGGGGATGGCTGCAATTTCTCAAGATGAAAGTGGTTTAGATCTGGGCTCCCAGGTGGTGGTGGTGAGGTGAACCCAGGACTATGCTGGGCCTGGCCTCCCATGCAGATCTTGGAAGGGGCCTTAGCACTGGGAGGTCTTCAGGTGTCAGGATGGACTGGACTTACCCTAGGCCCTGGCTCCCACATAGGTCATGAGATGGATCTGGGTGAGGCCTGAGCTTAGGTGGGGGTCTCTATGTTATTGACTTTTAACCATGTTGCAGTTAATTAAAAATGGATCATAAAATTTTCATTCTTATCTGCTCAATAGAATTAATCTAAGAGAAAAATAAACCTGAATCTGAAGATGTGCTTTCAAATATCACATTTTTGGCATAGAATAAATTATTGCCTCCTAAATTAAAAGCAGAACTTGATTACTTGGAAAATTTAGTTTCAAAATTGTTTTATACACTATTTCTACAGTTTACTTTAGAATTATTGTGAATTAATGTGGAAAATTTGAAGGTAATTGGAGTCAAGAAAGCAGAAATAAAAAAATTTACTCTTTTCCATTTGTTCTTCATAACCATGAAAAGCCATTGTGTTATAAGTTGGTTCAAAATCATGAATGAGAAGAAATAAGATCCATATGAACAGAAGAGTGGAATCCAGGTAGACGTCTGGATATAAGGGTCTCATATAGATTACAAGTTGTCCTCACACTAGGATTCAGATATTTCTATGGAGAATCTGGGAACAAAAGGTATTGGTTTCACATAAGAGTGTAAAGGATTATATGAAAGAAAAGAAATCCAAGTGCAGAAGGATTCAGACACAGGCTTGCTGAAGTGAAATGTCTCATTGCTGAGAGCAAGGAGGATCATAAACACAAAACTTTTCACTCTTGACCCTTTCTGTCATCACCAGGGCTGTTTCATATGCAATAATGCACGAGAGTACAGTAGAAAAACAGTAAGCATAGCTTTAGCATTCATGAAAAGAGTGATCCAAAAGCAAAGGGAGAGGAAATCTCATTAACCAATACCAGTATAGTGCTTCCGCAGAGCAACACCAAGGTGGATATCCAAAGTCCCCACAGCATAGCAGACATTGTTGAGTACTTCTACCAGCTACCAGCCCTCACCTCCTTCACACTTGTCAGAAGAATACCAATTTTGTTTTGTTTTTTTTTAATGTGGTCTGGCTATGTTGCCTAAACTGGTCTCGACTTCCTAACTTGAGTTAGTCTCCTGAGTAGTTGAAATTACAGGAACGTGCTGTGGTGCCTACCTTGCCTACATATTTTTTTAATTGGAATTTTGCCCACGCTGGGAATATAAACAGTGATTAGTTTAAGTTGATCGGTAATCCTTTACTGTAACACAGCCATGTAATCCAGTTCCAGCCCCTCTGATGTAAACAGAATTCTGCTTATACTTTCCTAAAGGCTTTCTCTGTCTAATAAAACAGCAGGGAAATTACCCTTTTGCTTAAGTGTCTGCTTTCTTTTCTTACCTCTTAGAATGTTATAATGTGAGGTGCACTAGCAGCCACTCTGTGATCAAAAGAAGCAACAATTTCAACAATTTGAGATTGGCAGAGAAAATTTAAATAATAAAGTGGACCCTTGATAATAGTATTGAACTTCTACACCAAGTCTGGAATTACTGACTTCCAGAATTTTTGCTAACTGAGACAATCCAAGGTCTTAGTTATTTTAGTCAATATGAATGAGCAAAATATTCTGTCACTTATGGGGAAAGCATTACTAACTCATACATGGTAGCAACAATATGACATTTTCAAATGGCTTCACAGCTATCAATAGTCCAAACAACAGATGTTTCAAGATGTAATACTGGGGTAAATGGGGATGTTAAATGATAAAGAAGAGGTCTCTGTTAAAATAACACTTCCTGTCCCACTCCCCTGAATTTTTGTTTTGGTGTAAGGATTTTTAAAAGTGGTGTTTGGAAGTCTACCTGATAATCTGGATATATCTAAAACATATTATTTTGACTATTATTATGATATTGTTATTTATCCCCTGAAACTATTGAAACCTAACATGAGAAAATTTAAAGAATTGAATGAATGAAATCATAGTTAGCTGTTAATGAAATTATACAGAATAAAACAACATGCTAATGAACCAGATATAATTTTGCTACATAATAAGTGCTCATTAAATTTCTGTTAAATCTAACTAAAGCCTTGGGGCCCATGTTTCTTGAATACGTTATCTCTAATAAGTGAATCTTATCTCAAATTGTATTCATAAATATATTCAGATGTTAGTAACTTTATAATTTCTTTCTTATATACTGTCTGTCTTCTGTCTCATATCCAGAA
The DNA here is from genome assembly GCF_048772815.1 of Callospermophilus lateralis. NCBI lineage: Eukaryota > Metazoa > Chordata > Mammalia > Rodentia > Sciuridae > Callospermophilus > Callospermophilus lateralis. The sequence continues at coordinate 63,436,249 of NC_135313.1, read as the reverse complement.
TTGGGGATACAGATTCCAGTGAACAGTGGTAAATGCAGTAACTCTAGAAGGGTGAGGGTTCTAGGAATGGAAGGAATTGGGTAAGTACTACCCTACCCAGCTCTCTACCAGAGTGAACTACTAAAGCTAAAACTCTTTTAAATATTCTAAGATATATGCAAAACACTTACTTCAAATTTAACCTGATTCAAATTGCCAAGGCATTAATGCCTTGATAGTACTAATACGTAAGGAGAAGCCCTGGGATGTAGCTCAGAGGTAGAACTCTTGCTTAGCATGTGCAAGGCCCCCGTGTTGGATCTCCACCACAATAAAAGAGCAACAAAAACTAAATAAATAAAAATAAGAAGGAAAAGTTTATTTCTTGTTACTTATAGTTAGATGGGGTAGGGGGACAAAAAACAAAACAAAAAACACAAAAAGCAGTTGAAGGTACCGACAGTTGTCAATCAACTTGAAAGCTATAAGGGGTAAGGGATGTGGGCAGGGCATGGTCAGCATCTGATACAAATGTTTTTTAATTGTTTCCTGCTCTGTCAGCTCCTGCTGCTTTATCCCAAGTTTCTGAAAATATGAGATACAGTTGGATGGAGACAGTGGTGGGTGGAAACAGATGACTGATAATGAGAAGATGCGTTGAAACAGTGGCAAATGAACCCATTCTGCTGTTCTTTCTTTCTTTTTGGCAGATTAAAACTGAGTCTTATGCCTAGGCCAGATCCTATGTGTCCTCTGGTCCTCTCACAAACACAGCTTGTGGTTTAGCACCTTCTGATTCCCACTTTTTTCTTGAACTGCTGGAGGCCATATTTTGAAATCTGTATATCTAGTGCCTTTCTTTTGCCCTCTGGTTGCCCTCTGGTTTTTCCACAGACCTGACCATCTCAGACATCCCTGGTATTCTAAAATTACGTTGCTTCATTACTTCCTTCTGCCTGTACCAACTCCTATAATATCAGTGACTCAACTAAGAAAAAAGAAATGCAGCAAATTGAATAATACAAAAGTACAGAGAGGGACACACACAACTCCAAACATGTAAACATGCACAAATTAAGTCAAGGCACTCAACTTCTCTGTATAAGAAAAGGTGATAAGCCAGGGGAGCAGACTCTTAGGAAGGCAAGTATTCCTGGCACCTCTCAAAACATCCCCTGTACCCCTAATTCATTCATTCAAATCTGATTTTTTCCATCCCCACATTTGACCTGTAAAAACAGACAAGGCTAATATTCCCAGGTGTAAGAGACAGGCTCTGAAAATCTCCATCTAGAATATTCTGTTAGAAACCATCAGCTAGTTTAATTCTTTGTAAAATATTATTATCTCCAGTACTGTTCCCTACTGAAACTAGGCTTTTAAAATGTTAATTGTTCATTTAAAAACAATCCCTGCTTTCCAGTTTTCCTGACACTGTATTTTCAGGAAGTAACAAATTCTGAGCTTAAGTCTTGCCTGGTCACTGGGCTTGTGCTCAGTAACTTAATTCTCAATTCTCTACTCCATTCAGGAAAGGACAGCAACATCATTGACATCACAGTTTTCATTACTGCCAGTGAGGGATGGACACAGGAAGTGCTTTGGCTCCGATTTCCCAAACTTTGCCATGTTCCTGCTCACCTCTTCTTTCTATTCCAGAAAGAGAATATCGTACTTCCTTTCTGAATTTTTCTCTCTGTCATTTTTTATTTTATGCAGTGTTAAGAAGGGAGGAATAGGAGGAGCAGAGAGGATTCTTAGGGCAGTGAAACTTAACTCTATAATACTAAAAGAGTGGGTATTTGTCATACACGTCTGTCAAAATCCATAGAATACACAACATCAAGAGGAAACTCTAATGTAAAATATGAACGTTAGTCAAGAATAATGCATTGAGTTAGACACAGTGGTACCCTTCTATACCTCGCCACTTTGGAGGTGCAGCAGGAGGAGAAAATTGGGGGAGGGAAAGACAGCTGATATAGTATATATGGAAACTCTCTGGACTTTTCAGTTAATTATTTCTGCAAAATCTAAAACTGTATCAACATGTTAATATTTACAAAGTGAAATTTAGGCCTGTGTGACCTAGCCATTTCACTTCTAGATATTCACCTGAGAGAAATGAAAATATATGACCATACAAAGATTCAAACATCAACATTCTTTACAGCTTTATTTCTAATAGCCTAAATTAAATACAACACAAATGCCTATCAACATAGACAAATTGATACAAACATAAATGATGGAATACAATCCATCATTAAAAAAGGGATGAACTATCAGATGATCTCAAAATAATTATCCTGAGTAAAATATGCCAGACAAAATAGTGGACGGGATTATGAAGGAGATGGATTCCGTGGTGATGGATTCATTTATTATCTTAATTATCATGATGGTTTCATGGACACATACAAATCAACATTTATTCATTCATACACTTTATGTACATATATATTTGTGGTATGTTAGTTATATCTCAATAAAAATAGTTAAAAGAACATTATCTCTTATTCCTGTCTTCCATCCTTCTCCCTATTCTTCCTTATATTTATGACCCTTCCCAGATCCTGCATCACTCCATGAGATATTTATGGTACAAAAAATGTTATCTGTCCATGTTTACCAGATTCAGTTTCATTAGCAAGAGCTTGCACAGCACAGAGAAGAAAGTTGTTGCTCTTTCTACATTTTGAATGTCATGGGTATACATTCCACCACCTGATGATTGATCTATTAAGTAGAGAAATGGTGGCCTAAGATCTATAGTTCACCATGCAGAGAAAGAGAATCCACCCTGTAAAGAAGAAATCCAAAGGATGAAATATGAAAGGTTTTTATAGCCTCATTTCTCAATTTAATCCTTTCTGTATATCAGTAAAATATAAAGATTATAATCTTATTCTTTAGAGGTCAAACAACATAAAATGTCTCAGTTATGTATTGCAGTAATTCACATTGCCTTTTGGGAAAGAAACAGGAATATATCAACATATGTTTAGTCTGCCCCTGTAATATTAAGGGAAACTTTTCAACCTCCTTATTTTATCATTTTTTAAAATCAATTCTTTTTTTTTATAAAGTAATCCATTCTTTTATACATTTCCAATGAGAAATAATTTGAAGAAATTAATACATTATAAAAATTATGTTGTTTAACAATGGTATAGTGTAGCATGGAGGAATCCCCTCTAGAGCCAGGCTGCCTAAATTTCAAGAACAACTTTTCATGAACCATCCTATTAATATCCTCTCTAAGCTTTAAGGTTTCTCTCTGCAAAACAGAAGAATTGATAGAGCATATAAGGATAATATTGCTTTGTGGTGAGATGTTTTGAGCACATTTCAAGGCACATCATAGATATAAACATAGTCTTTACCTAATGGAACTATTATAATATTATAACATTTGGTTACTCATGTTTGAAAAACATAGATATTTTTTCCTGTGACAATGTGCTGATTAAAGACATTCATCTCTGTCTTGCAAATGCTAAGTCTTAAAAACAACTATCATCATTTCCCAAGAAATTCAGATGAAATGTTAGTGTAAATTAAAAGTGCAATCATAAACTGAGGATTAATTGTGATTACAGCAAACGATTTTATGTGGGCCTATCATTTACGCAATCATGACCTAGCATTACCCAAATTATGAGAATCATGATGTATTTTGGGAAATCTACCCACCTATCAGAGTCTTGCTGCATAATCATTCAATTATAACTTTAATAAATATATTGAGAACCTATTGTATGCTGAGCACCATTCTCAAAGCTGAAATGCAGCAGCAGCAGCAAGATGTAATTAAGATCCCTAAAGAGTTGTCCTTAAATAGATTATCCTCAGTGGGTCCAGTGAGCCTTTAAAAGGGACACATCTCATGCTGATCAAAGATATTCATAGTATGAGAGTGATTTGACAGGGAGATTTTCCATTGCTGGCTTAGAAGACAGAAGAGGCCCCCAATAAGGAATGTGGGCATCTGCTGAGATTCACCCTTGGCTGAACACCCAGAAGGAAGCAGGAAACTCAGTCTTACAAGTACAAGGAGTGAATTATGCCAATAGTCTAAATGATCTTGGAAGCAGATTCACCTCTTGTGGCTCTAGACAAGAACTTAGTATGGCCTTTACCTGGATTTTTATCATAGAATATCCTGAAAACAGGAAGCAGTTATTTCATACTCTTTTGACCTACAAATCTAAAAGATAATAAATGGATATTGTTTTAAGATTCTCAGTTTGTTTCTTACATGGTTATAGGAAAAAATATGTAATGTAAAAACAAATTTTATACTATATACTAGAAAGCAATAATTGGAAAATAAATTAATCAAGAAAAAAAAAATTGGTTTATGATAGGATCAGCAAATAGTTGGAAATAAAATTAACAGAAGAGGTACAAGCCCTCTAATAACTAGAAACAAGAAAGTATTGCTAAAAGAAACCAGAGAATAAATGATTAAATAAATGAATATTTCTCCCCCTTATGTATAATTTTATTAGTTGTAAGAATCATTATTAAATATAAATTCCCCCCAAATTAGTTTTTATTTCAATGTGACCTTAACAACAGTATCTTTTTTTTTTCAGAATTTGATTAAGTTTATTATAAAGTTCACATTCATAATGACAAGGATAGTGAAAACAAAAATATGATAAAAAAAACTAGTTGGAGGATTCATACTTCTTGAATTTTTACTTAGTATAAAGCACTGATTTAAAATATTGTGGGGCTGGGTTGCCAGGACGACCATAGCGGAACCATGGGCAACAAGAAGAAGGAAATTGCTTTGCAGAGAGCTGCTGCCCGCACTGCAAGGTAGGCAGATCTGTGACCAACAGGCAGAACAGGCCCAGTGGCCCACCTGCGTGGTAGACACGTCACCCCAATTGGAAGAAGGGCCCAGCTGCCACCTGCAAGGTAGGCAGACCGCGCGTCCTGAAGAAGGGGCCCAGCGGCCTGCCGGCCTAGTTGAAAGATCACCCCAATTGGAAAAGGGGCATGGCCGCCACCCACACCTGCAAGGTAGGCAGACCTGCAACCTGGAGAACAGGCCCAGCGGCCCCCAGCGTGGTAGACAGATCACCCCTATTGGAGGAGGGGCCCAGCTGTTGCTCGCAAAGTAGGCAGACCACGCGACCTGGAGAAGGGGCCCAGCGGCCCGGCGGCATGAGAGACAGATCACCCCAATTGGAGGAGGAGCACAGCCGCAGCCCACCCCTGCAAGGGAGACTTTGCAATTATACAAGAGCAATATAAATATATAGGGGTAAAATTCAATAACACAACAGTTTCACCAAGCAGAAAGGAAAGAAAGGACCACAAGCAATGCAGGTCAACTCAACTTTAGAAGAGGTAATAGCTGCAGCAGATGGAAGGTCAGATAAAGAATTCAGGATTTACTTGCTTCAGATGATCTGGAGTCTCAAGGAAGACATTAGACAGCAAAATCAGACAATGAAAGATCACTTCAAAAATGAATTACATAAAAAAATCCAAGAAGCAAAAGATCAACTATGCAGGGAGATAGAGGTTATAAAAAACAAACAGAAATCCTACAAATGCAGGAAGCAATAAACCAACTTAAAAACTCAAATGACAATACTACCAGCAGAGTAGAACACTTAGAAGATAGAACATCAGACAAAGAAGATAAAGTATTTCAACTTGAAAAGAACATAGACAGCTCAGCAAGACTCTTAAGAAACCATGAGCAGAACATCCAAGAAATATGGGATAACATAGAAAGACCAAACTTAAGAGTCATTGGGATACAGGAAGGTATAGAGGTCCAAACCAAAGGAATGAGCTATCTGTTCAACAAAAAAAATATGAGAAAACTTCCCAGACTTGAAGAATGAGACAGAATCCCAAATCCTAGAAGCCTACAGGACGCCAAACGTGCAAAATCATAAGAGATCCATACCTAGACACATTATAATGAAGATGCCCAACATACAGAATAAGGAGAGAATTTTAAAAGCTTCAAGAGAAAGGAAGCAGATTACATTTAGGGGTAAACCAATCAGGATAACAGCTGATCTTTCAACAGAGACTCTGAAAGCTAGAAGATCCTGGAACAACATATTTCAAACGCTGAAAGAAAATGGTTTCCAACCAAGAATTGTGTATCCAGCAAAATTAAGCTTCAGGATGGAAGATGAAATTAAAACCTTCCACGATAAACAAAAGCTAAAAGAATTTGCAGCTAGAAAACCATCTCTTCAAAACATCATTGGCAAAACATTACAGGAAGAGGATATGGAAAATAACAATGAAAACCAACAGTGGGAGGTAGTACAGTAAAGGGAAAAAATAATCAAAGAGGAAAAACAAACCATGTTAAGTAACATAAATAAACAAATATGGCTGGAAGAACAATCAATATCTCAATAATAACCCTAAATGTTAATGGCTTAAACTCACCAATTAAGAGACACAGGCTAGTAGAGTGGATCAAAAAAAAAAAAAAAAAAAGATTCAACAATATGCTGCCTACAGGAGATGTATTTGATAGGAAAAGACATACATAGACTGAAGGTGAAAGGTTGGGAAAAATCATATCACTCATATGGATTTCGGAAACAAGCAGGAGTGTCCATACTCATATCAAATAAAATATATTTCAAGCCAAAGTTAATTAAAAGGGATAAAGAGGGACAATACATACTGCTCAAGGGAACCATACACCAACAAGACATAACAATCATAAATATATATGCTCCAAACAATGGTGCAACTATGTTTACCAAACAAACTCTTCTCAAGTTCCAGAGTCTAATAGACCACCATACGATAATTATGGGAGACTTCAACACACCTCTCTCACCACTGGACAGATCTTCCAAACAAAAGTTGAATAAAGAAACTATAGAACTCAATAATACAATTAATAACCTAGACTTAATTGACATATATAGAATATACCACCCAACATCAAGCAGTTACACTTTTTTCTCAGCAGCACATGGATCCTTCTCAAAAATAGATCATTATGTCACAGGGCAACTCTTAGACATTATAAAGGAGTAGAGATAATACCATGCATCTTATCTGATCATAATGGAATGAAACTGGAAATCATTGATAAAAGAAGGAAGGAAAAATGATGCATCACTTGGAGAATGAACAATAGGTTACTGAATGATCAATGGGTTATAGAAGACATCAAGGAGGAAATTAAAAAATTCTTAGAGATAAATGAAAACACAGACACAACATATCAGAATCTATGGGACACAATGAAAGCAGTTCTAAGAGGAAAATTCATTGCCTGGAGTTCATTCCTTAAAAAAAGGAAAAACCAACAAATAAATGATCTCACACTTCATCTCAAAATCCTAGAAAAAGAAGAGCAAAACAACAGCAAAAGAAGTAGAAGGCAAGAAATAATTAAAATCAGAGTTGAAATTAATGAAATCAAAACAAAAGAAACAATTGAAAAAATTGACAAAACTAAAAGTTGGTTCTTTGAAAAAATAAATAAGATTGACAGACCCTTAGCCATGCTAATGAAGAGAAGAAGAGAGAGAAATCAAATTACTAGCATACGGGATGAAAAAGGCAATATCACAACAGACACTTCAGAAATACAGAAGATAATTAGAAATTCTTTTGAATCCTTATACTCCAATAAAATAAAAGATAGTGAAGGCATCGATAAATTTCTTAAGTCATATGATCTTCCCAGATTGAGTCAGGAGGATATAGACAACCTAAACAGACCAATATCAATTGGGGAAATAGAAGAATCCATCAAAAGACTACCAACTAAGAAAAGCCCAGGAGCGGTTGGGTATACAGCAGAGTTTTACAAAACCTTTAAAGAAAAACTAATACCAATACTTTTCAAGCTATTCCAGGAAATAAAAAAAGATCGAGAACTTCCAAATTCATTCAACATCACCCTGATTCCTAAACCAGACAAAGATACTTCAAAGAAAGAAAACTACAGACCAATATCTCTAATGAATCTAGATGCAAAAATCCTCAATAAAATTCTGGCGAATCGGATACAAAAACATATCAAAAAAATTGTGCACCATGATCAAGTAGGATTCATCCCTAGGATGCAAGGCTGGTTCAATATACGGAAATCAATAAATGTTATTCACCACATCAATAGACTTAAAGATAAGAACCATATGATCATCTTGATAGATGCAGAAAAAGCATTCAACAAAGTACAGCATCCCTTTATGTTCAAAACTCTAGAAAAACTAGGGATAACAGGAGCATACCTCAATATTGTAAAAGCTATCTATGCTAAGCCTCAGGCTAGCATCATTCTGAATGGAGAAAAATTGAAGGCATTCCCACTAAAATCTGGAACAAGACAGGGATGCCCTCTCTCACCACTTCTGTTCAACATAGTTCTCGAAACACTGGCCAGAGCAATTAGACAGATGAAAGAAATTAAAGGCATAAAAATAGGAAAAGAAGAACTTAAATTATCACTACTTGCAGATGACATGATTCTATACCTAGCAGACCCAAAAGAGTCTACAAAGAAACTATTAGAGCTAATAAATGAATTCAGCAAAGTGGCAGGATATAAAATCAACATGCATAAATCAAAGGAATTCCTGTATATTAATGACAAATTCTCTGAATTGGAAATGAGGACAACCACTCCATTTCCAATATCCTCAAAAAAAAAAAAAAAAAAAAAAACTTGGGAACCAACCTAACAAAAGAGGAGAAAGACTTATACAATGAAAACTACAGAACCCTAAAGAGAGAAATAGAAGAAGATCTTAGAAGATGGAAAAATATACCCTGTTCATGGATAGGCAGAACTAACATCATCAAAATGGCGATATTACCAAAAGTTCTTTATAGGTTTAATGCAATGCCAATCAAAATCCCGACAGCATTTCTTGTAGAAATAGAGAAAGCAATCATGAAATTCATATGGAAAAATAAAAGACCCAGAATAGCAAAAACAACTCTAAGCAGGAAGTGTGAATCAGGCAGTATAGTGATACCAGACTTCAAACTATAATACAGAGCAATAGTAACAAAAACAGCATGGTACTGGTACCAAAACAGGCAACAAAATGAAACTGAATCCCTTTCTTTCGCCATGCACAAAAGTTCACTCAAAATGGATCAAGGAGCTTGATATCAAATCAGAGACACGACATCTGATAGAAGAAAAAGTTGGCTATAATCTACATACTGTGGGGTCGGGCTCCAAATTCCTCAATAGGATACCCATAGCACAAGAGTTAATAACTAGAATCAACAAATGGGACTTACTCAAACTAAAAAGTTTTTTCTCAGCAAAAGAAACAATAAGAGAAGTAAATAGGTAGCCTACATCCTGGGAACAAATCTTTACTCCTCACACTTCAGACAGAGCCCTAATATCCAGAATATACAAAGAACTCAAAAAATTAAACAATAAGAAAACAAATAACCCAATCAACAAATGGGCCAAGGACCTGAACAGACACTTCTCAGAAAAGGACATACAATCAATCAACAAGTACATGAAAAAATGCTCACCATCTCTAGAAGTCAGAGAAATGCAAATCAAAACCACCCTAAGATACCATCTCACTCCAGTAAGATTGGCAGCCATTAGGAAGTCAAACAACAACAAGTGCTGGTGAGGATGTGGGGAAAAGGGTACACTTGTACATTGCTGGTGTGACTGCAAATTGGTGCGACCAATTTGGAAAGCAGTATGAAGATTTCATGGAAAGCTGGGAATGGAACCACCATTTGACCCAGCTATTCCCCTTCTCGGTCTATTCCCTAAAGACCTAAAAAGAACATATTACAGGGACACTGCTACATCCATGTTTATTGCAGCACAATTCACAATAACAAGACTGTGGTACCAACCTAGATGCCCTTCAATAGACGAATGGATAAAAAAAAATGTGGCATTTATACACAATGGAGTATTACTCTGCATTTTAAAATGACAAAATCATGGAATGTGCAGGGAAATGGATGGCATTAGAGCAGATTATGCTAAGTGAAGCTAGCCAATCTCTAAAAAAAAAATGCCAAATGTCTTCTTTGATATAAGGAGAGTAAGTAAGAACAGAGTAGGGAGGAAGAGCATGAGAAGAAGAAGATTAACATTAAACAGGGATGAGAGGTGGGAGGGAAAGGGAGAGAGAAGGGGAATTGCATGGAAATGGAAGGAGACCCTCAGGGGTATACAAAATTACATACAAGAGGAAGTGAGGGGAAAGGGGAAAAAAACAAGGGGGAGAAATGAATTACAGTAGATGGGGTAGAGAGAGAAGAGTGGAGGGGATGGGAGGGGAGGAGGGATAGTAGAGGATAGGAAAGGCAGCAGAATATAACAGACACTAGTATGGCAATATGTAAATCAGTGGATGTTTAACTGATGTGATTCTGCAATCTGTATACGGGGTAAAAATGGGAGTTCATAACCCACTTGAATCAAAATGTGAAATATGATATATCAAGAACTATGTAATGTTTTAAACAACCAACAATAAAAATTATAAAAAAAAAGTATATATACCCCCACACATTCTTTATAATGTACTTGCAAAATTTCTGTAAGTTTAAAATTGTTTCAAAGTAAAAATACATTCTGTATACTTTATAAAAATGTCTACTATTAATGAAGAGGGATAATATGTACTTCTCTGCAGCAGGCCGGTTCCAGCAGAAAAACCGGGGGGTGACGAATAACTTGTGTACGTTGATGCAGCAGGAATGGAAGTCGTTTATTGTAGGATCTGAGCAATATTTATACATTTTACACAGCTTATCTAATTAGCATAAAATAGATACAGCAGTCAACCAATAAGGAATCTCCACACTTAATGGCTCGCTTTTGTTACTTTACAAACCACTCCCTCTGGCATTTTGCCAGGCGCCATCCAGACTTGTTTACAGACTCTAACACTTCTCCTTGAATTCCATGTCTAATATAAACCAGAACTCTTTTTAGATAAAAGAAAAAAAGTGAAAGAATGGTAATAAATTCAACTCTTAATTATTAAAAAAAATAAAATAATGTGGAATAGATGTCAGTAGGAACAGATAGCTTAATTGAGGGAAGAGTAGGTCCAGAAACAAACCTAGACATAGATGCTTTTCCACACGATTCCCAAGATGATCCAAAAAATAGGATCATTTTCTCAGTAAAGAGTGCTGGATAAACTGGATCAAAAAGTATTTTAATGTATCTCTACTCCTAGTTTTCAGAAAATTAATTTGAGATGGATCATAGACCTAAAGGTAAAAACCTAACCCATTACATGAAAGAACATATTTGTGATCTGAAATAAGCAAATCTTTTTCACAGGGGACACTAAAAACACCAACAACGAAATAAAATGAAAACAACATCAAAGTTAACTATTCAGCTTATCAAAAAACATCATTAAGAGAATGAAAAATAGTTAATACTTGAAATATTTATTTTCAGTACATAAATTTGACAAAGAACTTATATTCAGGATACATAGAGAATTTCTACATATAAGGTTGTTAAAAGGCAAAACCTCAATTTCTTATAAAATTGAACATTCACTTATCCTTTGACTCAGTGGTACTATTTATGGGTGTTTAGTTGAAAGGAATGAAATACATGACCATCAAAATATAGTTTTCTTCTAACTTTTCCTAAAATGGAAATAACTAAACTGTACAATATATACATACATAGAGGACAGGGTTTGTGGCTCAGTGGTAGAGAGCTTTGCCTTGCACCTGTGAGGCACTGGGTTTGATCCTCAGCACCACATAAAATAAATAAATAAACAAAGGTATTTATCCATCTACAACTATATATATATATATATATATATATATATATATATATATATATATATCAATTAAAAAAATTTATAAATATGAATAACCAAATTGCAGTATATTCAGACAGTAAAATATTAGTCAGCAATAAATAAAAATGCAACAAATTAGAATTGTGTTGATGAATTACCAAATCATTTCAAGAAGTCAGACACACAAAAAAGTACATATTTTTATTACTCAAGTTTTATGAAACTCAACTAATGTAAAATCATCTATTATAACAAGAATGATCACCATGGTTGCATACAATAGTACTGGGAAAGGACACTAGGGAACTATCTAGAATGATGGAAATAAAAAATATTCTGTATTTTGACATGTTTACATGGCTATATGCATTTATAAATCTCATCAAATTGACACAAAATCTGTGCAATTCATAGCATGTGAAAAATATTTTAATTAGGAACATGATGCCATTAGGGGTTTTCTAGGAGTGGCGAATGATTTAACATCATTTTAATTAGTTTCCAATGTTATTTATTAATAATTTAAAAACCTTACCTTAAAATTATACAATAAAAATCTTTATCAGAGTACTATTAATCTTTATTTTTAAAGTAAGCTTTAGGACCATTAGCCATATCTTTGCATAGTTATACAAAATGAAGCAACTTGAAAAACTTTAAATCCTCCCAATATCAGCCTGTCCAGAAAAGTTAGTTCAAACTCATTTGTGTCTAAATTTTATTTATTGCCCTATTAGAATTAATTGGGCATTTGAGCCAATATGAATGAGTCCAATTCACAGAGTCAATTTCCATTTAATATCCAAATCTCAATTTATAGAAAAAACTATTAATGTTAGCACCTAACATAGTGATCAACCATTCACAAAGTTCTGTCATACCTGTTGTTTCATTTAGTGTTCACAACAACTCAATGGACAAGAGACTTTACCTCTATTGAACAGATGTGAAGATGGAAGATCTCTGAGGTTAAGGGAATTTTTAAACAAAGGAACAAGCAAGCCAACAACAACAACAAATACTTAAGCTATCAGGTCTCAGAACCAGAACTCAAGTTCATATCTTCGGTTTCTGGGCCTCGTCATCCTCCATCCAACCACCAGATATGACTATTGGACTAAAAAAAAGTCATTTCTTGACAAATTTATAAAAGCCAAAAAATGGTCAGAGAAATTTGCGCTTCTCCAGGGTTTAAAGAGTTGTCATGTGTTAAATTATTAGACTGATACTATATTTGAAGAAACTTTTATATAACTTTAATAGAAAAAGTCTATACAAAATAAAATTGTTCAAATGCAAGATCTATAATTGCTAAATTAGAAGAGAAAATGCTGAAGAATGTGTGTAGTGTACTGGTTTTCAGCTGAAGAGCAGTCAGTTGCCTTGGCTTTGCCCCATTTAAAATTTCAACATTTAAAGATAGATTGCAAATAAACTAAGTGAAAAGGCAGTTGCTTCAGTATGACCCCAAATTTCTGATTCACAGAAATTGGCCAATTGGCCAAATGGATGATAGAGCAGAAAATGTCAAATAATGATTGTAAAAATTGATCCTTGAACCTATTGTGATGAAAGATCTGATTAAGAACCTCCAAGATATAGATCTAGTTTCTTTGGAGGAGACATAGGAGGACGTAAATTGGACATTACTTGGTCAACAGAAAGTAAAAATTAAAATATAACATCTTTATTTCAGTTTGAATCCTTAAGAGCTACATTGATATGGATGTGTCTCAGTTTCCTACAGAGTTAGATCATTTGAATCCTTCTTCTCAATATCTTTTGCCAACTAACCATTTCAAAATTATAGCTCAATTAAAAGCACTGCCTGTTATTTGTCGTATACTGGAACTCGGATCTTCCCTTGGAGAGCTCTGAGCTCATTCAATGAGGCATAGCACTTAATTTCATTTGCAGACTTTCTTCTATCCAACTTTCCACAAATTAAATGAGATCCTCACTTCTTTCCCTCAGGCTAATGGGACTTAGGTTGTTTATCCACATTTAAGTTCCTAATATCTTGGTTTTATAGTCTAATCTTTAATAACCAATCACTGATGTCATTGAATATACTGTAAAAAATCCTTCTGTTTATTACTTTCCTATGGATCTATGGAACCTTAGATCTTTTGTAGCTCAGAGAATTCCAAACTCAGATGCCTACTGGGGTCAGAAAGGCTATAAACATGTGAACTGAACTTGATACAAGAGAAGAGAGCAGACAGAGATTCTATGATGACCTGAAGACAAAGTTCCTTATTTTAATGAATGAAAATTAGCAGAGTATATTACATAAGCAAAATGACTATTTAATCTAAAGCTGGTCATGTATAAAGCAAGGTCAGGATAGTTGACACTATGTAATTGGTTCAATTAATCGCAGTAAAAGTGTCAACTGAAAATGAGAACTCAGAATCTGCAAAAGTATGAGACAAAATGACAATAATGATCTTTGTTTATCTCTATCTTGGTTTTAGGCACAAGATCAGGCATTTTTAAGCAATCAAATTTCAAAGTATACTGGCAAATCTGTATTGCCGGTGACTTTGCAATTTAGTTGAAGTATAATATTTCTTTATTATTGTTTATGAATTTCTTTATGAATTCAGAATTTGTAAACAAAATCCCATGATGCTTGTATAAATCATTATGAAGAGTGAAAATTATTTAGAGACACAGGGGACAACACATAATTTTATACTAATTTTCTATCTCCTAGGAAGAAGGAGAGGTGGGAAACGCATGCATGCTAGTTCTTGTGTACAAGATTGTGTGTAGAGCGGGGGACCCAAAACAATGGATCCTGAGATTGTAATATTATCATACATACAGGATGACTTTATGTATAAAGTTATACAAATTCCTTCTATTTAGTAAAAAGGAAAAATACTAATAAAAACAATTCCTTCATATAGTATTGTTTTTTCCAGTTCTAGATTTCACAAACTGGTAAAAACCTGTTAAGAAATTATTATTATTATGACCCTAGATTCAAAATTCCCTCTGCTCCTTAAGAAATAAGTACTACTTCTCTCTTTGGCCCTTGTAATGCTTTAGCAACTAAAAATTATAGAATACTTAGGATGGTTGACATTTAGCTGGAGATTTCAAATTTGTCGTTTTAACTCTAGGAGATGTTCTGAACAATGCATTTCTGTCTGTCCTATAAGAATCATTTTATTGAAAGAAGAAACAGACAGAAAGACTCTCTCAAATAGACATTGTAAAAAGTGATTGGTGGCGGCAGATTTATTGTATATGAACCAAGAGTTCTATTTAGAACAGGAAACTCTTGCTTTTCAATTGACAGTTAATAAAAACAAAGTTTGCCTCTGGTCCTTTGTATAGCAGGGTGGAGGGAGTCAGATTAGTAAATTTAGTTCAGACAATTAACCTAACATAAGGAAGAAATGTTTCAATTGAAGGAGATATTTCACATTAAAGAAGTAGTTAAGATTGAAGACATTGCAATCAGAAGGTAGATTTTGCAATCACAAGTCATATTGTCCATGTTCGGAAGAAGTAAAGAGCCATAGAAATTAATCTATCCCAAAAGCAAACTGCCAGGCAGCTGCCCCAAAATTAGAGATTTTAAGAGCTTCTCCAAGCACTTAATACTATGAATAATAAAGAGAAAAGTAATTTTAATGTATTTAGTATCTACATTTCAACATCTGAATATAATGAATTTGAAGTGATGAAATGAACTCATACAATTCAAAATGGGAAGAAAAATACAGCATTTCGAAAAATTCTGAAGTCAAATGCTCCATTTTAATTTAAATAACATTACTGGTGATTTGACTTCTGGTTTCTGATAATCTTTGAATACCAAAAATAAATAATATTTGCATACCAAAAACTTTTAGAGCAACTTCTCTGATTGATTATTTCAACCATTAATGCAAATTCAATGTATTGCTCTTTAGCTGGGCAAAATTACTTGGTAAGGTATACTGAAAACTGTCTTATCAGCCTCATACTTTCAAAACATTTTTCCATACATACTCTTCTACACATTTCCCTTGGAGGCAATGTATTAAGTAATGAAGTGCTAAATTGTGAAATGAATTATCAATGAAGTTAATCCTCCAACAAAATATGTGTATATTCAAATATAATATTTAAGCCAAATGACTTTTAATTGTTAATATAAGTGCAAAACACATTTTTAAGGGGCTGATTTGCAGGGAGTGGCCTTTACTATATTCTAGAATCCCATATTCTATCATAAAAATGCCAGAAGAAATAGGGTCAGTGATTGAGCACAAATCATTGAGAATATTTCTTAACACTATTCCTCACATGTTGTTTTATATTTTTATACATACATAAATTTACTGGGGACTGTAAATTCCTTTAATTCAGATTTAACTTATTATTTCTCATACTAGACGTACTCCTAATGGTATATAATAGCAAAATGTATTCATGAATATTTTCTTTAAAAAGTATTAAATATGTTTTGATAGAAAAATAATGTTTGAATGATACATATGTGATTTTCTACAACATCAATTCCCGAGTTCTATTATTTTAATTAGACACTAAGATGTAAAGATGTGATATACACAGCAATCAACTGAACTTTTAGGGCCAATGCTAAAGTCTTAATATACTTTAAGTGATAGCAATATGTTATTTGCTATAGAAAAAGCACCCTAATTTTTGTATAACCTTTGAGAGAAGAATGGGCTAAAAATGAATATTTTTGAAGTTTTCAGTGTATCCCTAGTAACCTAAAATACCATGCTCATAATTTCATCATATACCATCTTGAGTGCTATGTGATTATAACAATAGTGCTTGCTCATATCCTGAGAAAAGTTTGAGTTTCTTCGTGTTTAATGAACCACAGTTTTTTTTCAGAAATACAGTACCAAAAATATAAGAAAGAAGATCATAAAAAGCCAATAAGCATTAAACAAACCCCTACTCTAGATGTTCTGGGTGATACCAAAAACCTCAAGGCCCTTCCATTAGGATTTTATAGTGCGGGGGGCAGGGGGGGTAAATGAAGACAGATGTATTTATGTTGTTCATGAAAATACTAGAACCTATATGAAGCAATAAACAAAAGACCTATAAAAGGAGAAATCATGTACAGAAAATATAGCTTTCTCTTTTTAAATTCAGGTACAAACAACACATTTCATAATTCTGGGATGAAATCTAAGATTTGTTTCTCAGTTTTTTAGTAAACATCATTTTTGATTTATTTTAGTCAGAAACAATTGGTTGCAGACAATAAAATCTACTCAACTTAGCCCAAGATGATGGAATTTGCTGTCACAAAAAGATATTTTTTAAATTTAAAGAAAAAAGTACATCTAAATTTGAGTAGACTTGGAAAATAAGAGAGCTCTAGGGAGCTGAGCCGTGGGAGTTTATAGGCCTTTACTCTAATGATCTGCTATTACCTCAGCTAGCAATTTATTAGGTGTCTGTGTGTCTTCGTTCAAATTCTCAAAAGGGAAGCTGATTAATTCAGATTAGATTATGGATTGGTTCCTCTGGGGTTGAATAGCTACTCTTGGTTCAATCAGCCATGCTAATTAAGGATAAGCAAGAAGACACAAGATATTTATCTAGCAGAGATGTTCATGAGATTGGCCCATATTTATTTGTATGTGAATATATAATAGAAAACACACTACATGAATATTAAAAAAACGTTATCATATATTATTTTGGAGAAGTACATTTAAGGACCAATTGTTGTTCTTAAGTCTGCATACTCAACATCTTGAGTGACACACAGTTACAAAATTGTGTAAATCAAACCCTGGTGTTCTTCTTGACTGGCTCTAGTTATAAATTACACCTGAAAGTTTATTGAGCTCTGTATCACACCTTGACAACTTTTAATTTTTCCTGTAAGAAGCCATGAGAGTACCAGGTTTGTTTTTGTCTCAAGTCCAAACCAGTCTACAATGGATACTTCTCTCTTCCAGGAAGAGAGGTAGCATTGCACTCCTACTTAAAAATAGTGAATAGTTATGTTTCCTAATTGGTAAAGTTTTATATTGCCATAACAGAGGTGATTAAAAATATAGTTTCCTCTTGATTTTCCCAGGAGCCATAGTATACTGATATATCAAAAACATGTTGAAACTTGGAATAAACCCATTCTAACCAGCTGGAGTAATGGTGTGTGTGGGAAAATGAAGTTTACCACTGAAATACTCAAATAAATTAGAGTACTATGTAAAACATACTGAACTAAAACTGGAAAAGTAACTCTCTAATTCACATGTCAAAAACCTTCTGGATATTTCATTCAACACTGCTATAACTTAATGTTATGTATTATACATGAGGTATTCCCCAAGGCTGATGTGTGAGATAATGCAAAATGTTGAGAGGTGAAATGATTAAATTACAAGAGTGTTGTGTAATCAGTGGGTTAATTCACTGATACTGATTACTTGGATGGTACCTGTAAGAGGTAAGGTGCAGTTGAAGGAAAGAGGTCAAGGGGAGTATGTGTTTCAGGGTTCTATTCTCTGCCATATCCTGAACTGTTTCTCCCACTACATTATCCTGTCATGAATGATGTTCTGCTTCACCTTAGATTCAGAGCCATGGATTATTCTGCAACCATGGACTGAACCTCTGAAACCATGAACCAAATAAACTTCTCCCCCCTCTAAGTTGTCCTTGTCAGGTGTTTTGGTCAGTGATGAAAAAGCTGACTAAAATACTGAGCATGAGTTTCTGAAGCTACGGGTTGGGCTCCCTTCCTTATCGGAGACAGTAGTCTTTCAGGTGACTGAGTTCCTCATCTTCCTTGACTCCTAGAGTTACCTGAGTCCACATATGTATCAAGACTCCATCTGTTTCTGGAGTTCCTGCTTCAGTCATGCCAGGAACCCTAACTGTGCCTGTGCCAATATATTGGGGTGTTACTTTAAAATAAGACTGAACCATCCAGACATCATGGCCAGAGATGTTGAGTTTTGTGATAGGGCTGCCTCTAAAGGTAGGGGACTCAGTCTACCCAGGAAAGGACTTAGTGGTTAAAGTCAAGACATTGAAGTAATTGGAAAACTATCAACATGGAATAATTCTCTCTTCCAAGTAATCCTAGAGTACATAACACAAGAAGGCAGAGGACACACACTTTAAATTAGAAATTCTATTCAACCAAGAGATTTAGATACTAAGATTTCAATGTATGTATGTGTTCTTTGCAATTTCAAGTTTGTTTTGAAGATAAAGAATCTGCTTCCTTAAAAGAAGTTTGGAATGCTATGATTCACAAAAACACATTATAAAGATGTATTGAATCTTGAAACATGTTTGGATCTTAGGGCTTCAAGAAAGATTATTTGGAATGGAAACTGCAAACAAAGAACATAAAACACTTGGTTTTAAACACAAAGATTTTATTGTAAAAATATAAAAAGTTTATGTCTGAAAAGTTTGCTGGAGTGCTTATTTCCAGCAGACAGAATGACTCTGGGAACATATTTATATGTAACAAAAGCAAAACCCCATGATATATATTTTAAAACCAATAGTTACTATTATTTTCTTAACTACAGTCAAGTCATAAAGAAATACAACTTTTGCCCTCACAATGGAACATAAGGCAGAAAATATTTGCCTAAAGATAAATATCTTCTTCAAAACTTAGTAATTTGAATGTCTATTTTTCTGAAAGATGTAGAGATTTTCTCTTAAAAATTTAAAGTTTAATGCTGTTCCACTTATTGATTCTTGGTTTTATATCTTGAGCTTTAGGGATTTTGTTAAGGAAGTCAGTGCCTGTGCCAATATATTGGGGTGTTAAGCCTCTGTTTTCTTCTAGCAGTTGCAGAGTTTCCAGTCTATTTCCTAGACTTTGAACAATTTTGAGTTTACTTTGGTGCAAGGTGAGAGATAGGGATCTAGTTTCATTTGGCTACTGAAAGCTTTTGCACAGCAAAGGAAACAAGAAGATGAAGAAAGAGCCTATAGAATTAGGGGTCACTGCCAGTTGCTTCTCTGACAGGGAAGTAATATCCAGAATACATAAAGAACTCAAAAAACTTAACACCAAAAAAACTACCAACCAATAAGGAACAAAAGAACAAAATATACATTTCTCAAAAGAAGAAATACAAATGGCCAACAAATACATAAAAAAAAATGTCTGGCATCCTTAGGAATTAGGGAAATGCAAATCAAAACTACATTGAGATTTCACCTCACTCCAGCTAGACTGTTAATCATCAAGAATACAATAATAAATAATGGAAAGGATGTGGGAGAAAGAATGTATACTCATACATTATTGATGGGACTGGAAATTAGTTCAACCAGTTGGGAAAGCAGAATGGAGATTCCTCAAATAACTAGGAATGAAACCACCATAGGACCACCTAACCCACTCCTTGGTATTTATAGTATACTAAAATATGTATACTATAGTGATACAGGCATACTAAGAGTCATAGCATAGCAACAGCAAAACTGTGGAACAGTCCAGGTGCCAGACATAAAGCAGAAAGATATATGACATTTGCTAATAAATGGATGAGACTGGAGAATAGTCATGCTAAGTAAAATAAGCCAGTCTCAGAAATTCAAGGATCAAATGTTTTCTCTCTTATGAAGAAGCTAGAGCAAAATAAAGGTGGGGACAGATTTTATGGAAATAGAAGAGAGATCAGTGGAGTAGAGAAAGAGGATTAAGGGGGAAAGAAGAAGGGCAGGGAAAAGGAGGAAGTGCAGAATGAAACTGACCAAATTATAAATTCTAAAATCCAGCATTTTCTATGAATGTATTAATAAGCCAGATCATCTAAATTTATTTCATTGTATTAAAATTTGAATTTGGAATATGTAGAAAATTTTCAGGGTACAATTCCTACATATTTTGTAGCAATGCTTTAGTAATTTAATTCCTTTGTTCTTGATGCATTGTATATATATTCATGTATTATTTTAATTAACTTTAAAAAGTTTAAATGCATATAGTATTTTAGTAATAGATACTTTGAAAATTTTCATTAGACTGTCTATAAGTCAAAAGGATTATAGTCACATATATATTAAGAACTGTGAAATGCATTAGAAAATCTTGGAAAATTTTTTTTAAAAAACACCATTTTGGGGGGTATGTAAACTAACAACAATTAAGGCATTCTAAGATAGTAGATGTCTTCTTCAAAATCCTCCTGGAACAAAATTTAAAGAATTAAGTAGTACTAATTGATAATTCTAATTGGGAATTTAATGTGTACACTTTCAAACATTGGTTTAATTAAGAGTACACAAGAAGACCTAGCGTAGTGGCCCATGCCTGTAAGCCCAGCAGCTGGGGAGGTGGAGGCAGGAGGATCACGAAATCAAAGCCAGCCTCAGTGATTTAGCGAGACGCTAAGCAACTCAGTGAGACCCTGTTTATAATTTAAAAAACAAATAGGGCTAGGGATGTGGCTCTGTGGTTGAGTTCCTCTGAGTTCAACCCCCAGTACCCCCTCTCCCCCAAAAAAGAGTACACAAGAAGATATATGAAGGTTGTAAGTGAATATTATGTTTTATCAAAATAAAGTGAGCTTTTTAAGGTTGTTCAAATAAATAAAGTAGTATATCAGAACAGAATTTTCAAATTTAAAATTTAATTGCATATGTAAAAACATGTAGATTTTAATACTATTTGAAACTGAATGCAGAAAACAGAATTGCTATTCCTCTGCCGAAGTCATACATATGAATCTTCTGCATATAGCCATGCGTTTAACCATGGCAGATAGACCAGATGGTGGCTAAATGAGAAACTTCTACAGGGCTTTGGAGATTAAACTTCTGAGGTTCTTTTTTTTTTTTTTTCTTTCCACGTCTCATAAAGTAGACCAACAGAATTTTTTCTGACCACTTTTCACCAGAAACTAAATATCAACTACTAAAATGATACTAAGAACATAGAACTGTCATCTGTTTGAATGATAACACCATGAATTTAAACTAAATTACAAGAAATCACACATCAAATAAATAACTCTATAGCCATAGAGATTGAGTTATATGCTAACTCAAAGTACATTGTACACAGATATCAATTAGAAGGCATACAAGAAGCAGAAAAACCTGTAGGAAAAGTAGAACTTACTTCAGTGTTTTATTTTTAATATTAATATATATGTTATCATTATTTGGGATTACTATGCAAATAATTATATAATTACACTTATTTTGTCAGAAATAAACATTTTCCCTATAAGGAAACAATAGTACAATTACTGAATCAATTAAAGCAAAATATGTGGGCATGGCGTTACATGCCCACATAATCCCAGCTACTCAGGAGTCATAGGTAGGAATACACAAATCAAGACTGGGAAAAGTCACAAGACTGTCTCAAAATGAAAAATAAAAAGGAATAAGAAAAACTGAATTTGTAACTTGATGGTAGAGTACCTCTGAATTCAATCACCAGGACTGCAAAAAACAAAACAGTAAAAATAAATAGAAATGCCATAGTGTTCAAACTGAATGGGGTCATCAATATAATGAATACATTTTAAAGAAAACCAAGTGTTTATTTTGTACTTCTGATGCCACAGTAAGTGATCTCAAAGCTCTCATGCCCCAACAAACATGAACCTAGATTATAACTTCTAACATCATCCTCGAAAGAATCAAAGGTGCTTTTGAGCCATGGATAGATAAAAGGTAGGTCTAGAATATCTTGGAATGTCCGAAGGAAACTAAACTTTCAGTGATTACTACCATTATTCTAAGGATGAAGAAGTCCTATTAAAGAGATTTTATTGGCTAGTATTCTGAAAATATGAACACCCAAATAAAAAGAACTGTGTATGGTCAAAACACATTGAGTGAGTTCAAAAATAAAAGGTAAAAACATTTGAATAAAATAAAAATGCATTTCAGTTAAGTCTCATTTAATTATATTATCAAATCATTTTTTTATATTTTATCTTTTCTTTCATTCTGAATAAAAAGTTCCAGAGATTCTTACTGGTTCAACAATTTCTATTTCTGAAGGTCATCAGAAGTAAAAGCATGCAGTTCGCTGGAGAAAAGGTTCTGAAAACTTGGACCCACAGTATTACTATAATGAAGATGAAAGGACATAATTGATTCAAATTACTGGTTACATGAAAAGTAGCATGAGTAGCGGTCAGTGAACACTAGAAAAAAACATTTGTATATGAAGAATCTCTAAAGAAATACAACATGAAATTGTAATTATGAGTGCACAAAAGCTACCAAAATTAAATGACATATTTTTATAAATTTAAATGTCCACAAATAAAATAATCCAGGTAGAAAGTTAAATATATGCAGTGAAGTCTTCAAGATAATCACTAAAGTCAAATTTAAAAATAAATAATCTCTCATATGACAGATAATAAATGGAATGATACAATATCAAAAATTTAGAAATAAGTAATAGAAAGGAAAGAAATAGGAGAAGCAGAATAATAATACATCACATATAAGGTATAGATATAAAACCCAAATTATTTGTAATTGTGCTAAATGTAAATAGTGAAAACTCACAAGTTAAAATGAAGATTATCAAATTGACTTTTGTAAAAAATCAACTGTATGTAGTTGTAGTAGACATAACAATGACTTTCCAAAAATAACCATGATTTAATTCCAGAACCTGTCACTGTGTTAATATACATGGCACAAAGGAACTTTGCAGATGTGATTATGTTAAGAATGTTGACATAGGGATTTTATATTGGATTATCCAAGTGGGCTCAATGCAATCAATAGGATCCTTATAATAGCAGGGTAAGAGTCAGAAGAGAAATGACAACGTAATCAGAGGTATGAATGAGAGAGGGTGGGCAGGGGCAGGCAGAGTTAGATTATTTTAAGGAATTGGCTCACACAACAGAAGCTGTAAAAGTCTAAAATTTTCAGGACATGTCAGAAAAGTGGACACTGAGAAAGGAAATGATGTTGCAAGTAGAGTCTGAATGCAGTCTATAAGCAGAATTCTTTCTTGTTCAAGGAACCTTAGTCTTCTTGAAGCTGACTGGATATGGCTTACCCACAATGTGGAAAGTAATCTGCTTTACTAAAAGTCTGTTGATTTAAATGCTAATCAGATCCTTAAATTACCTGCACTGCAACTACTTAACTGGTGTTTTTTTTCAAAAACTAGGTGTTAGGGCCTAGCCAAATTGGCACAGCTTTATTTATTTATTTATTTATTTATTTATTTAGATAAGAGCTAAAGCAGGGAGACTTCCTTATAACCCTAACTCTAGAAGAATAAAATTTCCTATTTTCAGAAAAAAGTGGTTTATTTGAAACCTACCTGCTTCCTTATCATAAAAAAATCATACATAATTTGAAATAGAGATAAAATCTTGAGATTGGGAGATTTTCCTGGATTATGTAGGTCAGCCCTCAATGCAATCACAGGGGCATTTTGCCATTGAAAATAAGGCAAAGAGAAAATGAAGCATAAGAAAAAATGTTATGCTCTAAGTTTTCCAATAAAGGAAGCAATGAATGCAAGGAATTCAGCTGTAGGAACTGGGAGAGACAAAAAGTAGATTTTCCCCAAAAGAAGGAGAGCAGCCCTACTAACCATTTGCTTTTAACTTCCTAAAATTGGTTTTGTACACTGGCCTTCAGACTGCAAAATGATAAAGTTGTGTTTTTTAAGAACCAGACTTGTCCCAGAGGCAGTCTTACTGTTTCAGCAATTGTGAAACAATTATTTGTTCCTGCAGCAGTCTTCATGTGTTCACATTCTTGCAAGACTTAGAACAGGATTGGGTTGTCTATGAGGAAAGATGTGGGGCTTGTTTGAATAACAGTCATCTAGGACTTTTATAACCTAAGGAATCTGGGTTTATATTGTGACTCATAAAGTAGAACTAATGGTTTTTACATGGGGAATTAACTGACCAAAGAGTTTTCTGGGACATAGTTTTTCTGATACCAGGAAGATTTGTTCAAAGTGAACATGAGAGTACTGATAGGCAAATGGAAGAATTGATGGGTAACATGATAAATGTTTGAATAATTGAGCAAACATAGAAGGGAAAAATAACTGTTAAATGGATTTCTCCAAAGTAGACACTATCATGATGACGATTCCCACTTGTGGGTTGAACAACTAAGCATTAGGAAAATAGTTTAAAATGACTCAACAATGTTGAAAATGAAAAACTAGGAGAAGAGTGCTAGTGATCACAACCCGGGGTAGAGGGAGGGATTGGTGTTGGGGCGGGCAGAAAGAAGAAGCTATTATGGTTGGGAATACCAAGTGAACCATGAATTTGTTTTGGCATTTCACATGATGAGGTTCAATAGAGACTTAGAAATCTGAAATTGGTCTTTTGTTGAATAAATTAAGACTACACATGGATCTATCTGTATGGTTGAAGGCCAGACAACAGATCTGCTATTTAGAAATAGAAAATAGAAAGACAAACAGAGGTAAAAACGTTGATATAGAAGATGAGAGAAATAAATAAACAAATAAAAAGAACAGCTTGGTGAATATCACTTATAGTGGAGAGGTTTCCAGATGTAAGATTTCTATTTCAGTCTGATGGTGTAGATGTACATAGAAGTTCCTAGAGTAAGGCATAGGCATGAAATCAAAAAGAAGAATAAATGTGTGTGTTGCTGCTTCAAGATTACTTCCATTTAAGTCTCAAAAGCTTTCAAACTTCTCACTTTCAGGAAAGCCACACCTGATGGTCCCTTCTTTGAAGAGAGTCTTTGTTGGAATAGTTTTTCTTCTTTTTTTTTTTTTTTTTTGCTTGTATTGAATTTTAGCCAATCATCATAGTGAGCTAAAATGTTGTTCTTATTGATCCTCCTCTTACCTGAGCTTCGGAAACTTAAAAGAATTTAGGCATTTTGCCTAGTTCTCTATATCCAAACTTTAAGGCAGAAATTACTGTTGATGCTAATGGTGTTGCATCTCACAGTAGCTTTGTATTTTGTTTGGAGTGAGGAACCTAATGAACCTAGTTTGGAAATTCAATCAGGAAAGATTCAGCTTCTTTCATTTCTTCTTTACATTTTCCTCTTGGCTTTTTTTTTTTTTAAGTGGTTTCTTGTTTTTCTTTTCTTTTTCTTTTTCTCTTTTTTCCATGAAGGGAGAAAAAAAGTACTGGTATCCCCATCTTCCTCTAGCAACACTTCATGGTTGGATAAATCACACAACTTTAATGAGGTTGGTTTCAGATCTTCTGGCATCAACAAAAGATAGAGTGATGCTCCATTGACCCTCATTCCATCTACCAAAATAACAATTTCATTTTAATTGAGAAACTGCCAGTCTTGAGTAAGGTGCAAAATAAATCACCATGTAGTTTACTTAATGCATTTTTACATTCTTCTGCTGGAGCAAAAATAGTACAACAGATGGACATAAATTCAGTGAAGCTTAATGAGTTGGCAAGTTATGACATAAAGCAAGTTAGAAGGGAGTAACTTTAATGTCTATTAACAAAGAAGGAAAAGTCTTCAAAAATATTGCTTTAGAAATAGAACATTTTATGGATTCTTTAACATTTTTACTTTCTTTTCATCTTTAGTTACTTGGTAAGATTAATTTAAGGAAACTGCTTTCAGATAAGCATAATTCCTTTTGTTTTTAACTTTTAAAATGTGATGATATTTTGGCCAAAATGGTAGGTGTTCAATGCCTCCTAACTTTCAGATAATCCCCCAGTTCTCTAGTTTCAAAACAGACAATGCTGTGTGCTTTTCAGCTAGGCAACCTGGAAAGTTCAAGTCTTTATAATAAGGTTATTATTGATAAGAAGGGCCTCTTAGGCAGTCCCTAGAAAACAGTATTGAATCATAGAAATTTCTACTGAAGTTTGCTCTATATTTGGAACAATTAGGAAGTCTAAGGATTTTATGTGTAAATATAGAGACAGAGGAAGATGAGGGAGCATTGTGTAGGGATTTGAGAGATTTATGGACAGTAGGAACTTAATCCCTATTATCATATTTTTAAAATTACATTTTCTCATATAAGCAAATATTAAGTTAAAGAACCCATCAACTGAATATAGAGAATGAAAGACTGTCCAGTGGTTATTCTATGAAATATTTAAAGCAAGGCATTGTACTTTCTTGCACAGCCAAACCATAGGGGGTTTTCCCGAGTGAAGATATACAGTATGAATTAGTAAAGAAGCAAATTACAAAATAACTATGGGGAATTCTGATTTATTCACAAGACTATGCCAACTACCTCTTATTTTTTCCTATGACAAGAATTCATAGGAGAGTCCATAAAGGCCATCTGGTTCTTCAGGTGTATATGTTAATATGTTTATTTTAAGAACAGATATTTTGCATTGCTGAGTAATAAGTGTGAGTGCTTCATATGCTTGGTAATTTACAAATTCTTCAAAATGATTTTCAAAATACAAGCAATTATTTTATATCACAAAACAGTTTTTATGTCCCTGAGAGATAGAAGGAAATATAGAAATTTAAGAACTATGAGCTTTAGAAAAATAAAAACTGTAGTTGTGTATGGTGGCCCACAACCATAATCCCAGTGATTCAGAAAGCTGAGATAGGACAATAGAAAGTGCAAGACTAGTCCCTGCAATTTGGTGAGTCCCTCAGCAACTTTGTGAAATCCTGTCTCAAAAAATAAAAAGGCTAAATAATCCCTGGATTCAAACCCCAGTACAAAAGAAAAAAAGGAAACGAGAACCACAGAGCATCCATATGAAATCATGAAGCCATAATACAGTGGTTATCTCAAAATTCTGAGAGCCAGTTCAGCCATTTGGCAGGGCAGAAACCCAAACTGTAGAGGGCTATGTTCCTCACTTTTCCATTACTGAGGTGGGGAAAAAAACTGATAGAATCAAATTAAAAGGAAGATGCTTTTATTTTGACTCCCATTTTCAAAGATTTCAGTCCATCTTTTCTTGGTCTAGTTTCTCTTGGCCTGTGAAAACACAGTACATGATGATGGAAGCAGCTGGCAGAGGAGATGGCCAGGGAATAGAGATATGAAGGCACTGGGATGCGAATATCCCTTTCAAGGGGACTCTCCTATGACCTAATATCCACCCACTCAGCCCCTCCTCTTCAGGGTTCCACCATCTCCCAATAGGCTGACGAGCAAGCCTTTAATACATGGGCATTTAGGGGTTACTTACCCAAACCACTCCAAGGGTTAAGGAGAAAATTCAAGAAATAATCATGGACAGTGAGCACCACTGGATTTACAACAACCTTGGCAACAAATGAAAGAAGAAAGATGAAGAAACATTTCTGGGATCAGATCTTAAATTTGTTTGTTGTTCGCTTAGTTTTGGAGAGCAGGCCATAAAATGGGAACAAATTATAAGTAAAGTAAGATCTCACTCTATACCCAATAAGACTAAAATGATGAGAAGATTGTCCTTGACTACAATTTGCAGAGGGATTTTTTTTTCCCTTTTCGAATACAGCTTGTATGTTTTCCATCAGGCAGCTGCTTTGCACAATTATAAATACCAATATCTCACATATTACAAATATTGTTGGGTGACATATTATTGAATTTTGATAATTACAAAAAAAAACATTTTATAAATAGCTTAGTTATATTCAGAAGCACAGAGAGAATATACTCCAGCTCTTCTCCGCCTTCCAGAAAAAAAGGTAACATCAAGATCTTAGATATATACTTGAGTATTCTCTGAAATATGTAGAATAAAAAAAAATCAAGGTGTCAAGTACACCCTCAATAATCTTTCCTTCATTAAAATATGGAAAAATTTTTAGTTTAAATGTTCAAGACCTAATATTTTATATAACAAATAGGATAATTTTGGGGAAATGACTGAGTCATTAGGTACATTCATTGTGAAAAAAAAATTCCTAATAGACATACAAAAACCAAAAGCACTATGAAGTAGAGCTTAAGAGTTTTCAAAATCCTTTTACTTCCCTGTATTAAAATAAAACAGATTTCTTTGTTTTACTAATCCTATAGTTGGATTCAACTAAAGTGTGTGTGAGTGGGTGTGTTTAAACTTGATAATATATTTTTTCAATACCCATGAGAGTGGAAAGAGACTTTAAAATTTTTTTTCTCTTTGAATGAATATCTCTTTTAAAATATAATAGGCTATATAAAATAATAAAATAGGAAGACTCTAAGAATGTTAAAAATTTAGGACATACACAAAATGTCCCCCTCCATAGGTTTTATATTTATGGCATTAATTTAAAAATTCAGATGCAAGCCAGATGTGGTGGTACATGCTTGTAATCTCAGCTACTCAGGAGGCTGGGGCAGGAAGATTGAAAGTTTGAGACTTAAGCAACCTAGCAAGACCCTGTTTCAAAACAGGCCTAGGAATGCAGCTCAGTGTTAAAGTACTTGCCTTGGTTCAACCCCCAGTACCATACACATACACACAGAGCAATTGCATAACAATCTGCCTCAAATATGTTTTTTTTTAATTTTTAAACTTTCATAAACCTCTTTAAAGTTAATGCAATCTGTAAGTTAAGAGATTTAAACAAAACTTTTCCCATGGTCCTATGCTCAGAGCCAATAGAACCATGACTTATTTTTGTGTATCATGTATTATTTGCTTTATAATTGGAAATCACTGAATTTCTCTCTGAAATCCAATGTTCTCATTTGCAAAATGGTAAAATAACATGTTTCCTTGAAAGGGTTGTTGTAAGGATTTTCTTGGTCTACTGAGGTTTCGATAATAAAATACTATAGCCTAGGCATCTTAAATAACAGAAATTTGTTTCCTCACAGTTCTAGAGGCGGGAAGTTGAAGCTCAGGAGATTAGCATGGTTTGTTTTCTGGTGAGGATTTTCTCCTGGCTTTCAGATGGCTATCTTCTTGCTGTGTCCTCAGATGGCCTTTTCTGTGACTACATGCACTTCTCTTACTCTTCTTATTATCCTTTCTAGGTAATTAAATATATTAGTTTTATTCAATTGAGGCCCCATCATTATGATCTCATTTATTTTTTATTATCTCCTTAAGGGCCCTATCTCTCTGTGTAGTTACACTGGGATTAGAACTTCAACCTGTAGATTTGAGGAGGAAACAATTCATTCCGTAACTACTACCAAATTAGAATCTCTGATAATGAAACTTGGTAACCTAAATTTTCAAAAATCAGCCTGGAAAATCCTTAGACACATGAAAAAAAAATTGATATCAATACTCTACAAATTACAAAGGAGTTTTCATGTAGTGTAATTTATATTATAAAGGACAAATTCCCCTGCTTTTTGTGTGATAACTACAGCTATCAACTGGAAGGAATAAGGTGTCATGGGAAAATGTCAGGATTCTGAAGATATGGGTTCTGATGCAAAAAAGTTGTGTTGAACAAATTAAAAGGCAAGAAATAATTTATTTAATACTAGGGTCATATCTACCTGATATTTTTTTTTTTTTTTTTTGAGAGAGAGAGAGAGAGAGAGAGAGAGAGAGAGAGAGAGAGAGAGAGAGAGATTTTTTAATATTTATTTTTTTAGTTTTTGGCAGACACAACATCTTTGTTTGTATGTGGTGCTGAGGATCGAACCCTGGGCCGCACGCATGCCACGCGAGTGCACTACCGCTTGAGCCACATCCTCAGCCCTCTACCTGATATTCGTTGTTAAATATTTTGCATATAATTCTTATATGTTGCAATCTACTTTTTATAGTTAGAAAAAAATCCAATAAATGCATGCACATTAGGAAAAAAGGGAATTCCTAAGATTTCAATATGTCTACCTAAGAATCTCCACTAACCACTGTAATTACTGTATACTCTAAAAACATCTCTGAGATCATATATTTGTTTTCCAGAAGTTAAAAATTTCTTCCTTTATGTTCAGTTAATATGTATTGATTTTGGTCCTTTGAAAAATGGATAGGAGGCTTCAAGTGAATCAAAATATTAACTGTCTTCTCAATCTGCCAAAGGAAAGGAAATAAATAAGTGCTAAGAGAATCCGTGGCTAATTCTGGTCATAGTTGGTGGACAGATTATAACTATGATTATTGGGAGAATTAAAATAGTATTTATCGTTAGTTGCGTTTGGGATGGTTGACTTAGATGAAAGAAGATGATTTAGAGGATCTGCTAGAATTTTATTCAAATATTTAAAGATTTCTCAGTAAAAAAAATTAGTCTTATTCTATGAGTCCCCCAATTTAGAATAGGTTTAAGGTGAACAATTACAGAGATATTTGGGGATTAATGTAAAAAAGAATTTTCAAATCAGAGTTAATTCAAAAGCCCTCCTTTATAATTCCATATAGCACCTATACCAGAGGATTTTCAAATAATAAATTATAATCAGGAATTAATTTATCAGAATTTCTCACCAAACCACAATATCCTAGAAGTCAAAGAATGCATGAGATTCAATTCAGTGTCTGGTGACATTTTCCAGCACTATCTGGATATCAATTAGTGTGTGTTAAATGGATG
Organism: Callospermophilus lateralis; assembly: GCF_048772815.1. Taxonomy (NCBI): domain Eukaryota; kingdom Metazoa; phylum Chordata; class Mammalia; order Rodentia; family Sciuridae; genus Callospermophilus; species Callospermophilus lateralis. The sequence goes on along the minus strand of NC_135313.1, from coordinate 63,405,053 downwards.
AGTTAATCAATAAAATTGAATTTCTTGTTCCAGCCCCTTCTGGAAAACCCATTCACGAATATATTCTAGGAGAAGTTCAGCCATGAAAGGTTTAGATTACCACTTAAGCACATTTCAATAGAAATAAGTGTTGTGAAAACACAATTCATGGTTATAAATTCTGTGCATTAGAATCCAGACTTCAGCAACTGCCTGGGTTTCACCCAGATCAGATATATATCTAACAACAATGAAAATACCAAAGTATAGTTAAAATGAATTAATAATCAAGAATAATTATTTGATATTGATAAATTATAAAGTAAAATATAAATATTACAGTTAGGCTCTGATCTAAATTTGTGGTCTATCTCATTTATCAGATGGGGAAATATTCTACTGCTATCAAACTGAATAGCCAATGGACTGGTTCACTTGGTAATCACATTACTCCTTAGGGTGAGCTTAGTGCATCTTCTTAAACATGTTTAGGCAGGAATTACAAATTACAGCTGCTATTTAAGATGAAAATTATTTCTAAGACCTCGTCTAAGGAAATACTCAGTTGCTTATCTAGTATATATGGCTTTTTCCATTTTGTTCTCTTTACCGATCTCCCACTTTTATGAACATAAACTGCTAAGACTGGGATAATAGTGTTCTTAATTCACATCCTTTACCATTATTTCCAAGTTCTCTCAATATCTGCTGATAAGATTCCTCAAAATTTACATTTACCTAAATTCCGTTTAGTATTAATAATTGTTCTATTTTTTTTTTTTAGAAATTAACACTTTCTAAGTGGTTTTTAATTTAAATATATATTAATATTTCTTACTTCCTTCTTAGGGAACTACTCGTGTTTTGTAATAATTTGAGCACATTGTTTTCATGTTGTTACATGTCCTGAGTCTTTGGAGGTGAGAAGAATGCACTAAACTCTTCGTGTGGAAAGAAACATTTGATATTACCAGTAAAAGTAGGTCACTGACTGGGCTGAATCATTTAGTCAATGGCATACCTGTTCCCTGTCATTTATCTTCTCCACTTTCCCAGGCCTCCAAACCTCAGACACTGAGATGATGGTCCCATTACAACATGACATGGGCATCATGGCTGCCCATACCTATCCCAGTTGTGAATCTTAGCTTGATCTCTAGAACTTAACAAAGGCATGAATGAGGTCAAAAGGAGATGCATAGTTGATACAAAGGCATGATTGTTTTATAAAAAGAAGTAGAACAGTTTTGCTGATGATTACTTGGTTTTCAGAATTTATAATTTTTTCATGAGAAAATAATCAGAATTGGTCCTGTCACACATGGTCTTGGACATTATCATCTTCATATCTAAGCAGATCACCTCATCTGCCCAATATTCCCATTATCATTTCCAGATATATTAAGGACAGCCATTAGTAGGGGTACTTTAAAAGATAAAATGGCACCCAAACTGTGCTTTCTCTATATACTATGTGGCTTTGCCTCTACATTCTGACCAAATTCAGGGTATTCTGTCTCTATCAAGTTCCTGGAATTTACTACTCTTGTAACTCTATCATACAGAAAAATTAAGTTGATTTCACAAAACTTACTTTCTACAATGTCAACCAAATTTTATTCTGAATCCCATGTTTTTTTAAGTGTTTGGAAATTAATTCTTTGTTGATATGTTTCAGTAAGTTTCCAAATAAGGAGTGAAAGTCAATAATTTCTAGGAATTTCTTTTTTTTTTCTTCAGAATAAAAAAAAAAATGGAACTAAGATAAGTACTGCATTTAGTCTTTTTAATATAGAAGAATACTAAGACTTTTTAAAATTAAAAGATGTTGGTTTAATTGTTCTTTATGGACTTTGGAAATCTCTTTAAAAACATTATAATTTCCCAGAATTTGCAGTTACACATATAAGTTTAGTACATTAGCATTACTATGGAATCCTCATATCATAGCCTGAATCTTTTACAAAAGCTATTATCAAATCTGATCTATAATTTTAACATTTAAAATAGGAATTTGGAAATTTCCAGTTTGAAGATTGGCTAAGCTTTGCAACTATTTATATGACTTACAGTCCTTTCATATACAAAACTTCATTGATTAAACATGTAAGATTTAAGATATTATGTTGAGATATATTTCTGCTGTTGAATTTATTTATGTAAAACAAAAAAGCAACATCCTTCTGAGGAGTATATTATTGAAACAATTATACATAAAAATTCTTAGATTGGTAGATTCACAAGAAAAATAAGAATTAGATGTTTAATTAGATTTTGTGATTATAGCCTTTGAGGAGAAAGACTTTTAGTGAACTCATTTAAAATAATATATAGTTTAACATATATGAATCAAAATCAAATTATCTCAGAAACTATAGTCTTATATAGTTTGTAGAGGAATATAACTGACATTTTAAAGCACTTTTTGGAGTGTCAATCACTACACTTAAATACTGCTCATGAAAGCCAACAATCACTGAATACACTTGCTGAATGTCAGGCAGTATGTTACATTCATTATAAACATGATTTCATTTATATTACTGGTTGTACTATAGCTCTATTAAGAGATATTATTATCATCCTAATTAGAAAGTGAGAAAATTGGTGTTTAAATATACTAAATAATTCATCTGTTGTTATATAAGCACTAGTGTTGAAGAGAAATTTAAAGTCAGCTGGTCTGAATCTGCAGTTCACAGGCCTGAGCATTCCACAATAATGCCACGGGACCCAAACCTTCACAAATTACTTGAGTTGATATTAGGGTCATTTTTATACACATGGGCCTTGAAGCTCAATAGTGGTTAATGTACAGTTCAGTCATACATCTAATAAATGTCACACCAGAATCCAAATTCACACAGAGGGAGAGAAACAAAATAGCATCCTACCAGAAACTATCTAAAAAGAAGAATGTGCCTATAGATAAGTGTGAGCAAATCTCCTTTTCCTGGGAAATTCTTATTTTTGTCAGGATGTTTCAATCCCTATTGGATGTTCCTTTTTGTCTAACATCTGTAGAAAAGAAAATGATAATAGCTTTATTAATTCATCTGCAGATTAACTAGTTGATTCCAAAGTGATGAGCAGAATATGATTCTGATGAACTTAACACAATTTATTTTTGTTTTTTAAAAAAATTGCATGTGTTTCCAAGTGGATGGATTTAAGAAGTCAGGGTTATTTAGAATGATCCATCAGGGTAGCTAAGAGGGAACACTCCCCAGGGATTAGAATGTATAGAAAAAGTAAGATTTTTCTAAAAAGAAAGAAATGTCTCCCTCATAGTTTTCTTTAAATGATTTTTGACAGGACAATATTTTGTTTCTTTCTTCCTATTTACTTTAAATAATATGCATAAAATTAGCATAGAATCATAGTGTCATAAACATATTTGAGATAAAACTTAGTGATAGAAACTGCTTCTAGACCAATTAATTATTTTTTTGACTTTTCTTATAATGAGATGAATTATTTTATTTGGGGTGTCTCTGTGCCCAGGGAAGAAAAATTGGCATCTCAGTCTCCCTTGAACACAAGTTTAGCTAAGTGGCAAGCTTTGGCTAGAGAGGGTTTTCTGAGACTGAAGTCAAAACAAAAATAGTACCCCCAAGAGAAGCATTCGGCCCTTTTACTTTCCTCCTTCTTAGAAGATGAACACCGTTTTTACAGATGTGCCATTTTTCTTGTGAACTTGAGGACAAAAGCTAAGAACAATAAAGAGATAGTTGGCATAACGGGTCCTAACTCTCACTTGGTTGGAAAATGAACTCTCTATGGTAGGATTTTCTCTTTAAGTCACTGTGGCAGGATTTTATGTAATTGAAGGTCATATGAAATATTATCTGATTCTTTAATGTTAGAAAGTATAATGATATCAAATATTATTTTAGTCCTAATAAGAATTCTTCAAATTACTTCACTTAGAGATAATATTTATATTTAAATATAAAATAATTAAAAACATTGCCTCTCAGTTGAAGTGGATTAAATGTGGGCCTCCATTCTGAGCACTCCCAGCTCTGTCTTTGTTTTGTTTTGCTTTTTAAGAAAAATAACTTAAAACAAGATTTTGTTGTTTCCTAAGTTTTAAGTTGAAAACCAGAAAGAAAAGCAAGCTCATTAGCCAGAAGCTGAAGACCATCACGCTCCTACATCAAAATTTCCGTTTTCTTTTAGAGATGAAGACAAGCCAAGAACCCGGTGAAAATTTCCCCTGTGCCCCTCTAAGGAGAAAGGGCTTGGTGAGACCCAGGTGGGATGAGAGCCAGGATAGTAGTAGACAGGAAATTTTACCTTCCAGTTCTCAGTTAGCAAACTTCAAAGCAATGAAAGAAGTTTTGATAAAATATATTTGAAAAAGGTCTTTGTCCAGAAAGACATGAAGAGCTCATTAATTTGGTGAAACTCCTTCCTTAAGACTTACAGGGTTTTCTTAGTATGGAGTGGTGAGGATCTTCACCTTGATTCTGCTGTGGAAGTTTCACAGCGCTGCCACAACCCACCAGGTCTCTATAGAACACAATCTGTCAGTCATTAATGTTGCCTCTGCTCTTACTAAGTAGTGGCAAATTTTACTAGAGGGTACTTTGTCACAGATTAAACCTCTTTTTGCTTTGGCTTTTAGTTGGAAAAGTTTCCAGGTTCATCACAGTGCTGCTAAAGAGCTCATTAGGGATAACCTCTCTTGGAAAACAAAAATGTTGGGACTATCTAAGGGAAGTATCTATAGAATCTGGAATTCAAGGTGAATAGTCCTATTTTTGTTTTTAAGTTTTTGTTGTTTGTTTGTTTGTTTTTAATAAGAAAAACTGAAAGAGGAAGTCTCAGAGGGAAAGGAAAAATAGTGGATTTTAAGTGCCTATGACAATTTTGCTAAAACCAATCCTGAACCAGCACCTATAAGCCAAGTGTTGCCTTGGGAAATGTTTTTGTTTTTGTTTTTGTTTTTTTACATGTGTGTGTAAGCAAAGTTATTCTGGGATTCTGTTCTTTTGACAGCAATTCTTAGTAATGATTTCCCCAAAGCATTGCTGTGTGTATGCATGAGCCTGGACCTCATTTAAAACCTGAACAGAGAATTCTGTACCTGCCATTGAATTCTGAACCAAACTATTATAGGAAGCTTTGTGTATAAAACAGATAAGATGGACCTGCCTAAGTCATCTTTTCCCAAATAGACTCAACTGCAGCCTCATCTCGAGTATTTCATCACTTCCACCAGGAGTACTTGGTTGTCAGCCCTCATCACCCCAGTCAGTGCTCAAAATAGTAACTAGTGTTTCGATCACCAATTTCGCTGAGTATCCTGAATAAGGAAAGTGGAGAATGTGAGGTTTGGAAAGGCCAGACTGCTCTACAATTCCTGTTTTCTGCATTGCACTCTGAAAATGCACTGGGATATATTCTTTGAATCCCATGCCACCCCAAAATTGTACAAGATCACTGAATTATGTAGTAAAAAGAAACAAGACCCCAAGAAACCAGGACCTTTTTATCTTCAAGTATATATTTGCAGTTCTGGACCATTGACTCCCATCTCAGCATTTCTGAGAGTTTTCTAAGAGTAATGAACCACGATATTCCATTCTAATTTCTTATCTTTGTTGTTATTTCTGAAAAACAACCATCCTTAACAGATTGGTCTCTGCTAAAAATTCAAAACTAATTTGTTTTAAAAACATTTTAATTGACATATAATAATTGAACCTATTTAAGTGGTACAGTGTGGCATTTCAGTATATGTATACAATGTGTAAAGATCAAACAAGGTTGTAATTAGTACATTTATCACCTCAAACACATCATTTTGTGGTAAAGATTAACTTTGTAATTTTGAGTTAATTTACAAACGTGGGGGAAATTTTCAAATTTATTTGGATTGCTGTTAGAATGGTTATTAATTACTATATTTCTCAAATTAATTAAGACTCTGTTGAATACCATTAATAGACGCCTAATCCATGTACCCTGCCTGGATCCCAGCTGTCTGGATTTGACTGCCAGCCCATATGAAAAAGAGACGAAAAGTAGAAGAAAGAATGACCTTTATGCAGTTATATCAAACTGGGGAAAAGCAGTTGCTTATCCCACCGGTTTCACAGACTCCCTTAGAAACAAAAGTCGAGTGACAGACATATGTAGATTTATTTGTCTTGTGCTAGACAGGCCTGAGCAGAGGCATCTCCACTCCTAGCTTCATTGGAGCCTAACAAGGTGGGGGTTGAAGCCCTTCAGTTTTCACTTTCTGCAGAAGGAAGTACTTCTTAATTCAGAGTAGGGGTGTGTGTGTCAAAATTCAGTCTGTTTTAATATCATTTATGGCACTGCATAAAGAGATTATTGTGATATTGTAAAACACTTTTGAATTTCCACATATTCAATCTTAAGTTATGTAAACAACAATTTTGACTCATAGAAGACATTTATGAGACTCACTTTATACTCAAAGAAATTGAAACTCAAGGCCACAAGGCAGCTGAATAAAAATTCTCTGGCAACAATCTTAAGGTGGTGAATCCCAGTTCTGTATTCTTTATTACTACCCAATAAGCAGCATGCCCATATTATGGCATTCCCCTAACTATACCCCTTTTATTCTCAATCCCATTCACTCATTGAAGATGAATTTGATTTTGTTTGTTGTTACTGTTTTTGTTTATTACTCAAAGAAAAAAATATGTATTCATTCATCTCCTTAGGGAATTTTAACAATATCTGAATCTGTCTACTGATGTCATCGATGATCTGATATTTGTTTTTACATGTGCATACCAAAGTTCAACTTTCCTTTGATTGGTGTGTGTTGTGAGGGCAGATAAGAGGCAGGAATTGGATGTCATTGTCTTCAACCCCACTTACAAAAAATTCTCTCCATTTGGAAGCCATTTTATTTTATCACAAGTCTTTTAATAATATAATTTGTATACTTTTTGATCACTGTTTGCATGATTTTAAATGATAGGTTTTTATGTGTTATATGTGATGAAACACACATAACATGAACAATTGTTACCTTTTGTTTTTATATGTTGTTTTATAAATGCTTTATAAGTACTTAGCATAGTACCTTCCTCATAATAAGCAATCAACAAGAATTTATTGAAATAATGAATGCTATTATATTGTCTGGAGTTCAAAAATAGTTCTATGAGGCAACAAAGCAGTTTTAAAAATTGTGGGATTCATAGGCTTTAGACATCAGAATTACATATGTTGTATTATCAGAAGGGAGAGTTCCAGGGCCTATTCCAAATCTAGGAATTCTGAGACTCCCCAATGGATCCTCAGGAATCTGCACTGTTAACACTGAGGTGATGTTTGTGCACAGTGAAGGTGAGAACCAAAGCATATCTGACCAGACTGTAAACCCTTTAAGTTGAGAATTATATTTCCTAACCCTTTGGCAGCTTTCTGCAATAAACTCTAAAATGTCTTTATTCTTTGTATCACTAACATTGAGATTCATATTTGAAACCTCAGGAGAACCAGTTTTGAATGGGTGTTTTTCCCACAGTTATGCTCTGTATTTGAATGTGGTAGAAACTTGCCATGTGACAGAACATCAGCTTTGCTCTAAATAATAGGTATTATCTGGTACCCAGCCGACTTGGAATAATCCATGAAATATTTAACAAATATCTTCTTTTGTTAAATACTAGTTATCCACATCCTGCATACAGTTTGCTAGGATGCTGCAAGATGGGTCCTTTTACTGAGGATTAGTTTTTGTCGTATAGAATCTGGAAACAAAAGCTGCTTCAATCAGCCTGTAACTGGTGAACTTGTAAGCTGAGTACCCAGCACAAGAAGGGTCATGATGGGAGGTGCAATTCTCCCTTCCATGACTTACTAAATAATGTAGCTCCCAGAGGTAGCCATGAGAGATTTGGTGTCTGGTAACTGCTATCTGGCGACGTATGTCCATCATGCTTGATGTTCATTAGTTAGATGAGATCAGTGAGTTAAAGAACTGTTAAATTTGTGTTTTCCTTTAATGGACTGTAGTAGCAGAGTCACAGGACAGAAACTTGACAGAAAAGAACATGGCGGTAAGATAAGATTATTACAAATGTACAACTTCATAAATTATTTTAATAACTTGTCTTAGCAAGGTGCCTTAGCCAGTTCGCTTAATAAATGCAAATGAGGGGATAAAAGAAGGAAAAAATAAATAAATGCATTATTCCTATCTTTTTCCTCGTGTATATGAATTATGCATGCATATTATTAGTGGCAAATTAAGGAATGTACTGTTAGGTACATTTTCAGCAGGAAAACTAATTGAAAATCTGTTTTGATGAACTTAGAATAACAGAAAAATTATTGAAATTGGCAACATCTAACATTAAAGCTGTAATGAGATTTTTTTTTCTAATATTGAAAATGCTATTTCTTTGAAACTCAGCTCATTTCTTTTGCATCCTTATCAGGTAAAGATAGTCAGTAACTATCTGCAAGAGTAATATAAATTTCCCTCCCTTAAAATATCAGTTAATTCTTTTTCAAACAAACAATTTTAATTGTTGCCATTCGAATTTCTTCACTAAAAATAAATATTGTCTGAGAATATTTCTCAATCACAACAAAAATGCAGACAATAGAAAATGCAAACAAGACAGAAAATTAAATTGCACTAATATTAATATAATAGACCTAATTTGGGGGATTTAAAAGCTAAAGCTTTGTAGCAAAGTGCTAGTTTGAACTATTTCCCTAACCTTAACTTGCTTCCTACAGTTGCAAGACTTAAGGGTTTCATTGGCAGAGAATCTGGCTTAGTGACAACATAAATTTGGCAGGTTCTTGGAAACCTTTTGTTTTGTAGATTGAAACTGCAGCTTGTTGATGCTGATAAGCCTTGCAATTTACTTATGTTCTATCATCTTGTTGGAATCATTAGCTACCCTTTTAAAGGAGGCTAGAATTGTATTGCAAAATATTTTCCCTTTGTAGTCACATTGTTGTAGTTTACGAAAACTTTGAGAAGTCCACTAGAAAAAAGTTCTATCCAATAATACCTTTGATTCCACTCTGATGTTTTTTATTCTCAAATTGCCAGAGCCTTCATTCTGATAAAAATGTTTCCTAATTTTAGTTTGTATGAAAATTGCTAGATATCTGAAAAACGTAATTATAATCATGTTTAAAGGGCATCAGGAGAGGTGCTCTGATCTGTGAAGTAAAATGGGCAGGAGGGTGGTGAGGCTTGGGAAAAGAGAGTAGAGAGAGACCAGTAGAAACAATGAAAAGAAAGAGAGGCATTTTTTAGTCTTTCATGAAAAAAGAAATTGATTTGTGACTGAAATTATTGTACAAACAGCTCTGGCATGCAATCCAGGCCCTGTGCAGCATGCCGTTTTCAGAAATTCAAAGTCAACTTTAAATTATTGCAGAGAATGAAACAGAGTTAAACAGTCACCTCAAGAACCTCTAGCTGCAAATTTCAGCAAAAAACCATCCATCTACATCTCCACAGCAAATATATTGAGGAGGCCTCTTGAGTTCCTGAAGCTGAATTTTGTATTCTTTTCTGATATAACCTTTGACAGGTTACTTGACATAGAGTGCCACACTTCTAGAGCAATGAAAATGTCATCACTTGCAGGCACAGGTATCATTTCATAGAAGTAATGTAAATAAATATATTTATTACCAGCAGAGGGAAAAGAGAGGCTTTGCATGCTGATTTTGGAGAAGGAGATAGTGTTGTAATTTAAAACAGAGATGATTGCAGTAAACTGACTCTTGGATTTAAATTACTTTCAATGGTCATTCTGTGCTTAGTGAAAAGTGAGAATATTGGAATTTGATGCTATAAGTATTAGAGAGATTGGTGAGAAATTAAAAAATATACCAGAAAAATCTATAATTGTTTGCTTTCCCACCTCCCGTGGAAGAAAGTACACAATTTAAACCTGTGCTGCTAAAGATAGGATTTATTTTTTTTCTTTCAAGTATAGAAAAACCAACTGTCTTAAATCCCAATACAGCAGTACAATTGTTTTCCTTTTCAAAAATTCTTTCGGTTCTTGAACATATGCATATGTCTTGACACTGTGAAATAGAGTCCCTTCTGTGCACTTCTTTGCCTAATGTTATGCCATAAATGTATTTCGATATCTCTGTTGTCTTTTTTATTTACCATTGAAATGGCTATACAGTTTCATTGTGTGGCTAGACCATAATTCAGTAAAATATTCCTCTTATATTGTACTTTAGAATGTTCTCTTATTTTTAATAACTACAAAAGGGCTTCAAGGCACATTTACATATAAAGAATGCTTTTCTATTAAATTATTACTTCAGGATGAGTTTTCCTTTTAGAAATTTAGCTCAAAGGTGACAGTGTTTTTTGTCACTCTTGTCATCTAGCAGGCTGATTAAAACATTTCACTCATTATGTTTCTGTCCTAATCATATATTTATTAGATTTGGAAATGTGTTTCAAGTTGATAAATAACCATGCTTTCAACTTGAAACACTCTTAGTAGGAAAGTACACCAAAGCATGTCTTCAAATACAAGAAACGAGGGTTATGACTTATAAGAAGTCTTAGTAAATCAACCATAGGAGACTATTTACAAAGCTTGTTTAAAATTTGACTTTAGGGAATTTCAGTAGAATGAGGAAGCATTTAGTAATTTTTCTTCTCTCGAATACTCACACAAACTTTTTTTTTTTTTTTCTGAGCAGAATTATGTCCTTGACAGGCCACACCATTGCTATTTTTCTTGTTGTTTTATGCAACGGACCCCAAACTTGACATTATTATTATGATTAGGAATAAAATCACTGTTAACAATAATAGAGGCAGGAGATAATTCTTATAACTACAGAGATCACAAGATACAAGAACACTTTTTAAGAACTCAGTTTTTAATGGTCTGACAACTTAGTTTTGCAAAGGCTGTCCCATGTGTGCTTAAAAATTCTCCCTCTGCAGGCCTGATACTCTTTCACACAAGGGATCAGATCACCTGGCAGCAACAAGAAGCGTAATTTTGGGAATCCTAGCATAAGTGTCAGATGTGTATTTCCTAAATCTTGGCAGATTTTATCTCTGTAATTCAATGTAAGCCATTGTTCCATTTATTAGTGTTTCTCAAAGTATGAATCTCAGACCACTTTCCTTAAAATCACATCAGGTGATTTTTAAAAATGTGTTTAATTGGGTGTCCCTGAAGATCTTCTGAATCTAAATTAATCCCAGGAAAAATGTTGTTCCATACATTGAATCTATATGAGAAGAAGAAGGGGGAAAAGAACTATTTCCATATATTACTGCTGATTTGCAGTAAAAACCTAAATTTGACAGCATTGGACCATTGATTCCATTTACTACTGGTTGAACCACAATTTTTTTGCCAGGTGCTATGTTAAAGGCCAAGTATAAACTGTTCAACAAAAAGAGACATGTGCCCTGAACTTGGGGATTTCTCAAGTTAGGAAACAAAAATAAAACACTAACACAAACAAATATGATATTGCGATTGGGATAATCTGTACAATGAAGACCATATTGTAAGGGAGATTAAATAGTAAGCTAGAATGCTTTGGAAAGTTAAGAATGCCTCTCTAAGGGAGTCAAGACTTTAAGAATAGAAACACAATTAATAGATAACAGATGAATCGGAGAGCGAAGAATACAACAGGAAGGAGGAACATCATTTGCAAAGGACCTGTGATAGGAGAGAAAATTAGAAGAACTACCACAGACTAAGAGAAGGATGGAAAATTAAGTACAAGGAGAGGTCGAAGGAAGAGAATATTGGCTGAAAATCCTTGAAATTAGCAAAACCATCCCCTAACAAGAAAACTTCAGAAGTCTAATACTCTCATGTTTTAGGTATATAATTTTTTAATGTATATTCTTTTCTCCATTAAAAAAAAGAAAAAAAGAAAAGAAAATGTAAAGTTGATTAACAGAATCAAAATGACTTTGTGCTATATTTGACAGTCTAAAATAGCACATATTTGTACTGAAAGGCAAACATTGCTTGTGTTAAGCATCAATGTTTTTTTTATAGGTCATTGGTTAATCTTATAGCTTCCAAGGAAGTTTTTAGTTTCTTCCCACCTCAATCTACCTTGGCACATCATGAGACTTAATGAATCAACATGCCGAAGCTTAACTCAGAGACAGTAAGCTCTTTATATTGAAGTTCAAACTTCGTGCACTCAAGTTGTTCTTAAATATTGCTTATTCATGGCTAGATGAGGTGATAAATAGGCCTCTCTATATATAAATAGTTGCAATTTTTGTGTCATGGTCGTAGGATATCACCAGTATAACACCTTGGAATCTTTATTTCAACTCATTTTTTAAAAAATCAGATGTTTTTATAATATTATTTTAAAATATATAACAATTTTCCTCTGTTCATACAAACCTAGAATTTGACTTAACATGCAATTCCCTGAATGCTGGGGAAATTTTATCATTTTGTTCATAATCTGTACTTAGCTTGTGGCCTTTCACAGATGCCAGCTAATTTTTAATATAATGAAAGTTATTTGTTAAATATGATGATAATAAACATAATGCTTTTTAAGAACTTACCAAGCTCATGAATAAATGAAATGAATAATCAATTATATATAAACACATATATATATATACATACTAAAAAGGAAACTGAGTTTTACTTTTTATTAGTGATTTTTTTTCCTCTTTCCACATTTTTATTGGTGTATTATAGTTGTACATAAGGATGGGATTTGTTGTTGCATATCCATATGTATACACAATATAACAAGATAATTTGGACAATATCGTTCTTATGTCAACATTTATCAAAATGAATCTAATGGAAGACAACACCTCAGGACATCAGGGGCAATTTATTATAAAAGACTCCCTAGTCCAATAAGTTTGGAACAAACTTGAATCACTTGGTCTTCTTTTGAAGGACGTTTCACAGCATTTAACAAAGAAATACACCTTGTAATTCTCCCATATGAGATATATATCAAGTTTCTTAAACTCATTTGTCCATATAATTCTTATTTTCTGAAGAACATTATATAGGACTAGTATTTTGGGGACAAAATCAGGGACATGCTACCTTCTGCCATGTTGTTGCAACTCCCTGCTCAGGAGTGTGAAGGGTTTCCCCAACCTCATGTCACACAGCAACACAAGTAACAGGAGAGCAGTGGCACAGAGCATCACTAACAACACTGAAATATATATCAGCATAACCTGCTGACAGAATTAGACAACAGACATCTCTGAACGAGAACAAGTGATCTGGCTCCAATCAAGAAATAGAAGCCACATAGTAAACTAAACAAGAAATGTTAGTGTAAGATCTTACAACTGTAACTCAAACAAAACAAAACAAAACAACGCACAAGACTTTCAGATACAAGGCAAAACTATAAGGTAGCCTAAGATTGAAGGATTGACAAACTTGAAAAGGATCCTGGCGGCTTAGAGAAGGTATGGGTCAGCACTTACCTTGTTGGTTTAGCCAGGTGATTTAGCCAGGCTGGGGCTGGTCTGCAGTTTCTAGAGAAGCAATAGACCATGGGCCTGAGTGTACATGGAGCAGACAATCAGCAGTTGGTGGCAAAGCCAGGCTTTGGGAATCAGAGTACCTGTCTTGGCCAGAGACCTTCAGAACACATAGACTATCAGATTTATAGAGGGAGCAGCAATATATGTTTATCTCTTGGGGCACAGGCAGGCTGCATGCAGGATGCTCAGGAGTTTACAGAATCAAAAGCTGTTCCCTGTGTGACCGTCTAAGTTATAGACAGCTATATGCTTTACTACCTATGTCACTTAAAAATGTGCATGCAGGTGCTAAAGCTGATGTTTTCCTCCTTCCACAAATAGAATAAAACTTAGAGTAGTGATTACCAGATTATTTATCTGTTAGGTGCCAACTTTTTATTTTTGAAATTATTATACATTCACAGAAAGTTGCAAAAATAATAACAGTGATCTCATGGATTATTTATACAGTTTTCTCTAGTAATAACATCTTACATAACTACAGTACATTATAAAATCCAGGAAAATTATATTAGCATAATGTGTCCATATCTAGTTCTATACCATTTATCATCACCAACACCACAATCTACAGAATTTTTCTACTTCCACATAGTCAACCCCCCACATTATAATTCCTAGTAACCACTAATCTGCTCTGCATATTCATAATGTCATCATTATAAGAAAGTTGTGATCATGGATTTATATTTTTATATCACTTTTGAGATTGGGTTTTTTTTCATTCAGCATAATACCCTTACATATGTAGTTGGACAATATTTTTAATCTACCCTACAAATCTTTTGTAATTGGTTTATTTAGACCATTTACATTTCATGTAATAATTGAAATGGTGGGACTTACATCTACCATTTTAGTTTGTTTTCTCTTTGTACCCTCTTTTCCATGTTGCTGTATGGATTAATTGAAAATTTCTTAGAACATATTTTGGTTAATCTATAGTGATTTTTAACATACCTCATATATGATAGATATTTAGATGTTTTCTCTAAGTATTTTATATATATGCATACACACACACACATGTATAAATGACTGAATCCCTGTAAGCACTTCTTTAAAGTGAGTATAGTTGAGCATTCTCATATATAATACTTAGATAAACCATTTGAATATGCATCATAGATATGTTAAAATCACTACAGATAGTATATTTATGTTAAATATAATAAATATATGCCTATATGTATAAACATATGTAGATCTTCTCACAATCTATTGGCATTAACATTTTAAAAGTTTGAATTAAGTGTAAAAATTTTACTGAGTTTATTTCTTTATCTTTCCTAGTTTATAACATAACTATATTAAGTAGCTCCTCTATATCTAATGAAAACGACATCAGTTAACATTATTACACATTTTGTTTCAACTGTTAACCCTAGTTAAAAAAAAAAAAGAGGTATAGTGTATCTATCCATGAGCTTGCTCTTTCTGTTCTTTCCTCCTCCCTGATGTTCCAAGAGTATTATTACTATTTATCATTCCCTTTGTTTTTCAAGAACTCCTTTTAGCCATTCTGTTAGGACAGATTTATTTCCGCCAAATCCTCTAATTATTCCTTTTCTGAGAATTCTTTATTTTCTCTTCATTTCTGAAAGTTAATTTTTCCAGACATAGAATTTGGGGTTGGTAGTTATTTTTCAGCACCCAAAAAAAAGTGCTCTACTTCCTTCTGGTTGCCATAGTTTCTGATAAAAATCTGCTGCATTTGATTTGTTTTTCCTCTTGGGCAAGGTACCCTTTCTTTCTCATTGCTTTTAAGAATTTTAACACAATGTTTTTTCTGAAATGTGATATGATATTTGTGGGGGTTAGTTCACCTTCTTGAATCTGTAGATTTATATATTTTTGCCAGATTCAGTGAGATTTCAGTCACAGTTTCTCTGAATACTTTCTCAGTGATGCCATCTCTCTTCTGTTTTTCTAATACTCCATGATATTGGCATTGATGTTAGGTGTCTTTTTCTTTCTTTCTTTTTTTTTTAATAATCCCACTTGTCCCAGAGGTTCTGTGGCTCTATTTTTTTTTTTCCTTCTGTTTTGTGTGTGTTGTTCAGATTGAGGGATTTTTCGTTTTTATCATTTTATCTTCATAATCACTCATACTTTCCTTCTGTTCTTTATACTCCATTGAGATCATCCAGCAGATTTTTTAAAATTTAGCTATTTCTATCTCAATTCTGAAGTTTCCATGTTTTTCTCCTTTGTATCTTCCAGTTTTCCTAAGCTATTGCACTTAAAATTTTTGTAATCATGTTCATAATTCCTCAGGAAAGCCATTTTATATTGGCAACTTTAAAACTCTTGTCAGGTGATTCTAACATCTCCATGATCTCAATGTCGGTGCCTGTTCTGCTTATAGTTTTTGTTGTTTTAGGTTTTTTTTTTTCCCCCTTCAAGTTAAGAAGAAAACTTGATCAGAGTGATCCTTTCTCTTGATCGTGGTGGTTTCTAATTGTATCCTGTATTCTTTTCTATTATATTACAGATTCTGAGTCTTAAGTCTGTTTCAGAAGAGGGGAGTTGCCCTGTTATTGCCAAATTGAGTTAGAAATCTAGTTTCCCCAGTTAGCTTCCTTTGACTCTCAAGAGTCGGGGGCTCGCTTATTGCTGGGTGGAAGTGGTATTTCAGGTTCCCCACTATTATTCTATCGGCATCACCCTGGCTAGCTGGGAAGAGGAGAGACCCCTCTTGACTGCTCTCCATGTGACTGCCAATGACAACCCACTAGAAGGAAAGTCTCGTGAGTGAGGTGGGTGATGGTGAAATGTCTTCTGATACAAACAGAGTAGAGGAAAAATGAGCAGAAGACAGAGATAGGAATAGGATTATTATTCCTAGGATAATAAGAATAGGATTTATTATCACTGTGAAATCTAATGTACAGTAAAGATGGGGAATTTGGGTATTTTTAAGTTCACACATTAAAATTGTACGTTGCCACTAGGTGGAACATGAGTACAGGGTGGCCTCCACTGATATCTTTGAGAAGGACTTGGAAACAATCAAATGGGACTAAAAATCTTCTACCTACTAAGTGTTCTCTGATGACCATGCTAATATGTGGGGCAGGGAATAGCAAAGGAATAAATGATCTAGACTCACTACCTTCCTTTGGTGATGGGAATGGGGGTTTAGTTGCAGCTCTTGATTGGTGTTTTTCCAAAGGTCCAAAGGTCAAAACTGTTCTGTCTTTCAATTTGTACTTTTGTCCTTCTTTGACTAGAGGAAGCAAGATTTTTCTGGGAAAAGTCCTTTGTCTGCTCTTGTTGAGGTTTCTGGGCTACTCACTCTTCTGTCAAGCAGTGCTGTACATGTGAAGCAAAAGGCAAGCCCAGGGATTCCACTGCCATATTGTGACTCAGGTTCCAAGGCCTCTTGACAACTCACCTTTTCACTCATTTTCAATAGTTTCTTAAATTAATTGTTAAATAAAAGCTCCAGGGTTTTTAGCTGTATTCAGTGAGATAAATTGATAGGTTTATGTTTAGCCTATCTCAGTGTTAATTTTTTGGATCCCATTTTCAATAGGAGAAAATGACTCTCCTCTCTGGCTTGCCAATTTTTCTTTCTATCAGCCTTCCTTTCCTAACTATGCAAGGTTGGCTCAGAAATAATTCTTCCAATAAATAACCTCAAGAGGTCACTATTACCAGCTGTGACAGTTTCTCAAACATCCCATGTTAATAAGATCTTTTCTGTATTCTATTTATCTACACACGAGACAGACATTAACAGCATATGTTGATTAAATTCTCAACATATGCTGATCAGTTTCCTGAACAGATATTCAGGTCTTGTTTGGTGCTACTCTTTAATTGAGACTTTCCATAGTAAGAGATTAATCCAAACTTATTAATTAACAATGTTATTAAAGCCAATTTTTCCAGACTGTTTAGTCTATGGATTTGTGTCTTAAAACACTCAATTTCTTTTCCCAAACACTCTGATCTAATAGGATCATGAGTTGTGTAAATGTTTTAGTAATTAAAATGATATTGTTTTAGCAAGAGATAGAGATAGGAATAGGATTTATTAGTCACTGTGAAATCTAGTATACAGTAAAGATGCCGAATTTTGGTATTTTTAAGTTCACAATTAAAATTGTATGTAATTATGGAAAACATGTGATATTTATACACACACATACATATAGTATAATATTCAAATCAGGGTAAGCAAAGTCTTCAAATATTTTTGTTTTTTTTGTGGTGAAAACATTTAAATTCCTTTCTTGTTGCTTTTATAAAAAAATTCAGTACATTATCATTATCTATATCACCCTACTATGCAATAAAAAAAAACAGAAAGACTTGATCTCATTCATATGTGGACTCTAAAACTCTTGGTTTCATAGAAGATGAGAGTAGAATGGTGGTTTCCAGAGGCTGAGGAGCATAGAAGTAAAGAAGAGACAGGGAAAGATTGGTCAAGGAGTACTAAGTCACACTAGAAATTTCACATGGATTATCTAATGCATCCTCAAAATGAATACTTGAAGCATATTTTACTAATAAAGCTTTCTCTAGGTAACCCAGCTAGTAAAACCAAAACTGGGACAGAACTCCTGCTTTAAGTTCAGTGCTTGCCAGCTGTTCCACAAAAGACTAGTATACCATTAAATCAACTTAATGGGGGTAAACATTTTTTAAATGAAAATCAGAGTAGAAAATATTAACAGACATTTTTACATAGTAAGGTAAAGTATTATTTAACAAAAGCTATACTTTGTTTATATGTATTTATATATTTATTAATCTAATATATATACTAAGTCCCAATGCATTAAACATTTTCCATACATGGCTGGCAGGCAAAGTCTAGGGCTACTCTGTTAGGTGACCTTTTGATATACTTCCAAGACTTAGTCTATAATATAGTTTATCATAGCCATTGTGCTAATACTTTTCCAGGAAAATACATCATACTTTAAGAGTAATATTTACTTTTTAAAGCCCCAAACTTGCAATGCATAATCTCTGGGCTAGAATAGAAAGTAGTTATGTGTATTTGTGTGTATACACACACACACACAGACACACACACACACACACACATATATATATATCAAAAGTTTATGTTAGCATGTAACTTTTGCAGTCCATACTTTAAGTGTGTGTGTATATGAATGCATACACCTATGTTTCTGGTAAAAGTATATTTATCCATTTAAAAAATTGTTTTTAGATGTTGATGGACCTTTAGTTTATTCATTTGCTTATATGCAGTGCTCAGAATTGAACCCAGTGCCTCACACATGCTAGACAAGTGCTCTACTACGAAGCCGCAACCCCAGCCCCTTGTTTTTCTGGTTACACACTACAAAACTCTAAAACAAGGTGAGATTCCAATTAGTTTCACAATGAATGAGAACTGAGCACTTAAAGTACAAAAAGCATTAAGCTTCAGTGGTTAGGAGAGCAGATTCTTTAGTTGCATAAATGTATTTCAAATGGAGGCTTTGTCAGTAAGAACCCTGGACCAACTATCATGCAACTCGATTTTCTTACCTGCACAATGTTAATAATAGTATGAACCAACTTGTGTGTGATAATGTTGGGGATACACTGGGGTGTGCATATAGAGTTACTATTAAAGTTTTTGCCTTAGAGCAAAAACTTAATAACTGTTAGCTATTAGACTATGATTTCTGAAGTAAGACATTTGCAGAAACCAATAATTCCAAAAGAAATCCTAAACTGACACAGGCAGGAATGACCCCTTTTGCCTCATTGCCTTTTTCATAAATTGCCCTTTTATCAGAGTATACAAAACAATGAATTATCAAGGCTGATTTCACATAGAAGAGAAAGGAAGAAAATCATGTTTTCCTAAATCCTGTCTCTTTATTTAAATTGCCACATCTGTATAAACCATTCCCCTAATAATGTGTTTATTCTAGTTTAACTGGCATAACCTTTGGGGTCAAGTCAGGAGCCAGATATCATATAGCAAGGCTTGGTGCTCCTGAAAGGGGTGTCTTGAAAGTGACTAAGATGTCTGAGCACATTTTTAATAAAAAAAATCTCTTGACATTGCAGGACAAACTAGAGCCACCCCTGTTTCCAATTCAGAAGGGCTCCCTGAACCTCCTGAGGCAGAAATGGGAATCCAGTGATTACCAAAGAAGTGAGTATTGTCCTGAGGGCAGCCGTTGCAGGCTCTTGCAGCTTCGGGAAAGCAAACTGCTTAAGCCCAAAGGAGAGGAGCCATCAGCATCTGAACCTCTCCATCCCTCAAGACTGCCTTGCAGAGCACAGGAAGAGACATTGAGTGCAGAGCCTAGAGAGAAGGGGCCTGAGCACAAACGTGACCACTCCAGGGAACACAGCCATCCTGAAGTGCTGAAGGAGGACTCCCTGACCAGTCGACGCAGGATTGAGCGCTTTTCCATTGCC
The DNA here is from genome assembly GCF_048772815.1 of Callospermophilus lateralis. Classification (NCBI taxonomy): domain Eukaryota; kingdom Metazoa; phylum Chordata; class Mammalia; order Rodentia; family Sciuridae; genus Callospermophilus; species Callospermophilus lateralis. The sequence continues at coordinate 63,385,144 of NC_135313.1, read as the reverse complement.
CTTGATGAGCTGAGGAGTGTCTTTGAGGCTCCCAAAAGTGAAGACAAACCAGTTGGACCAGCTGAATATGACCGAAAGGTAAGGAGCTATACATTGAGAGTCTCAGTTTGTATTTGACCAGCCAGGCAGTTTGCCCAGCCTGCTATTTATTTCTAAGTATGTAATGCTTTCTTTCCACCCCCTCGCCTGTACTCTAGACAGATGTCTGGAAGCAATCATTTAATACAGTGTGAAGTGCAGCACCCTCTATTATTGACTTCCGCTATGGTCTGTTGCAGTGGGGATCTGACCTCCTTCTACTCCCACAAAAACAATTTGGATGTGTCCTCTTATGTTGGTATTTCTTATGTATGTGCCTTGTTTGCACAATTAGGGTACAAGTTCTTAGAGGCAAGGGCCATTCCTAACCGTTCTTTGTATTTCAAACATTTGACAACAGTGCTGCTTTTGCCACAGCACAGCAAGAACTGTAGGGAACTTGATTTTTCTCTTTTCCCTCTGAAGTTTCCATAATTATCATCAATGAAATCAAGCAAAGTAGAGTAACAGAAGAAAAAAAAAAAAAAAAAAAAAACTCCTGTGCCAAAACACAGGCCTCACCCCCACACAGGGAGACTCACAGGAGGGCCAGGTAGTGGAAGCTTAAATAACATTTTGAGTGTACAAAGAAATAGGTACCTGTAGCCCCTGAAGGATGGGTGGCAACAATCTATGGGAGGTGGAGAAGAATAATACAAGGTGAACAAATGTTTTGTTAGGCAGATAAAGTCTCTCCTGTAGCTGTCATCAGAAGACATGGCTGTGGTCATTTGTTTGCATCAAGTCTTAGACCCCCAATCTCTTGTTCCTATGAAAAGATCTTCTCTAGACAGAGAGGGAGCCATCAGTTGGAAAAATTTCTGTCTGTGTCTGCTGTTCACTCATATAGACCTATTTAAATTTATTTTTATGGAAGGACAGCATGTCAGAGCTATGCTTGTGTTTGCAGTTTCTCTGACTAGCCAACTTGAATATATCAAAGAAATATTTGGGATGGACTATAGTGATCTCCCTCAGGACTTACCAATAATGAAAGTGCAGTGGAATTTCACTGGCTTTAAAACCATCTAGGGACCTAGTTTTTAAGCCTAAAACCTGCTGTTTACTTCTCTGAATGACATTTAACCTTGCAAGTACAAATGTCTTAACCTACTATTTGACATGGGATTTTTAGGGGATTATATATAATATATTTAAGCTACCAAGAATAGACCCTACAAAGTATTGTGGCTGATGATGATCATGCCTTAATAATTATGATCTACTATAGTGTCACATGTGAAATATGTGTATTAGCTACAGAGGATATTTCATCAAATGCAGAAAACAGGATTAGCAATCTTATTAATTAGGACCACATTATACTTCTGTTGCAATTAAAAGCAACTACTATTTCAACTAGAGTTACTTGAATATATTGTACTCATTAAGGCCCCTACATACAAGAGATTATAGGCAAATTTTATGGAGAATTATTAAATGACCTCAGTTTTCCATTGGGAAGCAAATTCTGCATTTTCTTTTCTTTTTTTAATGCATTATCCTCATTTCATTTATTCATTCATCCATTCTTTTTTTATTTCTTACGTACATGACAATAGTGGAGTGCATTACATTCATAATTATCCATTCACAGCACAATTTTTCATAACTCTGTATATAAAGTATGTTCACGCCAAATTATGCCATTATACATGAGCTCTCTTATTTTATTTTTATTTTTTTGCATTACAATTCATTTTCTTTTTGAGTTTAATCTAATGGTGATTATCATGGAGACACACAGTCCTATTCTTATTGGTGGGTAATTAACCTTCATAGAATATATTGTAAAAATAGAAAAATTCAAATTAAATTATTTTGCTAACACTTGCTTCCAGTTTTTCTATTAGAACAATTATATTTTGTCTGCTCTTCTTGATCACCAAGTAACTTGTTGATTTAATGAGATTATACAGGATATAAAGTTATACTTAGGAGGTTATGCTGAAACTAAACAACTTCTCAAAAAATGCAGCCACTTGCTGATACCTGATTTGAGGTTTCTTTCCCTTTTTTTATTGTCCTATCCTTTTTCGTTTATTTGTTTGTTTTTGTACATTTTAATGTTCTGTTAATTAGATATCTAGGTATTGGAATAAACGGACACAGACATTTATAATACCTTTTAAGAATCAAGTAAACCAATGGAAAACATTTTCCACTCAATCTCTGTTGACTTTATTGTAATATTTTGGATATTTACCAAAGATGATTGACAAAAATGTCCAAATGTAAAAACACTCTGTTCTATAAATTATTATAATCATCTCCTCTGGGTAAGATGTAATGGCTTAAATGCAATAGTAAGAAAATGAAGCATGAATGATTTCTGGTTGAAATATGAAATCACTACTATTCATCATGGTATATAGTTTATCTTCTAGTATTCATAAAAATATAGAACAAGCAGACCTATGGAAACCACTATTTTGCTTGTAAATATGAAATTTTAAAAAATACATTTAGTTTTAAATATTCTAAGATACCGTGTTAAAATGTGGCACTTCCCTAAATGTATGAAACAATATACAACTCTAGTTCAACTAAATTGAAATTATAGGTTTCAAAACATAACATAGTAAGTATATATAACTTCACACTTAGTTTCTTTGAACTCTTTCTTCATATCAATACTTTATATTGTATCATTATAAAGTAAAGAGATGTTTCCATGATAATTATATTTGTGGATACTCTCCTGGAATATTAATAATATAGGAAAAGTTATTTAATATTTTGTGAAATTTAATAAAAGACAAAAATAGTTTGAAATAACGAAAATTGTTTTCAATTAGCAAATCATCTCAACCATAAGAAACAAAGTCTATTATAGAAGAAAACTTCAGCTATAGGAACTTGATTAAAATTATTGCAGTGATTGGGATATATTGAGAGCTTGTAGAATATTAAAGTTATGCAATATTACATACATATATGTATATCTATTTACAGATATATTTTCATACTTGTATGTATATATGTATGTATGTATGTGTGCTTGTTTATATGCATATATTTTGTCTAAAAAAATTTAGCAAAACATATGAAAAATATCTTTCCATTAAAAACTTTCATTTGAAGATAGTGCCATTCAAGAAGAACTAGAAAACTTTTAATTTTATTTTCTATAAATATGTAACCTCATTAAAGGGAGATATCAATTCCTAAACATTTTACCATGTTTCAGAGCCTTTGTTACAATAATTTATCCCAATAATTATAATAGAAAATCAACAAGAATTTTTTAACATAATTTTATCTGCTGATATTTTATAATTTTCAGAAGTATAGAGACTTTTAAAATCATTTCTAAAGCACTCTGTTAAATAAATTTATAATCAACATTTAAAATGAATATTTTTATGCTTATGAGGCAGATTATATTTCAAAGATATTCACATATGTATTATTACTAACAAGTGATGAGCATTTATAGAAATCTGTTATAAGATTCTAAATCTCAGATAGAATGGCATGTCTACTTGTAGTACTAAGAAATAAGTTGTTATTATGTAATGTATCAGTTAGTATTTACTGAGTAACAAATCATCTCAAAATTAGCAGCTTAGGCATTAAGCATTTATCAATGTTTATATTTATGATGATTTCAGTAGTTCATCTAGTGTTTTTACTCATGCATCTACAGTCAGCTGGCAGGGCAGATAGGGTCTCACTAGTCTATGGTGACAACAGATTGGAATAAGTCAGCTTGATGCAAGTGGTTTCTCCTTTTCCAGAAGGTTACTCAGATTTACACACAGGTCATAAAGAGTTTCAAGAGAGAAAGCAGCAATTCATGAGGTCTCTGAAGGTCTATGCTTACAACTTGTGCAGCATTATTTTTCCATATTCTATTGATGAAAGTTGTCATAAAACAAACCGGATTTACATTGTGCTGAAATAGACTCCACCTCTTAATGCAAGGAACTCCAAACTTGCATTAGCAAACAGAAATAGCTTCATGGAAAGGAATAATTGCAGCTAGGCTGCAAATAATCTACCACTGGTAAATTTACTAAATCTAATTGAAGAATATTTTGGACTCCCATGGTAAAGAATCTATTATGATCTTTCTCTAAAGCTCTACTCATTCATGCAGTCAGCTTGCATTAACCTCATCTTCAACTGTGATTCTTCCTACCATTTATTTCAGGACCCAGGTTTTTGACAAAAATCATCCAAACATGAGATGAACTTGATAGAAAATAGAAAACTCTATCAACAAATAGTGGCTGTACTACCTCAGAATGCATTCATTCAACTAGTTGCATGATTGCTGGCATGGAGAAAAACACGTGGCACAAAGTTGAGTGACTATGAATGTTTGTGTGCACCAATATTTACATGGATTATAAGTAATCAAAGATGGTATATTCTCCAGCATGTTATTTTCATTCACGCAAGTAATCAAAGCCTCTAGCTTTTCATTTAACAATCAATCTGTCATCTTCTACTTCTGAGTCCAGTGTATTATCAGGCATTGAAAAGCACTAGTGAATTATGACTTACAATTGCCTTCCACTACAAACTTTGTTAGTTACTTGAATTATTATCTTTGCTCCTTAAACACAGGCATGTGGGGACTTAGGGATTAATTTTTCTTTAACCTCAGAGCAGAAAGCAACACTTTACTGGCAGTTACCTCTCCCAGAGCCTTTTGATTCCAACTACTACCCTCCCCTTGCATCAGTGTCTCTGAGATAATTTTTGTCAAGCATGATATATTTTGTGAAAGCATTTAACAGAACAAATGTTTTTACAATCTTGTAAATGATTACTGAAGAACTGGTTCAACAAAGTCTCACAAAATAGAAAACAATAATGATTCATATTATAGAGGAAAACAAAAAATAGAACAGCAAAACAATGACTCTTTGAAGAAGTAAAATATTTTTTCCCTTTCCTAAACAATGGGAAAATTTATTTTTCTTTTTGTTATCATTTTATAGAGCTGTAGTACATGGTTTAATGAAAGACTTCACTACTTTTGTTAGACAATATATTATACAGATTGATAATTATAATTTCAGCCTAGCATATAAGTACATAATATTTGATGGCAAAGGGTTAGTTGGAAAGTTTGGCTCAGCAATTTCCTTATTGTATAAACTTGAATGATTTATTTTGCCTCATTAATCCTTAGTTTTCATATCTATAAAATGAAGAAATTAATATAGCATAGGATTTTTATAAAGCTAAGAAGTATAACCTGAAAGAGACATATTTAAATACCTGAAAGAGAGGTATTTAAGAGGCAGCACCTAATAAAATTAAAAATAGCACCTAAGTAGCACCACCTGAGGACTTCTTGTATGTTCTCTTCCTTGTTACCTCTGTAATTCGCTACGTGACCTTGGGGAAAATACTTAATCTTAATGGACCTCTATTTTTCTCAACTCTAAAGGGAGAGGCTTGTACTCTGTGGTTTCTAATAGCAGAAAAGTGCTTTGAGCAAATAAGCATTGTTTCACATATGACATCCTGGTGGTCTTCCACCTGCAAAGCCCCATTTGGAGCTGCTCTCTCGAAACAGTAGAGCAAATGGAAGTAAAGCTTTCTAACATGAGTCACCGTCCCAATTTGAGAGGATGAGACAAAGGACTACAGTTTGTTAAATTATAATTCTGAATACTTCATTAAGACCCTAGAAAGAGATATATATGTCACTTTCATTGTCCTCTTCAATTAATGTGTCATTCTGTGACTTAAAATTCAAGTCCAAAAGAAGTGAGAGTTATATTGTATAAAAAAAAGTTTGTTATACTTATATGCACATCCAGGTGCACAAGTGTATACACACATACACACACCCAGACACAGAACAAAGTAAACTTAGACCCCAAGGATACCACATGTATGGGCTATAATATTTCATTTTATTTTATGCAGTTTTTTCTTTGTGTTATAATTTGTTTTTAAAAATAATGTTAGTGTTCTTTGTTTTTTTCATCCACTGATATGTCTGCTACTTTACTGCCTTCTCTTAAGTGTTGCATTTTGAAGGAAAAAAAAAACTATCTGGTAAAAATCTCAACTGAAAACATTTGCATGGCCTTGTAGATTTCCAGAGGAAACTGCCATCTCATTACATTTTTGTGTCACAGTGATATATACAGTCAGAATCCGACACTATTGAAGAATGTAGTACCAGTAACCACAGAAAGATGTTAAGCAATATTGACTCACCTTCAACTGGGAGAATTGCTGTCAGTTCTTAAACTGGCATTCTTTGACATTTTACTTGGTAAACTAGTGAGGGTTTTCACCCTGATGTTATAAGAATATTGATGGCAGCTCTGCTTCCTGTCTGGTATCTGCTATTTTTTTACCCATTCTAATCTAATATCTCCGGAAGTTTATTCAACATTTCTACTCATTGACTGAATTAATCCAATAACACCAGGCCTGACAATTTGTCACCTTCCCTGTCCTTCCATTGCTGATTTTCAAACTCTACCAGGTGCTTTTGAAGAACCCTGTCACCACTGAGATAAAATAAAGGGAGAAATAAGGAAACCTCTTGCAGAAAAGAATGATCATATAGGGAAGATGTGGGTCTTTAATTAGGCTTTGATTCCCCCAGGGGCTATTATGATGACATTCTGAAGATAGTCTCCAAATCCAATCACAGAAAATTCACCAGCTGTTCAGGGGCTATCCTAAAAGGAGTCAACACAGGAATTTCTTCTACCATATCTCTTACATAAACTCCATTTTCTGTGGAGAACCTGGAAGAAACATCTTAACTCAGTGATCAGACATATCTTGTGCCTTCTGACATGATATACTATGAAGGACAAATCATCCCCCTTGTGGTGTTTCTGTGGAAAATATGTAATCATGAAAAACCTTCAGATAAACCCCATGTAGAGGGCATTTAGTAAAATAAGTGGTCATTGCTTTTTTCAAATTGCTAAAGTCATATCAGAAAGACTGAGACACTGCCATAGAGGGGAAGAAATTGAAATGGCCTGAACAACCAAGAGAATGTGGGATCTGCTACTGAGACCTGGAGCAGAGAGGAGTACCTCACTGGGAAAGAAGTGAACATTGAGTAAGAGCAGTATTTCTTGCTTTCAAAATCACACTGTGGCTAAGTAGGATGTTAAGAGTAGGGAAAGCTTCTTCCTGCCAGATGACCAGAGGGCCAACTTTCCTAATTCCCCTGTCTGGGTTTCTTCACTGCCAAACAAGTCCCAGCATTGATAGAGGCAAACCTTCTTTAATAAAGTTGCTCCTATTTATTCCTCAATCTAAGTTCTTTGTCTGAATGTAGAAGTCTGATTTTTTTTTTGTCAGGGTTGAAATTTAAGGTATTTAGCCTGTGTAGGCACTGACAATTTGGAATACTATCAACAACAGATATTGCCATCCTGACCACGCATTCTGGAAGTGATACAGCCAGGAAGAGCCTAACTGTACCCTTTTCCTAGCACCTGCTTAGCACTCACTATATTGTATGTGGCAAGCGGATGGTTAACTCACATTTTCCTACTTGGAAAGATAATTCTTTATCTGTTTAATGTGTAGTGGTGAGTGAATGCAATGAGTTCCAAACACCTGAAACAAATTCAAGCTCCATTAATGTTTCTCATCTGCACCAGCTCCCAAATATGATGATTTATAGTGCTTAATAGTGTACTAACTTGTTTTATGTCAATGTAAGTCATTTATTGGATGCCATGAGACAAATTGCTCTAACGCATGGTAATGTATCATAATGGGTGCAGGGCTTTTTCCTCCCCCTGTTTGTGAAAACATGTCAGGAGCATATGTTTTAAATTAATCAAAACGTTCTGATTTCAACATTGATTAGAAGTCAGAAGTTTTTGTTATTAATGATAGAGATGATATAAAAATATTTCCATTTCTGATTATAATGATGTTATGATTTAAGATTTAGCTCCTTTTCCACTTTACCTTTCTTTTTTGTATGGGATTTTTTTTCCTTTTTCTTTTTTTAGTTTAGGGGCATTTTTTTAAATGTCTTAAAATGTCTTGGTTTAAAATTTTTATAGAAAAGAAAGTTTCAGCTACTCATAGAGATAAAAAAAAAACCAGGATCTCTACAAATTCATTTTCTGTCTCTTCCCCACCCCCACTAACACATAGGCTTTCTAAGAAATTTCAGGTTTATAGTTAAAGCATAGAAGCATAGAAGTTGCTGGCATTATGTGCCAATGTCTTTAAATATTTATTTTTCCTGGAACTGGAACTATGTTTCTACTAGCATCTGTTTCACATCTGCCCTTGGGTTTACAGGTATCACCTCTTTTACAATGTCTGTAAAGTCCTGGGGTTGTCCCTGAATGCCTTGCCTCTGCACAGCTCTGGCCTTCTCTAGAACACGTACAGCTAGCAAGTAATACTAACTGAGTCCTACGTATCTGCTCTGCACTGTGTTCCGGGCTTCATGGGCATTTCCACCATTTAATATTCACAGAAATCTTAACAGGCAAGAACTATTCTTTTTTTAAAATTTATTTCTTCTTTCTAGAGATACATGAAAGTAGAGTATATTTTGACAGAAGTAGAATAAGTATAACTTGTTCCAATTAGGATCCCATTGTTGTGGTTCTATATGATGTACAGTTACATTGGTCATGTATTCACGTATAAGAATAGGAAAGAAATATCTGATTCATTTTATGGTCTTTTCCATTCTCCACCTCCCTCACTTCCGTTTATTCTCATTATCTAGTCTAATGAACATCTCATCATCTTCCCCTCCCTTGTTGTGGTTTAGCATCCACATATCAGAGAGAACATTCTGCCTTTGTTTTTGGGGGGACTGGCATATTCCACTTAGCATGATATTCTCCAGTTCCTTCCATTTACTAGAAAATGCCATAATTTAATTCTCCTTTATGGCTCCATTGTGTATATATACCACATTTTCTTCATCCATTCATCTGTTATAAGGCACCTACTTTGGTTCCTTAGCTCTGTTCTTGTGAATTGAGCTGATATAAACACTGAAGTGGCTGTGTCACTGTAGTATGCTGGTTCTTTGGGTATAAACTAAGGAATGGGATAACTGGGTCAAATGATGTATTCATTCCAAGTTTTCTAAGGAATTTCTATACTGCTTTCCATAGTGGAAAAAAATTGCAGTAATATATGACTGTACCTTTTCCCCCACATCCTCACCAACATTTTTGTTACTTGTATTCTTAATAATTGCCATTGTGAATGGAGTGGAATGGAATGTCAGTGTACTTTTAATTTACATTTCTCTAATTGCTACAGATGTTGAACATTTTCATATATTTTTGACCATTTATATTTCTTCTTCTGTGAAGTACCTGCCATGCTCAAAACACTAGAAAACCTAGGGATAGTAGGTTTTGTAAAAGTTATCTATGCTAAACTCAAGGCCAACATCATTCTAAATGGAGAAAAATTGAAAGCTTTCCCTATAAAAACTTGAAAAACAGAGGGATGCTGTCTTCTACCACTCCTATTCAACATAGTCCTTGAAACCTTACCCACAGCAATTAGACAAAATAAAGAAATTAAAAGGATATGAATAGGAAAAAATGAGCTCAAACAATCCCTATTTGCCAGTGATATGGTTCTGTATTTAGAAGACTCAAAAAACAAAAACAAAACAAACAAACAAACCAAAAAACCTTCACCAGAAAGCTTCTAGAACTCACAAATGAATTCAGCAAAGTAGCAGGATATAAAATTAACACCCATAAATCAGTTGCATTTCTATACACCAATGACAGATCAACTGAAAGAGAAATCAGTAAAACTATCCCATTAATAATAGCTGAAACACTTGAGAATCAATCTAACAAAAGAAGTGAAGCACCTCTACAATGAAAACTACAGAACACCAAAGAAAGAAACTGAAGAAGACATTAGAAGATGGAAAGATCTCCCATGTTCTTGGATAAGAAGAATTAATATTGTCAAAATGGCTATACTACAAAAAAAGCACCATACATATTTAATATCATCTTCATTAAAATTCCAATGTCATTCTTCATAAAAAAAGAGAAAAATCAGTCATTAAATTAATTTGGAAAAATAAGATGCCTAAAATAGCCAAAGCAATTGTTTAGTGAGAAAAGTGATGTGGGAGGCATCATAATATCAGACCTTAAATTATACTACAGAGCTATAGTAACAAAAATGATATGGTTTTGGCACCAAAACAGACATGAAAACCAATGGTACAGAATAGAGGATACAGAGAAAAACCCACATAAATACGGTTACCTCATATTAGACAAAGGTGCCATAAACACACATTGGAGAAAAGATAGCCTCTTCAAAAAGTGGTGCTGGAAAAATTGGAAATCCATATGTAGTAGAATGAAATTGGATCTCTATCTCTCATTCTGTCCCAAACTCAAAGTGGATCAAGGTCATTAGACAAGAGAATCTGTGTCTACTCAAAGAAAAATTAGGCTCAACTCTCAACCATTTCAGCCTATGAACCAACTTCCTCAGTAAAACTCCTAAAGTGGAAGAAGTAAAATAAAACATCAATAGATGGAATGGTATCAAACTAAAAAGCTTCAAAGCACAGAAAATCATCAGTAACAAGAACAGATAACCTACAGACTGGGAGACAATCTTTACCATCTGCATGTCAGATAGTGCATTAATTTCCAGGATGTTAAAGAATTCAAAACATATAATAATAATAACAACAACAACAACAACAACAACAACAACAACCCATCAATAAATAGGCTAAGGAAGAATTGTGCTTATTCATATTTTATAGGAGCAAGGGGGAGCAATTAAATAATTTGCCCAAGCATACAACATTGGTAAGTAATAGATGAGGGATTTGGACTCAAGTCTATCTCAATTCAGAACTTACAATATTAAAATATTACTCTAGGTGCTCTTGGAAATCTTGCTGTTTCTGGTATGAATAGATTTTGCACAGACTCAGAAAGCAGATCCAGTCCTAAACTCTGAGTGCCATACTGTCATATATTCTCTTATCATATGTGTTTTTCCCCCACATTTACATCTTTGAAATTGGTGTACTTCTCATAATCAATGACATTTCATCATTTGTCAAGATTATCCCCCTTTCTTAAAAGTACACAATTCAATGATATCAATTTACTTTTGTTAATATCTAGAACAAAAAAATTAATATTCAGAATAAATATAATAAAAAGGTTATTAAACATTCACAGAGTACCTAGATTGTACTAAGTGGCTTACATGTAATTTCTCTTTTAATTGTCATAACTATCTTATGAGTTAAGCCATGTCATTATTCCAGTATATGATGAGAAAATAGAGGTGTAATAATCTGTTTTTGCCTGAGGTGAGTAAGTTTTTGAAAAAGAATCCAATTCAAGAATCCAATGGACTTATTCTTAAAAGCTGAGGAAGCTAGATTTTAATTTTCCTAATGTTCCAATAGAGTTTAGAACAGATGAAATTTTTAGTCTACTGAAGGGGTAACTTCATGCAAAATAATTTTCACACTAATGAGAAACTTTATAAAGAAGTGAAAGCAGTGACTGCTTTGGTAGAGAAAAAAAATATGATATTTAACTTGTTTCTTTTTTCTTTTGGGAAATGTGGCTGAAGGCATAGACGAATCAATTTAGTTCAGTTTGGGTTCAAAGACAGATATTCAGAGTTATTTCAAGGCAAAATGTAGCAGGTCAAGACTGAGTTTAAATTTTAAAGTTCAAAAAATAGATTTATAGTTTGCTTTTCTCCTCTTACTTTTTTTTTTTTAATCTTCCATATTCTTACCGTGGACAGTCACATACAGTCTCTCTTTCTGTGATTTTGATTTTTGATTCTCTATAGATATGTTCATCTACAACCTTGTTATTTTACTTAAGCTCTGTTTCCAAACTTTAAATTCATTTTGCAGTCTTCCACCTGAATCTTCCACTTACATTCAACATCTTCAAAATGCTAAACTCTGAATTCATTTTCCTTTGTCTAAATCAACTTTTTCCCCAAAATACACAGTTTCCAAAGACATCACCATACACACCATGACCAAGAGTCCTTTGTGGTGGCTTACTCTATCCTACCCATCATTGTCTCTCAGTTTCTCTTTTCCCTTCCCATGTACCACCAAGCCGTGTCACCTCCTGCTTAGGTTATTAAAATATTTCCCATCTAACCTCTTGGTCCTTCTAGAGTAAACCATTTAGTCTAGACTATTTCCTCTAATTCCCATAGCTTTGGAGATGGGTGCCCCTTATCCTGGACTTACATTCTGTTTCACAGGACTGCATCATCAATTGTGGGATGTTAGATTTAGATATGAACTTGAAAGCTCCTGTGTTAGGCAATGCAAGAATGTTCAGAGGTAAAGTGATTAGATTATGAGAGCTGTACCCTAATCAGGGGATTAATCCATTTGATAAATTGATAATTTTAATGGACCACTAGGTGGCTATTGTAGGTAGGTGGGGCATGACTAGAAAAAGTAGGTCACTAGGAGTGTGGCTTAGCTCCTCTCTCTCTTTCTGCTTCCTGGCTACCATGAACTGGGATGCTTTCCTCTTCCATGTCCTTCAGCCATCATATTCTGCCTCACCTCTTACACAACACAGTCAGCCTACCATGGACTGAATCTCTGAAACTATGAGCCCCAAATAAAATTTTCCTCCTCTAAATTGTTCTTATGGGATATATTTGGTCATAGTGATGAAGAGTTGACTATCATAAGATCATTTGTGTTCTTTTAATTTTAATTTTAATTTCAATTAATCAAAATCATATGATTAACCCTTCATTTCCTTAGTCATACTAGCCATATTTCAAGTTCTCAAAACTAAGTACATGTGGCTTGTACTAGCTATGTGAAGCTAACATGTTGGACAGCATCAATATAAAGCATGTTTATAATCACAGAAACTGCTTTTGGGTATTGATCTCTAACAGCTATTTTATAGAGCTCTACCTTCCCTATTTGATCTCATACTAGTGTTCTAGGTATTTTAGACTTCTGTGGCTTGTAACAGTCTACATCTCTGATTTTCCACTATATACTAATGCCTCAGGTAGAATAAATGACTTTCCCTCTTTTTAAAAAAAAATTGTCTCTGAATATATTCTCCACATTGTCTAATCAGCAAGACCAAGCAGCAGTGCAACATGAATATACTCATGCTAGTCTATTTTTCATGCATGCTGAGCCTTTTATTTGAACTAATGTAAGATCCTATAGGGCCCCAAAGATGCTTACCAAGTATGGTTGTTTGGATTTTCTTATTTAATCAAATTTTAAAAATACCTCTCCTTTCTTCTAGCTTTTTATTCTGAGCAGAAACCTGTCCAGTGACCCTACCTTGGGTTTCTTTAGACCTTTAAGCAAGTTCTTTGATTTCTTCCTCTTGTGCTATGATAATAATGCAGAGGTTATATTCCCAATTTTAATAATCAATATGCATTATTTTTAGGGATTTTAGGCTCAGAGAGAAATTGAGTACAAAGTATACAGTTCTAATATGCCTTCTTCCTACAACCCCCAAGTTTTCTCTATCATTAACATCTTATATTAGTGTGTTATCTTGATGGGCCACTATTGATACATCATTATTAATTAAAGATCATAAATCCATTTACTTTTGGTATTGTACTTATGATTGATTTTGAGAAACGTGTAATGACATACATGCAACCTAGAGGGTCATACAGAGTTGTTTCAGGTCTACAAAAATGCTCTATACTTTACCTCTTCTGCCATCTCCCCTTTGGGTCCCTGAAAACCAACAATCTTTTTACTATCTCCCGTTGTTTCTTTTCCAGAATGACATACAGTTGGAATCATACAGTATGTAGACTTTTCAGATTGCCTCTTTTCATTTAGCAATATGTCTTTTCATTGTTTGTAGCTCATTTCTTATTACTGCTGAGTAATATTCCATTGTGGAGATATATTATAGTTTATCAAATTACCTACTTCCTGTTTGCTTCCAAATTTTTGCAGTTATGTATAAAGTCACCAGAAATATTTCTGTGTAGGATTTGGTGTGAACATAAGTTTTCTCAATTCCTTTTGGCTGTATATTATGAAGTTCAGTTGTTGCCTTATACAATAAGAGTGTGTATAATATTATAAGAAATTGCTAAATTGCCATCCAAAGCAGTTGATACAACATCCAAATACATTGCAGTCTCACCAGCAATGAACAAGAATTCCTTTGGCTCTATATGCTCAGCAACATTTAGAGATCTCCATATTTTTGGGTTTTCATCAATTTTAATAAATGTTGAATAAGTATAATTTTGACTTTTTTGCTTGTTTCAGTTGGTACTAAACTGATGTTTAATTTTTTACTATTTTTGGTGTTTATAATTTGGTGGGATAATCTTAGTTTCCTATGTTTATGATATCATGCATTTTTATTCTTCTTTATACTTCATTGCATATCATTTTGAATTTAATTTCAAATTATTCTTTAAACATAGTTGCTTAGAGTTCATCTTTATGGATATGACCTGCTTTGCTGGAAACAAACATTGTTCCAGTGTCATTGTTAACAATACCCCATCCACTCTCAAAAGTGTTCTAGTTTGGGTAATAAATTATTTTATCATCCTTCTTGAATACCCATCTGAATTACAAAGAAGAAACTACATCTGCTATTTTGTTTTCTTCCCTCCATTGTATTTAACATAATGCTAAACATGGAATGTGTACTCATTAAATGTCTTTGGAATAGATTGATGGAAGACCCTTTTAAAGTGAGCTAGCTTCTGTCAGTGTGGACTCTTCAGGTCATGTGCATTAGCATTGCATCCTTGGCTTTGGGCTACAGAGTCACTGAATTCTTCAGCTCACATGGCCTCTAGTTTCCTTGCTTCTGCTCATCTGACAGCAGGCATTTGACAACCTGATATCATTTGTTCCTTGTATATGGTCAGCACTGGCTAAATAATCATTTCTGTGGCTATGTGCTAGCTTTTCTGGGCCGACCCTGTCTTGCTACTCTATATGTTTATAGATGACAATTGTAAAATTGTGCAAAAAACAGGTATGAAGAAATTAATACTGCTACTTTGAAATCAAGCTACCAGCCTCCCAAAGAGCAATTTATCTTCTTTATTTGTATTTAGTCCCTTTTCCCAGCAGATTGCTAAACAGTGCTCTGAACATACAGATAGATTGAGGAACAGCTTTCCTCTCTGTGTTGCATACACTGTCTTGGTAGTTTCCATTAAGAACCATAGACCTACCTTTAACCAGCAGGCCAATGACAACCCAGGAAGCAACTCCATAATGTCCTGTGAAATCTTGTTATTCTTTATGTTTTTTAGTCTAGAACATGTGTGTAATAATCTCTTATTATTCACTCTTTTAAAAAAATGAAATATTTCAGGTATAGGGAAAAGTATGCAATCATATTCTACATCTTCTTGCAGAACTATATCATTAGCAAAGTGATAAGCATATAAAGATTTTCAGGTATTAAAATCCTTTATGTATGTAAGATCTATGGAGTTGATTTTTGTTATTATTGTTGTTTAGCTTTATCTTGCGTTAATGTCCCAATTCCCCTTTTGCACAATATTTGTAAATGTCCACATAAAACGAGAAAGTACACCCAGTTGATGCAGGATTAAAAATAAATATACATTTCTCCCTATTCCATAGCATATACACACATTAATGTTGATCCAACAAGAAACACTGCTATTTTTTTCTTTTTTCATGTTGTTGTTTAAAGAGAGATATGAGAAGTCTTTAGCACATATAGCAAAATAAAATGGTGTCTAGTATTCATACTGACAGTTTCATCACTACAATTGTGCGGGGCCATCGTATTTTCTTTCTTATTTTTTATCAGTGAATAAAAACAATATTTTTGTCCTCAAGTAAATTTAGCAACTGAGTTTACATATATATACATATATATCATATATATAATGCACATACGTATGTGAGTATATATACACACACATATGCACACATGTGTATATATACATATACATATGTTTATATGTATGACATATATGCCATGAGAGATAGGACATATTATATGCCATATATATCTATATCATATATAGTATGATATGTGGTAAATATAATATGTATATGATAATTGTCATATAGAATATGACATGCTATCATTGCAAAGAGAATGGGAAGTAGAAATGCAGGGAGATATACTGTTAAGAAGCAGAGATACACTCCAGTAAGATTGGCAGCCATTAGGAAGTCAAACAACAATAAGTGCTGGCGAGGATGTGGGGAAAAGGGTACACTTGTACATTGCTGGTGGGAGTGCAAATTGGTGCGGCCAATATGGAAAGCAGTATGGAGATTCCTGGGAAAGCTGGGAATGGAACCACCATTTGACCCAGCTATCGCCCTCCTCGGACTATTCCCTGAGGACCTTAAAAGAGCATACAATAGGGATACTGCCACATCAATGATCATAGCAGCACAATTCACAATAGCTAGATTGTGGAACCAACCTAGATACCCTTCAATAGATGAGTGGATAAAAAAAATGTGGCATCTATACACGATGAGTATTATGCAGCACTAAAAAATGACAAAATCATGGAATTTGCAGGGAAATGGATGGCATTAGAGCAGATTATGCTAAGTGAAGCTAGCCAATCCTTAAAAAACAAATGCCAAATGTCTTCTTTGATTTAAGGAGAGCAACTAAGAACTGAGCAGGGGGAAAGAGCATGAGGAAAAGATTAACATTAAACTGAGATGAGTGGTGGGAGGGAAAGGGAGAGAGAAGGGAAATTGAATGGAAACAGAAGGAAACCCTCATCGTTATACGAAATCACATATATGAGGTTGTGAGGGGAAAGGGGGGGAAGGGAGAGAACTGAACAACAACAGATGAAGTAGAGAGGGAAGATGGGAGGGGAGGGGAGGGGGGATAGTAGGGGATAGGAAAGGCAGCAGAATACAACAGTCACTAATATGGCATTATGTAAACATTGTGAATGTGTAACTGATGTGATTCTGCAATTTGTATTTGGGGTAAAAATGGAAGTGCATAACTCACTTGAATCAAATGTTTGAAAGATGAAAAAAATTTAAAAAAAAGAAAAAAAAAGAAGCAGAGATACTGTTTTTTGGTGATGCCACTAAGTGCCGTAGAAAATATATAGCTGCACAAATTAACATGTATTAAGTAAATACTAAATAAATTTATACTTTCACATTTTTGAAAGTTTGAAAGGTAAAATGCTGAAGTTAAAATCAGTTTACTATAAACACCTTCTCCATAGCAACATATTTTGCCTAGAGTTATTTAGCATATTACTTAGAGGAGCCTCAACAGAATATATCTAATGAGATCTTTTCCATTCATTTTTCTCTATTGAGAGATGCTTCATAGCAAATATAGTAATTAAAAACTATAAATTCCTCTAAAGAAATAATTCCAATATGAACATTACTAATAAGTTCTTTCCCAGCATGAGAAGATGATACTGACTTTTAACCAGCAAATCCACTTTGAAAATAGACAATCATTAAAAACAAGAGACAATCAGTTTTCATCATTAAATGGCAATAAAAGAGAGAAGGAATGATAAGACTCAAAAGGAGAAAACTTAGATATTACTGAGGCAAACTCCCATTTTATGGCCTAAACAGATGGTAGTCCACATTCCCTTTATCACTTCCACTTTCATCAAGTTTGTGCTTTTGCAAAACACTTCTTTTTACCATCAGAGAACTCTACTTCATCATGTTGAGGAGAATGTTTCCTGGGAATATACAGATTTTCACTAAAGTTTTGCCTTTGAAGCAGCACAGGATATTCTTCCTTTGTCACTATACAAATGACAGGCTACATCTAACCTTGAGGGCTCAGGACACAGCTTAGCAGTAGGAGGTGAGGTTGAAATACTCCTGAGTGACTTAGGAAGAGTCAGGGCCAGTCCTGTGCATGACAAGGACATGATATGGCTCAGCAGGTTCAGACTGAAGAAAGACAGGTCCTGAAAAACAAAAATTGAACAATAATTAAGGAGCCTGTACTGGACAGGTCAGCCAATATTTCTTAGTATCTTCTTTGAAGATATTTCAAAAATTTGGTTTGTGCACTTGTTTGTGGACATGTTGGGAATACCTTACTAGACTCACTTGGGAGGCTCAATGGAGACAGATGTCACTGACATTTTTGTTCAATTGTTAAAATAAGCACTTGGTAGAATGTCAGAGAATTGAAATCTCTGAATTCCATCAAGCATGGGAAACTATCATTCGTGAGCATGGTTAAAACTCTTCAGAGCTGTTAACACTGTATGGTGCTAAGACAGCCTGTCTCTTATAAGACTTTGCCTTTTCTGGCAAGGCACCAAACCCAAAGCTTACAGTAGCAACTTGCAGAAATATAAGAAATTGTGTCACTTTTGTCTTTTGCACAGCTAATTTTTTTTTGCAGTTCTATATTACTTTATTATATTCATAGATTCATATAACCACCATGGCAACCAAGGTACAGAAGTGTTCCATCACTGTGCTGAACTTCATCTTCTTACCTCTTTATAGTCACCCCCACCCTCTGGGCCCAATCTCTCATTTCTAGAAACCACTAATATATTCTCTATCTTGATAATTTTACCATTTTTATAAATTGCAAATAAAATAAAATCATTATCCAACGTGATCTTTGGATGAATTTTTAAAATTTGACTTACAGGTTTTTTTATTCAAATTTGTTATAGATGACAGCAGAATGCATTACAATTCATATTATATCAAATAGAGCACAATTTTTCATATCTCTGGTTGTACATAAAGTAGAGTCACACCATTTGTGTCTTCATAAATGTACTTAAGGTAGTGATATCCATCTCATTCCACTATCTTTCCTACCCCCAGACCTCCTCCCTTCTTCTCCCTCCCCTTTGCTCTAAGTATAGTTCATCTATTCCTCCCATGCCCCCCCAACTCCATTATGAATCAGCATCCTTATATCAGAGAAAACATTCAGCATTTGATTTTTGGGAATTGGCTAACTTCACTTTGCACTATGTTCTCCAACTCCATCCATTTACCTGAAAATGCTATGATTTAATGTGCACAGCTAATTTTTTTTGAAACTTTTTTTCTCCAACTACAACTCCTATCCAAAAAAAAAATATATATATATAATATATATATTTATGTATATTATATATAAATTAAACATGTGTGTGTGTATATATATATATATTATATAATTACATATATATATATATATATATATATATATATATATATATATATATATATAATTCTTTCTTTTTAACGGGATGATTACACTTGCACATGACCTTTTAGTCCCATGACAATCATTGCTTCTATCATTACAAGCAGGTTAAGGATTAGAGTTGAATTGGAAGAGGCTTCCTAATGGCACCAATTGCTAGAACCCCCTGTTTTAAAGGATGTCAAACAGTAGAACATAACTTTTCCCCCAACCCACCTATGTACATTTAACTGTAGTCTGTCATCACTTAGCTCTATAATACATTGGGCCCCAAAGCATTTTTTGATTTAAGTTGTGATTTATGATTCCACCTTCAAGGATAATGGGATCTAAGAATGCTGTTAGATTTAAACAAAACACTTCAATTCAGAAATTATCAAGGGTTCCATAAAACCAACATTTAAATATTGATTTCCTTGGTACTCAATGCAAAGGCAAGAATAGTGTTTGTATTTTATGCCTATCAGAAAATTAAGCTGTTTTTAAATATTAAGAATGACTGTGGCTTTCATAAAGTGTAGGCTTTTCTCTCCTCTCCTAACCCCCAATACCTGGCACTAGTACTGTTCTACCCACATATGGTTTTCTCTCACTGAAACTATTACAGGCTATAATTTCACTTATAATAGGTAGTAGCTATATTTATCAAAAGTGTTGTCAACTCTGCATTTAGACAGCTGTCAGACTTCATGCTGCATTGTTCTAAGAAACAGCTTAAGTCTCATATTAGGCATTTAATACTTAGTATAAAAGTTCATAAAGTTTTCATCAGTCTCTTCAAGTTTCTACGTTTGAATTTTACTTGTTGAGATCACGAATTATTCAACCCCCTTTATTTACTAAATCACTGGTGATATATCCATGAATATTATTTTTCAAATTGCTAGAGACATCCTAGGACTTGTGACCAAAAAAAGACACCAAGTTTGTGTGCAGCATAATTTTAATTTCTTATCTATTGTCACTGAATAGATGCTTCAAGCAGTATAATCAGTTCAGTTCAATGGTTGCAACTGACTCTCTTTAAATAAAAGCATAGTCCAATATTCATCCTGACAGACGCAGATATGTCTGATTCCCTCCACTATTCGTGTGGGGAAAGATTATACCAAAATTCCTTTTGGTGACCCCAACACCTGTACAATTAATGGGCACAGAGCAAGTATGCCATTCATATTTATCAAATAAATAAATTCATTTAGTAGCAATCCTGAGCCTTTTACAATTTCACAAATAAAATTGAAAGAACTAGCACCTGAGTCCATTTGGTTTCCTGAAGTACTCTTCTCATATCCCATTTATTTTTAGAGTTATATATTTGCTCATTTTATATCTAAATAACTCTTCTCAAGTTTCTTTGTGGAATGTTTTTGTTTCCCACCTTTCCTCTTCCATTATTCTCTCAACTGTGAACAATCTATCATTATTGAAAACTGGCCCAAGCAATAATCTATATATGCATTCCCACCTCAGATACAGAAATCTATCTGGCTTGATTTAAAGTAGCTACTGTCCCAGTATGCTGCTACCTGTCAGTGTCACTGTTGTCATTAGACAAAAGAACTCTGGAGCCCTAGTATTTATTTTATTGTAGCATTCAGAGAACAAGAGGCCACCCATAAGAAACTCTGCTGCTAAACAAATATCCAGATTGTTCTACCTTACATAACAAAATACTCAGTAGCCATTCTCTGCCTTCTAAACCCACATTAACACTAGCATCAGAGTTGACAGAATAGACTGATAT
Source organism: Callospermophilus lateralis (assembly GCF_048772815.1). Lineage (NCBI taxonomy): Eukaryota > Metazoa > Chordata > Mammalia > Rodentia > Sciuridae > Callospermophilus > Callospermophilus lateralis. The sequence continues at coordinate 63,364,129 of NC_135313.1, read as the reverse complement.
TCTCATTTGGCATCATTTTACTGTTGATGCCTTGTGCAGTTTTTTCCTGACATGAGTTATCATGAATGTTTACTTGTTGCCAAAGAAATACAATCTCATTCTCTAGGAACTTACTCAGTGGACAGGCCACAGAGCAGACACCTACAAATAAGTAAGGCGGCAGTCACCCATGACCCAGCTGTCATAGTGCACCAGCCATAATGTAGTCAGCCTAGCTTGAAGCCCTGAGAACACTGCTGGGTTGAAACAGTCAACTCTCTGTCGTTCTTGGTAATGGGAGGCAAAGATGAGCATGGCTCGTTGAGTTGAAATAATTTTAAAAGACTGAGGCTCACCAGTAGTTTGGATTTTTTTCCTGTTGAACATTATTTCTCTGGGATTATTTTCAAGTTGGAAAACTAATATTTTAGTCTTTCCTGTGTTTCTTTCCACTGGTGCAGATTTTAATTCTAGGGCTAAAGTAAGAGTAAAGGCCAACTAGAGACATTGAATGGGCAAGTGAAAAAAATGATTAGCTTTATTTTAGGTTTATGCACCCAATCTCCAATTTAAAAATTGTTAAATTAAAAATTGTGTTAGTTTTCTGTTACTGCTATAAAAAGTTATCTCAAACTTAGTGGTTTAAGTAATGTGAATTTATTGTCTTACAGTTCAATTCATAACACCTATTTGAGTCTCACTACAAATGAATAAGATAGCAGCCTCCCATGACCAGCAGTCATAGTGCACCAAACCTTCATCAAAGATGTCCATGTCCTGTTTCCCAGAACCTGTGACTGTGTGATATCACCTGGGCCAGGGAAATCAAGGTTGCAGATGAGTGGAGTTTGCTAATCAAAAAACCTTGTGGTAGGGAATTTGCCTTGGATTATTCGGGTCCTCCCAGACATAATAGAAAGGTGTGTTCCACCAGCTTTTTGGGACACTAAACAGGGAGGATCACTTGAGCCCAGGAGTTGGAGGCCAGCCTTAGCAATAGAAGGAAATATTGTCTCAAAAAATAAATAAATAAATAAATAAAATAAGTGTTAGCATGTCTGCATTCTGTTCTGGAGGCTTCAGACTTTATATACAAAAAGAGATACAAAAATTGTGGTATATATGTGTATGAAGAATTGTAATGCAAAAAAAAAAAAAAAAAAAAAAAAAGAAGAGTGTTACCTTAGGTAGAGGGAAGTGAAAGGAGGGGAAGGCAGGGAATGTGGGGATAAGAAAGATAGTAGAATGAAACAGACATTATTACTTTAAGTATGTATGTGACTGTATGACCAATGTGATTCTACAATATGTATACTCAGAAAAATGAGAAATTATATCCCATCTATGTATATCAAAGTATATAAGTGCATTCTACTGTCATGTATAACTAATGAAAACAAATATATTTTTTTAAATGCTAAACTTAAACCAGTAGACACATACTTGGAAAATGTCTTGGCTTTAGGTCAAGATATGAGAGAATTTATGCTGTTTAGGTTAAGTTTTATATAAATACTCTCCTTTTTAAGGAAATTTTACTTCATAAACTTTTCAAATCAAAGAATTCACTAACAGCATTTCAAGCCCTCCAAATAATTAATTTTACTTAATAATTTAAGTAAAAAAATGTAATACATGCCATGCATTTTGAAAATTGAACTATATAAACATATATAAGAGCTTATGTTCAAATATACAACTGTGTTGTGGAATGAGACAATAAGTGCCATCAAAAGTGACATGATTTATAAGCCAACCTACGTGGGAAAATAAATAGCTATAAGTCTTCCAAAAAAAATCCATTTTTTTCTTATTTTCTTAAATCCCAGTCTCTAGGGACCACCTTCACTTTTTGGTTCATGGTCCCCTTTCTTCATCTTCCAAGCCAGTAGTAGTTAGTTAACCTCACAGCACATCATTCTAGTTTCTACTTCTACTTCTCTCTCCTCTGCTTTTAATCTCTTTTGATTATGCTGATATGGTCCAGATAATCCAAGGCAAACTCCCTACCACAGGGTTTGATTCACACACTCCACTCATCTGCAACCTTGATTTCCCTGGGCCAGGTGAGATCACACATTGACAGGTTCCAGGGAACAGGACATGGGCATCCTTGATGAGGAAAGAGAGGCACTCATTCTTCCTACCACAACAAAACATGTTTAATCATGTTTCAAAATCACAAATGTGCATTTGTTTTTTAATCTGTTAATATGCATCTATTTCACTAGTTAGCTTTTAGCATTTATCTAGCTAGAAAGGAGATTAGAAATGTTATAGGATCCTATTAAAGAAAGGGTAAAAGCTCCAGCTTCTGATATTCAAAAATTAAACTGTTGAAAATATTTTATAATTTTTTCCCCTTTGCCTTCAGAATATCAATGTTGGAGGCTAGGAGATCCAGCCCAAATATTTACATCACATTACAGAGAAGATATTGCTGGTGATGTATCCATGAATATTATTTTTCAAAATCATAGGTTTATTGTTAACAGATAGATGTATATTAAAATGACAAAGAAAAATGGACCATTCCCCAGACAAAGGTGAAGTTAAAAAGTAGAAAGGAAGAGATAGGATTTAAAAGATGAAGTGAAGGTGGCATGAAATAACAAGTAGTCTATGAGAAGTCATCACAGATAGTACCACTGAGTACTGAAGGGATGAGAATTTGGTTTACATCACCTAGGAAGGTCCCAATATTAAATATTTAATGCTCAGACTAAAAGTTTTATAAAGTTTTCATAAGTCTATTTAATTCGGTTTCTAAGTTTGTCTTTTACTTGTTCAGATCACAAATTCTTCAAGTGCCTATATTTACTGAATCACTCACTGCTGATGTTTTCCATTGATATTATTTTTCCAATTGCTAGGTACATTCTGGGACTTGTGGCTGCTTTTTAGTGTATGACATAATTTTATTTTCTTATCAATTGTGGTTTAATAGACACTTCAGGCAGCATAATCCACCCAATTCACTTGCTGCAACTGGCTCTCTTTAAATAAATGCATATTCCAATGTTCATACTGAAAATATTGGGAGATAGATCTGATTCTGTCCCCATCCCCAGTTCTCATGGGGAAAGACTATGTCACAATTTGTCCTGTTCTCCCTATTGATTATCAGGGTGATGGGCTTAGAGCAAGCATGTTTTCCATGGTCAGCCTGGAAGCAGAGGATCTCCAGGGACAATTACCCTAGGGATATTGTATTATCTAACCACAGTTCCTAAAGATTGCCATCAGACAGTGGGGAAAGTTGCTCCAGTTCTCAGACACTAAAGATCATCAAAAAAAAAAAAAATCCCTGTGAATACTCTATCACTTATTCTGAAGAATTGAGCCCCATCCTGCAGTGTCATCTCCACCCTGTAAACCTGTTAGATTCAGGCATCCCACCTATGGCTTCAAGACTCTGTGGGGATGGGGTGTGAAATCTGTTTTTAAAAACTTCAGGTGCATTCTGAAGCATGCTGCGATAACTTTATGATCAGACCAGATGTATTTTCCCCTTGGACATATCTACTGAAGAAGTGAGAACTATGGTCTCTAGTAAGATGGTATCTTGGGGCTTCTATTTGGCTGCTGTTTTCCAAATTTCTGCTGAAATTTACATTGAAGGGAATCCTGAAAAGTGAGGATCAAAGCTGCGTTGTAGATTTGTCCTTCCAAGGGACCTCTGAAGGACTCTGGTCAGTAAATATACTTGGCCTCTACTGGCTTCTCTTGTTAGGTTGATAGGTGCCCATTTTCAAAGATTGCTGTGTTAATGTGAATTTTTATAGCATTAAAATATTACTGGGTTATAGTGATTATAGAATTGCTAAGTATTATTGAAAAATGGGTTTTGCTATTTATTTCTTAAAGTGTCAGGGCTTTTGTTTGCTTGTTTGTTTCTCTACATTGTTTTTGTTTTTTTTCTTATATTTGATACTTTTAGAAATCAAAATTCATCTTCTCTTCTTTGTTATTTAATTTCTTATTCATTCCTGCTACTTAAAAAAAAACAGTGATTTGGACATGTGCTTATTTCTTTCCTCTGCCTTTTGTTTCTTAAGATAATTTTCTTCATCATTTATCTTAAAAATTATGAATTCATTCATTTAAAATGGATAAATGACTCTCCATCCTGGCATAATCACACGTAAGTATATAATGTGATTATAATATTTTACATATTATATATGTATATTAAACATATCATTCACCAGTCTGAATTCTGATGCTTAACCATTCCATATCCCCTTCCTTCCTGAGTATTCTAAGAAGCCACACTTCTAAAACAGTGTGTTGATGGAAAAAGAACTTTTCTTTTTGATTGTCATTGCCTGTTTTCTATCTACTACTGAGGACAGAAACCAATGGCAGGCATCTTAGATTTCTATTTATAAAGTATTTTTCAATAGATTTGACACAGGACACACAATAGCGATTCAATGAATTATTGAATATGTCTATATTAAAATAATTTTAAGATAAGGAAACCTGATTGTATAAAGGTAATTTTGTGTGTATCATGTTGTGGTTTGATAAACCAGTTTTGAATTAGAAACATGGAAAAATTTGAATGCACTTCTGAGTGGCACTAATATAATTTACTGATGATATTAGTAATTCATTTTAACTTCTAAATGTCAGAGTTTCCATATAGTTAATGAAGGGCCCCAAAATTGCAGTTGAAGCTCTTTGGCTTTCATTTCACCATCACTTCTCTTTTGTCTTCTACTCCAGACTTAATAAACAAAGTTTTATTTCACAATATTTACATCAAAAATTGAGATACATTAGTGAGTTGTAGGTGTTAATATACCCTTTGAGGATAGTTAGCTGTGTCACTCTGTACTTGTTGCCTAACTTGGACCTCAACTTTCTTAGTTTTTAATGACACAAAGTAGACTAAATTCTAGAACTCAGAATGGGTTGGGCTTTAGGGCACAGCTGGGACCAGAATATAATGCAACATTTCTTTGTCAAGGAAGGAAAAGCAAATCACAGTACCATATCATAAATGCAGTGAAGACAACTAAAGTTTTAAAAACTAAACGGAGACTGAAAAGAAGATTTGGAACACAGAGAATTAGGAGTAGTATAAGTCAAATAAGATTAAATACTAATATTTGGACTAAGCAGAAGGCCCTGGTATTTGTAATTGTAATGCTGTAAAATCTGGAAACACACTCTTATCTTGAAGGGCTTAATTCACGTACAGTAAATTGTACAAATTTCAAGTGTATTGCTCAGTTGAGTTTTACATATTCGTATATCCATTCATCCATTTGAGCATCACTTAAACCAAAATTTTTCCTCAAGAGCTTCCCTCCTGTTTCTTTCCAGTCAATAACACCCTCCCCAGAAGCAGCAACTCCTCTGACTTTTACCACAATAGATTCATATTCTGTGTTCTTAAACTTCATATAAATGGAGTAATATAGTTTATACACTTTTATGTCTAACCCTTTTCTCTCAACACAATTGTTTGTGCTTTATTCACATTGCTGTAAAATAACAGTAGTTTGTGTTTTCATTGCTGAGTAACATGTTGTTTATCCATTCTCCTCTTGGTGAATATCAAGCTGTTCTCACTTTTTTACTGCTTCACTGAATAGTTGTGAATAAAATTCTTATGACTAATTTTATACATGGATTTTAGTGAGTGCATACATTTTTTTTTCTCTTGGATAGGAGTAGAATTACTGCTACAATTTCTCATCTATGTTTAGCTTTAATAGATTCATGGAAGTAGCTCATCAAAGTGATGGAACTAATTTACATTCCCACCATCAATGTATGGGAGTTTTAGTTACTTAATACTCTTTCTATTATTACCGCAGTATTTTTACATTACCCACCCTAGCTGATATGCAAGGTCTCATTTTGGTTGTAAGTGCATTTTCCTAGTAAGTAATGATCTTGACCATCTTGTCAATGTTCATTTCCCATTTGTATATACTCTTTTGTTCATAGCCTGTTGAAGTCTTTTGCTTGTCATTTTAAACTATTTTTTTTTGCATTTTCTTAATTTGTAGGGTTTGTATGTGACCTTATTTATATGACAAATATATGTACATGATAAATACAAGTCATTTGTCAAATTACTGTCTCCTTGTTTGTGACTTGTGTATATGCATTCATTATGGTATATTTTTAATCAATTTAATCAATTTTATTTTTAAGAAGTTTAATATATAGACTCTTATGTAAGAAATATTTACTTAATCCAATGTTGCGGTAATATTTTTACTTTTCTTTCCTAGATTTATTTCTCACAGTTAGACCTACAGTTCAATTTGAATCATTTTTTTCCTGTGGGATATGGGATAGCAGTCAAGCCCCTGGCGCCCCCTTACGATATCTATTTTCTCTCTCTAGTACTGTTGTTTGAAAAACCAACTGTGTCCCCTGACTCACACTGAATTGTTGTGGAACATTTATCACTTAAGTTACCCTTCATATGTAGATCTATTTCTAGTCTCTGCATACCATATCACACTTTATTTATTATAGTAGTTTTATAATAAATATTAGAATCTGGTGAACTTCCTCTACCTGGTTTTTCTTTTACAATATTGTCTTGACTGTGCGTGTTCTGTCAGGTTTACATTCTAACTTATGTAATTAGTTTGTTATTCTGCAGAGGCAGGCACACATACAAGTACACAGCTTCTGAACTTTTTATTGAGACTAACTGAAACTATATATCAACTTAGAACCAACATCTAAATATATTACATCATTTTAACTCTTTAGTAAAAACAATTCTAGTACTTTATTTGTTAAAAATAAGAAGATTTACCTTTTCAAAGGTTATTAATATACTTCATGTTAGTTGTGGAGGATTTGAAAGTCATCAGAATTTAAGGATGGACTTTAATACAACCTCTGATAATTCTTCCTTCTTATATATAAGCCTTCTTATATTTAAGTGGGACCTGCTTCTAACCAACTGAATAAGGCCAAAATAAAGGGATGTTATTCCTGCGATCATGTTATATAACAGCCCATCTTGAAGGAAATTAGAGGTTTTCTCTTGCTTGCTTTGAAGAAGCAAGCTAATGTGAATTAAGTCATCATAGTGAAGATGACCATGTAGGAAGGAACTCCAAGTGCCTCAAAGGGTTGAGGATTGTCTCCAAAAAGAAATTAAACCTTCAGTCCTTCAGTTGCAAGAAGATGAAATCTTCCAACAATGTAAAGCAACTTTTAATTAGATCTTTCCCTTGCCAAGCCTCTGATGGTATGTGATCCTGTCTGACATCCTAGTTGCAATCTGTTGATATCCTGAGATAGAAAACCCAGATAAACTTCGAGAAAGTTGTGTCCAGACTTCTGAACTATATAAACCATGCAATAATAAATATAGGCTGCTTTAAGCTGATAATTTTGTAGAAATGTGTAACTTAGCAATATAGAATGAACACAGCAAAAACACACAAAAAATATAAGCATTAGGTTAATATTTATAAAGCTTCCATTCTTGTTACCTATGGCCATACTCTCCTTTCCTCTCCAAAATTTGTAATTTATGTGTAGATGTATCAATAGTCAGCATTTGTCAAATGTGAGATGGTAAATATCTCCTTGAGTCAGAGCCTATACTTAAAGGTATTTCCTGTAAATGTTATCTTAGGACACTTCAAGAGGAAGATCCATTATAAGGAGATCACATGGATGACACTACAACTCCCATAGGGTTGATGGAATTTTTGAAATGAAATTTATTATGAAACATTTAGAAAGGTCTCATACATGGTAGCAGCAACTACTTTATTTAGGAAATGAGTCTATGATGTGGGAAAATAATGAATATATAATGTTCCAAGAAAAATGCAATTTTGAAAATCATATCTGGAATAATTTTCAATTGTATACTATAAACCAGTGGATAAATAGTACAAAGAGTACAGATAGAAAGAGATGGACTGGAAAGAATAGTATCAAAATGTAAATGCTTGTTATGTCTAAGTGTTTGCATGTTTTGATAGTTTAGTGATTTTTATATTATTCTTCATACCTATTTATTTCATAATTTTCCATATGTATCTCTTACATCCATCAGTTAGCATTATTTTAAAAAGAAATGACCAATAGAAATGAGCAATCTATAAAAAGAAGAAGTCATGAAAACATCAATTAGGTTATTTCAAAATAGATATGTGTCTTACTTTGAGTGAAGAATTTTGTCAAATATTTTCACCTTTTCATCCTATCTTAACAGAATACACTACTAATTATACAACAACAAGCCTGATGATAGAGATAATAACGAAAGGGTAATGAAACACTTTATCTTATCTTCTGTTTTCTGTCTTCATTCAGATTCCTTCCAGTTCATTCTGAAATTTTCCAGAGTAAGATATTCATTCTGTCCAATACTTGACAGTGATACTGTCCTCAGTTTTCTGTGCTATGTCAGCACATGAGTTGACCAGCATTGCTACAAAAACAAAACAAGCACCTGAAGCCTAGCAAAGCTCCTAAGACAACCAGAAGGCACCACACAAGGAAAGTCCTCTTCGTATTTTTTCTGAAACTTCCCTGACTCTAGTCAGACTTAAAGATAAACAAACAAACAAACAAAAACACCTTGGGCATTTTGCAATTCTCAACAAACCTTGCCTTAAGGGTCAAGCAAAGACCCTATAACAAAATTGTCCTCAATTTCTAGACCACTTGAAAATATTCTGCATGTTTTCATGGATATTTCCTCACTTACTGAAAACAAATTCCAAAAGCACAAAAAAGTGGCTTTCTTGTTCCATTCACATATAAGCAAAATGAGGTCTTTTGTAACTGTGGTCAGTCCAAAGAAACACACCTAGTAAGTTGTATAGCCAGAACTCAAATTCGCCCCCAAGTCAAAAATCATCCATTATGCATTTTCCATAAAAACATTGTACAACCTAGCCATAATACCAAATTCTATGTATTATTTAAAGATCATTGTGGTTATGCATATTTCATGAACTTTTACTGATAAACAATTCCTAAGAGGAGGCAGAATGTGTTAAAATTATTACTTTCAAACTATGATCTTTTCATCAAAAAGATGTTTTCCACATACTTATAATAGAAAAGAAATATCAGTGTCAGGTATTTTTAAAATGCAAAATAAAAGCTTGCAGAGGGAGTGTGTTGAATTTTAAAATCTGTAGCATCAACCAAATTGCTGGCATAAGTGTTAAAAGTAATTAACAGCATCAAAATATTACCAATTAAATTTAAATTCTCAAATGGTATCTCTTGTTGTCAGTAATAAAAACATCAAAATATACATGAATCATCAAGAAGGGAAGATGAATGACATTAAATTCTGCTTTCATTAAATTTTATCTGATTACCATGAAATACAAGTCAATGGCTATCAGATAGGACAATAATGCCCCTTTAAATAAATAAAATCCCTTTATGTACTTTGTTTCTTTTGATTTTAAGAATAAAAACATGTTATTATTCATATGAGAAAGTGATTCAAATTTACCAACTACAGATCTTGACCATAAGACTAATAATTTAGATGCTTGTATTTCTCTTGATTTGTTTTTAAAAATAAACTATCAGATAATATATAATTCATTTAAAAAAATTGTTAGTTATAGATGGAACCAATATCTTTATTTTTTATTTTTATTTTTATGTGGTATTGAGGATCAAACCCAGTGCCTCACACATGTGAGGCAGGTGTTCTACCACTGAGCTACAACCCCAGCCCCACATAATTCATTTATAATTATAAATATAATAAGACATACATAAAAATGTAAAATATAGCAAAAGCATGTAAAGGGAACGATTTTTGGATACCATCATAAAATATCTCTGCTCTCTCTATCCGTGATATGATCAGAGGATTCTTTTGGTCTCCACATTAAAGTCTAGTTTAAAAATATTGCTGCCTTCATAGAATCAAGTAAAATATTAATTTTGCTCATAGATACTTAGAGGTTCTCTTCACAGTGAAATCTTTGTCTTTCTGTACTCATGGCTTCATGTGGCAGGCAATGTCCTTTCTACTTTGGTTCATGTTAGTGTGGATAAAATGCCACTCTCTCGGCCAGATTGGGACTCAGGTCTGTGATTGTCCCACATCAGAGCAACAAGCTAGTGGTGGGCTCAAGGCAGATCACTCAGAATGATGTAAATCCTGTAAGAAAGCCACCTAAATTAGAATTTCAAAACATCTTTCATTTTTAACTTTTTTTTTTTTTTACCTTTTCTCCAGCTACTCATCTAAGAGATGAGCTGAACCATTGATGTGATCTTTAGCCTGAACTTTCAAGATAATTTCTCTCTAGAGAACTGATCCTGTTCCATAGTGGGTTTGATTTCATGTCCAGTTCAATTATTTCCAGTTTAAAAATAATCCTCAGCAGGAATCTTCACACTATAATGTCCTGATGCATATAATTGGGTGAAATGGCAAATAATGAGAAGTGAAATATAGATGTTGGCAGCTTTTTCTCTTTCACAATCTCAATTTTTTTTTCTCAACAAAACAATAATTGGTACAATGAAGGCTGACCTGAAACTTACTGATTTTTTAGACCACATTTTTGACTCTATACATTTATTGATTTTAATGTGTTTGTGTTTCTCATTTAGCTCAAAGTAATTATACTATTTTTGATTATATTTTTAAATATGCATTTCTAAATGCCCATTAGTCCATTTATTTTTCCTTAGAAAAAGGAGTCTGTTATATATTTAATCAGATCTTCAAAGCAAATTACTGCTTCTTATCCATAAGTTTTCCAGGAGAATTCAACTCAAGGTGACATCTGCAAATCTGAAACAAGAGTAATTCATCTTGGGCTAGTGTTGAGAACCCCACGGGCACCTGGCCATCTAATACACAGGATAGTCACTGCCCTCCTCCAGAGAAAATATTCATGTCATAGGAGAATCCAAAAGATGCCTTTAACAGCCATGGTTATATCAAAGATCAAAACACTAATGTAAGTAAAACAGTATTTTATATTCACTTAGCCTGGATCAATAATAATATTAACATTTAAGCATATAATTTAGGTATGATTCTAAGTTTTTTTAATGTTTTAAATGATTTTATCTTCACAAAATCCCTATGACCTAGGGGTTATTAATATATCATCATCATTCCCTTTGAGTATTGAAAATTGAACTGTAAAGACATTAAATAAAATGAAGAAGGCATATAACTAAAGAGTGACAGAGGTTGGATTTGACTGTAGGCATCTTGGCTGCAGAGACCATGTACTGAATCTTCAGGCTAGAGTAACTCAAGAGCTGTAGATTATTGAGATAGCTCGTGGGAAACTCTGTATCTGAAAGTAAATGCAACCATTTAAACTTTGGTTATCTTTTTGTGGTTTCTGTCAAAGTTCTCGTCAATGAGAAACTCTATATCCTGTGTATGTTCACAGAGTATTAAAATGATTTCTACAGTTAAGAATATTTGTTTTTTCAATGAAGGGTCTTAAACTGAAAGCAAAGTATCCTGATTATGTGGTTAAATGTAGAATTTTAAAAGGTCTAGACTCTTATGTTAAACATAATGTTGAAAATGATGAATTGTTTTTTAGTTGCTGGACTTGAGTTCTGTTATAAGAGCACTCTGTCCCTAAGTCACAAGCAGGCAAATCTTTCATCTGCCTGTCCTTTTCCATATTTCACCCACACAAGGAGGATCTCCTTTTTCTTTTATTATAATGCTTTATTTACTACTCTGATTTTTTACAGAGTTCTTATAAATAGAACGGATAGCCACTCTATTTTAATTTAGAATCCTAGTTTCTAGTAGGGTTATGAGTATGACCAGACACACAGCATTGTTACAGGGTTATGGTATGGTGTCTGTGGAATGTCTTCACAGAACATCATTTTACCCAAAGATTTTGGGGAACTTTTATCAATACATAAATATAAAAGGCATATGTGACAAATACCTTATTTACTCATCAATCAATCAATAAAATGCTACAATCAATTTAAAGATTTTAAAGAACTACAAAAAATATGTTGGAATTAATTTACAAATTGATAGAAAAATCACAAAACTTGTCAATACCCTAGAGGCACTGCCAGATTCCTCTTAATACAATTTAGATGTCTATGGGCAAATATCATTTCATTGCTATCAGTTATCAAAAATTTTGAAAGATGTGAAGTAGTTCAAAAACAATGAAAGAGACAACATGCTGATGAAATCTGATGTCATCAAACTGTATACTAGATGCTTTGTTTCCATTGCTCCATTTCAATTCTTTCATGATTTTTCTTGAAAAAAGATAATATTAAAAATAGATATAAGGATAATCCCAGCCTTAAGAGGCTGAGGCAGAGGATCGTAAGTTCAAAGTCAGCCTCAGCAACTAATGCACTAAGCAACTCAGTCAGATCTTGTCTCTAAATAAAATACAAAATAGGTCTGGGGATGTGGCTCAGTAGTCAAGTGCTCCTGAATTCAATCCCCAATAACCCCCCCCAAAATAGATATAAAAATGATATTTTAAAATAGATATTTTAAAGTAGCAAATGCCAATATCTCATCATTTTTAAATTAAAAAATTGACATCTAAAGCATTTCTGATGCCACTGGATGTTAATTTTTTTTTTTTAGTTAGCAAAAGTCATTATTGGAAAATTGAAGATTTAAATATGAACTATATATTAAGTAAAGATGTTTTATTAATATTAATTCTCTTGGGTATATAATAATATTATGATTTTTGTCAGAGATTATCTTTGTTCTTAGAAAAATACATGCTTTAGAGTTTACAGGTTTTAAATAAAGGCATTTCTGACTTTTGACAATGATTATTGCCTCCTATTTTAAGTAGTACTCAACCTGGAATACATTGGCAGCATTTATGAATTTATTATAGGAAGAAACAATTTGCTTTCATCAAAGTCTAAAGCAGTGTTTGACACACAAATGGTTTGAAACAAGTCCATTAGGGAGCACTTTATAAACATTATTTCATATGAATTCATTTATTCAAGTACTTCCTCGAATGAAAATGCCACATTTCCATTTCCTTGGTTGCTTTCATATACCTGCAAACAGAATCTTTTATTTAGTTTTGATACTTGTGTTTATTTTGTTTAGTTTTTTTCCCCAAAACGTGCCCTTTGCCCTCTTCCACCCATATTTAAAAATAGTGTTCAAAATTTTATTTTGAGTGATAGGTGCTGTCATTCCTTGTTCATGGGAAAGCAAAATTATATACACACTTAGGAAAACAGTGTGGGGATTTCTTACAAATCTAGACATATGTTTATCATATGATACAGCATGTGGGACCCTTTTCAACTCAGAGGAGTTGAAAAGTTATGTCCCCATAAAAATCTACACACAGATGTTCATAACAACTCCATAAATTTGCCAAAAATCACTGGAAATCAAGATGGAGCTTTAGTACGTGAATGAATAAACTGGTATATCCAGACGATGGAATATATCATTCAATGCTAAGAAGAAATGGACTATCATACCATGAAAACTTATGGAGGAAACTTTTATGCATATTACAAGTTAAAGAAGTCAGTTTGAAAAGACTACTTACTGTATAATTTCAGCTGTGGAAGATTTTAGAAAAGGCAAAAAACTATGGAGGCAGAAAAAAAGATCAGTGGTTCCTAAGAATAAGAAAGGAGGATTTGGAAAAAAAGGAGTAGCACAAAGGAATTTTAGGGGCAATAACAGTATTCTGTAGTCGGTGGATACATGTCCTTTTATATTTGTCAAAATCCAGAGAATGTGCAATGCCAGAAGTGAACCCACAATGTGACTGAGAAGGTTCATCAGTCATGACCTGGTCCACTCTGGTAGGGGATATGAAGGAGGATATGCCTGTGTGAAAACAGGAGATACAGGAAATTTCTATAGCTTCTTTCAAGTTTGTTGTGAACCTAAAAGTTATTTAGAAAAGTCTCTTGTGTGGTGGCAGAACTTTATAATATATATTTGAATAACTCAGGTTGGAAAAAATGAAAAGAAACAGAATCTTAGAGAGGATATGTCAAACCTATTCTAGTTACCTTAGCAAATTGATTGCTTATAATTCTTTCAACAATTCTTGTGAGCTAATAACAATTGTCCTCATTTTATTGATAATAGAAGTAAGGGTCAGTGGGACTAAACAAGTGCATCTGCCTCTGTTTGCTCCCAGGTTTGTCTAACTCTGGTAGCTGTACACTTTCACATTCCACTAAATTATGATGCCTGTATAGGTCCGGATTTCCATATTCTAATTGGCCAAGAGAAAGTTATAAAAAGCAACTAAGAAACATAAAAGTGACTAGTGGGCATCTGTCAATGACTAACTCAAATAATAAGGAATCCAACAGAAAGACAGGGAGCTAGTTCCAAGAGCATTTTAAAAAGCTTAATTTTGTATAGTCAGAACAGAAATACCAAAATAAAATTGGAAAATTAAGTACAAAACTCATGATTTTCCATTTTAATAGAATTAAATATAAAATTTGATGTAATTTTTTTCCCACAACTCCCTCACCCCTCAATGACACCTCATTAGATTTTTGTTTTTGTCTTTTTTTTTTTTTTATTTCTCTAAAGATTAACTTCTTACAGCACAGGCATGTAAGTCACCTGGCCCTTGTTAGTGAAACAGAATCACATCCTCTAAGAGAGGCAGATATAAGTCAAACATATTTATTAGCAAGTGGTCTAGCAGAATATTAAAAATTCAAAAGTATTATTTTGCTTTATTTCTAATTTTGAAAGAAACTGGTATTTTTTTTTTCCAGAGTACATCCAGCATTGAGTACCAGTGGGGAATTGGTTCCAGTATCCCCAAGGATATTAAAAGCTGAGAATACTTAAGTGCCTTGTATAAAGTGAAGTAATATTTACATGAAACATATGCATTCCTCTCCTAGTCTATAAATCATCTCCATATTACTTTAATAACTAATACAATGTAAATGCTATGTAAATAGTTATTATATTGTATTGTTTAAGGAATATTGAAGAGGAAAAAAAAGATCTGACAGGTTCAGTACAGACACAATTACTTAATTCAAAATTTTTTGACCAATGGTTGATTGAATCCTTGAACATGGAACCTCGGATACAAAAGGTAGACTTTATAGTGATGTGAGAGTTGGGCAAACATCTTCATGCAAGTGCTATCTCCTCCCCATATTAGCTTTGTGTCCTTAAACAACTTGCCTAAATTCTCTGCTCTGGTTTCCAAATTCTTAAAATGTGTACAGTAATAATGAAATTTACCTTATAAAATGTCATATAGTAGTTAACAGGACTTTGTACATGCCAACCAGTAGTCAAGTTTGATTTCATTGTGAACTTTTCTATTGCAGCCATTAGGAGGGGCTACAGCAGTTTTATGGCTAAGGAGTTTTGCTGGGGTTTTTTTCCTTCATTTTTTTATAGATATTCTTTCGTTACTTCATTTTCATTTCTCCATGACAATGTCATCTTGCACTTAATGCTATGGAGTTTTATGAACCATGTTTGCACTTGGTTAAATTTATATGTATACTTGTGTTCATGTCAGACAATCAATCAGCAACTGTGGTTAATTTAATATCACTACAAATTGAATAAGCATATTCATGATTCTAAGGACCAGGTCATCAATCAAAGTTTCATCCCAGAACAAATGCACTAACATAATGTATAGTTCCTTGAACTTAACATACAGATGTGTCATGTCCTATGTTTATAGTCATAGCATTTCTATAGTGTCTTTCTTGACCTTAAAACTATAAAATTAAAGTTTGTCTAAAGTGCATAATTTAAAAAATATTGATGACTCAGTCTTGAATATATCTCCTTTCTCTTTTACATTTTACTCACCTTTTCCAAAATGCTTCTTTTAATGAATAAAAGCTGAACATTAGACTGCACATTTGGTTATAAAAGAATGTCATCAAGTGCAAATGATAATTACATACAAATAGTTTTACAAATGTGATGGCTAGGAGGCCCTTAAAATTCTAAGATATAACTCCACACTGAATAATATAAATTAGAAATGCAAACCAAATGCTAAAGGTAGCATTAGGCAATATTCTTGATTAGAATATCTGCATGTATTATTTGTTTATGCAGCAACTGAAGTGCCCTCCCTGGTTGTTTTGCTATTTGAAGAATCTTCGAAGAATCTCAAGTACTTGTTGTCACTGAGGCAAAAAGTAATTTGCTTTCCATTATAAAATGTGCCTTTCCATTCGTGTATCTAATTGTGGTGAGGTCTTGGGAGTACTTTCTGACTTTTATACAAGGAAAAATGAGAGTAGAGTTGTTACTTTTGACAGCTCACAGATTTTTAAAAAATGATGGAAAATAGGTTGGAAGTCTGAATTAAACCCAAACTATAAAAGCCTTCATTAGTGGAAGCATAATTACAGGGAGCTATTGTAGAATAAAATCTAAATTGTATTAAAATATGTTTTCAAATGATTTCAAGATGTAAAAAACATGTTTTACACTACAAGCAATTTCTCTAAATTACTGCCCATCATTGGATTCTATAAATTAAAACTGAGCACTAAAATACAAGCTTGTCTCTATCATTCTGTTTGTTTGTTCAGTTTGGAATGATTTTCTGCCGCCTTTTTGAGCATTAGTGTTATTTCTTTCTGTTGTATATGGTGAAAACAGTCCAATTCATTTTAAGGCCCAGTATGTCACTGATTATTAACATGTATAGATAATACAGTTTCCCATTTAAGAATTCATTCAATCATTTGATCATTAAGTGAGCAATATTACATGTATTCATAGCATAGTTTAGATACTTAGTATCATTCTCAGTATAACAGGGATGTTAAAGAGGAGCTAGAAAGAATGCTGAGGTTTTTCTCTCTTCTTTCTTTGGTCCTAAATACTCTCCAAAAGGCATGAACAAACAGGAATATGAAAACATATGAAGGAGTAGAGAATGGAAGATATCTAAGAATCGTGAATTATCAATACTACACAAACCATTTTAAACACAAATATTTAAAAATCCATATATTATAATAAATTAAGATTGATTATTTTAAAAAATCCCAGTAGTTTCCAATGAACTTAATAGTGTTTTTCTTAGACTTTTAGATTTTATAAAGCAACAACAACAACACAAACACACACACACACACATATACACATTTTGCCAAGTTGTAAAAATAAGGAAACAACCACAACACTCTCCACTGTTTTCAAAAACACTGGATATTAAGGGATCAAAAAATGAAGGACATTATTGTACATGAAGAGAGACTGTTTCCACATTTGTGTGCTAGATGTTATATACATTTTTTGTTCAAAAAAATTGTCATGGATTGGTCAAAACTCCATTACTTATGAAGGTTAAGGAATCATTCTCTAGAGGTTAAGGTATGATGTATAATCCTCTCACAATTGAGTCACAGCTAACATTCTGCATTCATCTTCAGACATTTTTACACATGCATTCTAAACTTCAATTATAATAAACCACTTGTCACACCCAAAGAGAGCACATATTTTGAAGTGTCCAGGCTTGAGTTGGTAAAGATTAGGATAGAAGAGAGACATGTGTATCCTTATGTTGCAGAAAAGTAGTTTATGAAATATTTCCCATAAAAATAAAAATGATAATTATGTTCTCTATAACTCAAATTGAAACATACTTTTAGTGTTTACAGACTGATTTGAGATCCTAGACTTCTAGGATTTATTTTTGTTGTTCTTTTGATTGCTGTTTTCAACCTAACTTATTTCTGAAGAAAAACTATCAAATAGGTGGGATTCTAGACCAAATTTTTGTAGAGGCATTATTAAAACAAAATATAGTTAAGTACAGTTTGCAGTTTGCAATTCATTTTCTTACAAAAAGACTAAACCACTAAACAATTTACAAAGCCTCCATTTCCAATCAACCCCTAATTTTTACTCTTTACTTTTACATCAAATGTTTTCTACTGTTAATGTTCACTGAATTTAAAATGGACAAAGTTCAAGCCAGAACACATTGTAATTTAGGTAATATCTGAACTCCTTATGTGTTCACATGCCAGTATTTAGCTTCATAAGCTAATAAATGTAAGAAATACCCTGCCGAGACATGAGAAAATCCATTCTTCTGAGAATTTTGCAATTAGGACAAACATGTCTAGAATTACATAAATTTCACACCTCTCCTCATCTAGAGACTAGTTTTTTCTCACCATGAATTTCAGTTCTCTTCAGTGATTAATATTAATATTCCCATGTGAATCCTGAAGTAATAAATCGTTAGACTTCCAAAAGTTTAGTTTCTTTTGTTGACAACTTTAATCAGGTCAAGGTATTGCAAAACTAAAAGAACAATTTATGCTTATCTTTAATCTGTGTTTTTCTTTCTCAGATACTAGTTCTAAAAGATTGATTTTAGATAAAACTTTAATTTCAAACAATAACCATGTTTCAACAAATGAATTTTGTGCCCAACAATTTTTTTGGCCAGTGTGTACTATAGTAAAAGAAATGATAGAAAAACTCCCCAGTTTCACCCTAACTACCTGGGGTAGGGTGTAAAATTCAATATTGTAAAATTGTAAAATTTGTATTGTAAAATTCAATACCAAATTCAATGTAAAAATTGTTTAGGCATTTTTATAAACAAAGTTATTTTTGCAGATGTGGAGATATGTCAAGAAAGGAACAAAAATCTCTTTTGTTTTGGTAAAATATTCTACTGCTTCTAGAACTAGCTAGAATATCCCTAGTACTTTACTAATATCCCTGTCCTGTCAAGCAAATGTCATTTATGCCAGATATGATCTAAACCATAAGCATGGCTTACAACAGATTGCCACACACAGGAACCAGGCTACTTCTTATGCTTCATCTAGAGAGTTCAATTTCACTTCAGCATGAAATTAGAAGGTCCCTTGGATACACAATAATACTGGAGAATCCTGTGTTATCAGTGATACTAACATACTGGGATTTTTTGGATTTGAGCAAATAAATTAGCAAAAATAGATCAAGAATTTTACTTTGATTTGGTTAATCTGACCTTTCTTTTTGAATTAAAATAGAATGCTCCATCAGCTCTGAAACCACTATTGGTTCTGAAGTAGAGGAATTGAAGCTACTACCTTGTGTATACCACCTATAAAGGCCCTCATTTGGCACACATCTTTATTCTATATGGACATTCTTATAATATTGCAGTTTTTCTAAAGTATGCCTGTCTTCCTTGCTGCAGTCTGGCTGGGCAAAATAACCGGGGGGTGACAAGCAATTTGTGAAGGTTGAAACAGCGGGAGCCCATTAAATATCCGGAAGAAGTATTAACTATAACATGTAGATATTTTAATTTTCAAAATTCTGGCAAGTGTGTGATGTCCACTTGCCAGATATGATTAGGTATCAGTCCTCTAGGATTGATTCCAAGATTAACTTGTGGTATAAAGTTCACAGAATCCTGCTGCCTAATCCAGCTGGATTACGGCATTCCTTCTTCTGTTCTGTTTCTTGTATAGATTATAAGTCAATCAATCTCTTGCCCTCTCACCAAAAACCATAATACTAATCATGCTGAAATGTATAAAACGATTATGAATGATATTTCTAAATTGAAATATATGGAAATAATATTTTCCTAACATATGTTATTATTTTTAATTATAAAAGTAATAAAATAATAAGCCCATCATTCTAGGCAACTGATATGTTTTTGTATAACACTGTTAGTTATGTGTACATGTGAGTGTGTGTATGTGAGTACAGGTAACAAATGATGTGAGATCATAAAAATGCCCATATAAATTAAATAACACAAATTAATCCTAAAAATCAACAAAAATTTTAATTGTTCCATGATATAATATTTTGTCAGTATATTACAAACCTTTAAATTATATATGTATGTGGAAATTAAAAACAATAAAACATGTATTTAGTATAGTGTAATATTAAACATTATAAATATTGAGAATTAAACTATTTATTTATAAAACTTTTTATCAAAACACACAAATATTTTTGGTGACATTTTCCCTAAAATCCAAAAATTATAAACAACCTAAGTGTCCATTAACTACAACATGGATGATACTTAAAACCATTATACTAAGTGGAAGAAGGCAAATACAAGAGATACAAGGTAACAAATTGTATGATTCCATTTACATAAAATGTCCAGAAAAACAAATCTGTGGCAATAGAAAAGATTAGAGTTTGTCTGTAATAGAAGTTGGCAGGGTGGCAGTATTAATAGTAAATGAGCATAAAGGATTTGGGGAAGGATAAGGAAAATATTCTTAAAACTTTCAATGGTGATGACTGTATAACTTGGTAAATTATGGTAATAAAAATATTATTGAATTATATGATTGAAATGAGTAAATGATGCCTCAATAAAATTATATATCTAAATCAAACTGATGAAGAATAGTTTAAATAGTACTTGCCTTCTTTTGGATCATACAACTTATGGCATGGAGCAATCACGTTTTTCTGTCATCATAAGATATCTTTCTCCCTTCTAAGGTTTAACCAGCTTCAAGAATCTTGTCCTTTGTACTTTCAATATTGTAAAATATCTATGAGCATTCAGTTAGTGTGAGGTGGGTTTTGTGGTTTGTGACTGACATCCCCTGGGAAATATTCAGCCTTTTCATCTCAACCACTTATGTCAATGTGTTTTCAGTAATTCTTCCAACTCCAGATATGTATCAAATGTGGGTGTCAACATTCCTGCACTCAGCTATTTTTTTTCCCATAACTTCATTAAATTTAACTAGAATTTTACTTCTAACATTGTTTCTTTTCATCTTTTTGCTTCATTTCATCTTTCTTGATCAATTACTTCTTTTCATCAATCCTTTCTGAAAAATGTCACATGGGTTGTTCACTCACAGATAAGGAGGAAACAGAGTTATATGCCATGTTGTCCCTGCCTGAGAGTAACACAGATGAATAGCAATTGATCACTGACAGATATTGAAAGACGTGATATGATTGGTCATTGATCATTAAGAGCATTTTCTTTTGTTGTTACTTAGTGATTCATGGACTGAAGAGCTATCAAGGGAGTTTTTACTTAATACAATAATCCACTGCTAATATCCTGTGGTAACTGAAATTTTGACACTTTTTGAGGGAAGTGGTGTGATTTAATGATACTGTAGTAACTAAAATCTATTCATATCAAAACACAAAGTAAGGTCTGACTGTATTGTGTCTCTATATGTGTGTCTGTGTACATAGTGGTAATTGTTTCATATAAATTGTTATTTTGTTTGTAAACTGAATTCAGAACCAAGTAATAGATCCTGAGAAAGAATGATTTAAACATATTAGCTGTTTGTTTTCCACTAAATAAGAAGTTCAAGATTGATCAGGTCCCAGGTTTCTTCTGGCCTTCCACTAGCTATCCTTACCATGTGGCTTTTATTCTCATGACTTATCTCATGAAGCTGTCCCATCATGACACATTGGAGTATTAAGCAGGAATAAGAAGAAAACTCAAGGGAAGAATATACACCTTGAGATTCTGTGCTTGTTTAGAAGATTTCTGGAAGATACTCATATTGACTAGAACTTATATCTTAATACCAAAAATGTGTCACATGACAATCTGACTGCACAATAGTCTAGCAAATCTTATTTATTTTGAATCAAGCAATTTTGTTAATGTTTGAAAAGTGAAGTTGTATTATAAAAGAGGGTTAGAATGAATATTGAATAGTTAAATATATATATGTTTTTATCTATATATATATACCACATTTAATATTTTTAATTTCACTTTATTATATCCTAAGTATTTTTGCATGTGTATTGTACGATTTTAAAGCCATCATTCTGGAATATTACATAATATTCCATCAAAGATAGGGTCATTAATAACATCTCTGTACATTTTTTTTTCATTTTAATCATTTCCTCTTTACTGTTGTTCTTTTCTCTTTACTTTGGTTTCTTCCTTGATTATTAGTCAAAGGATATTAATATTTTATATTCTTAAAATTTTCTATTTTGATTTATATTAAAATTAAATAACACAAAGGAAAAGTATAAGAAAATTTTCCTTCCCCCACTGTATTTATCTTTCCTAACTCCTTTGATTAAAATAATTTTCTTCAAACATCAGCATTAAAAATTAAAATCTTTCATTTGTTAAGGCTTCTATTTAATTATTTTTATTTACTAGAACTTGGAGAATTCCATTTTAAACTATTCCCCTAGGCAAATACACATAAATTTACATTTAGGAAGCCATAAATATACTAAGTTAGGGGTTTAACACTAATAATTGCCCTTTTTAAACACACTGGATGCTACATAAATGCACATTTTCTTTTATATGCAATCTAGCTGTTCCTGGTTTTCTGGGATGGTAACAAGTGGGACATTTTAAATACAATATGGATCATAATCTCAAGCAAAATGTTGCATTTTATACTCAGTAGAAGTTGTGACCTATTCCTACATGTAAGAAATATTAATCATATAAGACCTATCAGAAGAACATTTAGTTTGGTTTGGTTTTATTAACAAGTCATCTAGATAGATTCTTACGAATGGTTTAGAGTCATCTGGGCAATTTTTTGTTAAGCTGATTTTCACATTAATCATTGCATTTATAAACTAACCCATATAAGAGAGAACTGCATTGTAAAATATTCTGCAGTGTATACAGCCAATTGACTTTTGAAACTGGATTAGGAGCTTCCTGTGTATTTTAGATTTTTCTTTTACTGTGATTGCTAGCTACTTTACTTCTTGAATGTTGATGATAGTGGAGTATAATTGCAAACTAATGAAGAAGCAATAACATAAAAACCCAATGTTATAGGCAAACTTGGAATATAAGAGTTGTTTATATTTGGCTTTGAAATATGAAAGATTTTGCTTACTGTTTTTTTGAATGATGATAAATTTCAGTTTGCCACCTGGGTACTTCCTAGGAATGCTTTGACAGAGAAGACCCATTGACTGTCCATAAGGTTGCATGCCAGAAAGTTGTGGGGAATGGTCATTCATTACCTAGGAAATTGTATAAATTAGGTATATATGCAAAAGAACTAGTCTGACTCAATTTCAGTAAGAGCACAGGTGGCTCTAATAGAGAAGGTAAGGGGATGTTGGGTTTCTATTTATTAATTGAATTTGAAATATTTATAAAGGACATGTAAAGTTTCTCCACATGAATGAGTCAGACTGGAGATTCCGAGTAATTGTTTTTTTTTGTTTTGTTTTGTTTTTTTTTTTTTAAACTATTGGTTAGTTTTCGAGTCTGAACTGTACTGTCTATATCCTGGTCTTGGACCTAGCACTTCATGTGCAATGTTGGGTAAATGAATAAATCATCTTCTACTTTAATTTCTTTCTGTGCCAAAAAATAAAAATAAAATAGTAATAGTGATAATTCTACCTGTCTCATATGATTGTGAGTATTAAATGAAAATACACTGAAATGTCTAAAATTGGGTACATAGCTCAGTACTAGAATGGATGCCTAGAATTCATGAGACCCTGTGTTCAGACTTCATACTGTAAAAAGAAAGAGAAAACAGAGCAAAGCTGGGGAGTTTAAAGAACTCAATAAATGTTATTATTTTTATTATTTTTTTATTAGACTAAAGTACATCAGGAGTAGACCATCTGTCTATAACAATATGGCCCTTGTCCTGAGTTTCATTTTCAAATGTTATCTTTTTGTCCAGTTTTCTTATAATACAAATGATCTACACTATAAATATATAATCAGCTTTTCATTCAACATCATATGCTTATGGAATTTCAATGGTAAAGGAATTTGGGGGGAATTCTTTTCTAACCTCATCTTTGTCCTAGTTTATAAGAAGGACTCCAGCCCAGATCACTCTGTCTTTTGCAGTGACTATTCCACATCCCATAATGCTTGGGCAGGAGCAATTCTGTTTCTCCCAACTTCTTAAAGTAGAAACATTCTTTAAAGAAAGTACAGTGTCTATGGAGATTGTCATCACTCTAGACTCAGGAGAACATGTTTGCAATCTGTTTTTGTCCTGGTTGTATCCCTGTTTCTTCTATCCCTGTCGTCTTTAACATATATCAAAAGTAAATTAAAAGGAAGAAAGTGCATATGTCCCTGTTGTAAGAAATAAATCTGAACCATTTTCTCTGATCAAACACTGAAAAGTTGCCCCCTGAGAGATCCAGATAAAATAAGGGCTACAGAGGCCTTCCATGGACGAGTGCAATAACTCATTTTTGTGCATTTGGAATGCAAGGCTTCACTGTGCTGTGCTGCAGATACAAGCCAAGAGCAGTCGTGTGATTAGATTTTTAATCCCATTAACTCTAATTGCTTCTCAGAAGCTGTGTACTTACAGTATGTGTCTGGTTTTAGAAATGCAGAGGGAAGAGAAAGTGATTACATGTTTCCTCTTTCTGGATGGGAAACCAAGAAGCTAAGAAAACAGAACATAGGCAAGTTATGCAGTAAGACTAGCAAACGTTATTGAGGACTTTATTTATGATGATTATATATGCTTTCAGATATAGAAATCAACCTGTCCACTCTGAAATTCCAGTCTAGGGAGATTTATTGCTCTTTTATTCATTTTTTGGAGTTAGATTTTTGACACCCTTGATGTACTTTTCATAGTTTAACCACAAGTTATTTCACCAAAGAGGATGAGTCTTTGAGGTCAAACATCTCCTATTTATTTCAGAGGATACAGTCCTAGAGATTGTCTGTGTTTCCAAACAAGGACTATTAAACATGAAGCTGACCTAGTGGAACTGATAAACATGATCACTTTAAGGGAATGGAGATGAATTGTAGCTGAGGTTTAGGAAAATAGGAAAGCATAATTGAGTAAATTAAAAATAACTTTAAATCACAATTAGAATAGTGCTTCATTTATTTTTACCCTGCCAGTTTTGTTACATGAGCTCTAATTTGAGAATGTTTCAGTGAGTTAGACTTAATATTTAAAAAAATGATGTTATTAACAATGAAATCCCATTTTGTTAGGTAGAAAATCTACTTATTATGAGCACTCTGAGCTAACAGTAATTTTGCTATTTAAAGAAATCACAACCTTGGAGATTTGAGCACTTTGTGGAAAGGAGATCCGTTAGTTGAATGTACGCTACTCATAAAAGGAAAATTTGTAAGGAGTCAGTTTCAAATATCCTATGAATCCCAGATTTTAAGAGTTTGGATTGTAAGGGGTAAATTTAGCATGGGATCATAGTTGGTTATCTTGTTCACACTTATAAGTCAGAAAGTTGGGGTCCATATCATTTGTCAATGGAGGTGGACACCAGAATAATTAATGTTTGCAAAATACTTGATAGTGGAAATCAAGGCATGAGCTTTTGTAAGGACTTTATTATAGAAACTAAAATTGGTTTTATTCCAAGCCTCCTACTTAGAAGCACTTATTGGCACATTGTAATCACCACGACCTTTAACTTGTCCAGGCATGTATTAAACTCATTGGCAGGACACTAACTTGTGCCCTTTGAGGCACATTATTGCCATTAGAGAGCTCAGCTTAAGTACCCTCATTGCATCTGATTACTGCACTTGCTTAATTAGCATAACATGAATATGAAGAGAACTGTTAATATAAAGTTCCACTATGCAGACCCCTTCTCTGGCTCTATGCAATAGATCACAGATTTGCTGGCAAACTTGCAGCCAAGACAATCTTTGCAGATAACGAAGTTAACCCTTGCTTCTGGGTGAAGAGAGCACAGCCATTAACAATGATTGAGTAATTTTGTATTAATTGTCATTTAGAACTTGTTTCATCTCTTGAACAGAAATTGACCTGCCCAGAATCAAAAGGGGCTATGCTGAAGAGCATTTGAGCATGCCTCATCTGAATTCACCAGAAAGTTATCAAATTAAAGTCTCAGAATATTTTTAGTGACTTCAGAATGGATGTCCAGTGAGTTTCAGGGCCACAGGGTTGCTTTAAACTGTTTTCTTCCATTTTTCAAGTTTGTATTATCAGTTACTGAAAAAAAAATCAGGAATAACTTCAAATCTGACAGCTGATTAACCTTCAAATAACTGGTATACTTGTTTACTTATTTTGTAAGTACTTATTCTATTTAGAAAAAAAGGAAATGAAGTGCTATGTGTGACAAGAGAATATAGAAACTATCTTTAACAAATATTTTTCCTTTCCCCTATTTTGTCAGAAGTTGATATGAGATATTCACTGTCAAAGAACAAAAGGACTGGACAAAGGACATGAATCCACCTAAAATTTCTCTATTTA
This sequence comes from Callospermophilus lateralis, assembly GCF_048772815.1. Lineage (NCBI taxonomy): Eukaryota > Metazoa > Chordata > Mammalia > Rodentia > Sciuridae > Callospermophilus > Callospermophilus lateralis. Next base: position 63,337,942 of record NC_135313.1, on the reverse strand, counting down.
TATATGAGCTGAATGATCTCTTTAATCCTCATCTCTTTAGAAATATTTTTTTCCACTTTTCTCCTATGGATTAGAACTTTAATTCAATTCACCTGAAATGTCTGCTATTAACTTTATTCTTTACTCTTTAGATTCCTTAACAAATTTAACTGTGCTAAAATCCATACAATTATCTGCTTTAAAAATCCATTGCACACCTTTTGAGTAGGGAATACTAGGATGAAAGAGACATCCAGAAATCTAGAAAATTTTAGTATAACATGATGATTGTGTTGTGTACCTGAATGATTGGACAAGATACTACTGTGTTTAGGACTCCTGACTCCCAGTCATAAAACAATTCTAAATCAAGTTAAAGATAAACTGATTTCCAACTCCAATAGTCATCTAAACTGATTGAGTAGGCCTTTGTTGGTAGTCAAATATTTCTAGAAGATTCCAAAGAGGGTTTTTGTTTGTTTGTTTGTTGGAAAAGATAGATTCTTGAGCTGTGACTATAAGACTAAAGATGTTGTAAGCATTCAAAATAGGGATGAAAATACAGTTAGGTCTAAGGAACTGCATAGACAAAATCATTGAAACCATGCATGTGAAACAATGAGTGGCTCAATAGCATCTTACAGGAGGATAACCACATATTGTTATAGGACACAGTGCAAATGTACTTCAGTAAAACTGATTTATTACATGAAATTTAAATTATGTGGTGAGGCAGAAATAATGCCTCCTATATCAGTAACTTTTTAAAAAGTTTTTGTTATTTTTAGTTATATAGGACAGTTGAGTGTATTTTGATGTTACACATACATGGATATATGTGTAACATACAATCCATTTTTGTGGTTGTATATAATATAGAATTACCCTGGTCACAAATTCATATATGAACATAATAAAGAAATGTCCGAATCTTTCTGTTATTTTTCATATTCCCATCTCCCTACCTTCCTTTATTCCCCTTTGTCTAATCCAATGAATTTTAATTCTTCTCTTTCCTCCCTTTTACTGTGTTGGCATTTGCATATCAGAAGGAGGAAAAAAAAGGAATGAGCTCAATGCAATGAAATTTTCTCTAATAATGCCTTCAGAGTGTCCCAGATTTTGATATGTTGTTTCACTATTCCTGTTTACTTTTGAATATGCTCTTCATTCCATTCCTCATTTCTTCTGCTATCCAGCAGTCATTCAGTAACATATTATTTCATCTCCAGGGGTTAGAGTAGCTTCTATTTTTAATTTTATCATTGATTTCCAATTTCATTCCATTATGATTAGATAGAAAGCAGGTATTAGGTCCATTTTTTTAAATTTTCTGGGTTGATTTGTCACATAAGATATGATCTGTTTTAGAGGAAGATCCATGTTATGATGATAAAAAAGTATATTTACTTGTTGATCAATGAAATATCCTCTATGTGTCTGTTGAGTCCTAAGTATTATGTTATTTAGTTCCATATTTTCTTTGTTTAGTTTTTGTTTGGAGGATCAATCCAGTGCTGAGAGAGGTGTGTTGAAGTCACCCAGTATTATCGTGTTGTCATCTATTTGATTCTTGAAACATAGTCTGATATTTTTCTCTCTCAACCTTTGAACTTCTATCCCTTGTTCTGTATGGTAGGCATTTTTATTATAGTATGTATTGATGTGGGTCCATTGTAACTTTATACATTTGGGTTACTGTAAGCCTCTTGTATTTGAATTTCCATTTTATTCTCTGTATTTGGGATATTTTCTGAAATTATTTTAATGAAAATATTGTGCATTCCTTTGGTTTGTAACTCTGTGCTTTCATCTACCTGATAAATCTTAAATTTGATCTTTTCATACTATCCCATATTTCTTGGAAGTTCTGTTCATTTTTTAAAAAATTCTCTCCATGGTCAAATTTATTTTCAAGATTATATATTTTGTCTTTATTGCCTGTTAGTCTGTCTTCCAACTTGTCTAGTCTGTTGGTGATGCTTTCCATTGAATTTTTAATTTGGTTTATTGATTCCATCATTTTTAGGATTTCTGCTTGATTTCATTTCATAATCTCTATCTCTTTATTGAAGTGATCTTTCACCTCCTGAATTTTATTTCTGATTTTACTCTTTATATTTTCCTTTATGTCATATATCATATATCATATATATCCTTAATGTACATATGTAATTATGTACATTCTAAACTCCTTCTCTGGCATTTCTTCTATTATGTTGTCAATGGATTCACTTGGAGTATCTTGGTTTGTTTGGGGCATTTTTTCCCTTGTTTTCTTTCATGATGTTCATGTGTCTACCCATATAGCAGTGTGGTTCGAAGGCAGTACAGTTTCTACCCTGTAGACTTATAATGTTCTTGAAGGTTTTCATTACCTTGCCTTTATGGGGGAGAAAAATAATAACAGCACCCAATGAAGACTTAAAGAAATAACAAATGAAAGAGAAATAAGAACTATAAACCAAATAGATCCTATTAAGATGCCACAGTCTGGATGGGCACAAAATAACCGAGCCACCACATACCTTGTAGATTCAAACAACAACTCTTTATTCTTGAACTGTCACCGGCACTCTACACGCACATTCTGGGAAAATCCACACCTCCACCGGGCTCTGCATCCCAAATACTCTCTGAATCACGGGAGAACTCAACGGGAACTCAAGGACCGGGCGCCTGAGGCAGCAGGATATGCCCTATTCCCAGCAGGATCCACCTTAAACCTGGAACCGCCCTATTCCCAGCAGGATCCACACCCTAAACCTGGAACCGCCCTAAACCCGGATCCGCCCTGGTCCTTGAGCAGGGTCACCTTTCTCAAACATTCATGCAATGTCACTGCAAATGACCTGGGTCCAAGGCAAGCCCATTTCCACAATGGAGAGTCCTCCCTCTAAGCAACATTGGGTAGGCTGACAAGGAAATTGCCATGCGTCATTTGGGATGCAAAGCCCAGTGGAGGTGTGGATTTTCCCAGAACATGAGTGTAGAGTGCCGGTGACAGTTCAAGAATAAAGAGTTGCTGTTGGAATCTACAAGTTTCTGTGGTGACTAGGTTATTTTGTGCCCAGAGAGACGCCGGCACTAAGACATCAACAATTTTGTTGCAATAAAGAGAAATGATGTGTTCAAATATTGTCTACAATATAAATAGTCAGCTTGCAAAGGGTTTAAAGTTTCAAATGGTGGACAAAGAGAGAGCAAGTTTGGGGTAGGATAAGATATTTATGAGGAAGGAAGAGAGAAGATAAAAGTAAAAAATTATAGCAAGAGTGAAAGAGGGATAAATAGAGGTTGGTAAGAGAAAGGAGAGAAAAAGAATCAGGGAAACACATAAGTGAGAGGAAATGTTTGTCTATTTATTTATATATACACACACACACACACACACACACACACACACATATAAAATAGAAAGAAAAAAGTAAAAGTAAAAGAATACACAACAAAACTGTAATATGCTATTCAGACATCCCTGACCTCAATAAACTGATCATGAGAAATACTTGGTTTCAAAAAAGGTAGACAAGTGAGAGAAAAGGGAAAAAGAACTAAGAAAAGATAAAAAGATCTCAATGAAAAATTGAATAATTGTTTCCATTGGAGTTCAGAAATTTCTCAGCCTCCCTTCTCAGCATTTAAGTGGAGTTGTCTGGATTATAATGCTAGCTCTACCCTCAGGATGTTTGGGTTGCTTGGATGAGAGAGTTGGTACTGGAAGTGGAACTCCTGGAGATAGGGGTGTAGGCTTAGATATGCTTCAGTCTCTTTCCTGGGTGCCAATTGTTCTGGAGATTTTTAAGTCTATGCACCTTCGGAGCCCAAAATCGCTGGTCCACATTGGAAGACTGCACTCCAGGAGTTTCCTTTGTGTTCCACTCATGGGATATAGGAGCCTTTTCTTTACCTGCTATTTTGCCTGCATACCCAAAAGATTCCTGGTCTTTGATTCAGTCACTAAACTTGATCTTTTCTTCCTCTGCTCTTTCAAAATTCCAATCAGGCACTTCTCTCCCTGTTGGTCCTGCAAGCAGCTGGATTGGAAGGGGCAGAGGAAGTCAGCTGGGCTTCTATGACCATTATTCCTGTGTGTAAACCTGTATCCATACTTGACTTCTTCCTAGTCACTTAGGTACACTCTCTGCATGTCGTGTGGGTTGTGCAGCTTCTTTTTCAAGTCAGCCTCCAGTCTGATAGTTTTTGGTTCCACTTGCTGTCAGCCCTCAGCCACAGCTGCAAAATGGTTCCGACAGTTGTCCTCTGCACATGCCATCAGGAGACATGGAAGCTTCTTTCCCAAACACAGATACTGTATTTGAGAAAAATACAGTATCTGTGTTTGGGAAAGAAGCTTATTCTTTTTGGGGACAGTGACTTGATTTCTAAGATCTGTGTTCTCTAACATGCCTTAGTCTTTCTGAGAATGAGGGTTCCTTTAATCCCTTTAATTCCTTTACTGCATTCATGGAAGGACTATTCTGGCTTGTGCCTCCAGCTACTCCATAACTGTGGGACTGAGTATCTTTTCCCCTTATTTTATTATATAAGATCTCCTGAGTCCCAGATCTGTGTTGAGTGCCCAGTGTTAAATTCCAGTAAAGTCCTCCCTAATTTTTGATCATTAACCCAACTTGCTAAAAGGCTGTCTTCTTTTCTTGATTCACGACACAGAACCACGAGAGAAGCTACCACCCTATTCCATCTTCTTACCAAAACCCTCTCATAAACTAAATTATCTACATATTACATACAATACCTAATATAATATAAATGATACATAGATAGTTATTATATTGTGTTGTTTAGGAAGTAATGACAAGGAAAATTAAGTCATACTGTACATATCCAGTACACATGTAATTTTTTAGGATTTTTTTAAACCAAGTTTGGTTGAATCTACAGATGTGGAAGTCACAGATATAGTGGGTTGACTGTATATACATTTATACATAGAAACATATTAAATAGTATACAAAATATGTACATATATAAACACATAAAACAAGAAAATAAAAACATACAAAACAAATATTTGATATGTAATATTTATCAGCACTTTTAATTCACATATTGAGATGTAGGTATTTTCAAAAATTTTAAATTTGTTTTAATTAGTTGTTTATGACAGTAGAATGCATTTATGCACTTTGATATATCATAAATAGATGGGATGTAATTTCTCATTTTTCTGAATGTACATGTTGTAGAATCACACTGGTTGTGCAGTCATATATACACATAAAATAATAATGTTTGTTTTATTCTACTATTCTTCCTGTCCCCACATCCCCTCCTCTCCCATCCCTTCACTTCCCTCTACCTAATCTATGGTAGAATTCCACTCTTTTCTAGTGCCCCCTCCTTATTGTGAATTAGCATCCACATATTAGAGAAAATATTTGCCCTTTGTTTTGGGGGAATTTGCTTATTTAACTTAGCATGATATCCTCCAAGTCCATCCATTTACTGGAAAATGTTATAATTTTATTCTTCTTTAAAACTGAGTAACATTCCATTAAATGTATATACCACAGATGAATATCTGTTGAAAAGAACCTACTTTGAATTCATAACTTAAGTATCTTGATTTGAGCTACTATAAACATTGATGTGGCTGCATCACTGTAGTATGCTGATTTTAAGTCCTTTTGGTACAAACAGAGGAGTGGAATAACTGATTCAAATAGTAGTTCCATTCCAAGTTTTCTGAGGAATCTCCATACTGCTTTCCACAGTAGTTGTACCAATTTGCAGTCCCACCAGCAATATATGAGTGTACCTTTTTTTCCCACATCATCCCCATCATCCTTGAAGCTAGTTGGATTCATTAGAGAGAAGAAAAAAATTAAAAGGATACAAATAGGTAAAGAAAAACTCAAACAGTCACTATTTGCTGATGACATGATTCTCTATCTAGAATATCCAAAATATCCCCCCAAAAAACTTTTAGAACTAATAAATGTATTCAGCAAAGTAGCAGGATATAAAATAAACACCCATAAATTCTTTACATCACTGATGATTCCACAGAAAGAGAAATTAGGAAAAATGCCCCATTCACAATAGTCTCAAAAAACAAAAACAAACAAACAAAAAACCTGGGAAACAATTTATCAAAAGAGGAAAAAGACTTCTACAGTGAAAAGTACTGAACACTAAAGAAAGAAACTGAAGACAACCTCAGAAGATGGAAAGACCTCCCATGCTCCTGAACAGGCAGAATTAAGATGGTAAAAATGGTCTTACTACCAAAAGTGTTATACAGATTTAATGCAATTCCTATTAAAATCTGAATGACATTTTTTTTGTAGAAATAGAAAAAGCAACTATGAAATTTATTTGGAAAAATAAGAGAACCAGAACAGACAAAGCAATCCTTAGCAAGAAAAGTGAGGAAGGAGTCATCACAATACCAGATGTTAAACAATACTACAGAGCTATAGTAACAAAAACAAATGGCACCAAAATGGACACAGAGAATGATGGCATAGAATAGAAGACACAGAGACAAACCCACAGAAATACAGTCATCTCATTCCAGACAAAGATGCCAAAAACTTTTAAGATAGCCTATTCAATAAATGGTAGTAGGAAAACAAAATTAATTAAACCTCTATCTCTCATACTGCACAAAATCATCTCAAAGTGGATCAAAGACTTAGGCACCAACCCTGAAAGCTAATAGAAGAAAAGGTAGGCACAAATCTTCACCATGCCAGTCTAGGTCTGACTTCCTTAACAAGACCCCTAAAGTGAAAGAAGTAAAATCAAGTATTAAAAAATGGGATGGATTCAAACTGAAAAGCTTCTTCTCAGCAAAGGAAACAATCAATACTGTGAGGAGAGAGCCTACACATTGCAAGAAAATCTTTACCACATGTACCTCTGATAAAGCATTAATCTCTAGGATATATAAAGAACTCAAAAAACTTAACAACAACAACAACAAAAATAACCCAATGAATAGATGGGCTAAGGAACTGAACAGACACTTCACAGAAGAAGAAATACAATCGATCAACAAATATATGAAATAGTGTTCAACACCTCTAGCAATTACAGAAATACAAATCAAAGCTATTCTAAGAGTTTTCCTCACTCCAGTGAGAATGACAATCATCAAGAATACAGGCAACAATAAAGATTTAGGCATTTCTGATGGACATTTTATTTATAAGTTACATGAGCAGAAATTAGTTATCATTAGTAGTTAAATTTTGAAATAAATATTTAATATTTCCAAATATACAGATAAAATTACTAATTGAACATATATAAAGAATAAAAATTCAGCTTTAGGAAGTACAAATACTGATGACATTTTAGCCCAAACAACCCAAATAACAAAATTCTTATTTTTAACTAAAATAAAATATAGATCTTTTGAGAAGGGTTATACAAATTTACAACTATGAGACAGTGTGAGATTTCTTTTAGAAAAACTCAGTTTCATTGATTCAGTTTATTAATAAAATATTATTTGTATTGGAATTTAAATAAACACTAAAAATTTATTTTCTTTTAATATTATAATTTATCAATATTATTTAATTTGATAAAGGGAAACTAATGTTTTAGAACAAAAAAAAATTTTAAAAACCACCTGTCAGAGAAGATGATCATATATCTTGTATAGTCTTTACTTGAAAAGGAGACCTTATCATATGGTCTGCCCATCCAGGCTCATTTATTCACTTATAAATATTTACCACATGTGGAACTACATTCTACAGTCATTGACAGTCTTGTCTTTTAAGTGTTGCCTTCGAACATACAATTGTATATTAAAGGAGAAATCATCTGAGAGGTAAGGATTGATTCAAATGAGTTGCCAAGAGCTCAAAAGGGTAATTCATCCCTAAATAATGCTAAGAGCTCAGTCTTAGTAAAAAATAGCAACACTGATGATCCATATCAGAAGGCATGTTAGTGATTGCCCAAGTATTACTGATTCTTCATCGTCTGAGAGCATTTCAAACCACCCCCACTTTTGGGGTTGAGCCACATAAGTAGTTAAGAAAAATCACATTTGTGTTTCTTTAATCAATAGTTTACATAGAATTCTCCCTCTTGCTATTTCCCTCCAGTGGGAAAATGCCAAGATTATATAGTAGAGAAAATATATTCTTTTCAATAAATGATGCTGGAAAAATTAGATACACATACATAAAAGAGAATAAGACTGGATCTCTTGCCATACACAAAATCAACCCAAAACAATCTAAGTGGAAGATATGAAATTGCTACAAGAAAACAGGGCAAATATATATATATATATATATTTTTTTTAAATTGTAGTAGGCAAAGAATTTTGGATAGGATCCCAAGTAGAGAGGCAATGGAAGCAAAAATGAACAAATGCTATTGCATCAAACTAGGAAGTTTTGCACAGCAAAGGAAAAAAATCAACAACTAAGAGACAATCTAAAAATGGGGGGGGGAATATTTGCTAATTATTAACATGTCAGGGAATTGATATCCAGAATATATAAGGAACTCAGAAACCCAAACATCACATACCAAAACAAAATCAAACAAACAAAAACAAATAATCCAATTAAAAACAGGTGAAAAATAACAAATTCTGACAAGGATGTGAATAAAGGGACACTCTTATGCAGTATTGGTGGAGATAAATTAATAAAGCCATTATAGAAAACAGTATTAATATTTCTTTTAAAAAATGAAATCTAGAACTACCTCAATCTAGCAATGCCACAAATGGTTATATATTCAAAGAAGATGAAATCTTCGTGCCAAAGAGATCTCCTTGTGTTTTCCAGCACTGTTCCCAATAGCCACAATATGGAATCAACCATGTCAAACAATAGATGAATACATAAGGAAAATGTGATATACATACCCAAAGCAATGTTGTTTAGTTACAAAAAGAATGAAATTATGTCATTTATTACTATAGGTGAACTACAGATCATTTTAGTTTGAGTGAAATAATCCAAACACAGAAGAACAAATACTACATGTTCTCACTCATTTGTAAAAACTAAAAATTCCATCTCATGGAAGAATGGAGTGGAATAATGGCACTGGAGACTTGGGAAGGCAGAGAGAAAGAGAGGCAGAAGGAAAAGCATCAAAGCACAATTGGAGAGGAGCACTTGTTTCTATCCCACAGTAGGGTAATTATTGGTTACAACAACCTATGATATATTTAAAAATAATTAGAAGAGTATCATAGTTCTAAGTGCACAAAATAATTAACGTTTGAGGATACAGAAATGCTTATTACCCTTATTTGATTATTACACATTGTATGAACATTTCAAATTATCACACTGTACTTTATAAAGATGTACAAATATAAAGATTTAGTAAAAATATTATCAAGCCTTCCTAATTATGATAATCAAACTAAAAATATTATATTATATTAATATTGGACATTCATATTTAAATTTATAGTACTAATATTTCCCTTTTTTAAAAGTATCACTAAATGACCCTAACTTTATATCAAATTCTATTTCATTGTCTTAATTTTTCACTGATTATAACATCCTTCCACATTATTATAGGGGAAAAATTTGCTTATACATTAAGAGAATGACAATTGATTAAATCAATTAAATATTTGAAATTGTTAACAATATAATTTAAAATTATATTTACATAAAATAGATACTATAACTGAAGCTTTAACAATTTCCTTTTTGGTACTACGGATTGAATCCAGGAGAGTTTAACCACTGAGCTATATCTCCAATCCTTCTCATTCTTTAAATTGAGACAGGGTCTTACTAAGCTTTTGAAGGCCTTACTAAGTTGCTAATGCTGGCTTTAAACATGTGATCCTCTTGCCTCAACCTCCTAAATCACTAGGATTACAGGTGTATATCACCAAGCCCAGCTCTAATTAATTTTCATCCATATATTTAAAATTAGGGTATCTTGTAGAATCAAATTATAATGCTCAATACAATGACTATCCCAGCTCTTACCTACTCATGTATTCAACATATAAGCCTAAAAGTCATTTTTACTTTCTCTCCTTTAGTTTCTACAAAACTAAAGTTTTCACACCTTTCAGATCTACTCTATCAATATACCCTTACTCCTCCAACTGGAGAAAATACCATCCCTTCACCCAGAAAATGGTCATTTCCTCCCAACACTGTCTTTTGCTTCTGTATTCTTAGTGTAGTCAGAAACATCCATCATATCCCTAATTTAAAAAAAAAAAAAACATTGAGGAATATTCATTCATTTAAAAATTGAGCAAAAAATTCTTGTCATTAATTACAAATCCTTCTTGATATCAATGTTGTTTATCTTGCTGATGTCATTCTTATTCCATGATGACTCTCTTTGTTCTGCTTCAGCTATGCTAGTTTTCTTCCATAGAGTTCCTAAATCCATCCTAAATCTGCCTCAGTGTCTCTGTCATAAGTTAACTCTATAATTTCTTTACCTGCATTTCTCTACATCACAAGAGATCAAGATGACTGATAATTCTTTGGGGCATATGCTCAAATATCATCGCTTGTGAAACATACTCTCCTCCCACATAATTATAATCTTCATTAACACCTTTTAAAATCACCTTTATTATTAATGCTTTCTTTCCAAGATTATCTTATTTATTTACTAGTTTATCTATCCGTGAACATATAACTCAATAAGAATGGTAGAATGGTCATCTTTGAATCTCCAACAGGAAAAATAAATGGATATATGAATGAAATATAAATAATAACATTGAGTTTACTGATGGTTTGGAGCTACTATTCTTATAAATTATTCAACAGATTTTATTGGTGAACTTTTATTTCATGTTTTCATCTCTGAGTGATTGATATCATATTAGGATACTAAGATATTAGAAAAATATGGTCCAAAGTTCTTGTAATTTGTAACCCCTACTAGAAAGTAATGTATTTTTCATAAATGTTTGAGTAGCCTTAGTGAAATTTAATGAAGTTAAGAACCCAATTTAGGATGTTAGATGTCTCCTCCCCTGAATTATTGATGTTAGGTTAATCCTGTGACAAATTAATGAACTTCAACAAAGTCTTCTTTTATTGTATCATTTTTTAAAGTTTCCCTTCTACCATATTTGAGTGTCTTTTTCCTCAACTTTTCTTTTAGCTTTGAATCTAGTCTGAATATTTGAATATATTATTTTAGTCAATTCCTTTTAGAATTTATTGTTATGAGGCAATAATCAGAAACAATTTTAAAATTTATATTCTAATAAAATAAAAAATATTGAAGACATTGATAAATATCTAGAGACATAAGACTTACCCAAATTGAATCAGGAAAACAGAAAATTTAAATGGGTCTATTTCAAGCAATGAAATTGAAGATTTTATCAAAAACCTACCAACAATGAAAAGCCCAGGACCAGATGGACTCTCAGCAGAGTTCTAACAAATATGCAAAGATGAGCTTACACCAATATTCTTCAAATTATTCAATGATATAGAAAAGGTAGTAACCCTTCCAAACTCATTCTAAGAACCTAGTGTCATCAAAACCAGATACCAAAACCAGACAAAGACACATCATGGAAAGAAAAATTCACACAAATATCCCTGATGAACATAGATGCAAAAATGCTTAATAAAATACTGGAAAATTACATTAAAACATATTAGAAAGAGAGTGCACCATGATCAGGTTGGGTTTAGGCCAGCGATGCAAGGTTGGTTCAACATACAGAAATTAATAAATATGATTTATCACATCAATAGACTTACAGACAAGAATCACTTGATTATCTCAATAGATTCAGAAAAAGCATTTGACAAAATACAGCACCTATTCATATTCAGAACATTAGAAAAACTAGCAAAAGTAGAAACATACCTGAACATTTTAAAAGCTATATATGCTAAACCCAAGGCCAACATCATTCTAAATAGAGAAAAAATGAAAGAATTCCCTCAAATGAGTGGAACAAGCCAAGAACGCCCTCTTTCACAACTTCTATTCAACTAGTTCTTGAAACTCTAGCCAGAGTAATTACACACACACACACACACACAAAAGAAAAGAAATTAAAGGAATATGAATTGGAAAAGAAAAACTCAAACTACCTGTATCTGCCAGAACATAATAATATATTTAGAAGACTCAAAAAACTCATAAATGAATTCAACAAACTGGCAGGATATGAAATTAACACCCATAAATCATTTGTGTTTCTATACACCAGTGATAAATCAGCTGAAAGAGAAATCAAGAAAACTCTCCCATTCACAATAGCCTCAATAAATAAATAAATAAAATAAAATACTTGGGAATCAATCTAACAAAAGGGGTGAAAGACTGCTACAATGAAATCTACATAACACTAAAGAACAAAAATTAAATAAGACCTTAGAATTTGAAAAGATCTCCCATGCTCTTGAATAGGCAAAATTAATACTGTCAAAATGGCCATATTACCCAAAGCACTATAAAAACTTAATGCAATTCCTATTAAAATTCCAAGGATGTTCTTCACAGAAATAGAAAAAGCAGTGATGAAATTCATTTGCAAAAATAAGATGTCTAGAATAGTCAAGGCAATTCTTACCAAAAATGTGAAGCAGGAGGTATCACCATACTAGCCCTTAAAATATACTATAGAGCTATATTAACAAAAACAATGTAGGATTGGCACCAAAACAGACAGGAAGACCAATGGTGCAGAATGGAAGACACAAAGACAAACCCACACAAACAGTTATCTCATACTAGACAAAGACATCAAAAACATACAGTGGAGAAATGATAGCCTCTTCAACAAACGGCTATGGGGAAAACTGGAAATTCATATGTAGCAAAATGAAATTAAACCCCTATTTCTCACCCTGCTCAAAAATCAGCTCAAAGTGGATCAATGACCTGGCATTGCACCAGACACCCTACACCTACTAGAAGAAAAAGTAGGCCCAAATCTCCATCATGTTGGCTTAGGAACTGAATTCCTCAATAAGCCTCCTAAAGGGCAAGAAGCAAAATCAAGAATCAATAAATGGGATGGTATCAAACTAAAAATCTTCTTCACAGCAAAGGAAAAAATCAAGAATGTAAAGAGAGAGCCTACCAAATGGTAGAAAATTTTTACCACCTGCATCTCAGATAGAACATTAGTCTCCAGGATATATAAAGAACTCAAAAAAACAAATGACCCAATCAATAAATGGGCTAAGGAACTGAATAGACACTTCATAGACGAAGAAATACAATCAAGCTATAAATATATGAAAAATATACAACATCTCTAGCAAGAAATGCAAATAAAAACTACACTGAGATTTTATGCTCATTCCAGTCAGAATGGCAGTTATCAAGAATACAAGGAACAATAAATGTTGGTGAGGATATAAGAAAATAGGTACACTCATACATTGCTAGTATGGACTGCAAGTTGGTAAAATCACTTTGGAAAGCAGTATGGATATTTCTCAGAAAACTTGGAATGGAACCACCATTTAACCGAACTCAGTTAAAAGACCACTCCTCTGTTTATACTCAAAGGACTTAAAATCAGCATACTACAGGGGCATAGTCACATCAATGTTTAGAGCAGCTCAGTTCACAATAGCTAGACTATGGAATCAACCTAGCTGCCCTTCAACAGATAAATGGATAAAGAAAATGTGGTGTATATACACGATGGAATTTTACTCAATCATAAAGAAGAATGAAATTCTGGCATTTTATGGTAAATGGATGGAGCTGGAAAATATCATGCTAAGCCAAACAAGCCAATTCCAAAGAATCAAAGACCAAATGTTTTCTCTGATATATGGATACTAATCAACAATAAGTGAGTGGCGGATAGGAAAGAATAGAGGTATTTTGGATTAGAGAGAGGGGAGTGAAAGGGGGGGAGGGGATATGGGGGTAAGAAATATAGTAGAATGAAATGAATATCATTATACTATGTGCATATATGATTACATGACTGGTATAATTCTTCATCATCTAAGCCAGAAGAATGAGAACTTATATTACATTTATGTGTATATGTATAAAGTGTCAAAATGCATTCTACTCTCACATATAACTAATTAGAACAAATAAAAAATAAAGTTCGCAAGAGAATTGTGTAAATTGTATGCAAACACTACAGCATTTTATATTAAAGATCTGAGTAAACATGGATTTTGTTATCCACAGAAGTCCTTGAAAAATTCTGCTGTGGATACTAAGGTATTACTCATACAGAAAACCTGTAGTGCTTCTTGGGACCTCTGTTCTATGTATATGCTCTTCTCACTTTACTTTTCTTCCTCTACCCCACTTTTGCTACATTTAGTTTTTTTAGTCTTCCTTCATCTTATAGATCAACCCTACTTTTAGCCAATCGCTTGAGAGAGTTACTAGTCTTTATTTGCTTCATCTAATTATGCTACTATAAAGACACAGACGTGGGTAATACAAAAAGAGCAAACACTCTCCTAGTGCTCTGAGATTAGGGTAATCATAGATATCACATAATTTGTGACATAAAAATCAATATACAGCTTGCACACAGTCAAGGCTGGCATATATTCTAGCACCTTGCTTTGCAAAGTTGGTGTTTGACTAGCAGTATCAACATCATCTAGCACCCTATAAGAATTTCAGGCCTATCTCATATCTAATAGATAATGATTTTACTTCTTTTCAATGTTTATGGGTGCTTTTTAAGCACCCCAAATTTTGAGAATCATTGTTTCTAATCAATATGATACAATGTTATATATCTCCTCTTTCCTGTTTTGAGTTCCATTACAAAATGTCATTGCCTTGCATTAGTAGTTATCACAATCCTGATAGAGTTCTGGAAAGACAAAGAAATCATTGCACCACCCTAGTTAAGAAAATATTAATAATATAATAAAATAAAATACATGCAGATGCCCTGTGGCAAGTTCTTGCAAAAGAGAGACACACTATGAAGAGTGAAAATTTTCCTATATTATGAAAGAATTTATTGCTTTGATACTTTTGTAGTTCCCTCTGGTTAGGAGGTTAATTTCCTCAAATTACATGAAATTAGTTCAAAGAAACCATGACGAACCATTTATTTTATGTAAGTACAGAAATTACAAATAACATATTGCTAAACTCTATCAATGTGGTTATTGACCCTGTTTGTCAGCACCACATAGTCAAGGCTCCTCTGGATATGCTTACCACTGTCTCTAGAACTGGGCACTACATAATCAGAAGGCTAGCATCAAGAAACATGTGGTGAGGTTTTTGTTTCCTTTGTCCTATGCAGATATGACTGAAGTCTTAGGCTCACACATAACCATGAACAAGCATGGAATTTTCTACTAATAACCATGAGTATGACTATAATCAGCAAAACAGTTCACTTCCAAAAATAATAGTTCTATCTTTTAAATAATGTTTTTTTAAAACTATGTAGTGTTATGTGGTAAAGAATTTCATTTACATAATTTCAAAGATGACAGTGGTGATTTTGAAGTCATTAAATCTATACTAGTAAGATACTCATTTGGTCAAAAACTACTAAACTTCTGTATAAATGATAGAATATTTTAAGAAAATCTGAAAAAAAAATAAGGAATATTTGATAATTGAATATAGCAGATTTCTGCAAAATAATATATTTGTCTACAGTCATATTAACAGTCAGATGAGTTTTTAGAATTCCAAGGAGTATATGTCAGCGAAATATATAGGTAAAGGTAGTAACCATTAGAACCTTGTGAAAGTGGAATGAGATTCTTAGCTCTTAAGAACCCTTTGGCACAGAGAAATTCCAAAAGAGATCCAGCGGTGACCTTAATGCTTTAATGGGTTCACCAATTGGGAAGAAGCTTTCCCAGTTCTAAATCTTCAGATTCTAAATTTCAAAAATCTCTAACATCATTTTGGTGTTTCTTTATGCTTACAAAAAAGACACTGATGAATAAAATAATATCATATTATATAATAATATCATGATCATGAAAAACTTAAATATCACCAGGGTATTTTGTGAAAAGTAATGCAGAGAACAAACAGAATTTGTCCTTTAAAACTTAAGAGTAAAAAGCAGTTGTGGTTGGTGGTGCACATCTGTATTCCCAACAACTTCAGAGACTGAGGCAAAAGGATCTCAAGTTTGAAACTAACCTTCGCAATTTACTGAGACCCTCAGCAACTTAGCAAGACTCTGTCTCAAAACAGAAACATAAAAAGAGCTGGGGATGTATCTCAGTGGTAAAGTACCCCTGGGTTCAATCCCAAGGACTACAAAACTAAACAACAACAATCATACACACACAAAATTAGATTACAAAAAAATAAAACAATTTATAAAAGGATTCATTATCCATGATAATCTCCATGTGCTGGTTTCCTCAATCTCTCTGTTCTAAATCCCTATGTTTCATTTGCAATAGGATCATAGGACATTACAGCTTGAAGGAAACTTACTGATCATTTGTTGCAAAATCATTTTATGAATAAAGAAATATCCAGAATTGTGTCAATTTTGTCACAGTTTTCTTTTATATTGACTGTTCTCTGTGTCTAAGAATGGTATAAATCACACTGGACAGTAAACTTTTGAAGGTAACAAGATTAATGTATTTTTTTTCTATTTTTTAATATAGAAGCTAATATAGTAGCACATGGGAATATTTATGATTGACAGAAATAAAGCACATATTGAGATATGATAATATGTACAAGACTCAGCAATATCCAACTTTTATTTATGTCTAACAAGGAGATTTAATTTCCAAAATGTCACCTTTAAAGAGCTGAGCTATTTCAAGATTTTAGATAAATGTTTCCAAAATGATAGTTAGGGCAATGATAGCTGCCAAAGGCAGTTAACATCTTTCCTGGACTCCATATTCCAGTTCCAAATGAGCTTCAATAATAAAGGGGATTTACTTCCTCACATAACAGAAAAACCTGAGGGCAAGGCAAATGTCAAGAAAAGTTTTATCAGGGTAATAGTTCTACTTCTTTGCCATTCTTACATCTGCCTCTTGCCCCAAGCCTCTACTTTGTCCTTAGTCCTTATGGGCACATAATGGTTTCCAGAAGTTCTTGGATCTATACAATTTCCTCATTCACATCCAGGGAGTGAATAAAGTCACTAAGTATATGTTTTGAATGACACTTCAATGAGAACAAACAAAGTGTATACCAATTTCTGAAATAATTGCAGTGTCAAGAGGCTGGGGTGAGTTCAACCCCACTTCAATACTAGGAGACCTCAAACAAGAATTCTAACCATGAGAAAATAGCAAGAATGTTAACAACATAAAGTAAATTTATTCATATCTAGTCAATACTCTTCAATTACAGAAGTTATATGTTTCCATGCATGAAAGTACTGTATAAAAGTTGCAGCTTTTCAACTTGATAAATAACTACTTATTAATATGAAATGTGATAATCCATTAACATAATTCAAAAATCCTGCTGGGTTTTATAATGTCTTCTGCAGTATGAGTGAGAATAAATCTTATTACATTAAAAAACACTCCCTTTCAATCACTGTTCCTTTAAAAAGGGTTAGAATTGTAATGCTTTATATATGAATTTTCTAAAAATATTTTAAGGCATCTTAACTGGGAAAGCAATTTCATGCTTGCTTTTTAAAGAATCTATTCAAAGAACTCATTAAAAGCATTCATTTAAATAATCTCATGTATGTTCATTATACTATGTCCTTTGAGAGAGAGAGATGGGAAAAAAAAAAAAGTATGAAACTACTGCCAGAAAGAAAATGAAAGGAACAAATGTTAAACGTAAAAGGTTAGTCCTTCATTAAAATTATTTAAACAAGCAGAAATTCCCCCCTGTACCCTTAAACACTCTTCCAAGAAACATTTAAACACATTTATGACAGCAAATGAAAAGCAGAGCAAACAAAAAAAGAATTTGTAGGTCAGTTTCACAAACTGTTGGCATTTGGATCGTTTTTACTTTTTGTTTTGATTCTAAGTTAATGGAAAGAACACATCTATTTTGAAGAGAATCCACATTTTACTTAAAATCATTTCCCTACCATATATATGGCAGCATTTAATTTTTTCTCCCTTATTTTCTGATAATCAGTCTTCAAGATCTGAAAAGGTCTAAAATGATTTGATTTATCCTTTAGAAATGTGTTTTAATGTGGCAATTTCTTTTATCCTTATTCATACTGAAATGTGAAAATAAAGATAATTTTACCTGAATCTTCAGTATTTCATGTGTTCTACATACGACTTCTTTCAGTTTTTTTTAATTTTTAAAATTTTGCTCCTTCCAGTTCGAATGTGTTCCCTTGTAAGTATCTAAGTGGCATACCTGTTCACTGGCATTGTAATAATGTGACAAATTAGACTTAGTGTCTGAATCTCTAGTTGTTTTTATTTCAAATAATGTCACGAGCTATTCACATTGTTTTCAAAATTTTTGTATTAGTGCCTTTTAATTATATAGAAAAATATGTTTCATTGTGGAATATTCATGCATCTAAATAAGAAGTTTTGATGACATTTTCCTCCCTCATTGTCCTCCCTTCCACTTACCACCCCCTTCTTCTGATCACTTTCTTCTTTTGTAATTGTCTCCATTAATTTTTCATGTCGGTTTTTCTTTTTCATTTCTGGCTGTGCTATTTGATATCACGAACACATTGTATTCTCAGTTAATGGTTATGTAACTAACTGACCCACGGAAGGCATAAAATAATGAAAATAATTCATGATCTTATATAGTAAATTTTAAACAAGGAAGATGTAAATTCTCTCAACATATAAATTTAAAGTGATAATATATAAATTCAAAGTGATCATAAGAAAAATATAACAATGTTGTCTTTTGATAATTTGGACAACTTATTCAGAAGTTCATATTTTATTATAAATATGCTAATAAGTATCACATTAAAATATGTCTTAATAATGGAAACAAGATACAAATAAATGAAACAGATATGTCTAAAAATAGAAGCAAATATATAGGAGAACACAATGTGTGACAAGGAGTCATCCTAAATTTTAAGAGGAACTTAAGATAATTTTATTATCATGAAGGAAAAAGAAACTAAGGTGAACATTAAGGGCTGTATGTCTGTTGAGATTATTTTTCCATATCATATACTTTCTTGACAGTAATTCTAAACTACCTAGTATTTAATACAATTGTAATTTTACTCTATTTTTTATTTGTTTTTACATTGTAATTGATTTCCTTCTTTCCCTGAAATATATAATACACCAAGGTAGAAACTATGGTGATTTTGCTAATTGTTTTTTAGAATATAATAAAGTGTTTGATTCATTCAAGAAATTCACTAAATTTTGTTGAATAAATTATAATTAATGTTAAAAACCATCTTTTGAGAGATAATTTGAACAAATGGAAAAAGTAAAAAAAAAAAATCTAAGTAATTTATTGAGCTTCTAATAAGGAGAGATTTTTTAAACTCAAATATTTTGGTCCATTAGAGCACAACATGGATTAATTACTTCTGATATTTTGGACTCCCTACTCCCTCATTCTCCTCTACAAGCTTGTGATTTATGAGCTAATAAATGAAAAAAAATTACTTGCTGAATGTAATTAGTTCTTTTTTGAATGTAGAACATTATATTGATATCATGACTTTTTCCAGGTGGATATTTTGCAATGGCTTCTCTAAAAGCATTCTACAAAATCAAATATTAACCTACATTATTGAAGATAGAATTATGTCAGAAAATATAATAAAATGTTTTCTAGGAATCTTTTATTTCTTTTGGAAAATTATTTTTAATTATCAAAATCTTGTAGGGGACAAGTCTAAACATCATAGTATGCATGGTATTAGAAGAGTAATTAAACATTTGGATAAGGGGCATTGCTTATCCATGAAAGTAAGTTTGTAAGTATCTTAATTTTCATTTCACTTTTAGATACCAGTAACAGAAAAATACATAATGTAAAATGGTTCTAATGTAAAGAATGCTTGCTATGGACTGAATTTGTGTACTCTAAATTCATATGTTGAATCCACAATGTGATAGTATTTAGTGGTGTGGTCTATGGGAGGTAATTAAGTTTGATAACATCATGAAGGTGGAGCCCTATGACAGAATTAGTGCCTTTATAAGAAGAAGAGCAGAGCCTCCTTTCTCTCCATCTTGTGAGAATATAGCAAGAGGGCAGCTATCTGTCAACCAGGAAAAGCACCCTTAGGAGACATTGCATTTGCCTGCACTTTGATCTTTAACTTCTCAGCCTCTAGAACTGTGAAAATGGTTGTTGTTTAAGCCTATGGTATTTTGTTAAAACAGCCCAAACTGCCTTGGATTGGTAACTCATGCATGCTTTCTCATATCCCTGCATGTCAGGTGGGATGATCTTTGTGCATATGAATAATCAACACCTCAATTATGTTAATAGGAAAGTAGCTACAAGTTACATATTGGCATAAACTAAATAGAATCTATGCCTGTTAGTAGTTCACCTTTCTCAGCAGAGAGGAAAGACTGTTTTAAGAAGAATGAGAGAACAGTGCCTTCTGAGAAGGCACTGCATAGTGTCTACTGGATGATGGTTCATATTCTGCCACCTTCGTTCTTAAAATATTCTTTTGAGTAAAACATGGAGGTTGTGGTAAAGTAAGGGAATGTAGAAACTTTATTTAAATACTCCGTTTTGTGGTTTGAATCTGGACTATCTCATAAAGACCCCTGTGTCAAACACTTGTCAAAAGCAAAGAGGTGGTACTTTTGAAAGGAGATGGGATAATGAAGACATTGAATTAATCAGTGGATTAATCCATTAGTGAATTGATAATTGATGACATTAGAAGATAGTGGTAGAATCTGTAGAAGGTACAACTTAACTGGAGGGAGTGGGACCTTCCTTGAATGTCTTTAGGATATGTATCTTGCCTCCAGACCCTTTCTATAGTTCTGCTTCCACTAAGTCTTTATGCCATGATATTCTGCTTTGCCTGAGTTCCAAAGCAGCAAGTCAGCCAACTATGGATGGAAACCCCAGAAACTGTGAGCCCAAATAAATCTTTCCTCCTTTAAGTTATTCATGTCAAGTATTTTGATCACAGTGACAAGAAAACCAACAGATATTCTCTGACAGTGAGTTAAAGGAAAGCATACAGCCAAAAGAGGTTTTCATATGCAATTCTGGAACCCTTAGTGGAAAATTCGGAGTGGGAAGCATAGTCTACATTGGAATCTATTCTACTTTGTTGTCATTCAGATCCTAGTAACAATATTAATAAATGAGCAGTGTAAATTCCAGACCGAAGTCATCCTGGTAAAAAATAAGTAAGTATAAAAAGAAGAAAGTAGCAATATTTTGTATTCAAGTTATATTTAAAATACTTTATAAATTTAGCATTACTTGTCTAACATGATACAAATTGTGAAAGCACATTTCATGCCACAAAAATATTTTGCACAACTTTTTTTGCTTTAGCTTAACTTTTCTAGTAAATTCTTTGAAGGGTTGATAGTATCTGACTTGAATATTTTCTTCATTTTATGCCACTTGAATTTCATCAGGCATTCTTCATCTTTCTCTAAATTTAGCAATAGTTTGGCAAATGAAAAATTTCTTCACAAAAGGAAGAAGTGGTCAAGAATTGAAGAAAAATATGGTATTTAAAAAGTGTTAGTGAAAAATAATTTCATGAAAATTTTATTTTTATTAGGATATTTCATGAGAAATATTTTGTCATTTTTCTCATTCAAATAGAAGCATTTCCATTAGTCTTTTAACCTTGGTCTTTTCTCCTAGTACTTTACAAATACTAAATATATGTGATACAACAGTTTCACCAAGTAAGTCTAATTATTCTCTTTTCACAGTTGAGAATAGCAAAATTATCATTAACTTATTTGCTTAAAGTTGCACAGCTACAAAATCACAGAACAGGATATCAAAAAGAGGTCAGGCTAGCTACAAAATTCAAAATTTATGCAATGCCATTCTATACTACTGGTTCTTACCAGTAATGCCATTTTTCTATGAACACTTCAAAGCTCTGCAGAATCTCAGTCCCCACTGTAAAATAGAGAACCAGAATCTGCATTCTAAAACATTTCTAAAGTTTGGGAAGTACTGCTTTAAGTCATTTGCATCATTGAAGAGAATCCTTGGCACAAACTATATAAGCACACATTCATTTCCTAAAAATACTCTTGAGAATGTAGTTTTATATACAGATAGATTATTCCATTAGTTTTCCATTAGGTAGTACATATCTTTATTACTAAAGGTTATTATACAGAAACCACATGATGTTATTAAATAAATTTAAAAATTGAGCAAATGAAGGGGTCTAATGTCAGTAATGGCAGATTGCCACTTAGAAGACAGATTTATCACAGGCAAAAATTATAAATGTAAGAAAAATTGCAAAAGTCAACTACATAAAGCACTGAAGAACTGAGACTGGGCACACTGAGGCACACCCATAACCCCAACCACTTTGGAGGTTAAGGCAGGAGGATTACAAGTTTGAAGCCAATCTGGGCAACTGAGGGAGACACTGTCTCACAATAAAAAGATAAAATAAAAAGGACTGGGGATGTAGTTTCATGATAGAGCACCACTGAGTTCAATCCCAAGTACTGGAAAAAAGAAAAGAAAAAATAATTGAAAGTATCCACCATGCATACATAAGGTTAAAGAGACCAAGTGTTGTTATAAGAGACAAAGTAGACTTCAACACAAGTGATTGCAGAGATCAAAAGAGTAATTTCATAATGAGCAATAGGTCAATATATAAGTAAGATTAAAATTATGAATATCTCTCTACCCAATAAAAGAACTTTGAATTACATAAATCAGAAATTGATAGAATTAAAGATGAAATAGTTCCATATCAGTTGGAGATTTTAATTTTTTTTACAGAAATTGATAGAAAATCTAGAAAAACATCCATGAAGACTGAAAATGATTAAATAACTGTTTGAACAGTGTATTTATAGAAGAAAATAAACCAAAGAAGTAAAAAATAAACTTTCAACTGTATGTAGCATGATCTCCAAGATATACTCTGTAGTGGGCTGTTTTAGTGAGTTTTTTTTTTTTCTGCTGTGACTATACACAATTACAGAGGAGGAAGAGTTTATTTGAGGGTTCACGGTTTCAGAGATCTTAGTCCATAGAAGGCCAGCTCCATTAACCAGGGCTGAACATCATGGTGGGAGAAGGTGACGGGGGAAGGAACTCACATCATGGTGATTGGGAAGCAGAGAGACCCTACTTTCCAGATACAAATATGTACACCAAAGCCATGACCTAATTTCTACCTGCTCCAGCCACACCCTACGACTTCAGTTACCAGTCAGTTAATCCCTATCAGGGGACTAAATCACTGATTGATTTAAGACTCTTATAATCTAATCATTTCTCCTCTGAATTTTCTTGCATTATCTCACATGTGAGCTTTTGGGGACACCTCGTATCCAAACTGACATAGGCTATAGTGTAAATGGAAATAAATCTCAAATTTGAAATCTAATGGAATCATATTCTCTGACTTCAGCTGATTGAAATTAAGAATGAGTGCAAATTAGAATTTCAAAATAACATCGAATACGTAGAAATTAAATCACATGGTTCTGAATAACAGAAGTATGAAAGAAGAACTCACAAGGGGCAATAGAAATTAATGAAATGAAATGAATGAATGAAAACTGAAAAACATAAAAATAGTAAATTCTAATATGATATTTATAAGGAATTTTTAATAGTTTTAAGTTCATATATTAGAGAAGAAACACTTAAAATGAATCATCTCATTTTCCACCTAAAATAGCTAGAAAAAGAAGAAAAGTTAAAGAAATGTTAAAGAAAATAGAAAGCAATTTTAAAACTGGAACAGATACCAAAGAAAGAGAAAACATACAAACAATAGGGAAAACTAAAAAGCAAAAGTTTTAAAGGTATATTAATAAAGTTGATGAACCTCTGGGAAGATTGATCAAAACAAAAAGAGAGAAAACAGAGTAGTAGAATTAAGGATCCTTATTATTGAAAAAATAATGACTATATTGAGATCAACCTTTTGCTAATTTATTCTATAATTGTGATAAATGGCAAATTCCTTACATAATACATCTTAACAAAAGTGACTCAAAAAGAGTAAGAAAATACAAACCACTTTATTTTCTACTAAACATGTCAAAGTATTTGTGTTAAAAATCTTTCCTTAAATAAAACTTTAAATTGGGATGCTTTCATTTGTGAATTCTCTCAGAACTTTAAAAAGAAAATAATAACAGTCCTAATACTAGAAATTTCAGAAAACAGAGGAAGAGGGAATAATTTATTTTAGTTTACTTTTAAGAAATTTTATTCCATACATACAATTAATACATTTCATTACAAAAAAAATGTATTTGGATGTATGATAAATTTTGATGTGTGTGTCTCCTGACCTTTTGTAATTTTTCCCTCTTACCTACACCAACCCTACCCCATGCAACCACTTATAACTTTTTTGATACTACATTTTAGCTTGTGTTTTCTAGTTATATATAAATTAAATCATAGAGAAGGTACTATTTATTCACTTAATATAATTATTTTTAGACACATCCATGCTGCTGCTTATATTTCCTTCCTTACAATGGTTTAATAGTATTCTGTTGTATGAATGTACCACTGTTTGTCCTTTCACTTGTCAATGGACATTTGGGTTGTTTTCATTAGAAATAAAATATCACGCAGATATTTTGTTTCACACCTTTTATCAAAGTAAACATGAGTAAAGTAACTAGATTCTAAATTAGTTTTAAAGAAGCTGAGTTGTTCTCTGAAATGATAGTACCATCTTACACTCCATCTAGCATTGTGTGAGAGTTCCAGTTCCTCTACAGCCTTTCTCACACTTGATAAGGTTAGTCTTCAACATTTTAGACATTTAAATATGTGAGTAGTCATATTGTATACAGGCTTCATTTGTATTTCTTTGACAATTCATTGTTTGGCATCTTTTCATGTGTTTATTTGCCATGTGTTTATCTTCTTTGGTGTAATGTTTGTTCAAATCTTTTGCTCATTTTTAACAGAATTGTGTGTTTTCTTATTGGATTTGGGGAGTTTTTTTATATTCTTTTCTCAGAGAAGGGATTTACAAATATTTTCCTCAGTCTGTGGATTCTATAGCATTCCTCTGTGTTTTTGGTTAAGACACTCTTTTTTCATAATGTAAGTTCAGTAGTTAATGTTCAACTCTTAGAAAATGGAGGAGGAAGGAGTCACTGGAATAAATACAATAAATCATCAAATAGTATAGATAGTTATTAAAGCATTGGTTGATTATTGTCTATTTAACAGATAATAGCCCTGTTTTCCTTAATATAAATGGAGAGAAACGATTTTCTTAACCTTCCGATAAAATCAAATCATTGCTTTGAAGTTGTCATTTTATAATGATGAAGACGTTGCTGAATTCGATAGCATTATATCTTATCTGTCCTTGTAAGTGATGGCTTGTTATCACAAATTAACTCAGGTTGTTCTATTAGAAGGCATGCTTCTGCAAAACACCAACAAACAGCAGTTATAAAGCAGTTGCAAAGTTTTATAAGAAAAATACAAAATGAAACTAAGAAGAGTAAATAATAAATATTCAGTTGTATATATCTATGAACCAAGAAATATAATTTTTATAATCCCCAAACTTTACTTAGTTATGTATGATATCCCCTATTTATTTTGAGATCACAGTGATCTTTACAAAAAAAAAAAAATCTATCTCTTGAACAAAACTTTAAATGGGCTTCACGCTAGACTACTTTGAAGCCATCCTAACTAGGATAAGGTAGGAGGCAGCGTCTTCTCTCAGGGGCTGGGCTCTTGACAAATCTTAGGTAAAGCCCTTATATCTGAGACTGACCTGTTTCTCTGTCTTAATATCATTTTACAGTATGCTCATGTATTATTTCCTGAACCTATCTGAATATCACTTAACATAATATAATATTACATCTGAAATGTAAATCAAACAGAAAGGCTAAGAGAGTTTTCAATTTAAACAAATCAGACTAATCTTATTATCTTCCAAAAATACATTTAAATTCCCATCCCAGTATGAAGTGTAACACAAGTGTGTGTGTGTGTGTGTGTGTGTACAAATCTTGTTGATAAGAGGTTACCTTTATACAGTTACAAAACATTAAATGACATAAATACCAACCAAAATATAAATGTGAAGGAGACTATTGCTACAGACAACTTTAATTTGGAGGAGACTATCTTGATAAAATGCCCTCCTAAGCTTGACATTTGAAAAGGCTTGTTTACTTGAAGAATATGAATACATCTAATATAGAGAGAACCCAGTAGTAGTTAGGTCACAATGATACAGATGTCCTCATTAACCAAGTTTAACTTTTACATTAAAACATAGACAAGGCTCAAGTCATTCTCAGATGTATAAACAATAGTTGTTTGTTTAACCAGTTAAGAGTCATAATTTAAAAGATTTTAAGACAGGGATAAACCCTAATACTTTAAGATTTAGTTTCCTTAAGTAGTAAAACCTAACAAAAACAGGAAATGATCTTTTATTTATTCTATTTAGTTAAAGAAATTATCCTGATAGATAATTTATGTCTTGACCTGTTTCCTTTCCCCTCTTTTGTGATAATAGGCAGGCTACTATTTTATCTAAGGTCAGTTTTTCTACCTGTGTGGCCTCTCTTCCACTCTCACATTCTGTTATCAGCTTAATTTTTTTCTATTTATCCTGTATTTTAATTGCTCTGTTGATGCTTTTCTGCTTCTTTGGGGAAGTAAAATAAATGTTTACTATTGTTAACACTTTAGATTTTTCCTATTAGCATTTTAGCTATGGTTCTTTTTAATGTTTTTCAGTATTTGCTAGAGTGGGTACAAAATGAAACCTAAATTATCAGTTTTCTTAGAATCAATATTTCAACATTTCCCAGTTCTCCAGGACAAATATAATCTATATATCCC